>NW_004524577.1:11457853-11479500 GCF_000260255.1 Octodon degus
GATATGTTGAACTTTAAGTCCCTACAGAATATGATGAAAAAACATTTAAAAATTAGAATATATTTTTTAAAATAGGCATAAAGAATTATATACTTCTTATGTTTACATATAATTCCAAAAATCTAACCATATACAACCTTGAAACAAACAGTCCCACAATATTCCTTTTCTTATCTCTTGCCTTCATTCACCACCCACTTCTTTTTGAACAACAGTCTACCTGAGAGACAGCACAGCAGCAACTGGCATGTCATGACAAGCAGCCCGTATTCAGAAGACCAGAATGACAGGCACTCCAAACATGAAACTACTATTACAGATTACCATCTGCAGTGCAGTTGCTTACTTCACAGGTATCAGTATATATAGTTAAGTCAGGGTGAGAATCTTTCCAACTATAACTAGCTTTTTACTTGATACAAAGAATTTCATCTAAATATTTAAAATCTTCCAAATAGCCACAGCAATACTAACATTTAATGAAAGCCTAGGGCCCAGGAAAAACTAAATTAAGACCTGAACTATGAACACCTGCACTTTAATCAAGAAAGATAAAAACCAAGTC
Organism: Octodon degus; assembly: GCF_000260255.1. Classification (NCBI taxonomy): domain Eukaryota; kingdom Metazoa; phylum Chordata; class Mammalia; order Rodentia; family Octodontidae; genus Octodon; species Octodon degus. Next base: position 11,458,419 of record NW_004524577.1, read on the forward strand.
AATGAATGTCTGGTTCCATCTCGGCAGCAGCAGTTGGGATAACCAGCGAAATCACCGTAACAGCTGGTCACGGTCACCACAACCACCACAGTGTCTACCTAACGGGAGAGCTCCTGGCTGTTTTACACACGTTCAGCTCATGTTTCTCATTGCAGGCAGTTTTATAGAATACTTTCCTTAAGTGGGTATTTCTAGTATTTTCCCTTAAAATGAGCAATGGTTGGTTATCCAGGCTGCCCAAGTTAGGCTACAGTGAGGATGATGGGAAAATTTCCCAGAGAAAATACCAGATTCAAAAGCTGACAAAAGAAGCTGACACAAAGCACGGGGTTACTTCCATCCAAACATCCAGCTGTGCCCCTAGGCTAGACACTGAAATGCCCTGGGGCTTGCTTCTTTAAATTAAGTACAGAATAACAATAATATTTACTATCATTTGTGACTGTTAACAAGATAGAATTTAGGATCAAGACTATCACACACTGACACCACAATAAATGTTAATTTGTGTAACTGCTATTTTTAAGACAAATCTATGTTAATAAATAGAATTATTGGTTGTATAAGCTATCATATATCTTTACCACAACCATATCTTTATTCTTTTTTTTTTTTAAAAAATATTTATTTATTTATTTTGTGTGTGTGGCCAGTTCATCCCACCAGGGGGCGGGGCTGGCTGGCATGTGGTGCTGGGGATTGAACTGAGGTCCCTGTGCTTTATGCTTTGTTTAGCTTGTTCTAAGCAGGTGCTTTAGACCACTGAACCATCTCACCAGCCCATATCTTTATTCTTTCGTTGAACCTATGGTGCTGTAATTTCAGATGCTGGTGAACTGTCCATGTTGCACCTTTTTTAGTCACTGCATTTCAAGACTCTAAAGGTGTGTCATGATAACTCCTTCTAAAATCACGAGAAAGCAAGAAGAACACGCTAACCCGTCTATTTCAGAAGAAATAATCACTCATTTTCCTCACAAACAAATAAAACAATCTCTGTGGCTACTAATGGTAATAATGATGCTGATCTGGAAGTTTTTAATTTGCAAATCACTCAGCACAATGGTGAGAAAGCTCTTCCTATCTCTTGCTTTTCCTTACTCTGAATTCTCCACAGGACCAACCACGTTTTTCACTGTATTCACACTTGGAAACAAACTGTAGGCACCCACACAAGTGGAAGCCTGAATTTTTTTTTTCCCATTTTCTAACAGTTTATTGAAGCAGGGAAGAGAAATGGAGATCCACAAATTTTTCTCTACACAAATTTACAGAAAACCTCTAAACCGTAATTATCTCACAAAACACCAAACAGTTAAATTGCACTAAGACAGTTTGGAGGACTGTTACTTAATATTTAAACTTTTGCCAGGACTCAACAGAAAATCTCGAGTTTAGAGTCATTCTTACATTCTCTCTCTGAAGCAGCAAACTGCCACAGAATTGTAATCTTGTCACATGAAATCTTTTACTTTACAAATCAAAAATATAAAATTTTCTAGCACAGTGAAGGAAGCAAAATCAATGCTAAGGTAGTTCCTTAACATTCAAGAACTGATATCCAAATATTGATTTTTAAGCCTGTAAGAAGCTGGACTTTGAAGGCATTTAATGAAGACAAACAGTAATAATAATAACAAAACAAAATTAATTTGAAGTTATTTAAAAAATTTAGGGCTCAGTGGATTAAAGCATCTGCAAGCAGGCACAGGGGTCCGGGGTTCGATCCCGGCCTTCCCTGCCAGCCCTGCCCACAGGGTGCACTGAGATGGCAATTGAGACTGGGCGTGGTGGCGCATGCCTGTAATTCCAGCTCTTGGGAAGCTGTGAACAGGCGGATCACTACGAGTCCGATCTAGTAGTGAGACCCTGAACACCCTGTAGACTCTTCCCTAAAAAAAAACCCCAATCAATCAATTAATCAATAAATAAATCTATCTTCACCTATACCTTATCATTAAAGACAAGTGAAGAAAACAATACATCATTCTAACATCTTATAATTAGGAAGTTCACTTGATTTATATTCACTTCCCGTGGGAACTAATCTGTCAATTTGGTGCTGTTTGTTTTTGTGGTGCTAGGGACTGAATCCAGGGTCTTTCACTAGCCAAACAGATGCTCTATCACTGAGCTATGCTACCAGAAGTACATCCTCTATGTGCTAACTGCATTTTCACTAGTTTCACCGGAAAGTAAACACACTGCGTGAATGGCGCAGGAACCACAGCACCCCCGAAGGATTACACAGATCAAACTCGGGCAGCAGAGCTGATATTTAGGCTCCTAAACCAGGATGACACGTGCCTCTGCCCCTTGCTGAGATGTGACGTCTGCTTCTCCTGTCATAAATGAGGCCAAACTCAATGACATGGAAACTTTGCCAGCACTGTAATCTAATGTTCCATTCATTATGTGTTATTGATGCTGTCAGATAACAGACATTGCTTGGTACTGAGGAGCTTAATGGAGTCCAATAAAAAATAATTTACTCCTAATCCTGCAGATCATGAGCCTAAGATCTTTGTTTTATGAAACTAGGATAACATGAAAGGCTACACTGCCTTTAAAAGTATGAACCTTTGAAGATGTTTGCAGAAGAAATTAAGAAGTATGTGAAGACTATAAAAAGGAAAAGAACAGGAAAAGACTGAAATTCTCCATTTATAGAAAATTCTGGGAGTCAAGCCTTTGTAGCTGAGTTCAAACCACAGCTCTGGTCATACACATGTCAGTTATTAATCCCCTCAGAAACGGGTTCCATGATGTTAGTTTGGAGCTTTCCTAGAACTTTCTCAAGCACCTCTCTGTCCTCTCGACCACATCTCACGCCCGAAGCCTATGAAAACCTAAATCCCAGGGAGCTCAGAAGCACCCCAAGTACCTGGGTACTACCCCCATATCTGCTCATTCAGGCTCAGGCACTGGAGGACAGCTATTTTAGAAGGGTCTAAAAAACAGTATCTCTCTCAAGAATAATAACATTCAACAAAAATGAAAAATTCCCCACCTTGAATACAGCAAGCTGTTGATTAATTGTCTCTATCTCCATCCCAACAGGACCTTGTGACTCTTCATGTTCTTCAGCTTTCTGAAGCAGAGTAGAAAACTCTTGAAATTTACTATAGAATTCTTCAAGACGCTCAAGCATCCCTTCAACCTGCTCTTCTCTAGTGTGTGCTCGGTCCAGTAACTTGTTGCACTGTTTGCTTAAGGCCTCCAAGTCCCTCTTGATTCCAACGAGGTCCGGGGAGGCCTCCTCTGTGGCCAGCATCATCTTGCAGGTTTTATTGGCATTGTCATTGCTTGCGATGAGGGCTCCTAGTTTCTTCAGAAAGGTTTTTATAGCCTCCTTTTGCATTTTCAATGTTTCTACATCCCTCCCCACTGGATCCATGCTATCCAGTTCATCATCAAACTCTGCAAACTGAGAAAACATTTCTCGGATGGTATTCTGGAAATGTCCAATGCCCTGAAGCTTGGTTTCTAAGAATGAACATTTTTCATCAACCTGCTGACTTAGTGTGCTATGCTCTTGAGCTAAGGTTTCTGCTTGTAATAAAATGTCAGAGGTTCCCTTTGAGTCTGAGGCTTCTACCACAAGATCCTGAGCAAGCCTTTTGGCCAAGTCTACCTGGTGCTTCAAGGTCTGCAGCGCTTTCTGCTGAGCCTGCAGCATGGTCAGGCATTTGTTACTGTGAGCCTGGGGCCCCAGGGAATCATGGACATCCAACTGTTCCTTTGCATACTGAAGCTGCCTATTGGCTTCTTTAGAAACTTCTTGAAATTCTTTAAACTTCTGGGCCATGTTTTCCAGAGAGAACTTCTTCTTATGAAGTTGTTCAGTGATTGTGTCCACCTTCTGGATCAGTGCTTTATTCTCATCTGTAACCACCTCTTTATCTACTTCACAGACACTGAGCAGGCTATTGGCTGTGTTGTTCAGCAGTTCTACCATACCAAAGTGCTGGTCCATTTCCTTCTGCAAAGACTTCAACTTGGAAACAGAAGTCTCTGTTTCAGCAGGATCCAAACAAAACTTCACTTCCTCCAGGTTGTTCTGACATTTGTCCACCCATGGCCGGAGAGTCTCCACGTGTTCTTTGTACTTGAGGGCTTTCTCAAATGCATCTTTTAACTTGTCCTCTCTTTCTTTCACTTGCTTACTAAATCCATCCCAATTGTTTTTAATTGTGGTGAGATGTAGCTGTAAGGCGGTCTTCTCAGACCCTTGTGTTTTCAGTAACAGATTTTCACCTTCTGCAATGGTTTTTTCATAAATATTAGACTCGGCAGCTAAAGTTTTACTGAAGTCTTTCTGATCTTTAATTAACGATTCTAAGACTTTGAGTTTGGCTGATATTGGATGAGACTTCTTTTGCTCTTCTTTCTTTGTATCCAGCCAAGCCTGAAAATCTCTAGACATCTGCTGAAATTGATGAGAGCTTGCACAGGCTGACTGAAGGTGCTGGACAAGGTTTTCTGAAAGTGAAATTACAGACGTGTTTACATCCAAAGCTTAATTTAATCTATTGAAAGCCCAGAAAACAATCTCCAAATGACTGTACAGGGATGTCTAAAAGCAAGGATTTCAGCACAGATGTCAAGAACTACAAGAATGACTGACATAAGGGGAAACTATGTGTAACAATAAAAAAAGAGATAAGGTAAGAATCAAAAAGCAGGAAACAGGCAACAATGATCACAAAATCAGGAAAAGTGCGTTTCAGCACATGGTGCGGTTGGTCATAGCACACTTCCCCTGTTCTACTGTCATCCTTCCCATTCTGTATGGAGAAGAGACAACCAAAGATCTCAGCTGGGTGACAATCTATTTCTTGGAAAATTTGAGTTTTTTTTGCTTCTATGACTTTTATATATAATAGAGGTTTAGTTATTTGTGCACAGTCTCCCAGCTCTGAGGAGGTGAAGTCAGGAAACCAACCCACGCAGCTTTTATGCTATGTTGCCTTCATGTCAAAACGGGAGTAAGTCTGAAATGCTTGCTATAATCAATAAATAAATCCAATCAACTAAAAATATAAATTGAGAGTTCCATAGCAACACTTAGGAGCCAGCATTATGTTTCAAACAGACTAGCGCAACACAATATGTCTTCTTTTGGCAAGAAGCTTCTGGCTTCCTCTAACCCACTATGTGCCTCTAACTAATACCAGCACAGCCAGAACAGAATTAGTGCTGCAGCAAGTAAGGAGAAAAAAGAAAACCCCACACATTTCTCTAAGTTATCTATGACAGAGTAGGCGGGAGCTAAGATGCGGCTCCACGATAGAGCCTGCGAGTCTGCATGAGACCTTGTTTGATTCTCAGCACTATCAATTGAAAAAAAGGAGACATGAGGATGAAGGAAAACCTTTTAAATATCTCATCAAGGGCCAGCAAGACAGCTCAGTGGACTAAGTGCCTGCGCAGGCAAGCTCAGGGACCAGGGTTCGATCCCCAGTACCTCAGGCCATGCTGGTCCTCCCACCAGGTGCGTTGAGCTGGCCACCAAGACTGGGAGTGGTGACGCACGCCTGTAATCCCAACACTAGGGAGGCTAAAGACAGGATGATCACTACGAGTCCAAGCCGCATAATGAGATCCTGTCCCGATACCTAAAAATAAACATCTAATTAACTGTATTGGGGGGGTGAACTTAGGTAATATCATATACAAATGTTTACATGTATATATCTAACACCAACCAGGGCTACCTCACATTTGAACGGGTCTCTCCTGAGCAGACTCCGCCCACAGGGCAGCTGTCTGGGACACGAATGGGGCACACAAGGTGCACCCGGGCTCTTGTGTCCCACCTGCACTGTGCTCATCTTCTTAGGGCTCTGGATTACTGGAAACAGTGATACGGGACATCTCTGCTATGTATGGTATCTATTCTAAACAGCAAAGACAAGTATTAGGAGAAGACAAACCTGCTTTCTGCTCAGTATCTTTAAATGATTTTAAGATGCTGTCCAGCTGCCTACTGAGTTCTGCTTTCAGGTACTCCTCTTTCACCAGCGCTGACAGGCCCTCACAGAGCGCCTGGGCCGTGCTTATCTGTGCTCTTTCCTGCTCTATTTCCTGCATCAGCCTCTGGGCTGCTTCCAGCTGCTGGTTTACAGCATCGGCTCGGGTGCTTGCAGCCAGGCCGCTGAGCTTCCTCTCCAGCTCACTCAGCTTCTCCGAGAGGCTTCGCAGCAGGCTCTGATACTGCGTGCTCTGGACGATGGCCTGGTCGATCCGGTCACATCTGTCCCCCAGCTGTCCTGTGAGGCTGTTCCACTTCTGGGTCACAGCTGCCAGCTGCTCTTTCACAGCCTTGTGCAAAGAAGGGTCTTCTCCAGGCCTGCTCAGAATACCCTGGCCGGCTGTCCTGAGCTGCTCATACTGAGGTTTCCGGGTGTCAAATTCTTGCAACAGAATCTAAGGTAAACACAAATTATTGTATAGTAAGTTATATTATTGTATAAGTCATTATATTGCTATAAATTAGTATATTGGATAGTATCGTACACTGCATATAGTGTATATGGTATATAATTGTATACAGTATATACAATGCAATACTATATATAGTACTATAAAAAGTATATGATATATTGCAAGTCATTTTTATTGTACAGTAAGTTATAGAAAACACAATTTTAAGCACCCAAAGAGACAGAAATGGTACTTACTTATCGCTTTTAGGGTTTGTTTTTAAGCTATCACTCTTACACTTCATACTTCCGGAACAGTGCAATTACATTAAACTAATTGCTAATTCAAAGAGTCTCAGTGATTCAGAGAGAACACTTTGTCTAAAACGATCATTTTTTTCCAAAGGGAAGAACAGAGTATATCTGCTTTGGTAATATAGGCAACATCAAGAAAAGTTCATGTAAATTTTTCACCTATTATCACATTTGTCTTTTCCTAACCATGTTTTCTCTTTGCAGAATTTATGAAATAGTCCAAATACTCTATGCGCAGGAAAATCCATAGTGATAATTGTTAGAATGCATTATGCTTGCAATGTATTCTTCTGCAAAGTTTTTCTCGTTTTTCTAATTTTTTTTTCTTTATTTTAATTTTTTTCTTATTTGGTGGAGGGGTTTGAGGTAGGGTTTTGCTTTGTAGTGCATGCTGCCCTTGAACTCACTATGGTGCCAGATTAGCCTTGAATTCATGATCCTCCTAGTTCAGCCTCCTGAGTACTGGAATTAAGGCATGCACCACCATGCCTGGAAATAAGTTTTTTTTAAATATAGGATTTATTGAGATTTACAGCTTAAAGTTTAGCCAGAAAAACTAACTTGGTCAGAATACAGATTCAGCATGACTCTCACTCTAAACAATCCAAACTTTCTGCCTTTTGGTGTATTTTATGTATGATTTTATTTATTTATTTTTATGTATTTGGTACAGGGTCTCACTAGGCAGCTTGTTTTCAGTCTCCCCAGAGCCGGGATTGCAGGTGTGTGCCACCAAGTCTGGTCTTGGTGGCTGGCTGTGCCTGGGGGCAGGGCCAGCGCATCCTGTGGTGTTGAAGATCGAGCCCTGGTCCCTAAGCTCGCCTAAGCAGGCACTTAGCCTGCTGAGCTGTCTCACTGGCATTCAGATATTTATCTTTGTTTGCCTTTTCTTCAGAAAATATCTGTATTTTTAGCTTATGGAATTACCTTCCAGCTTTAAAACCGCTATTCATACCTAAAGAAATCTAAATGAATCACCTCGGTGCTTCAGCTTAATTGCTATGACTTCAGCTTAATGAGTTTTCCCTCCCCTCTGTGCATTTGTCAGCTTGGTAATTAGCTGCCTAGGGCACTGGGCTTCAAGGCTTCCTCTCTGCTTCCTTCTCTGTCCCTTTCTAATTTTTTCTCTCTACCCCTTGGGACTAACTACATGAATTGTACAGATTTCATTACCAATTATCTCCAACAAAACAAAACCTCCAGGGTTGGTGAGATGGCTCAGTGGTCTAAAGCACCTACTTAGAACAAGCTTAGCAAAGCACAGGGACCCCGGTTCAATCCCCAGCACCACATGCCAGCCAGCCCCGCCCCCTGGTGGGCTGAGCTGGCCACACACACACACACACACACACACACTAAATAAATAAATAAATTTAAAAAAAAAAAAAAAAAAAAAAAAAGACCTCCAAAGAGTAATTCTAAGCAATAAAATGATGGATAGTTTCTCACAAAAATATGAAATAATTAGATTAATACCTCAGAGAAGGCCCTCCTTTTTTATGTATTTAGTTCACAGATCGGACTAGTACTGATCTTTCCTGTTTTTCAGGCTCCCAAGCGCCAGAATTATAAGCACGCGCCACCAGGCCCAGCCTGTCGCCCTCTCAGGGAACAATGGGGGCAGAGCCAGCACGGCAGGCCAGAAATTGAATCCCCAGCCCCTTTGTCTGCCTCAGTGGGTGCTTTAACCTGCTACACTATCTGACCGGCCCTAAAGAAGGCCCTTTTCTCACACGGTCTGTACCAACCATGCTCTCACCAGAGTCATCTGGGGATGCGGCCCGCTCGAGCTCAAGGAGACTCCTCTGGGACGACTCACGACTGTGATTCTCTAAAATGCACAGCGTGGGGAGCCAGGAAGGACAAATCCATTCTGAAGCACCAGCGCAGAGTCCAGAGCTAGCGTGAGTATGATGACAGCATTGCTTGTGTGAGTCAAGGTGCTGCGCCTGAGGCAGACGTAAGCAATACTCACCTGTACCTGCTGCTTTTGTGTGTTCAGCATATTTGGGTCGATGGACAAGGGCCCAAGCACACTGACCATCAACTCTTTTTCCACAAGCCACTGTTTTAACTGAGCTTCCACAGTCTGGAATTGGGTTAGATTATTGGAGGATTCTTCCAGCTTTTGTTGTCTATCAACTGTTAATTGGTTGAGTTCTTGCCACTTAGAATCTAAAAGAAAAGGATAAAATTGGCATTTAGTTTAAATACACTTAATATGACTATAGGAAGACTGTACAATATGAATCAAAATGACATGTAATGGGCATCATTCCAGCTTTGTAATTCTTCTTACACAGCTAATTAAGGACCTAACCTAAGAGGATTAGCTGTATGCCACAGATTTTTATTGACTTAGTGGTTATCAAGTGTAAGAATAAAGTTGAATATAATTGAATCTTTTTTAAAAAGATACTGTACCAACTGGAACATCCCTGAAGGAATAATCATGATTCTAAGATCTCTCATTTCTCCTAGAATTCGTACAGAATCTGTTTACTCAACTATGAGAACAACTATTAATCCTTTTTTTTTTTTTGGCAGAACCGGGGATTGAACTCAGATCCTTGCATTTGCCAGTCAAGCGCTTATCCTACTGAGCCATCTCCCCGGCCCCTATTAATCCTTTTTGAGTGTCAAATATTCAAGTTTCATTTTTAACTAAATGGCTCCAAAATTTGTGTATCTAAGCCCAGTCATCCTCTCCTATTCAAACTGCATATTAATAACCATCTGCTGGATAGTTGTACTAAAAAACATTACCAACTCTTCCAATTCAAAGCTTAAAAATAAAATTAATAGTTCTCTCAGAACTAGTGATTTTTTTCATCTTACAGATTTCTTTCCAAGGTTATCGTCTCTGCCGTGTCAATGCAATGTAACACTTCTGGATGTTCTCTTAGAACCTCCATTCCCTCCTACCTCCCTGATCTTAAGACTTTAAATCACGCTGTAATTCCCCTTCAGTCCTCCTCATGGTTTGCTGAGAACAGTGGTCTCAAGCACCAGCTGTAGCAGATGCGGGAAGGATTGCTGACAATGACTTTGGGGCTTCTCCCCCAGGGTTTCTGATGCATGGGCTGAGTGTGAGATCTGGAAAGTAGTTCAGGAACTACCAATCCCAAGTCTTTTAACTGGTACTGCTATTATTGTGTTACTCAGCTACAACACAATTGCTTCTAAAATATTTACCCTTAAAAAGGTATCACTTTAAAACGTGGCACCCTCCTGCTCAAATCATTCAACGCCTAACCCCTCACCACCTAGATCAGTACAGACGAAACTATGGCACAAAGGTCGCAGTTGGCTATTGGTTAGCATTGAAAACATTTTCTTTCTTTTTTTTTTTTTTAATGTATTTAGGACAGGGTCTACAGGGTCTCACTAGCAGCTTGGACTTGTAGTGATTCTCCACTTCTCAGCCTCCCAAATGCTGGGATTACGGGTGCACACCACCATGCCCAGTCTCAATCGCAGCCTCAGGGCGCTCGAGGGGCAGGGCTCACATAGCACGCTGCAGACTGAACCCAGGCCGCTGCACTCTGCCTAAGCAGGCGCCTTAGTCTGCTGAGCTATCTGGCTGGCTAATCACTGAAAACTCTTAAAGGGCTGCCACTGATCCTAGATGATCAAACCTGAAGACCGGCTCAGCATTCAGGGGCTCTCACACGCTGGCCTCAGTCTACTGATATCAGCAGTTCCAGAAGTCAAACGTCTCCCAGCAGAGCACCGACCGAGGCAAGCACATGAACATACGTATCGTTTAAAAATGGTCATTAATGATGCTATCTGATTTTTTCACTTAGCATAATATACTAAAGGACTTATGTTAATAGACTTATTTAATCCCTGAAAACTTGTTCTAATGACAAAACTCTATCATGGCATGATCTAGTCAACCTGACAACAAAACAGAGCAATTAAAGCAGTCAGGATGGAGAAACATCAAAACCACTAGGAAGCTGAAATACACATTCCTTTCTAAAATGTCTTGATAATTCTCTGCCCAGGTAACTTAGTCATCCCTGGGACAGCCACCAAGACAGGGAAAGGTGGAAACAAGGTAGTTGGATTAAAGTACCACCGAACTTCAGACACTGCACACTGACTTTTTTTCAAATCAAAACGTACTTACAGATTTCTAAACTACCACAGCACATCTGACTCAAAAGAAAGGATATTTTAAAAAGCATAATGGGACAACTGAAAGTTAAATATTTATAACAACTGGGAGTACAGACTCAGCTATGTGCCAGACACGTTAACTGGCACATGAGCTAGAGACATCGACTTACCGAATTCACCAAAGTGATATTACAAAGCAGCACAAACTGTCACTCATTTGTGTCTTACACTCATTTTCCATAGCATAATAAAAAATGCTGAGACAATAGGCTTGTGAAGAGAATTCTGCACCCATGAGGCTTGTGTAGAGAATTCTACACAGGGAGAGGATGGGGTGGGAGGATAACCCTGCCTGAGGAAGGAAAATCAGCAGTCTTCACACAAGCTACTTTGCAATAGTGGTTGGGAGAGGAGCCGAGCATGAAGCACAGGTGGAGGCGGCCCAGGGTAGCCCAGTAAACGTGCACCGAGCCTACTTTTCCCAAGCAAATGAGTAAAAAAAAAAAAGAAAAGAAACATTAATGAAGAGTGACTCAATGCATAGCATTTTACTAAAAAGTATCTACCTTCTTCATAAAGATAAAAGTTACATGCCAATTCTCAGAGGAACATAATATGAAATAACACTTAAAATATGCAAAAAACAGATTCTGAAATGTTAAAGGAACTCCAACAACAACTGAGGCTGCTGGGTGTTTTCTGGTAAATATTACAATAAAAATGAAAAATGACTGTGCTTCTGTTTATGGAATTCAGTGTAAACAATGTAACATACCTATTTCTGTCAGCATCTGCTTCCATTTGGGGGCCTCAGGAATATCTGGGTTCTCTTCCAACAGCTCAGTCAGTTTGTCCTTCAACTCCTGCACTTTGTTTACATTTTGCTTCAGTTCTGCCTCAAATGACTAACAAGGAAAAAAAAAATGACACAAGAATACCAGCATCAAAAGACAGAAACATAATTATGATACACTTTTTTTCTGTAACATGACCAAAAGAGGAAAAAAAATCCACTGCTAGACCCTGCATGGTGGAAGCGTAGACTCAGCAGGCCTTTTCCCTTCCTCAGCTCTGCTGGTCTCCAGCTCTGGGGTAAGGGAAGCCTGCAAAGGAACATGCTAACAACTACGGAGGTATGACTCTTCTTCACTTCGCTGAGGAAGAATTTCATACTCTCCAACCACTGCGCAAACACTAAGATGTTATTAGTGAGTTTATAAGAAAATCAGTTCTGTTAAAGGCTGCCAGAATTTCAGAACCTTCTAGGGAATTTCACTTTCGTGGATAACACAGTAAAGAGTGCAAATGTAAGTTAGTAATTTATAGAAATTTCTGTCATTATTACCACTATGGAGAGATATCTGCTCAATCCTGAAGCCCTAAAAAAGAAATGCTATCTTAGAAAGGGGAAGCGTTAGCCACCCTGCTTTATACTGTAAGTCAGAGGAGATCCCTGGTACAGAATTTTTCTGATAGTTGACCGGCTACTACCCAAAACTGACACCGATTCAGAGGTCACATACACCGGGCAGCCTGCTCATCTTTGTGTGTCAGAGCGCATAAAAAGTGACTACTCTCAGCCTGTACACAAAGGGATGTTAGGCGAAACTTCCCAATCGCTAGCTGCAGGCTATACATCTAGAAATGAGCACAGAGCGCCTGACTCCAGGACTCGGGTCCCAGCGCGACTCTTCTCCTCCTCATCGGCAGTGAGTTCACCCATGACGTACCTTATTCTGCTCAAACTGAGTCTTCACAGCTTCAGTGTCGGCAGGTGCCGGCGTCTGGTGCCATCGCGCCGCAGTCTTGTTCATTTTCTCTAACCACTGCATCATTGAGCTTGACTCTTCCTGAGCCTTCTGCAGTCTGAAGAGCTTAGTGCTCAATTCAGCTATCTTGTCCTTGAGTAAGAGGCCAAGGTCTTCATAACCGTGACTTATGTCAGTCATGTCCTTTTGAACAGATTTTAAACCTAGGAGTAAGAAAAACAAATCATGCCGACACATGTCCAGCGTGTTGGGAGTAAAAGCCTGTTTTACATGATACTCCTTTTTATTTTGTCATTCTTAAACTTCTCATGATAAATCACAGACATTTCAGAACTAAAAATGTTAGCTCATCTTATAAGGCTATGAAATTCAAAAAGGCACTTTACATGGAACAGAATATTCAAATAATAAAATGTATTTCTCCAGCACAAAACTCAAATAATGTTTTTCCAAGAGACCATGTTACATTAATCAAGCATCATTTAAAATTACTATTCACCTTTATTTGTCAAAAAGTCCTGTGTATTTTTGTCGGTTCCTTCACCATTTAATATTACTCCACCTGAAAAAATATGAACACTGAATTCAACCGATTTTCCTTATACATTAATGGCACTTGTCATTAAATCAAACCCTGTAAGTAGTAATCATTTAAAAATGTTATTTCTATTCAAAAATATAAAATATTAATACACCTTCCAGTGAAGGCCCTTGCACCCCCCTTTTCTAGACAGATGACACTGGGGTAGGGCTGAGGGCCGAGTCCACTGTCTTGCACATGCTAGGCGGGTGTCCTAGCACAGGGCTGCACACCCAACCCTATGAATTCAACGCTTGCAGTATAATATGATCATCTTTGAAGCACTAGAGTGTTGCTCATTCGTAGTATATAAAATCATCCTTACATATCCACAACAACTTCCTGACAAGGTTGCTCTACACCTAGTTATCTCAATGACACAATCCCTGGGTTCAAGAGGTGCTTGGGGTACGGGGTACAGAGGGTAGCACGATGACAGGCAGACAAAGAGCACCCACTCCAGCCAAGAACGGAATTCTGCGAACAGCCTGTTGTCACAGGCTTCAGGGGGACGGAGTGATTTTAAAAGACAGTGCCAGAAGTTAAAAATAAAAAACAAGACCCAAAGGAAGCACAGCAGTTTGGATCTCTGAGCTTTGCAGTATGAGCAGCTGGCTTAAAATTGCAGCCCTAAACCCTAAAACCCCATCTACCACGCTGGGTGGATAACAACACATGACTTGTACGGCTACTCCGGGGACTACAGACAGCCCTAACAAATAGAACTACTCAGTGGGCAGCAGAATTACAGAATACACACACTCTCTCTCTCTCTGCTCTGGGATTACAGGCCTGTGCCATCATGCCCGGTCTTGGTGTCTGGCCCAGCGCACTCAAGGGTGGGGCCAGCATGGCAAGTGGTGCCAGGATTAAACCCCAATCCTTGAGCTTACCTAAGCAGTCCCATAGTCTGCTGAGCTATCTCGCCAGCCTTATGATAGTATCTCTCTTTCATTTTATAATCCTCTAGCATTGACACCTTCTTATAAGGAGACATTTTAAAAATTGATTATACTTTCTCATACTAGTATCCACTGGTCATCTATCCAAAACACAGACATTTATCAAACTGACCACCCAAGAAAACGTGAAACAAATAGAGGCATTTAATATCTGAATCTTGAGTTCTGTCTCTTTAAAAATGCTAACAGCCCTAACAAATAGAACTACTCAGTGGGCAGCAGAATTACAGAATACAGTGTCATCTCATAAGGAAGTGAAAGTGAAAATAACCTGCAGCTAGTCAAAACTAATTCCTACCCCAGCTGGCAGTAACTAGCGCTCAATCAAATATTTTAAAAATGCATTTATTATAATATAAAAGGGACATGAGGAACTAAAGTAAAATAAAACACACAAGAATTCCTTTTCCTTTTGTTTTGCTTTATTTGACACAGGGTCTCACTGTGCAGCTCAGATTTGTAGCGATCCTCCTGTGACACAGATAGGCGGGCTGCCACCCTGCACAACCGCTTTCTTTGCCATACCGCACGGAACAAAGCTGCTGGGAACTGAATGACAGCTGCCCTGCCGAACACAGCCACTGCCTTCTCTCCCTCTATTTCCAAGAGAACAGTCATCTCACTAGCAAATATGTGAGCAGAAATACTTCGAGTGTCAGTATCTTCATTTAATTAAGAAAAATAAACAAATTAGAATCTGATCTGTCTTCTTCCCCAAATAACACTCCTTATTCTTACATATTAATCTGGATACATTTTTAGGTATAAAATCTAATAAATGCAACACGCAGGCATTTGAAATTGGATTAGCAGAGATACTTTCCCAAGACAGACTGTAGTATGTTTACGGTATCTTTCTTGTCCTGTCACTTCACCGCGTATTTCTGAGGTTATTTCATGCATATAATGTAAAAAGTGACACAAGATAAACATAGGTGGCCTGCCTCTTCTAGGTTACCGCAAACAAGCGCATACCTGACTTCACTGCCGCGATCACCCTCGCCGGAGTGGTCACTGCGCTTATGAGGTTACACAGTGAGATGCCGCTGCTGCTTGCTTTCTGAAGCTCTGGTGCTTTTAAACGCCACTTTTCTTGTAATTTCTTGAGAAATGAAAGCATGTTATTTTCGGTTTTAATATCAAAGATGTACAATATAATTCAATTTCTTAAACATGTTTTAAAGCAGTAACGACTACAAGCTCTGAATGTGAATGAGGAAAGTGCCATGTCCAGCTGCCCGCGTGGCCCAGGTCGCTGTCACCCACGGCCGCAGCGGGGGCCTGTGCAGCGCCTTCTGCGCTCGGCTCCCAGCCACGGTGGAAATCGCTAGGCCCAGCTGCCATAGGTTCCAAAGGAACTGTCAACTGTAGGGCCGGCCGCCTGCAGTAACAGCCATGCTGGCAGATAAAGTGCACACAGGGTCGCAGAAGTCCACATCAGTGAGCTTGAACCACCAAAACATCAGTGAAATTTGAAAAACGCACACTTCCACAAATTTGGAAATGAAAAACTGTCATTTTATTTAAATATTATAAATGATTATAACTTTTAATACTTTGAGCCAGAAGACACAAAGATTGTACTCTATTTGTGCAGGAGATTCAAGTAACTCCCATACTTCAATACTTATTAGGGCCGGTCAAATAGCTCAGTGGATTAAAGTGCCTGCAAACAGGGGCAGGGGCCGGGGATTCAATCCCCTGGCCTGCCGTGCCGGCCACATCCCCGGGGCGCACTGAGATGGCATTGAGACTGGGCACTGTGATGTGCACCTTCCAGCTGTTGGGTGGCTATAAACAGGCGGTTCACTATGAGTCCAATCTAGTAGTGAGACCCTGAACACCCTTCCCTTAAATACAAAAAAAAAACCTTACTATACCGAACAGAGGAATCAGAACAGAGGATCTCTGACTTACTGCTGTGAGAAATGGTATCAAAAACAATTGAAAGCAGAGATTTAACAAGGAAGGAAACTTAATTCTAGAACACATTAAAAGAAAGAAAACTGAAAGTATTTACACCCTTCCTAAAAAGGATGTTTATGTACATGCTGTCATTTCCAAAAATCATGAAAATCTATCGCCCACGCACGAGACCCAAATTCTATGATTTTAGATCAAAGAAAACTACCTTTAATTAAAAAAAGCATTAGATTCAGTGAGTCACCTTTGTTTCTTCCAGAGATTTTTCTAGATCTTCTGCACCAAAGGAGGGCTGCAGGATGGGAACCTGTGCTGTCGTTTCTTTTATCCATGACTTTAGCGATTTAACAAGGACTTGGAAAGCTTCCAGTTGTTCTTGACAAGACGTTACAGCTTCTTTTCTAGTTAACAAAAATCATACTAAAATTTAAGCCACAAAAGGAGAAGTTCCAGGACAAATTACTAATTAGCAATTTCTATTCTTACACTGGGTTTAAATATTGCAAAGCACCCTGCATGCACTGCATCACTGTTTGATACAGAAGGGAAGTTTGCAGACAAGAGACTTCAGCTAAATAAGTACCCCACAAAGTAAAGAGAATAAAGAATCTGTAGCCCATTTAATGTTATTTAAATTCAGTGAGCTTTGTTCTATCCATTATATGATGCTTAATGCCAGCAGGCAAAGAACCACAAAGGGAACAAATAAATACAAATCTGCACAAAGGAGCACAGTGCCACCTAGAGGTTCTAGCGCTACTCTGCAGTCACACTGGATAACAGGGAGCCAAGTCAGACCTGTGCCTGGGGGTGCTAGTAAGGAAGACCTTCACGGAGGACCCTGGAATGGAAGCGCACGGTGAATTACGCAGACCCGTGTGTGCGCAGCCCCATGAAGGAGCACAGAAGCGCAGCCCACGCGCTCCAAGAACCGCTCCAGGTGTCACACGAGTGACCCACGCCCACAGGCAGGTGCAACGCACTGAGGAAGGCAAGACTGCCCGCAGCTGGAGAATTACTCACGACTAATGGTCTTAAAGAAGAACAAATGACCTAAAGATTACTCAAATGTGGAACATTTCTTCAGTGAAGTGCGAGTTACTATCATATGACATGATAAAAACACAGCGGTATGAGCAGCATCAATCCTACAGAATTTCAAAGAAATTAAGTAGCTAAAAAGGAAACTGCTCTTTTCCCTTTCAGGGGTTCTTCCACCTGAGTTGTAGCCAAATCAGATATGTATGCTAAACTGGCATGAGAGCAGGAATACAAAAGTTGCATTCCCAGGCTGATCCCTGTGCAGTGTTGTAAGCTCAAGTCGGGTTCATTCTTTTCTTAAAGAACGTGGTTCCTCTAATCTTTAAGAAGTAAACTATTGAACCAAACAGGCTATGAAGAAATGGTCATCCTAAAATAGTGGGTAGTTTCTGAAATGGTCCAGAAAGCAAAGAACCATATACTGTCTTTTATTTTTCATCTTTGCAAATAAAAATGTGACATTTGCCAAAGGCTTTAGACCCTGCAGTGAGGCTAAACTGTTCTCAGTTATACACTACCCTCTAATTTTCTTATGTAATATTTTCCTCTTTTATGAAAGAAACACTGAATTTTCTTTCTACATGTTTTAACAAATAATGTACTTAATTTTTATAACAAAAATTATCAAACTATCGGGCCAGCGAGATAGCTCAGTGGACTAAGCACCTGCTTAGGCAAGCACAGGGGCCAGGGTTAGATCCCCAGCACCACATGCCATGCTGGTCCCACCACAGGGCGCACTTAGCCGGCCACTGAGACTGGTGTGGTAGCGCATGCCTGTAATCCCAGCACTGGGGAGACTGAAAACAGGAGGATCACTACGAGTCCGAGCTGTGTAGTGAGACCCTGTACCAAATACATTAAAAAAAAAAAAAAATCAAACTATGAAAACTTAAGTAACCCTATACCTTTAAGTTTGATACTTACAGAAGTTTCCAAATTTGTTTCAGTTATCAATATAAGTAAATACAAATCACTCATCTAATTAGTATCAAGAGAAATAAAATGCAATTTTTAAAGTGGTACTTACTTTTCTTTGATGGTATCCTCCATTTCTTTGAATTTTTTAGACAAATTATTTGTTTTTTCAAAAACCAAAGCCTTATCACCTGGTAAGCCATGGCTGGATATCTCCGTCAAGAGATTATGTAAAGCTTCAAGATCTTTCTTGTGTTCTAAGAATTCAGAAGTTGACTCCTACAAAATATTTAGATTTTCAGTTTACACGCTGCTGTATCTTTTTTTTGTTTGTTTGTTTGGGTTTTTTTCCATAATTTTATTGATAAACAAATAGCAATGAGATAGTTTCAAATCAAATTGGTAGGACAGTTTCAATAATTAACACATTGCATACATTCCTCCCAGTGGTTAATTGCTGTACAAGATGCGGACATGATATCCTATTTACAAACACCATTAGAACAAATCCCTCTATTCATTCGCTGCTGTATCATTAAAGGACCCCTAGGTACGTACAGGAACAGAGTGGCTCTACTGAGAATTTCAGAGGCATGTACCTGGCTACAGTTAATATTAGATACAATAAACATGTAGATAAGCTATCTGAAAAATAACACAGTAAAATTTATTTCATTTTAAAGTATACTCTGTATTTTGACTCTTGGTAGGTTCTGGAACATAAGATGATGTTTCTAACATCTGTGATAATTGCTATTTATTTCTATTCAGGGCAAAGGTAAAGGAAAATGGTCTGAAACTTACAAAGAAGGAAAACAACCATCTTTATCAACTGAGAAGCATACTAACTGCTAATTATAATTCTGCCAATCAGTGTTGAGTCATTAATTAAGCTCCACCTCAGAAGCACTAAGACTTGCCTGCATATACTGTGACAATTCAGTAACATCTTTTCCCGGCACATCCACCTCAGTGAGAGCCTGAGTTTTTGTTTCTAAAAATGTCTGGAGCTTTCCGGAGAGGCTTTCAAACCGTTCTACTTTGGTTTTCAGCTCCTCCATCTTGGCAAGTTTTTCTCTGTGTTTCTGACTGGCTTCTGAAAACCTCACAGACAGGTCCTTCATTTTAGCCTGCAGTGAGGAAGCAGTGGATGGGTCTGTTGTTTCCATAAATTTCTTCACTTTTTCATTGATGGCATTAATACTGCTCTGACGACCTGCAATATCCTGTTCCAGCATCTGAAACAAACCAAATATTGCACGCATTTCATAAGAATGTTTACAAATAATGCCAGAGTTTAAAAAATTACTATTCATAACAATGTAAGCATGAAACACCTATGACTAAGAAGACTAATAACTGGAACTCAAGGACAAGTCTGAGACGTCCCTTGAGGAATTCCACTCAGCTCTCTTGGAGAGAAAGTGGCCAACAGCTGGTTGGCTGCAGAAAGAGGCAGGATGCTGCTGGTGCTCCTCAAGGCTGGGGCCTGCTGGAGCCTGGGGATTTCCCACATCCCTAATTTTTAAAAGGCTACACAATAAGAATGATCTGCCACACTTTGCCAGATGAGCTTTCCGTGCAGCTGGCCGCAGCGTGACAGCACATCGGATCCCATGGATGCAAAGTGCCCCACGAGGAAGGACACTCTTGACAAGCAGACAAAGCTCCCAGGCTCCACTACAGACACTCAGCTTACACTCAAGCTTGTACCGTCCATAGCACTCTAGTCAGGAAACAGTTTTTTTTTTTTTGTTATATCCTTAAATTTATCTTAAATCTACCTATCCTTGATGTTGACAAAACTAAAAATAAAAAGCAATATTCAGTGTTAGATTTTTCTTAAAATGTTACTTACAGTGTTTTTGCTGATGAGATCCTGAAGGGCAGCAGAGTTTAAGGGCACCTGGCCCTGCTCCTGCAGGGAACTCTCCACACCGGCCAGCCAGCCCAGCATCTCATCCAGGCCGTCCTGCACACTCAGGGAGCGGGTCAGGGTTATCTGGAGCTTTTCATTCCGTTCATTAACAGACTTGGACAGATCGTCGTATCTCCCAACGATGTCATCTAGTCAAACAGCACAAAATGTTAAACACAGCATTGGGCTGCCTCACAGACGTTTGCCTCATTCATTTTCTCAAGAATGCACCACAGTGAACCGTAACGCTTCCATACAAAACTGGAGCAGGAAACAGTCTAAATGCTAAATTCATGATGTATAATCAGGATACTATCTAAGACCCCAAGAAATAAAGAAGCAAATTAGTAGAAAATAAACTATTGGAATTTTAGAAAAGAAAACAGATCTATCAATGGCATTTGAAAAGAGATTTCTGGATACACACATGTTTGAATTGCCCCAGAGAAATGAGAGCATAATACCTCTAGAACAGTAAAACTAGGTTTCATTCTGGCATTTTAAATTAGGAATACCTACTGATATCTAGGGGGAAGTGACAGTCATATAAAACTAGTATCCAGAGAATACACCGTGATAAAGATTTATCAAGAATTACCTTTAAGACAAGGAGAAAATATTAAGGTTTCTGGAAAGCAAGTGCTTTCAATTATTTCCCCAATCTTGCACAACTGTATCTGTTAATCTGAGCAACAGATTTGATGGTAAAAACAGGTAACAACCATTGTTAATTAGCTATTCCTGGTTTGAAAATCTGTAACATCTCTATTATTGTATGTTACCCTGCTTCTGTCTTTTTTTCTATTTCTTTTTGCTTTTATTTTTACTCTTCAAAATAAAATAAAACTTTTAAAAAAGGATTAACTTTTAAAAATAAAATTACCACACCTTCTGCTGTACACACAGTGCTATGCTCCTGCTGTAGAAGGTACCTTCAATGCACAAAATTTAGCACATGAAAATCAAGTAAGAAAATATACTACCAATGAAAACCTACTTAAAACTGAAATCATATTTCTAAAATATAAACAGAATTTACTTAAAAATGTAATAGTAGAAAAAGGGTGAGAAACAGACTAACTTATCTCATATGAGATAAACTT
>NW_004524577.1:11479600-11505965 GCF_000260255.1 Octodon degus
TATTATTTTTTTAATTTTATGTATTTAGTACAGGATCTAACGGTCTCACTACACAGACAGGACTCATAGTGATTTTCCTGTGTTCAGCCTCCCAAGCGCTGGTCTTAGTTACCTTCTCAGCACCCCCTCCCCAGGTGGGGTGCAGGGTGGCACCATACACAGGGATTGAACCCCAGTCCCTGTGCTCTGCCTAGGCATGCGCTTTAGTCTGCTGAGCTATCTGGCTGGCCTCAATTTTAATTATTAAAACGCTAATAAAAATCAAAATCAAAATCAACAAGTTCAAAGGGCAGTGTATTTACCTTCCCACAAGGCTGTTTGGAAAACAATCTGTTTTTAACTATATTTTACTCACAATATACCATCTAAGAACCTGCCAGGTATTTTTAACTCTTGGTAAATACTTTAGCCTGATGTAAAGCTATGATCCAAAACTACTTTATAAGTGAGTGTTTGGCGATGGAACATAATCCAAATAACAAAGCAGCATTTTTATCGTCCTCGCGTAGCCTGTTAAATTTTCACTGACTGAGGAGGGTAAGTTACGACTGACAGTCATCACCAGGCCCTTGACTGAAGCGCCGGGGCGCCCACACTCTCCAGGCACACACAAGGGGTGAACGCCGGGCCTGGAGAAGGCCTTCAGTGTTCAGTGAGGTGCTACGAGCAGAGGTCCAAGTTCTATCTGAGAAACTCCAGAGTCCTCAACTGCAGCTTGGAGACCATCAGGGGAGCTGCTCTTCACTGGGCCATAGCACGGCAACAATAAGCAGAGTGACACCAGTGACACTTTAATAACTATAATACTCGATTCTCTAAGCAAAGGCAGCCGTACTCACAAAACGACACACTGTGAGTGTTCCTGTTTGCTGTGGACTACATACCTGTGTCCCCCCAAGATACAAGTGCAGACACCACCCCTAAAGTGGTCCTATCTGGAGTCTGGAAGGTGTGAGGCTGTTCTATGGTGACGGTCATGGTTCCTGAGGTAGAGCTCTAGAACCACCTTGTAACTTACAGAGCAATCAAAAGCACTGCAATGTCTCCTTCTGATACTGGGCCCCCAACCCAGTTCCTGACACAGAGCTTCTGAATCTCGTGCAATGTCCTGGGTGGCAGAAGTGTCTTTCATTCTGAAGAGGTGACTTTGGCAGGCTTCTGGATGGCCTCAGGTGGCAGCTGTGAAGGGAACTGGCGATGGGATCAGAAGACTGCAACTTTCGCCCCACTCACTGACCTCTGTCCAGGGAGGTGGAGGATGTTCAGTTTAGCTGAGGGCCTAATCGAGCATGCTCAGGGGCAGAAATGAAACCCTACAAGGATGGGTGCCAGGAGGTCCCTGGTGGCTGGCGCCATGGAGCTTCCTGGAGGGTGGAGACCCGAGAAGACACGGAAACTCTAGTCCCTCTTCCTCACCCCTCCCAGCCTCTCTCCCATTGGCTGCTCATCTGTATTCTCTGCAATAGCCTTCTGCTAACCGGGCGAACATAGGGCCTTCTCCGAGCGCTGGGAGCTGCTCTAGAAAACCAACTGAATCCACGGAGCAGGTCACGGGAATCTCAAGCTATAGCTGGGCAGGCCTCCACTCAGGTCTCAAGCTAGCCCTGTGACTGGCACTGAAGTGGGGGGCAGCTGGAGCACTTGGGGCACTGTGGGATCCGACGCTATCTCTACAAGACAGTATCAGAGGTGAACTGCGTTAGGACACCTAACTGCTGTCTGCAGGACATCACAGAGGGGATCTGGGGAGCGCTAAGTGGGAGGGAGACAGGAAAGTGCAAACAGGAAAAGCGCTTGCACATTTCCCTTCTCCCCAGGAGGAAATTTGGATGTGAGGGCGGCGCCTCATGAGTGGGTTTAAGCGCCTTCGTAGGAAGGATCTGAGGGAGAGGCGCTCTTGCCAATGTCCTCTGCCATGCATTGGTACAGCAAAGAAGTGGCCAGCTGTACACCGGGACAAAGCTCCTGCCAGGGAGCAGACGGCACCGGTGCCCTGGCGCTGAACTTCCAGCCTCCAGAGGCACGAGAAACCAAAGTCTGCTGTTTTAGCTGTCCGGTCCACGGTATTTTCATTACAGAAATTTGAACTAAGTTTATTCTGTACTTTTTCACTCTGGTGAAAAACACTGTCACTGTAGCAAATTCTTGACTTCAGTCACTAAAATTATTTTAGATCGAGTACAAAACAAAACCCACTGCAAGAAAGTTGATTTTTTTAAAGTTGCTGCTTTTCTTTAAATCAGAAAGACTTTAGAGAAAATCTTTGGTATCATACATTTTCACACAACCCTAGAAAATAATGTTAGAAAGCAACTTTCAGGTCTTAATGTAGTATGAAGTTTAAACAACTCAAAATGAAACTATGTACAAAAAACAGTAAGAAAAATGTCAAATGTAACAAAAATATAATGAAGACCTTGTTTCTTACTCCTTTAAATTGACAGGCCTGCTGTCCTAGAGCTGGCCTCCAATGTGGAGGTACGTACTAATGCACGGGGTAGAGGAACACAAGGTTAGATTTCCATCATACTTTCATTACACCTTAAGATTCCTTGTTTCTTTGCAATTTATAATTACAACGCACAGGATATGACAATATGGCAACATGTGCATACAATTCTTAAATGCATGTACACGTATGGGGCAAACTGAAGTTACTGATGGGGCAACAGGCTCAAAGAGTCTAGAAGACAGTAAGAATGAAGAAAGGATTTCCCTGCGATAGAGCGGCTTCAGATCAATGAGCTGAAACTTAAATCCTTCTGTTCATAAAATTTCTACTCAGATTCTAATTCATTCTCTATTTGAGGTAAAACAGTTGTCACCTGCTATAGGAATTATTACTTCCCATATGCATGCACGCAAAGGTACAGTAACTCCCACACACGTCATCATTTCACTGAGAAAGTTCACAGATAATTAATATCTACTAGACTTTTTAGAATTCACCTATGAGGCAGCAAAATTCCGAATCTCTTACCCAGAGTTTTTTGAATGTCATTCTTGGCAGGAAGTAAGGAACCCCTTGCATCTAACAGCGCTTCTGCTGTTTTTCTCAGTTTCTCAACAGCACCCTGATGACTTGATATCTGTCCTTGCAGAGCCTATAGGATTAAAGGTTTTTCAATTATACTTGAGGACAAAATAATAGATTCCAATAGGGAAAAGTTGAATATTTATTGTAGAAATTTTCATCATATGAGCCTTCTCTGTAGTTCTCAGAATGAGACCATTATACACATAGCACCAGCTAGTCCGAATAACACAAATTCAGTTTTGAAATAAACCACTGAGACCTGGTTCCCAATCATTTCTCTTCTCCCTGACCCTATACCCTTCCTCATCTCATCTAAGATCCCCAATTATGACTTCTGCACAGCACCTGTACTACCACTAGGACGAAACCAAACACAGAGAACCTCGGGGAATATTTCTGACTCTAGGTAGAGATAATCAGGGACTTTTGTGTCAGCAGATCCTGATTTCCTACTAAGTCATATTTATTTCTGTGAGTTCCATAAAAGTTACCACACACTAACAAGTTTTCAGTAGCCTTGCCACATTCTGTGAAAATACAAAAGTGAAACAGACAGGAATCTATGGCCTATGGCAGGGAGTGTTAAGTGTCAAAGGTGAGTAAGTAAAAGCATCCTAGATGCTGAGAGGAAAGATAACCAGGAAGCACAATGGAGGACACCACGCCGGTGGTGCACGGAACAGGCCTTGCAGACAGTGTGCATGCGCACCTGCAGGAATGCAGAGGGAGAACAGCAAAGCACAAAGACAGGACAGAAGTATCTCAGGAGAAGAGGAGTGCCACCCAGCGTGAGGACTAAACACACAGTGAATAAACACAAACATAGGTAGAAAGGCCCTCAATGTCAGTTTACAGAGAACTACTCAAGACTTGGGAGTAGGCAGTGAGCGTATGCTCAGGACTGACCTCCGGGGGGCTGACTCTGTAGCACTGCACGGGGAATCTTCAGGGGAAAGCAATGCAGAAGAGAGTCCAGCTGGGAGCACCCCCGGCAGTAACTACAAAGAGGCCCCAAGGACTCTGCCCAGGGTACATGAGACAGTGGAGTTAGTTCTTCTCACAAAGAAGGTCAAGTTACCTAAAGCTGTGCTGCCCAGTACAGTAGCCACTAAACAAATCCATGTGGGACTTTGACACTGAAATGCAATAAAATAAAAAATTTCCCAGTTGCACCGGGCACACTTCAAGTACTACGTAGCTTCTGGTGACTGGTGGCCACCACATCAGAGAGGACGGACAGGGCATTTCCAGCATCACAGATTCTCTGCTCCAGAGGATGGGAATCACGGTGAGGGGCGAAGAGGAGAGAGGGAGCCTTCATTTTCCACCCCTCACACCAGTAATATACAGAATTTGTACACACGAATGAGAACAAGTGTAGGAGGAAAGGAGAACCTATTTTGGAGTTCAGGACTTCAAAGTGCTTTCGAGACTATACAGAAGGGAAGAGCAGAAGCGGCAGTGAAGGGAGCCGCAAACACAAGAGGAACTTGATATAAAGAGATGGAAGACAGGACCACTAACGGAGAAAGCCCAGCAGCATCAAGAAGACTGTGAAGACCGCCAGAGGACACCTGTATTTATGTGACAGGGAAGGGGAGACAGAACAAGTGCTGTAAAGGAGGTCAAATGGACCCAGAGTAACGCTGGCCCCCCGCTAAGTACCCAGGTACCCAGCCCGAGATTTCTCCCAGACTTTATCTTCCCTAATGCAAATCCCAGCACCGAGTCCTAAAAACTTTACTATGAGGCATGAACGGGGCTCTGCTCCTTCACATGGGGATTACTAAAAAAGACTCCTAAATGTGTTCTGGCCTACAGCGGTTTCCCTAAAAAGCTCTTAACATATTCAGTACCTACCTGACTATGTATCACTCCTTTATTTAAAATTGTTCATAGTTTTCCCTCATAATAACGGCTAAGGTTTGAGAACACCATAAAGAGAATGAAGGCTATCCCTTTGAAGGCTATCCTTTCACCGTGATCTTTCTCAACTTCCTGTCCCAGAAATGCCCAACAGCTATGTCTCATCTGTTCATGTGAGGCCTTCTCGTCTCCACTTAGCGACCTTTCAGGCAACGCAGCCCACTCCCACCAACAGCCCAGCTCCTCTTCACTCTTTAATACTCTGCCAGGAACTTGTCCTAGCTCTCGCCTCACCTACGTGGGCTCAGTGTTCCTCCTGGAAGGGTCTATAAATGCCCCACGAATGCGAATCGAGTTATCTATCTCTTGTATCAAACTACAACCTTCTTGCAACTGGGAATTAACCTCATTTGGCTTTCAAGGCCTTCTAGGCCTTGCTAGAAGTTCCTAAAATAAATAAGTTAATAATAAATGCAGATATCAAGCATAAAACCTAAAAAGATACCCTATTACAGCATTATTTATGAATATTTACTATGTCTCTACCTAAAGGCAACATTTTCCTTAATTTTTACAATATAAGAACTATGTGACACATAGGCCTCCCCATGTGTGTGTGTGTGTGTGTGTGCATATGTGTATGTGTATGTGTGTGTATACTGAAAGACCCACCAAAGTATGCCCAACATGGGATCTGAGATCTGAATACAGATCCCACATCTGTTCCCAGAGGCCAAAGAAGCCAGAACAGAGTGCATCTGTCTGTGAAATCTTCCCAGAAGTTAAGAAAGGGGGAGAAGTCTCATAAATGTGAACTTTACTCAAAATGAGGCTGAAGCCCAGGCCACACTGCATGCTCACTGGGCACTGCTCTGGGTCCACAGCATTTGTTCCATCTCTCCCTCCTCGTTACATAAACACAACTGTCCTCTGGGCATCTTCACAGTCTTCTCCCACTAACTGTTGGGAGCTGCCAAACCTGAAATTGATCCTACGTGGGAGGGCAGGGTGAGGCCTCATGGCCTAAAGCAGTCATGCTACCTTGGTCTTAAGAAAAGCATCCTGCCTGGACATTGTGGGCTCTTGGTTGCTAAGCAACCCTGTGTCTTACTACTATGCACGAGTATTAATAAAGGCTCTTACTATTATGTCTAACCCAGCTCCTAGCTATCTTTTCCTCATTCCTGCCTTCATTTCTTCCCAGGGTGGAAAGGATCACACTGAGACCAGCAGATCCCTACACAAACTTCTTCATTAAATGTAACATGATGAATCTTCATAATTATGTTAAACTCTTGACGTTTCTTGCCAAAAATATGGCCTTCAAATCACAGTATCTCCTCTGCGCTTGCCTGAACACTGTCCTGAACACATAATCAAGATGTGAAAATGTAACCTCTCTATTCTTATGCTTGTAGAAAAGAAGAAGAAAATAAAAACAAGCAGCAGGCTAGAAGGTATACACTAAAAGTCGGAAATAACCCCAGGGATGCCACATCAGCTGGGTCCCTGAGCATTCCGGGACAGCTGCTGAGGGGAGGGGTGCGCGCTACAGCCCAGGAAGGCGCAGCGCCCTCCGCCCTCCGCATCCTCACCCCTCTTCCCTCCTTCTCCTTTGCCTCTCCTACGGCTATGCTTAGACATCCCCCAAAGCGTCCCGTGAGAACAGTAGGGAACAGTAGGGCTTTGCACAGGTGGCTGGGACTGGAATGGTTGATGCCAGGCCCAGGAGTGTGTGACTGCTAAATCAGTCCCCTGACTGGTCTGGCACAGTTCTGGACATGGATAATGGCAAAGTCCACCCAGGGTGTGAGTGCTACCTGTCCTAAAGGCAGGAAGCGTGCACAGGACACAAGGGACAGGATACAGGGAGAGGGCTGCGGTGGTCACTTGCTATTCTTTGTCATTTCACCACTTTGCTCCCTCCTACCCGCCATGAACTACTTCTCCTCTGCCATACCACCCTGCTTTGGAGCCAGCTGGTGGTGGACTGAAACCTCTACAAACTGTGAACCAAAAACCAACATCTCCTCCTTTAACTTTAGGTGCTGGGCATTTTGCCTCAGCAAAGAGAAACCAAAAAACACTCTGTCCCTCTGGCTGGCTTTCCCTCTGGTCCTTACCTGCCACACTGAACTCACTTATGTCGTAGCTGCCCAACCCCAAGGCCACAGGTCCTCCAAGCTGGCTCTTGGGAGGTGACTGAAATATGGGGCAGCATAGCCAGCTTGCTCTGAGGAGGGACTGGCTGCGGCAGGCCGCTGGAGGCCTGGCTCCTCCGGGCTCTGCTTCCTGCGCACCCCTCCACGAGCAGCTCTCCTCCGCCAGCCCCTCTGCCATGCCACCCTGTCTTAGAGCCAGCCAGCTACCTACGCACACTGAAGCATGAGCCAAAGTAAGCCTCGCCTTCCTTAAGCTGTGGTGCCAGGTATTCTGTCCTCGCAACGAGGAAAGTGACTCTGCCTGCCTTCTTCCCACCAGACACCCCTGCATTGCACCACGCCTGACTATCAGCCCACCCAGGAAGGTACCTATTTTCCATGTTAACAGTACAATGATGGCTTTTTACTCAATAACTATCAGGTCACTAAATTCTAAAAAGCAGTCTTCTAGCTGTCAATATTGCGTTTACTTCCTATTTGTGGTGACAAAAGCTAAAAAAAAAAAAAAGAACAGAAAATAAAAATGAAACTTTTAAAATCAAAATCACACTCATAATGAATTTCAACAGAGTATGTTGAAACTATTTCCCATTATGTAAGAATTTTAAAATGTATTTTAAATAAAAGTAGAATAGAAACTTTCTCTACTACTATAGACTCCCCTAATCATGTATGACATCAAGCCTGCATTTCTGAAAACACAGATGTCGGGGACTGAATTTGGTCTTGAACATGCAAGGCAAGCACTGTACCATTGTAGCTATACCCTCAGCCCATAGGTAGACTTTTGGAAAACTATGCTAGTAATAACTGAGATTTACATTTCTAAGAACCTCAACATTGGCCCATAGAAATCCTGAATATTACAGTGACATTCCGTTTTTCCTTCTGCTTGTTAATTCTTAAAACAAATATTTTATGAGTAATCTCTTTACATCAGATAATAGTATAAGTGCTAGGAATACAGCAATGAATAAAACAGATATGAATATGTTCCCACAGAGCTTAATTATAATGGAAAAGGAAAAACTTAAACAAGACCAAATGGCTTGACAATCCTGGGCTTTGTTTACCTGGAGAGGGGTCGTGAAATACAGGTAGTGAGGTGTAAAAGTAGCATCAAGCCAACTGCATGGCAAGCAGATCTGTGGCAAAGTCAAGTTACGGCTCCCTGTGGAGGGAGAAATAGCTCGTCCCCTCTTTTGTTTCACTTCATCAGGTGAAACTGTCGCCAAGTATGGGAAACTGAAGACTTTCAGCAAGATTAATGAAGAACTATCTCTCTCCCCTCTTTGTTTTGTTCTTACCTTGGTCTCTTCTAACTGCCTCTGTAGATTCTGGGGGTCCACAGCAACAGGTTCAAGTAACTGTCTGCTGGCCAGGGCCTCCGAAGCCTGCAGTGCAGACCGAAGTCCACAGGACACGTCCTGATAGTGTTGGTATTTATCCACTAGGTCTTTAAGATTATTTCCAAGAACATTACACTGAAAAGCAAAACAGAGGAGGCAATGGAGATTAAAACCCAGTTTTCTCATATGTCAGATTAACCTAAGATCTGTGAACTATGTAACTGAAAAAGAGCCTCCAAGCCAAGTTTTAGGGCTAAGGGTTTTACTTTATAGGAGACAGTTAAAAGTGACCACAAAAATCAGGATATAATGCTAGATTTATAGAACTTGAAAGCATCTCGCATCAGATTCTCTGAGTTTTGTCTACACTCTGTGTATATAACTGATGGTAAAATTTACAAGGTGATAAATAGATGATTATCATGTTTTGCGCAAGGTTGATTAATACAAAGAGGACAAACAGTAAAAATTAAAATTAAAGTCAGAATGAAGGATTTTTTAAAAACTCATTTATGCAGCTTCGGTTCTTAGGCACCTCCCTAATGTTTTACTTGCTTAGAGATTTAAAAGAACCAAAAAGCCTGTCAGTCATCAAGTACGAGGTCTTGCATCTACAAAGGGAAGATGAGTACCGAGACACACTGCTCCAGCTTCGCTACGTTCTGGTCCAGGCACCACAGCTGTCTGCTGCTCAAGTCCGGATCAGATTGTACTACGGCTTCCTGGAGTCACTCTCCGAGGAAATAAACTTAAGCTCCTACCTTTAAGCACATTTCTCAAAAGTAAAGTAGATATATAGGTTTTCAGGTTTCCTGCTTCTAAATCAAAACAAAAGCTAAGAGGACATAGCGCACACTATAATCACATACTGACTTTCCTCTTGGAAAAAAGGTAACAAAATTACCTTGGAGTAGAGAGTCCTAAACCGATCCGTGGCATGATCGAGCTTGCCCTGGACTTCTCTGTGGGTGGCAGATGTGTCCACGTCATCCTTGTCAACTTTGCTGCCCTCTCTCTTACTGCACAATTTGGCAGCTTCCAATACCCTGTTTGCAGAAATGGTGATGTAGCGCAAGTCACCTCTGTGAGAAATAACGTCCTCGGAGAAGCTCTTCTGCCCGCCCAGCGCGGTCGGCAGGCCCCCGAGGTCGTCCGCCCCCGCCGCCAGGTTCTCAAGCTCTTGCTCTGAGTGCTGCAGCCAGTGCTCAAACTCGCCATAATCAGCAGCAAACTTTTCTAACTCCTCTTGCAGGGAGTGCGTTAACTTCATTTTCTTCTCTGACTTGGCCAGTGTCACTTCATAATGTGCTTTCAGCTCCTTCATGTTCTTCTGCAGTTTCTCCTTGTCCTCAGGAGAGAGATAGTGGCCCTGTGTCTCGAGCAAGGCTTGGGCGGACTGTGTGGCAATGATGACCGCCTGGTGCTGGGAGACGATCTTCTCGTGCTGAGCCTGTGTGAGGACAAAGTGAACGCAGCTTTAACGCAGCCTGGAGTTTCCGATGGCCTTGGACGGCTGGCAACGGGCCGCGGGGCCTTCAGCTTGCCACTGTCCCCCCTTCCCAAGCTAATCGCTACACTTTGCTCTGCGGAACTTCAGAATCACGAGAGCTGCAATGGGGCTCTCTCTTTTAAAGAAAGTTTCTAAATCTTCTTACAAGTACTTAGGTAATCACAAATTTATATTCCGATACTAAAATAACTGTCTGTAATCTAATTCTCAGTCTGCTCATTGCTTCCTTATGACTACACAAAAGGAACTGAAGTGGTCATGAAAATAGGAAAAAAAAAAAGAATATGTACTATTAGAACTAGAAAAACATTTCAACAATTAAATGTCCAGAAAAGCCACATCCAAGTGAAGGCAACAGATATAAAGAATTCTGGGGTTGCTACTTAGTATCTGGGTCCCACCTGTCAACACCGAGACAATGGCCCGAGGTCACACGCACAGTGCACAACCTGCAGAGCCTAAGGCACCTGGGCTCACAGCCCCCTGGGAGGCTGCAAACAGGTTCAGCCATGTGGAGTCACTGAACACCAGCTCAGCTTGCGGGCAGCAAGTGGGCCTCGGATGGTTGGTACCCCTTCCCTCCAGCCGTAAGTTTCTTTTCCCAGTATGCCACACGAGTACAACAAGGGTTACTTTCCCTTACTACAGCACACACTGCAGGACACAGTGATCGCACTCCCCGTGGGTGCTGGCACAGGGACATGTGCATCTTCTTCTTTTTACCCCCTTTCCTCTCCTTCCCCTCCCTCTCTGCTCTTGCATCTCTGGGTCCTTCTGCAAAAGTTCTGCCAGAACTACATTTTTCACGGCGGCTTTTACGGAGCCACGCATCCTAATTCCTGTACCTGAGGGCCAGTTTTCACCTCTACGCCATCCATGCTGCTCCCACCCCAGCTGGAGAGACTCACAGACCTTTCACCCCTGCTAGTGACTGCTCTGTGATCTACCTGGCTCAACCCCTGCCTCCTTTATGTCCTTGCACAGATCTCTCCTCAGTGAACCCCACCTTGACTGCCCTATTTGCAGGCTGAAAATGGTACGAAACCCACACTTAACCACCATTACCAAGGCCTAAATCTTTCCACTCAGCACGCTGAACCTTCTCGTGTAACACGCTGCTTTGCTTTGTCTACTGTCATTCATCCCACCTTCCCCTCTGCAGGCAAGCAGTGCGACAGGGAACTGACTTTGCTCACTGGGGACTGCCGAGTGCCCAGAGCAGTGCTGGCCCAAAGAGCAGAGTGAACATACGCTGTGAGCTAGGAAGGCCCAGAGACTCAGAAGCGCCGCTGTAAGATGACCCCACTTCTAAGAGCAGACACCTCTCATGTGGACCCTCACTGTCTGAACAATGCACACCCCACAATGACCGAATCCTCCTCACAGACCGCATCTGTGGAGCCTGAATTACATCACAGGCTACTCTCTGGAAGGGCTTTGCACATAATTAAAGCTGGCAGAATTCATGAACTATCTGATGGGTCCT
The DNA here is from genome assembly GCF_000260255.1 of Octodon degus. Taxonomy (NCBI): domain Eukaryota; kingdom Metazoa; phylum Chordata; class Mammalia; order Rodentia; family Octodontidae; genus Octodon; species Octodon degus. Next base: position 11,491,011 of record NW_004524577.1, read on the forward strand.
CTTCCTTCAACAGCTGGAGAATGGTAGGGCTGCGGCCAGGGCACAACTGTAGAGGGATGGAGACCCCTGGGGTGCACCACCAGCCAATGCAGGTAAGACCTTCTCACACTGCCAGATGCCCACACTCTGACAGGCCCAAAGAGCAGAAGAAAATGTCACATTGTGGACTGAAAAGAGAGCTGTTCCATGACACCTTTATGTCTGGTCCACTTACTGATACTTTTTGTTACTTTTATCAGATTACAAACTTTTCTTGACACTCCTGTAACTGACTCATGAACTTCCTTTAGGAATACATCAGATTTTCCACTTTTAGAGACAATTATAATAAGGTCCTGTGACAGAGTCTTGAAACCAGGACATGGTGAATACTGCTGCTCTTCTCCTGGCTTAATTTGTATTTTATATAAAAACTTCACAGAGAATATCCTATCCTAAAGAACCTGAAAGGAAGAGTTGAAGGAAAACAGCACTGTAAAAGTTCCTAAAGTCTAATCATGCAAAGGGAAACATGAGGGGAAAAAAACTAATTATATGAAATTTAAAAAAAAAATACTTCTCCTAAGTTTTAATGTCCACCATACAAGATATTTTTTGAAGGGCTTTTAACCCAACCTGTCTGGAGGAAGTGACCTCAGAAAGGACTCAAGCCCAGCACAGTGCAGACACTTGCGGACCAAGAGAAGGCTTGTGTACCACCGCGGCCATGCAGTTGCTGAGTTTAAACTCAAGTGCAATTCTCCAGGTGTGATCGGGGAAGAGACCTTTGGCTCTGTAAGTTATTGTTTTCTATAAAATGAAAATAACCTCAAGGTATAATAGCAGAGCTAAGTGAATTCAGGCAGAAAGACCAAAAGTGACTGGCCCACTGGCACTGCCGCGTGAACATAAACCATGACTGCTTCTTACGAATTTCCTATACGGCTTCAGTTACAAGACAGCGCCGCATGCAGTGACGTATTTCTCATTCTTTTGACTTGCTTGCAACTCTCATACTAAATTATATTTGGCATAATGACAACCTAGGGAAAAAGGACTTCCTTTGCTGTGATCAGTACGGCCTGTGTGAGCTCTATCTTTTGCTCTCCTGGAAACAGAACGTGACCGTAGCACCATGCTTAACCAACACACCTTGATCTTCTGGTACTGCCGGTTCAGATTCTCCTCAGTGCCTCCCACGCGCTCCTCAAGGTCAGCCGCCAGCAGGTTCCCGTTAACGTCATCCTCCTCCCCTATCACCGACCTGCCATCGCCTTCGTCCAAGTGGGTCCCGTTCTGTTCAATGACCTGTTTGTGCTCTGTCCCCGCCCTTTCCGAGCCATTGTCCATATCTGACAACCAGTCCAGAAGATTTTCTATTTTGATTTTGCTCTCTTCCAGCTGCTTCACAGCTGCAACCTGGGCAGGAATATGCACACCAAATCCCATGAATGCAAGCTGAGGTGTCATTGTGACATTTCAGACATAAAATCTGAATAATTTTAAACTGTCAACACTGACATGCACTGCAATTATAACAGTAAAATTAACCGTCAAAGCAACAGTTCCTCTGACACAGTCACTATGCTTAAAAATAGTGTATACTCCGAAGTTGCCTCTGTAATTCATCAATGCGCATACATCTTACAACCCGACCACAATTTTAAGAAAATTTAAGAATGACAACTCACGAAACCTTTTGTAGTATTTAGCCAATTACATATCTGGAATCTATGAATTCTAGTTTGGGGGTTAATAATGACTTATTACCACCAAATACACTTAATAAATAGTCAAGTGGATGTTATAGTAATCATTTCTGACATAACAATAATGCACTACATGTGAAATAAGGACCTTTTCCGTTTCTTCTTTGATTGCTGTCTTCACAACTTTATCCAGCTCCTTTTTCGACTGTTCTGCCTTCAAATTAAGCTGCTCACATTTTATCTTGGCTTCACTAAGTTTTTGTTCAATCAAAGCCTTATCGTCTTCTGACAGCTTTTCACCACTCTCTTTTAAGAAGTTCTCTGTGTTTTTCACTATTTCTGCCAATGCTTGTGCACTTCTTTGCATATCTTTCTGTAATTCCTTGTAACACAAAAGAAAAAATACTCTGTTAAATTATTACCTACTTAACTCTCACAGTCACAATTCTAAGAGGGGGCAAGCAGAGTACCACCCAGGCAGCTTGGAAAGCACACTGAATATATTAAGTTGTTGGCTGGCTTGAAGTTGTATTTAACATCATCTGAAATCTACAGAAATGCTTGCAATTTTCATGCTTAAAAAAAGAATGTGGTTTACAGAATGGACTTTGTGAAATCCTAACGTCTTTGGTATATAATATATGCAAATATGCATATGCCAGATTTCTAACACATTTTTACAAAGGCTTAAAAATACACAGTATTATTTGCTCTTTTCAAACATTTAATATTTATTTATTGCTCAAGATTAAAAAAGAAATAGTTCCTTCAGTGAATGAAGATTTTTTTTTTCCTAAACACCAAACTCAATAATACTCTGTGATGTTTCCTTCTCTGCCTGGCTACTACGAAGCTCAAGATTCCTTTACCATACTTCAGCTTTCTAGAGCTGGCAGAAGAAATTTCCCTACATAATTTTCCCTATTCTTTCCCTTTTTATTATGCACTTTTGTCCTCCATCTGGTGCTGTGCGTGAGTTTTAATAGTTTTCTTCATAGGTTAAGCATTCTTAAATTTTTATGAGCAGTTACTGGAATTTTACAGATCCTACCTATTGGGCCAATTATTCTGTGACACTAACTCCGCTCATGACTTAATTCGTAATATCTACTTAACTTTTACGATAAAGTAGCAACGCAAGTATAGCAATGAGGAAACTGAGGCTCCAGATAGGAAGCTAACCATGGGTACGATCTGGAACCGGAACAAAGAACTATGCAGTTACAGTGAGAGTGCTCATGCTCTTAACACCAACGTCAGGATAGCTGTTATTTTTTCCATTTTCCTTCGAGACGATGAAAGGAATAAGAATAAGCTAACAAGAAGCCAAAGTGATGGGTTCCCATTTGAATTCATACAAGTCTGTGTCTCTCTCCTCCATCCAATACTTTATCCAGCAAAATTACTTGGCCTGCTTCAAGTTGTAAATCTAATTTTTAGCATAAAAGTTCCAGTTCAGGACTGCCTTGCTTCTAAAAAAACAAACAGACCAAAAACCCCTAAAATTCCTGGTAGCACCCAGTGGCCTTAATGTCAGTAATCAGACCTAGAGGGACACAGAGCTGCCAGCAGAAAGCCCAAGTCTACCTCTTGCTCCGACTTGTACTTCTTTAACTCAACTGTGCCATCTCCAATCACAAAGGCCTCTTGGTGACCGATGAGGCGGTTTTCGGTCTGGGTGAGAAGATCACATATCCCCTGGAGCTTCTCTTTGTACTCCTGCTGCCGTTCTGCCACCGTCTAAAGTGGAGAAACCCCGAACATCGTCAGTGCATGGTCATAAATCACCTGTGACAGTACCTGACTAACACACACTATTCCAAAGTTCCTCTCCTAAGCTTTTATTTAAGTATGCTGTAAACATAATAGCAGAGGGGTACAAACTGAGCAAGGAGAGAGAGAAAGAGTGAGCATGTCCCAAATACGGGCAAGAGCCCCCTGGGGTGAAGTTACTCAGCAGAATACTGGCCATGCATATGTGTAAGAGATGGAACTTCTGACCGACAGGAAGAAACATCCCATTTTCTTAAGCTCTTGAAACCTGCAACACACACAATTAATTCTGCAAAAGGACACCAAAAGAGAAGTTAGTGATGACTTGTCTGTTAACATAACTGATATGTATAAACAGGTTATCATGTTAGAGACAATGCCCTGTGCTCCAAGAAATAATAAAAGAACACTGCATGCAATGTTGCCCGAATCACTGTGTCTAATTGCATTTCCATTTTTAACTCATTCTTGCTATTATAGTACTATAATAAAATTCACTACATCTCCTAAAAGACTGAGTCAAAACCAACTCGCATGCACCTTTCACTTTCCTGTTGTTCGTACACTGATCATCCATGTCACAGGCACAGTAAACATAGGTCGTCTTTCCTAAAAGCCTAGCACATGCTAGGCAAGGTACTAAGTGTTTATAAATTTTTATCAGTGCTCACAATGCTACCAGGTAAGTACTGCTAGTTATTTCCACTTTATCAATGAGAAAAGAGAGGTGCAGTGCCTTGCCCCGGGTCTTCAGGACAATGGAGAAGGCAGCATGCCACAAACACAGGCAACTGGCTGCAGAAGGCACGCTCTGAGCATCTGTGCCAAACCACTTCATTGAGGAAAAAGACGCTACTCTTGACCGCCTTCAACTGACTCCTGGAAATTACTGAGTACATGCATTTTTCCTATTTATAGGGTAAAAAAAAAGTAAGAGTCCCACTTAAGAGTCAGTAGCATTAAGGAGTCATGAAAATTAAAATCATCTGAAGTAGAGCATCATTACACAAACAGTGCTGTTGTACACTGTAGGAACGCTGTACTATGTCGTACTAACCAAGGCCTGTCTGGAAAGCTGTTCCCATAGGCTAAAATATATGGGCAATTACATGAAGGCTTCACCTAGAAGAAGTAAAAATAAAGAATTCCCCATCCACAAAGAAAAGCAAACCTTCTGATCATCAAGATCTCGTCCTAGCTGTAACTGTATCTCTAAACGTTCCACCTGCATAGTTACTGATTCCTGCACATCGAGAAAATACTTCTGAGTTGCGTTTAAGAGCCGCAGCAGTTGTTTGCTTTGGTTGGGAGACAGATCTTGTGCATATTCAGAAACGAAGAACTGCACATCGAAGGCAGTAGTCTCCAGTTGCGCTCTGGTATGCCCCAGGTCTCTTAACATAGCCTGTGAGGGAAGCGGTACAAGATACCAGTACAGAGTAAGGCTATCGATAAGGGTTACAGGAACAAGAATGTTCATCTTTTCAAATATGGTTTTTCAGAGGATTGGAAGTTTAAAGACTTTTATTCACTACTCCACAAAAATCCACTAATTAGAAACAAGTGATAACAAAGTTTTTTTTAAATACAATGGTAATTACTATGATACACAACAGAGAACTCCTGCAAGAATATTTTGCCTGCAACATCCTATTTAAAATGTTACTGGAAAAAGGCAAAAATTTAACATAAGTACATTTATGACACATTTAAATACTCCTTGCTAATACTTAAGAGTATCCATTAAACGGAGGTAATAAATAATAAGATTCTGGAGAATTTGAAATGTGAATTAACTGTACCAGAATTTCAGGTTTCTGACACTGAGACAAAGAGCCTCATCCTGCTTCTGGGAAATGGGTACAAATTAAGAACTCACAAAAGTATCATGGCAAAATTGACTACCATTAAACAAAATGATAAGAATTCAACAAAGGTTGTCATATTTCATATTTATTATATTCAAATTAGTTGTTCACATTACTAGATATAAGCATGCAAAATTGTTCCAAAGAAATTAAAAAGAAAAAAGAAAAAATTTAAGCATTAACTGTTCCTTACAATAGATCAGTAGAAACCAGCAGCACAATTATCCAAGATATCCTGTGTATGTATATACATATGTGTATCTATACATACATATATATATACATAAATATCCATACATACACACATGCTTTTTTCTCTTCCTTCTTTCTTTTCTCTTTTCCTTCATCTCAGTTGTTCCTTCCTTTTGAACAGTTTCTTTCTCTTTCACACTATCTACTGTACCTTTCAGATTATTGACTTTTTCAGGTTTTTACACCTGGGAGACAATACAATGTTTACATATGTGGGTCTGATTTATTTCACTTGCGTATGGCCTCTAGTTGCATCCTATAAAAGTCTTGAGTTTATCTTTCTTTATAGCAAAGCAATACTTCATTGTATAAAAAAAACCATACCTTTTTTATCTGTTTGCTCAGCTGATGGGCATTTGGGTTGTTTCCAAGATCTAGCTACAACAAATTGTGCTTACTATAAACATGGGCACCCATATATCGGTGTGGTAGGTTTTCAAATAATTCTTTATAATCTTAGGAAATTTACATTTTTCCTACACGCTTATATTAAATCCATAGGTTTTATAATGTCCTTTGTCATTTACTTTGACACTTGCCTTAAGAAACTCCAAATTTTTATTTACATGTTCAGTGTCTTCAGGCTTCTGGGTCTCAATATTCTTCAGAGATCTGCTCCTCTCTGTTATCAAGTCTGAGAATGACTTAAGTTTATGGAGAAATTCTTCATAAGTAACTTCTAGTTTGGACTAGAAAATAAAATTATGCATTCATTTTTTTTATCTTCTAAATTTCAAAGTCTTGTAAATAGTGATTATGTTTTAAAGAACACTAAAAATATCTTACAATTAGATATACAAATACTCAGAGCTTCTGAAACTGCCCTTTCTGTACCCACCATTTCAGAGTCAACTGCAAGCTTGATCTGCTCCATTCTTTCTGAAGACACAGTGCTCAGGGAAGAAAAGGCAGTCTGCAAACTCTGGTGGCTCACACGCAATTCTTCAAGATATCTTCTAGGAAAATCACTGGGAAGAGACTTTGAGAAATCTTCTGCCAATTTCATATCCTTTCTTAAAATCACAGCAATTGGAGACAGTCTCAACTCAAATGTCTACAAAGAAATATGTCCCAAATATATTTACTACTCAAAGAAAAATATAAATACAAAACATAAGACACTCCATTAAACATGAAACTGAAAACTCCATTTTTTCCCAACTTCATATTAACTGATATCATCTGAAGCAGCCAGATCCCACAGTACAGAGGGGAAACATCTCCTAAGGGCCATGGATTTGTCCCCAGATTGGTGCCACAGAGAAGCCTTAGAAACTTGAAGAGAAATGACCTTAGTGGCTGAGGTTCTGGGTCACTGATGACATGTACTGGAAGTGGACTGTGCTAACCAGGCCTCTCTTTGGTTCCCGGTTGCAAGGTAAGTGGTGATTTGCTTTGTTTTTGTGGTATTTTTGAGACAGTGTTTCACTCTGCAGTTCAGCAAAGTGTAACCCAGGTTGACCTCAAAAGCGCAGCCATCCTCCTGCCTCAGCCTCCCAAGTGCTGGGTTTATAGGTGCACCACCACACTCTCATGGCTTTGTGAGCTAAGTGGCTTTCCTCTGCCACACACTTGTCACTGTGATCTGCTGCCTCTCCACAAGCGTAAAGCACCAGGATCAGTGGTCAGGAAGGGGATCCGCCAAACCCTTCATTATCTGAGGCATCTGTCAGAGTCACGGAGAGCCGAATAACAAGCAGCAGACAATTCTTACCTCCAGCTGTTTAAGTTGATTCTTCAAAGCTTCTAGATTGTTACCCACAGACTCAAGGTTGTCTAAAGGAGGCTTCATATCTTGAAGGAAAGCTAAATACTCATGCATTTTTTCCGTGTGCCACGAACACTGCTGCAGTTCACTGGAAAACTGAAACAAATTTGAACATTTGAACTTAGTAGCCTTCATGCACGTTTTGAAAACCAAACATAAGGGGTTACTCCGGAATGTTTCATGCAGGTATGTGACTGTCAATCCTGATGTAGCAACTTCTCTGGATTAAGAAATTCTCAGCACACGGCGTGGTGGGCTGCCGAGTGTGGCCAGGCCACCACAGCTCACCTCACCGGCACAGCTAGCCGTGCTCTGCTCTCTGGCTGCCGTGAACCGAGCAGCTGTGCCAGACCGTGTCTGCTAACCTTGTACGGAATCTCTTGAAACTGTGAGCTGACAACTCCTCCTATAAGCTGTGGGTGCCGGGTACTGTGGCTCAGTGATGGGAAAGTTAACATAAAATAACCTAATGAAATGGGAAAGCTGATACATAATTCCTAATACAACATACCTTCTGTATAGAATGTAAACAATCAACTTACTTTTTCCATCGAGCTATCTCCAGCAATGACTTCTCTTGATCCAGCAATATATTCCAAACGCTTTGGGAAATCACTACAGCAGTCTTCAAATCTCTCATCTCTTGGCAATGCCGATGCACGCACAACAGAGCTCTCCAGCTGCACTTCTTTTATGGTTTGTAAATCAGGAGAGCAGCGGTTTCCTTCTTGGCTTTTAACATCACCAAAACTGTGTGGCTTTTCTTCCTCCATCTCAGAAGTGGTACATACTTTTCGACTCAAGTCTCTAATTTGTTCTTCTTCTGAATATCTATCAGCAAGCAGCTTATAGAAAGCATTTTCAAGTTGTACTGGAAGTGCTTTAGATGAAATACTTCTTTGCTCTAGATAACATTCCATCTGGGTTAAATTTCTCATCAACTCCAACAGTCCTGGAATTTTCGGGCTATATGGATTTTGCTTCAGTACATCCAGGAGACATTCAGAGTTAATATTTGCAACAGAAAAAAGATCATCTCTACCCTCTACCTTCAGCTCTGACAAGTTATTCATGGGGAGGAGGAGTTCAGGGCAGTCACTGATTTTAGAGTCGATGGGCATATCAGATGCTTCATTTGCCAACTGCGATGAGAAGCTAATCCTTTTTGTTAAATCGTGAATTAAAGTTTCAGGGTCTGCACAAGCTGAAGGGACACCCACCTCTTGAGGATTCACATTACTTTTCATTCTGCTTTTTAAGATATCCTTTACATCCTCCACAAACACCTGAGATGGTTCCGTACTCATTCTCACCTTTTCTTGGTGTTTTGGAGACAGAGTTTGTTCTTTTGGTGGCTGTTTCTCAATTCTTTCTTTCTTCCCATCAATTTCCAAGAATGAGCAGTCAGCACCTAAAGTACTAGTAGAGCTGTCATTTCTTATTTCATTCATACAGACCTCTGGCTTCATACAATCAGTAGTTTTCCCAATATCTTCTCCATCTCTAAGGGTCACGCCTGGAAGTACGATTTCACTGTTTTCTGGTGTGAACTGAGGAATTTTTATTCCTCCTTCTGAAGCACTTTCTTCAGTAATAAGACCACTCTGCTGCAGCATCTTATTTCGAGGCCAGTCTTCTTGTGTAGAAATCAAATTCTCTTCTGTACTATCAACTCCTACTTGTAAACCTTCTCTCATAGGTGAATCAGCTATTAAAACATGGCTGGGAGTATCTTCATTTGGTTTCAGCACGTCTTTTGCTTCTATATTTTCAGCATAGTGTTTTAGGAAAGTAAGCGGATCAAGCTCTTTCCCAGGTCCACTGGTGAATGCACCTTTCTCAGCAGTGGCATTCTCTTCAGGTAATACAATGTCTGGAGTAAGGTCATCATTGATCACCTTGGAAACTGATTTCTGAAATATGTCTTCAAGATCCTCAAGCTGAACGGGACTTCTGCTGACCACTGTTTGTACGCTTTTTGGTGCCTCTTTAAGAGTTTCAATTGCCTTCACAGGGCTTCCTCTCTGACCACCATCTTCGCTGCTCATTATTTGAGGAAATGGATGCTGACTTTTAACTAAATTGAGGCTCTTCCTTGTACTTATATTAAGTGAATGTTTGAGATATTTATTTTCCTCTTCTTCTGGATCTTTTTTAAGCATGTCTTTACCTACTTGCATTTTCTGGGTGGACACAGTGCCTTCCATTACACCAGTTTTGCCATCTTTCCCTTTCATTTGGCTTCTCTCATTTCGCTGGCCATCTCTAGCACTTTTAGAGGCTGTGAGTAACAACTGGTTTTCCACAGCTTTCCCTATTAATTCGGGCTGGGATCCAATGATTTCATCAAAAGATGGGTTGATTTGGGCTGTCATATTCTCAAGATTGATAGATTCTGGCTTTGGGGACACCTTGTTCTTTGTGTTCGTTAGATCACCCCCTAATTCAGAAGGTGAACTGATGCTACTCTGTAAAGTACCTTGAGGCCCACAGAGTGTTCCTGATTCAGCGTCTTTGGCATTAGGCAGCAATGTATCTGTAAGTACTACCCCATGACTCAACAGAATTTCTCTGTTTTTTCCAACAACCCCAGTTGTGTGTTCCTGAAGATTGTTTCTTTCAGTAGCTAAACTGCTCTCACTAGTGGATTCTAACTGTAACACACTTACACTTTGCTGTGTTTCTAGAGAACTATAATTATGCATTTTATCCCAGAGAAGCATTTCACCACTTTGATTTTCATTACTACTTTCCTTTACAGCCATGGCACACAACTGGTGATTTTCACACTTGTCACTCCCATCTCCCACCCCTCCTGCTCTGTCAGCACCATTATCATCACCATCACCATCACCGTCTTCATCATTACTGTCACACATAAAACTCCCATAACTGTCTTCACTTTGCAAAGAATCAAAATGGTTAGTATCGGGCTGGCCTGTTACATACTCTTTTCTTCTCCAACTGCCAGTGTCATCAAACTCTGATGAATCACCATAGCTCCCTTTCCTTCCTGCACTTTCACAATCAATCAACGAGTCAGACTCCCCACCTTTAAGGTCACTTGTGTGTTCCCTTTCCGATAAGGTTTCCATTGGCCACTCCTTCTCCTTGTCTGACTCAAATGAACTTAAATGCTTTTTGTTATTAGCGTCTACTTCAGCTTTCTCAATAGCCATGAGAAAACCTTGATGACACTGTGCTTTGCCTCGGACACTTAAGTTGGAAACCTCAAAACTTTCATTCTCTTTTGAAGTATCATAGAAAACATCAGCAGGAGAACCCATCACATCATTTTCCTCTTGCAGTGTGTCATAGTCCTCAGGCTGCAGACAATCCTGGTCATCACCTTCGAGAAGCAGAGAATCATGGTCATCGTCTTCAAACAAGGGGGTATCATAAAAGTTATCATCACTATCTGTGTCTGTTCCTGTGCCACTCTGTGGATCGTCCAGCAGTGACGTCTCATAGTCACTGGCACTGATGGCTTCTTCAAGCACACGTGCACCACAGACATGAGATGCACTTGTGCCGCCGGTACCGTACTGCTGGGCCATGGCACAGGAGAACTCTTCCACTTCAGATTCATTCTGCCTGCTTGTAGGTGTCCTCTGGGAAGCAGTTTGCATTTCTTCACTCTCATCCAAAGTATCTGACATGTGTTCATCACCGTGATACTGTACTTGAGGCTGACTACAAGCAGTGTTGAAAGGCTTCTGCTCCCCGCATTCGCCCTGTAAGGTGATGTTAATAGCTGCGATTCCGAGAAACTGGTCCTCAACACTTTTTCCTGTTCTTTGATTTAATAACATGCTTTGGTCACTTGCTGATGAGGAGGCGGCTTCGTACTGATTTCCATCACTGTCTGGGGAGCAAACATCATTAAAATTCTGAGTGTGTCTCAGTTTATCGTGACGTAATAAGGCACTCAGCCTGGAAGAGTAGACAAAGCTGGATGAATCATGATTTATGTTATTCTTTGTTTCACTCACATCACAGAGTCTATCAGTTTTTGAATTCCCAACAGGACTTGCTACCAGATCACATGCAAAGTTTTGAATGTTTTTAGAATAAGTACATCCATCTGCATTTTCATTTGTTTCAAGTTGACTTTGATTTTCACAGTTTTTAAGTATGTTTTCACAGTCATGCAGAAGTGTGCTGCCCTCTGTACGTTCACAGGACACAGGATTGGGAACACACATGGTGAGCACAGTGTTACCTTCAGGATCAGTTGGTGTCATGTCTGCCATACTTTCTGACTGACATAATTCACTACTGATAGCATTATTTCCCATTTCACCAAACTCCTCATCTATGACACTCTTTTGATGTTCAGGAGTCTCTCTATGGCCAGGTTCTCTACCATGACACTTATCAGAACTAGCTGGTAAAGCTGTATATCCATCCTTCCCCTTACTGGCAGCACCATTAAGAAACAGGCCAGGGATGTCTATGGCACCCAAACTGTCTTCTGTTGCTGCACCCTCACCAATCTCGGCACTGCAGCCATCCAGGAGCATGCCGACAGCCTCCTGCAAGTCTCCATCGTACATCAACAGCCTCCGCCCTGTGCGCGCATCCATGTAACTGTTGACCATCAGGTAAGATAAGAATAATTTCTTAGTCTGTTCTGAGTTCTGAGTTGCCCCTGGTTCTTCTCCTTCAAAACTGTCCTCTTCTTGTCTATAATCATGAACTGTTGATGGCTGGAATTTACAAAAAGAGAGCCATCTTCTGGCATTCTTACAAGCTTCTAAATCTCCTAAGTCTGGCATTTTATCTGGCAGTGCTATGTTTTTTAAAATCGATGCTGTGTTGTTGTCTATAATTCCTAGCTGCTCAGCGACATCCACATCAACAACCTGAGAACTTTCTGGAATATACAGGGCAGCTATTTTCTGCCTGCCATTCAGAATTTTGTAGGCCAATTCATTTGTAATCAACTCTTGCTGCAAGGAAGAAGATGTGGGGAATATTTCTCCAGAGTGTGGCCAGATGAGGCCAACATAGCCTCGCTGGGCCTCCAGGATCAGAAGAGCACTGCTGGACGTGATGAGGTCGCACTGCACCGCTTCATCCACTGTCAGGCGTTTAGCGGGGTTGGAGGAGATGATGCCGCCTGTCTGGACCTGATAGGCGAGAATGCTGTGGGCGGTGTCTCCGTCGATCACGCCCTCTGCCAAGGCTTCTTCGACAGTCAGCTTCTGACCAGAGGTGCCCTCGACCAGACCACCAGACAGCAGCTGTGCGCCTAACAACCGAAACATGGTCTCACGGTCTATGAGACCCTCGTGAGCGGCTCTGAGGATGCTGATGCTCCTTCCACACTTCAATGTTATCCGACCCCCTTCTTGTGGTCTCACAGGTAGAAGCCACATTCCAGTATTTTTTTGTAAAATACTTTTTTGTACCATATCTGTTAAAGACACCTTCTCAGAGGTAAAGGGGTCAATAAGATCTCTGCACATATTTTGTCTTTCTAGTACTTTAGAAAACAATGCTGAGGAAACCAAGTTCTGCTGGAAAGCCTTTTGCAAGGTTAAGTGTTCACCAGTGGCTGGGATAGTGAGAAATCCAGGAGAAAACAGGATCTCAAGAACTTTAACGGCCATGGACTCTGATATCATGCCTTGAGCTAAAGCATTGAGTACAGGAATTTCGCTAGATGATGAAGCAGAAATAATCTCCTTAACTTTATTTAGTTCTTGGAGCTGGCACAGAATTTGTTCGTCAATAAGACCATGACTTTTGGCATCTTTGAGGTCAAAACACTTTCTTAATTCTGGTGAAATTAGACCAGAAATCAGCAGCTGTGTCTCAAGCAACCTGATTCCTGTGTCGTAGTCAAGGAGGCCTCTTAACACTGCCTGAAAGACTGAAAGGACCTCTCCAGTTGTGTGATCAACGGTGCCTGCAATCACTTTATCCAGCTGAAAGGGAAATGAGACAGTTTCAAGTCGGTCCATTGCACACGGGTGGGCAGAACGTCATGCAACTTAGTTCTTGGTTTTGAGTTTTTAAGCACTTCATCATAAAAATCCTCTACTTACCAAGGCGCAGCAATGCTGTGAATGTTAGGCAGCTCAAATGCACAAGTGATCTATGTCAGTGATCTATTCAACAGCACAGGATGTGATAAAAGCTTTGAAACAACATGCATCTGCGAATTGAAAACTTCATATCGTGTACATTAACAAGGTTAGTGAGGACACAGCAGAGTGGATGATGACAATGAGAGAACGGAACACACACCTAGAGGGCAAGTCATGCTTTCTGTATTTGCGTGAGATTAATGTCTAGTGACATGAAAGAGAATATCAAACCCCATGCTACTGATGTTTACAGCATACTACCTAAAAGACATTTAAAAATTAAGGAACCCAAAAAATGGTTACATACTCTCCAAATGTGACAATTATGTGGAAAGTACTCTCAGGGTAAGTGGAATTAAATATAAGGTCAACTTTTAAAATATCGAACGCTGTGACTGACACATTGATATGCACTGCCAAATTAAAAAAAAAAAACTTTAAAAAGACATCTGTTTTAAGAAGACAGAAGGGCACCTTCACTATAATAGATGGGTCCATATTACTCGAGAAGCTCTCACAGCTATCTCTAAATCAATGCTGCCACTTGAAATGATTTGTAGCCTCTAACATACTTTATCATAATATACCTATTATAGCAGAAAATGGCCTTTAAACAAGAGTTAGAGAAATGGATCTTTTTTTACCATGCAAGGCAGAGATTAAGATGTCATACAAACTAATGAATAGCAAGTATAAGATTGCACTTAATAATCGACACTGAAATATCTAAACATGTAAACAACTCAGTCCATATTTTATCTATGTAAAAATTCAAGGCAATAGATTATTGACACACTATCTCCACAATCATGCAGCAACTACTTTCTGAAACAGCCCCATGTTTAATAAATGTTACCTTCTCCTCTACATTGATATCTCCTGAGGTTTGTGATTCTTCCTGCTGTTTCAGACATTCACTAAATAATAAATTATATCCTTCTTGAAGAGTTTTCACTTGCTTTTCTAATTCGTTTCTTTCTTCATCTGTCATTCTAAAGCAACCATAAAGTAAGAGAAAGAATAAATCCTCATTTTCAAGTATAAAAATTATGTATTAGGTTTGGTAACATCATGGTGTGATCTTAAAAGACAGCCTGGGTACACTACATACTGCTCAGGGCCCTAAAAACGCCTCAGAAAGGCAAGTGTGTGAACTAAAATATCTATACCTCTTCAATACACAAATTTCCAGAATAAAAACTGCTGCTACCTGATCAGGACCAAATCTGCTCTTAATCCCATCAGGAAAAGGGGCTGTAAGGTAGCACCTCGCAAGACAATACTCACTTAAACTGAAGACTAAACAGACACTTACAAGGAAATCAACAGGTTCCCTAAACTACAATCCAAATCCATTCTGGAACAATCCTAATGAGGGTGTTCAAAAAGGGTTTAAGATAAATGTGCTACTTCCCCAAATCACTGTTTGAAATACAGACAGTTTCTTATTAAAAAAAAAAAAAAAAAAGGAAAGAGTCGAAACACAGTATAAAAAGCTACAGCCAGAAGAT
>NW_004524577.1:11506065-11552243 GCF_000260255.1 Octodon degus
GACTAAACAGACACTTACAAGGAAATCAACAGGTTCCCTAAACTACAATCCAAATCCATTCTGGAACAATCCTAATGAGGGTGTTCAAAAAGGGTATAAGATACATGTGCTACTTCCCCAAGTCACTGTTTGAAATACACAGTGTTTCAAAAAAAAAAAAAAAAAAAAACAACACAGGACCGAAACACAGTATAAAAAGCTACAGCCAGAAGATGAGACACACAGTTGCACACGTGTGGCACGAGGCAGTCTCACAGAGCACTACTTGGGTGTGGTGACCGGCCTTGGGTCTCACCTCTGCCACTCACTAGCCACTACTTTTTCACCTCTCAGAGACTGATTGCTCTTCAGTGATATATGTGGATAAAAGGAACATTTTTAAGTTGCCCTGAAGACTAGTACAACATTATTAAGTTTATATACATTATAGTAATTGCAATTACAATTCCATTTTTATAATCTCAATTAAAATTTACTGCCTTCTGTTTTGCTGACCATTTCTAGGAGCACATCCCTAATTCTGATCAATCAACGTACTTGTTTCCATGTTTAGCCAAAAACAGCTGCATGGTCTGAAGTGCTTCAGATAACTGTTCCTTCTTGGTTGATAATTCCTCACTGGAAATCTGCAAGGCAAAGAAGGGACTTCAGGTTTTAGTCAAGTTTTGATCAAGACTCAAATGATGGGTCTACTTTTTTGATGACTTAGATTAATAACCTATCAGTAAGTAGCAGGTACTAGCCTGAATAAGAAGAGTGCTTTACTTCCAATGCATTAATGTGAGAGGCAGCACTCTACCCTTAATGCCACTGTTTTCATGAACAACTAATAATTCTTTTCTTTCACATTAATAGGACAGTTTCAATAATTAACACATTGCATACTGTCTACCTAGTGGTTATTTGTTATACAAAATGCAGACATGATATCCTATTTACAAACACTATTAGAACAAAACCCTCTATTCATTGAATAAAGAGAATGTGGCTATATATCTATCCTAACCATTTTGAATACACAGATACTAAATGGTCATTCATCTGTATCCCCCTTTTTTTTTTTGTTTAGTTCCATCATTTAAATATCATAGGTGTGTGAACTCAGCAAAATATTCCAAAATAGTCCAGTAGTCCATAATAGTATTGGGTCTTCCACATGACTGGCAATGTCAGAAGTTGCTGACCTGAGTCCCCTACAGCTTAACATAACAACATAGTTTTACTTCTTATACTTTGCTTTTATACTTTTCTGCTGGATGGTTAAGACCAAGGTAAAGCAGGACCTATGTAACAAGAGTTGTAGCTTTTGGGTCTGATAAGGTCAGTGAAATTCCCTCAGGATTTATCCTGAGATCCTGTACCTCAGTTTGGAGATCCTTTATTCGTGTCAGCTATGTGGATGAGTCAGGGCCATTGCTTGACCAACTGAGCAACTAACAATTCAACACTGTTTGTGTGCTTGCCACTGTCTCAGCCCAGTCATGACTAATGTGGTCTTAGTCCCTAGGGGGCCAGACTTTAGCCAGGCCCAACATCAGCCTTGTATATCAAACTACACAAAAACATCTGTAAATGTAGCATACCATCTCCAAAGAGTACCTGTTTCTCCAAGCTCCTAAGTGCAATGCTCCTTTAAAAGACAATCATGGTGAAAGTATTATTCTACAATCTGCAGATCAAAATTAAACAGCGCTAAGACCCTCGCTTATGAAGGGCACTTTGGAGCAGAGAAGAAAACTGACGTGTTGGGGAAAAGCAAGAGGCTGTAACAGCACTTTCTCCTAAGCCTCGGTGTATCATTTCTGAACCTGTGAATCAGGAGTTGCCGTAATCTTGAATGAGCAGAAAGGAGTGGAAACAATGGGCCCGTGATAACACATCCCTATGTATAGTACTGAGAACCAACTTAAAGTCTAGTTTTCATGGTTACAAGTAACATAAGACTATTGGGAATTTGGGATGATTTATTTATATACAGCAAATTTATACAACTGCCTCAATTTTTGCATTCTTCGGAGAGTTATAATTAAAGTCATGTGCATCAAAGAATACTTGTCTCATTTTGTGTGTCTCAGGTCTAAATCTGAGTTAGTACTGCTTTGGAGGATTTGCAGCTACATAATGTGAAGCTGCCAAGAGTTGACAATCCATGTTTCTGAAAAGAAACTTATTCTCGCAAGAAATCTTTGCTAAGTAGCATATGGCAATTTTTAGTTATCTTCCTCTTTGATACAGAAAGAGGAAGATGTTTTAAATTAAATATTGGCATTAAATTACTTAGAATTTTTTGAATTCAAAATACCAAATGTAGCTTTCAAATTTCTCCCTTCTTCCACACTACATATTAAGACTGAGAATATAGCTTTATCTCATTTGAATAATATTTCAAGAATATAACTAGGTCTATAAGCTTCTCCAAGAGAACTTGAGGAAAGGTGTGTTATAGACAAAAATCAGAGACAGGAATACCTGTTTAATCGTGTCAATCATGTCAGGCTTAACTGCTGGCAAGCGACACTGAGGCAGAGCTACAAAAGGGCCTACGTATGACAGCCTCTGAAATTTCCAAATATCAGGCGGGGATAGGAGGAAAGTGTCAGAAAAGCATTTATTTCTCAGGGTGCCGGGGGAGTGGCTTTGTCTTGATGGAATTTTTTTCCCTTAAATACAGCAGCAATTTCTCCCATCAGGAGCATCACTATCAGAAGCAGATCCTAACTACCAATGTCCTGAGACGCTCCAGAGTTGTAGCCCAAAGACATCACAGAGCAGTGACAGCACACACAGCTGTTGTCACCCAACTAATGCAGAGTAGTTGGGAACCAAAACAGCCCTCAGGACTCAAGAACCCAGTGGGTAAGGAGAAGAACCTAACCTTTCTCCTGATGGACTGCAGAGATTTACAAAATAATAATGATCCAGAAAAGCACATTTGAAGTTATTACTCCAAAATGTTAATGTCCTAACTTGTAGTTGCACTGTTCTTCGTTTTTCTGTTTCCATCCGTAAGAGGGAAAGTATGTATCAGCACACGGGCTATTCCACTCGGACAACAGAGTGACTGCTTCTCAGGGATTCCTGCCACGGCACAGGCAGGGAGCTGCCCTCCAGGGAAAGCAGTACCAACAGCGTGCTAGCCGCAAAGTTCACCCACAGTTCAGACTGTGGAATCAGGGGCACTTTCTGCCACACACTCCCTGTGCTTCTTTGGGCAAGTTGTCTACCTCTCTGGCTTTTGTAATAACTACCTATAAAAATTATGGTAAAGAATTTAACATTGTGCTAGGTAGATTCTTAACAACTCAGTAAATTCTACCATTATTAACCAGGACTTCTGTGAATACCTTTTGCTTAGAGAAGGGAGATTTTCCAGCCTTCTCACCATCTCTCAGTGTCTTGCTGATATTTGATACCCATTTCTGCAATTCTTTGGCTTTTTCGACATGCTCTTTCTTTTCTTCTTCCAGTGATTTCTGACAGGTGTGAGTTGGTTTAAAAAAAAAAAAAAATACACAGTCCAGTAAATGACTAAGCTATTAAAGTGATCTCGCCATTAAAAACAAAAATGCAACAACGTTTTTCCATCACACACAGGTTACTGAGATATTTTATTCATTCACTTCATCATGTTTATGATGGGGATGATGTCACACAGCAGATGCATTTCCAAAGTATGTATAGTAGCAAAGAAAGCCAGGAAAAACAATCTTTCATCACTGGTCTAATCTCCCAGCAGTTACATGACTATGACAAATAAAGGAACTCGACTTTATTTCTGAGGCACTGCTTAGATGACTGCCTTTGCATTAGCACTACAATCTGGATTGTCTGGACAGAGAAGCATCAGGCAAGGGAAAACAGCATGTCGAGGCACAGGCAGATGAACAGAGCCAGGAAAAAATCCTTCTCCTCCCCTAATGTACAATACGGTCAGAATGTTAGGTTTAATTTCAAAGTCTCAACTAGAAACAAGAAATTTTATGATGAATTTTTAATATGTGAAGCAAATTATTACACACAAAAAAATAGAACTTTTTATGTTTCTGAAGCAGGACAGACACTGCAGCTCAGAGATGAGGGAACAGACCCCATGGTTTCCTCTCACTCCACGGCGCGCTGTGCGGTGCTCCCTCAGCAAGCATACCCTTCAGGGACGGGAACACACACCCTGGGCCAGATCTGTGCAGGAAAGCGGGGTCTGAAGAAATGACGCCACGAACTCACTGACATTCACCAAGCTCATTCCACACTGTAGTCAAACGTGATTTATGTTATTTTTATTTGAGACGGTCGCACCATGTAGTTCAGCCTGGCTTTGAACTTGGGGTTTTCTTCTGACCTTGGCCTCCCGAGTGCTAGGATTACAGGTGTGCACCATGACAGCCAGCAAACATGTTTGTTTCAGTGTGGGTAAGATTCAAAACAATTATTCTCAAAGCTAAATGGAGCCATTTTAAGGGCGGCAATGCTTTTGTTATTTTCAATTAAAAATTACTATGTCTTCTGAACAATGATCTACTTTGAACCTGAGTCATTTGCATAATTCCCAGGCCACGCGTTCAGTAGCTCTGCCGGCTCTGATCAGATGGCACGCATTAGCCAGCTTGGCCCCTTTCACGGTTCTTTAAACATGTCCCATTAGGAAGAATAGTAGAGGCTAGAAATTCCTGTCACCAGAGGTTCAGACACTTCTATCAGCTTAAGTCCAGTGTGGAAATCAAAGTCAGCTTTTTCTAAGGCTTCCCTGTAAGTCAGCTTCCTTTTGGTCTGGGGGCATATTATGTTTCTCATGTGTGACTTTTGATCTTTGAGTCTGGTAGCTATGAGCACATCTATGATACCTACTTGGAGAGCCTCTTCCACTGACAACCGAGTGTGAGCCTGGGGCTCTATTAAGCCCCCCGTCAGGTACTGGAATTCCAGGCATCGGAGTCCCAGGTCCTTACTGATGATATTGGCATTTATGGCTTCCACTACTGACATCGTTTTGTTGGTGACAGGGTGGCTAATCCCTGTAACCACTAGCTCACACTGTCGCAGCTGCTGGGCGAAGCCCTCGTCAACTAGGCCCATATGCAGAGCTTCAGCCACCCTGTGCTTCTTGCCAGTTAGCGGATCAATGATCCCCCCTGTACTGACTTGGGCCTCCAAGCATCGGAGGGCAGTGATCCGGTCCACCAGATTTCTTCGGGAGGCCTTTAGTAAGGAGATCCTTTCCCCACTTGACGTCAGCCAGTAGCCTGCAACAGGACTATGCAAATCCTTCTTGGGAACTAATCGGCTCAGCAAAGAATCAGCAAGCTCTGTAAGTGTGATGAGGCCTTCCTGATATTTTTTGACCAAAACTTTGTCAATTGTTCCCTGCTCCTGAGCGTCATTAATATTAAACTGTAACCCTGTCTTGGTGTCTATCAGTATATGAGAAGGCTGCCCATAGGATCCAAAAAACGTGGCTTCCTTCCACTGATACTGCTGTCCTGAAAGCTCCAGATAAATGCTTTTGTCAATTAGGTTTCTCTGGTAAGCCTCATACGCACTCAGTTCTGCTCCTGTTTTAGTATCGACCACAGAAATTTTATGGGTTTTCACTACACTGAGATTGGAAATGTCCCTTTCCCCAAAGGGCAACAGAAAGCACTGGCAATCTACGTCAAAGACACACATTTGTAACAGTTCCGAGTAATACAGAGCTTGCTTGTTATTTGGATTAGGAAAAACTCTACTATTACTGGATGGCTCATGCAAAAACTGCAAGATGGCATTATTTAATAAGCCCAGCTGTAGAGCAATTTCTGGAGGGACACGGATTCCTCTCACAGGGTCGATGACACCCCCACTGGCAATCTGGGCCTCCAGAATATGTTTACCTTTCTGTCTGTCAAGCATTCTATTTTCCATGGCTTGGAATACTGAAAATGTCTTGGACGAATAGGAATAGCCCAGGGCTGCCTTCTCTGCCTCAAGGAGTCTAATTCTGAATTCGGGGTCAACCACCCCTTTGAGAACTGCATCTTCAACGGAAAACGTCTGACCGGAAATGGGATCGATTATAAAACCTGTTGCAGCCTGGGCTTCTAAAAAGGCTAAAGCCATCGCTTTGTCTATTATGATTTTGTTGGCTGCTGACACAAATGAAATCTTTTCTTTTGTAGATTCTAGATAAAGCCCTGCAATTGAGGTGGCTTTTGTCAAAAACTTGCTGAGACTTTTCTGAACTTCTTCAACAGTCTTCAGGCCAAGTCGCAGCTGCTCGATGGTTCTCACGTCCAGAAGCTTGGCTTCAAACAACTGCCTGGCAGTCACAGAGTGCCTGAGCCCCTGGAACGCGAACTCTTCATCCCTCACTGGACACACGTGACTGCCATCCGTGTGCTGGGAGCTCTCTGCTTTGGAGTCTTTCTTTAGAGACTCTCTCCCAGCTCCACCAGAGGCTCTGCACCCTTTCAGCATCCATTCTTCAGTACTGGGAACTGGGCTTTTTTCTTGTTTTAATGATGTGACTTCTGCATGCATATCATACTGCTTATTCTTAACTATCTGCAACAGCAATTTGCAAGATGTTAAAAGTCACCTAAAGAATCTATGTCACTTACCCCATTCTCAATCCAAACACAACTCCTCTAACCATTAAGATAACAAAGAAAAGAAAAAATTCAGGTGTAACATTATTTTAAAAGCCTGAAGTTAAATATATTTAAATAGCATGACCGAGATGAAATCAGGTCACAGAATATGGTGAAAATTAACTGCTTGGTTCTTCTAGCTTTTTTTTAAAATCACAGTTTTCAAAAATACTTTTCCACAGATATAACAGTATACTCGTTAGAGCTGCATTTCATCTCATTCATACATAAAAGGAGAATTTATAGTAAAGATTCAAGTAAGTCACTAAAAGCTACATTATCATAGTCCTCTCTGAAGTAGAGAGTCCAACATACTCAAAATAGTTAAAAATTTCATAGAGGAGATCAAAGAATTAAAGAAGAAATTCATCAGTGATAGCTGGTAAGGGCTCAGAACAGAGTATACCTCCAAGGGGGTCAAAAGCTTCACCAGCTCCATCTCCTGTTTGTCATCTTGGTACCTAACAGGTAGGCTGGAGCTGTGCAGAGCTTGACCTCTTAGCTTCTCTATTTCTGATAGTCTTGTAATAGGGTTTGCCTCATCAAAAGTTATTTGTAACTCGGTGCTTGTCTGAGTAAAATACTCTGAATAACACTGCTGGCTTTTTTCTCTCTCGAGTGGAGCCCCTGGCAGCTGGAACTGGACTTCCTTTGGCATCTGTTCACAAACCTGCCCTCCCTGCTGTGGCTCCTGAGGCCATCTGAGTAGCGGGGACCCTGCACTTGGATGAAGGGGTCCAGTGCTCCTAGAGGGGAGCTCTCCAGAACACTGACGCTCCTTTACGGTCACCTCAAAGTCTGGTGTGCAGGTACAGTCTTTGCCAATGTTCTTTTTTTGGATTTCACACTGGAGCAAAACTAACTGATGTTCATGCTCCTTTATCTGCTGGTCCATCTTCTGCTTCAGTTTTTCGACTTCACTCTTCTGGGCTACCAGCTCGCCTTCCAGTTTCTGGCATTTCTGGTAATGATTTGCTTCTACATGCTGTCCTTGTTGCATTTGCTCACGGTATTGTCGGAGCTGTCTTTCGAGTTCTTTAATATTTGTCTCACAAAGCTTAGCATTCTCTTGAGCCCTGCAGTTTTCTTGTTGCAGAGATGCAAAGTCATGTTTAATACCTGAGATATCATTTTCAGTGACGACCTTGGACTCCATTAACTTCTCCATTTTTTTCCGAAACTCTTCTGCTGAACGTTTGAATTTATCAGACTCCTCCTGGAACAGAACCATCTTTCTGTGGGTCATCTGCTCTTCAATGGTCTTTAGGTGCAGTTCATCTTGCACCTTTTTTAACCTGTTATTTAACTCTTGCACTTGAGCTTGCTGCAGCTGAACTTTCTGCTCCCCACGACGCTTTTCCTCTTTAGAAGCGTTCAGTTCAGCACTCAGATTTCTAACCTCTTTCTCAGTATTCTGGATGATAATGTTCTGCTGGTCACACTTGTGCTTAAATTCACTTACTAATTTCTGACTTTTGGCCAGGTCTTCTTCTAGGCTTTTAATTTTTCTGTGGAAATCCTGTTCTGCTTTTGTCTGCTTATGTAAGTGTTCATTTGTATTCCGCAACTGATCCTTAAAACCATCAGCCTGGCTTTTCAGCACTTCGCATCTGTGCTGGATGGCCTGTTTCTTTAAGACTACGTTCTTTGACTCTGCCTGAATTCTCTGCATCATCAGCTTGGTTTCATTATTCTGCCTGGTGAGCTCATCAACCTTTTGCTTCAACTCTTCTGCACACTCATTACTTTTTTCTAATTCTTCATTAAGCCTCTGAATTTTATCATTATTTTCCTTTTCGGCTTTAATATTTTGAAGCAACTGCTCGTGGCTTTTCTCAAACTGTTCTTTCAGATGATCTGATTTTCTCTGGCACAGTTTTGCTCTTTCACTGGAGAATCCCTTCTCATCCTGAACAGAATCAACTTGAGAATTTAAACGCTGGATGTCTCTCTCGGCCACAGCACGTGCCCTGGTGATTCTGTCTACTTCTCTTTGTAGCTTCCCTTTCTCCTGATGGAGAGATTCTAATTCTAACTGATACGTGTGCTTTATTTTCCTGAGGTCATCTGCTTCTTGCTTGATTTCTTCTGCTTTATGTGTGGTTTGGCTCAGCTGTCTGCTAAGTTCCCTAAGCTGCTGAGAATACCCCTCCTCTACCTGATGCTTCCTTTCCAACTCCAACCTGAGACAACTTAGTGCAGTATTTGTTTCATCCAGTTTATCTTTCAGCAAACGCGCCTTCTCCTCAGATGAAGTCTTCTCCAGCTGGAGGGCATTAAGCTCGTACTTCAGCTCTCTCATGTCCCTCTCAGCCTTTCTATTGGCGAGAGTCAGCTCATCCACTTGCTGTCTGAGTTCCTCCGCCTTCTGTCTGTCATGTTCTTTCTGAAGACCTCCTATTCCCATACAAGACAAAGCCTGTGTGGGCAGTGTACTTTCTCTATATGAATACTGAATTTCATTTATTTTTCTTCTTGCTTCCAATTCAACTTTTTGCTTTTCCTTTAACTGCTTCTCTGCAACCTGTCTCTGAAATGCAAGATCTCTTTCCATCTGCTTTACCATCTTCAAGAGTTCTTCCTCACTGTCTTTCTTTCTTCTTAATTCTTCCATTAACTTACTTTTCTGTTGCTCCAAATCATTCAGATTGGAGTCTTTCCTTTTGAGATGGTCTTCCAGTGTCCTTCTCGTCATGGTGTTTTGCTCTAGCTGATTCCGGAAATTCAGGAGGTTTGCCTCTACGGCTGCTCTTTTGGCCTCCGCCTCCAAGGTGAGCTGCCTCACCCGCTCCAGCTCCTGTTCCGTGGCTTCCTTCTCCCTCACTATGGTCTCCAAGTCCCTGCGGTACTGCTGGGCTTCACTTTCAGCCCTTGTCTTCTGCAGAGCAATGTCTTCTACATTTCTCTGCTGCTTTCTCAGTTCAATTTCTGCAGCCTCCTTGATCTTTGGAAGTTCTTCCTCTGCTCGACACTTTTGCTTCTTTAGGTCAGCTACCATCTTTTCCAACTCACTTATCTTTCCGGTAAGTTTGCTGTTCTCCATCACTGTTGCCTTCTGACGCTGAAGCAGATCTGTATATGCCCCGCGTTCAGAGGACTCCTTGCACCTTTTCATCTACAAGAGATGTTTTCAAAGTGTCAAACCCATTCTGTTCAAACTAATTTCTAACAGCTGAAGCAATGTCCGTCTGAATACTCACAGAGCCAAGTGAGCCCAACAAGCAAGCGCCACCACCACCAGCAGCAGCACCGCATTCTTTCTAGAGGAAGCTTCAGAAAGTCAGTAGCAGGAGAAGGCAGAAAACCTGTAGGGCGGGTTTCCTGGAGTCTTTTTTTCTTTTGCCTCTCAGGAATAATTTCACTTTAAAAATTATCTAACTCATGCTTTTGTAACAAGAAAGGACCTTACAAAATACACAGCATGACCCCAATCTTTCACAGATGAAGAAGCTGAGAGGTTAAGTAATTTTAAGACTCACACAACGGGTGATGAGGACAGCAGCACTTTTGCCTCAGTGCGCCTGCTTTTCTGAGAAGATTTCTATCCATGAGAAACACACACAGCTTTCAGTCACCAAGTAACACAAGAGAATTCAGTTCTCAGTAGCTGGCCCAAAGGACGCCTAAAAAGATGCTTACATTCCATGTTTGTGGTTAAAAAAAGCAAAACGGAAAACTTCAGAACAGAGAGGCAAATTCAGAAATAATCTGTAACATGGGGAAGGAGATTACATAAAAACTCGAAAATTCTCAAGTTAAATTTCGTATTTACACTGTCCCCGTGATGCCAAAAGCGCTAGTGCAAAGGCAGCCCTTGTCCTGGGGGAGCACACCTGGGCCTCACACGCTCCACATGCGGCAGCTGGTCAGTGCCATGCCTTCCATCACTCCATCTCGCCAAGTGCTTCTAGATGCCCCACAAATAAAAGGGTATTTGTCAAATATAAATTTATTTTAAATATACTCAAGACTCAGTTCCAATTATTATATAAAATACAGGCATTTTTGGCTTTCTGATGTCATCATCTCGGCAGGGAGGCACCCACTTCACACCGCCAGCACTACATGATCGGACAGTTCTAATGGCAACGTACGATCACTTTACTAGTACGCTGTAAGTTTAGTATCATCCACTCAAAATCCCTGCAGCTGGCAACAACTTAAACAGCAGCAGAGAAAGTGTTTTGGATAGCAGGTCTGACTTCACTGAGATGCTTTAGTAAATTTCCAGGGTTGACTTTGTATTCTAGACCAGTGATGGCAAACCTTTCAGAGCTTTCAATGAAAACAAATGGTAGGGCTTCACCATTACAGACCATATATTGTTGTCAGTTCTTTAATTAATTGTCCTCCAATAATTTTGACTAGAATTCCAATCATTTTCTTTGCTAACCTAAATGCAGTTTTCTTACGAACTCACACAGAAACAAATCAAATCAAAAGCCCACTGCGCTCCAAGCGTCACTTTCCTTTTCTTTGGTGTCAGGTCGACTCTTGGTGACATTATGGAGATGTATCTATCTAAAATATTAACATGTAAATTTTTTATTATTTCTAAGAGTATTTTCCAGTTCTTTATCAAACTTGCTTTAAAAATTAGTCCTATTGGTAAAAGACTGTAAGCACCTCTTTTATTTGTTTTTCTTTTTTTGATTATGTTACTTTCCTCAGGAAGAAATGTATCTATGGCTGAGTCCTCAATATTTACCTAAGAGTCATTTTCAGTGATTTGTTAATAATCTTTGACTGCCTGGTGACTCTAAATATTTTAGCAAGTGCTAGAAAAGTTACTTGAAATAATTTAGATCAAACGCCAATTTCCTTGATTACAGATCTCAAGTTTACTCAGATTAAAACAATCTCAAATTTTCTCTACATTTTTCTTTATACAATTAATAGATAATTTGTTGTCAACATAAAGAATTTCTTAATCAAATTTAATATCCTTCCCCAGGTGCTCTATGATAGTCTCTGATTTTGTATTATTTCTAGAATTAACTGGCACATACCTTTGATTTTATGTTTATTATGAAACTTGGTTTTGGAAATACCTCACTCTCAAGCCTAAAATTTGAAGTCTAAACACTCTACCTTCTCTAGGCCATTGTGTTACTAGGACCCTTAAGTGGCTGGGTTTATAAAGTACTACATTTTGGTCTTTGCATATGATCTTCCGTAAGTAGACTTTTTAATTTTCAATTCATTATAAATTTTTGACCTTTCAAAGGTCTGTAATCATGAATTCTAGATCAGAAAAATGAAGCCAAGCAGCCCCTACATGTATAATCACATATGCACTGTAAGACAGTAAGAAATGACTGGACTTTCCTCTATATACAAATTTAAAGACATGCATGTCATTTAACATGGCGTAAGACCTCTCAAAAATTAAAAAGGCTAAAAAATTAAGGATGCTCTTTTACATGAAGTGATCATTAAGATGGTCACAAGTATGCTGGTTTTCCTCCCTAAACACTAATGGAAGCTTGCTATAAAGTCTTATGAGCTCCATCAGTGATTTAGAGTCAGAAAATGATGTTAGCTCAGAACAGACTAAAATAGTTTATAAAAGCACTCACACTTTCAGAAACAAAAAAGGTAACATCTAATAGGCATCTAGTACTTTTTCTGGGCTTTCACTGCATGAAATGAATCACATCAACTATAATCACCTTTAGTATTTCAACAAAAATCCAAATGCAATGCTGATGTTTCACATTTTACAATTCACTGATTGTGGAATTCAGCCTACTATTTTTGTCTGTTCTGAGGGAAGGAATAGAAAGCGTATAAAGATAATAGAGCAGAGAGTAATTCCTTTAACATTAGAAATAACAGTCTTTCACAACAATTTATTTTTATAAGAAATTCCTTAATCTGTTTCTGAATATAATTTTTAAAGGTAGAGTAAAAGTTTAGAAGTCCTCCAACTTAGAATACTTACATAATCCTTTCATCATGAATCGTGTATTTTTTGGCAAAAACACAAAGGCCCAATCCCCACAATACCTAAAAAATTGTCATGTTTTATGCAAACTACCACTGCTTTAAGTTGGTGTCTTTTTAATATATTTAAATTACAATAATTTCCATGAAGATGTAAGTTCATTAAATACAAAAAAAAAATGGGTTCATACGGTATTTCTGTAGACATTGTAATAGTAGTAATACTTTAGAGAAACTACTTCTCAACTGTGACCAAGTTAAAAAAAATTCTGCTACACGGCTAATATTGCTAACTTAAGTAGGACCACTCAGCCATTGTACTAGAGCTATTAAGTAAAGAATTTGCATTTGTTTTCTATGCTGAAGACTGAACCCAGCAAACAAACGTTCCCCCAGTGAGCTACTCACCAGCCCACCTGAAGTGAAATTTTAAAAATACTTTTCTATTTGAGAAAATCTTTAAATAAACAAAACTCCAAGGCCATTACTCCTTTTTCACTTTATCATGAAACTTGTCACTGCTTCCCCAAACTGCATCAAAGCTCCCACCTCAGGTCCAGCTCCTTTCTATTTAACTACCCACAGTCGTTACCTCTTCCTCTTCCAGTCTTTTTAATGAATCACCGGCAAATTTAATGTACTGTGTCATGAGTGTGACCAGGGAAGTATATCGTGTCCGAAGCTCCATGAACTAAAAGTAAAAAAATAATAACAAAAACATAATTCCCATAACAAGCTGAATGAACTTTCATTACTAATTATAGTATTATCCAGGCTTGGGAGAGAAAACCACACAACTCCTCTATAATCGATGGTTACTGGGCAATCGGCCTATACCATACAAAATATTTCTCTTAAAATTGTGAAGTAAATATTTATCTCTGAAATGGTAAATAATCTTGAATTCATCTTGATAGTAATATGATTTTCTAAAACACATAATAAAATGTATTGTTATGTGGTAATAAAAAGAATTGTGTAAGTGAAAGTGAATAGTGGAAAAGGTTGTACAACACTGTGATGCACAAAAATACCATTAAACTATATATATATATATATATATATTTTTTTTTTTTTTTTTTTTTTTTTAAAAGGCTTGGGCTTGGAATGCAGTCCAGGCTGGTCTTGAACTCACTATGTAGCCCAGGCTGGCCTCAAACTGGCTGTGATCCTGCTGCCTCAGACAGCAAGTGATGGGATTACGGTGTGTGCCACCACACATGGCTAAGGTATATATTTTTAAATAGTGAATTTCATCTTATATATATTTTACCACAATAAAAAATAAAATTGATTTGTAGGATGTTGTTTCTCCCTTCTACTCCTCGCCGTTCGCTGGTATTTTTATTACCTCTTGAATAATGACATCTGCTGAGCTCTGCATTCTCCGGCGTTTCACTGGGGATTTCTGCTGCGAATCTACCATGGCCCGGTAGGTCATGGTTTGTAACTCATAGTCCTGAGGAAAAGTCAATACGAGACAATTAAAGCAATGTCCTGAAGCTCATACAGAGAATAAAACCAGGGATTTGGAACCTAGTTTCACTGCGTTAATTGTGAATAAAGAAAATATTCCTAACTACCTTTTTAGAAATCAATCTCATCTTGGAATTGTTTCCAAGGCTGAGATAAAAGAAGCGATGCACATAATGGTAAGGAAAGGTCATAGGTCTCTTTGGAAGCTCATGAAAGCATTTATTACACAATCCTAGCTGTAGTCAGCCTCCCCTAGCCCACGGCTCAGCAATGAAACCGAGGGTCTGGAACCCTGAGGAATTACTAATAAAATCTGAAAAGTATGAGAAATGTCCGTTAAAAAGTGAAAGAAAAAAAAAAAAAAAAAAACAGTGGTTAATAAGTCTCCCAGCATGCAGCTGGCCGTGCAATGTGCAGAGCACACGTCTGAACTCCAGTCACGCCGCAACATCTCGTATGCCGTCTTAAAAAAAAAAAAAAAAAAAAAAAAGCAGGCTCGGAGTGAGGTGTTTACTCTGGTCTGTACAGATGTGAGGGAGGAGAGATGCAAGGCGGTTGTCTTGTTTGTGTGTGTGTGTGCTTTTCAACATTTCTATCATTTTCTTTTTTTTTAATTTATGTATTCGGTAAAGGGTCTCACTGCACAGCTTGGAGTCATAGTGATCCTCCTGTTTTCAGCCTCTGCAGTACTGGGATTACAGGCGTGCACCACCATGCCCAGGCTCGGTGCCCAGCTCAGTGCACCCAGGGGTGAGCCGGTGCAGGATGTGGTGCCAGGGATCGAACCCCGGTCCCTGCCCTTGCCTACGCAAGCACTTAGTCTGCTGAGCTATCTCACCAGCCTTTTGTGTGTTCTGATAGGGTGCATGTGTACTTCTGTGACTGGTGGAGAAGACAAAGAGAAACTAAACCCATTAGGGAGCTTTCACCTGACTCAGCTTTCACAAAGAATTATTAGGTAAGTGTATAGTAAATTTAAATATGGATGCTCTCTTTTTATATTTCAACAGAGTGAAATGTTCTTAAAAGTATAGTATTACATACCTGAGTATTAAATTTGACTAAATTGAAACTTCTTACCTTCACTATAGCTGAGTACTGTTCTGCGTATTTTTGACATTCATCCATTTTGTTCTGCTTCATTTCTATTTCAGATACCAGCATCTATAACAGTTTAAAAGAAGAAAAGGAATTGTATGCTAGTCTACTTCTTAAAGATGCTCAGCAACTAAGAAATAGCCACGTCCCTTAAGAGCACAGCTCCTGAGCCCCTTGACCCACCAGAGTAAGACTCAGGAGGGAGCCCTCGCATGAGGCTCCCAAAGCGGAAATCACAAAACTCCACAGCAACGACTCAGAACAGCCCTGATGCCCACGGCTCCCACCCATTTCTGATGAAAAGGGTTAGAAATTACTGCTGGCTCCTGAAGACACAAGAAAAGTCTCAAAGCACTGAGCAGTTTGCCAAATATAACTGTTTAACATTTCCTACCAGCATTTCAATGCATGTAGAAACCCACAAAACTACTGAGGCCGGGAAAATATCACAAATTTCCACACCTACGACCAAGTGGTCACTGGGAAACTCGAAAAAATATCCCAACATGTCTCTCCTTTAGTCTCAATGCTTCTAAAAACAACTTCAAAGAAACAAAAATTAGTGGCATCTGTAGGTTTGGATGGCAGGATTTTGGGGCCATATGTTACTCACTTTTCACTAAAGATTTGCTTTTTGTTTTAAAACAGGAAAGAAAAATAAGGCTCATGACTGACCAAACGCAGAGAGCGCCTGGGCACGAGCAGCCCTGCTGGCATACCTTCTGCTGATTCAGCTGTGCGGCCAAGGTCCTGCTGTTTTCAGGCTGATTCTCCTGAATCTTTCTCTGAGTGGTTTCAACCTGCTGTATCCAGTCATCTAAAGGATGACTGGTATCTCTGTAGTACTTCAGGGACTTCCCAATGCCCTCTAAGTCTCGTAACCTAAGACAACAGTAACAGAACGGTTGCACTTTCCCCCAGAATCCACGAGGAAGTAGAAGGTACGGGGAAGGGGGAGACAGCAACCACCCCTGATTCTCCAGGCACAGCGTGGGGTAGGTGCGCTTCACTGAGCTCGGCTCCAAGGGGTGACCACGCAAGCTAC
Organism: Octodon degus; assembly: GCF_000260255.1. NCBI lineage: Eukaryota > Metazoa > Chordata > Mammalia > Rodentia > Octodontidae > Octodon > Octodon degus. The sequence continues at coordinate 11,522,254 of NW_004524577.1, forward strand.
AAGCGGAATACAAACACTTTACAGGAGTACTGATAATTCTAGGGATAAAGCCGGGCACAAAAGCCAACATGGGGAAGGAGTAGGACTTCACTCTAAGTTTAATCAATTATGTCTCCAACAGCCACGGCTTGAATCACACAGCAGTTCATTTTTGAAATGAGAAAACAGTTCAGTGAATGCTCGGCATGGGTTCAGCGGTGCTCGAATACCAGTTGTTGTGATTTTCAACTCAATACACGCGACCGACGAGTCACATGTTTTACAAGGACGAGATAATATGTGTGGACATAAATTTGCCACTCAAGAAAAGAATATCATAAAGCATTCAAATCATATCAATATAAAGATAAAAACAAATGAGAAAAGATACTAATCCATTTTTTTCCTAACGTGCCATAAAAGTAGTCCACTTGCTTTTATGCTTTTTAGTTCAGTCACTGAGCAAATGACTTGCAGCTTTCTAGTACCCTCAATCAAGATACCTGAATCAGTTCATGTTTCTTAGATCAAATATATTAATTGCTACACAGAACCCTAGCTAAAAGGTGTATGACTCAGTTGAGTATCAGTTGATAATAACTATAGAAATATATTACTTTTCCTACAAAAAGGCAAAGAGATTATCCATGCAAATGCCAGAACACAGCAATGGTTTCCATAACCTGGAGGTGAGACGCACTCACTCTGGACTTCAGTATCTTGTTGAAGGAAGTAATATAACTAAGTAGAAGTCTCACAAACAACATAGTGGAACTTTTGAAAACCCTGATAAGGTGGATTTTCTTCAGTATACACAGACATCAATCTGTGCTTAAGCTGAACAAAAAAGGACACCAACCTGTTGTCAATCTGCGTATGAACATTTTGCCACCTTTCAACTAACTGATCTGCTTTCTCTTTGTGCCAGTCAAAGTCAAGGTCCCGTTCTTTGTAAGTCTTAAACATCTCATCACTGACAGCTTTTGCCTTCTGCAGCTCATCCTCCAGCGCGTGGAAAACCTCTCTCTTTGCATCTACTTCAGATCGCCATTGCTAAGATACAGGAACAGTGAGAATTACAAAAATGTGTCACTCAGTCATGGAGAATATATTTCTACCTAATGCTATAATCTATTTGCCAATGACTATAAAATCAGATAAAGAAAAGACTGCCTTTCATGCACTGTATTAGCTTTAACCTTATTAAATGGCCAATATTTGACCATCTTTCTATCTTTTGATCTTTAAAAATTGACAAGTTTTATAAAGTTTTGCCTAATAGTCTGTGCATCAATAAATAAGATATAAGCAAGTTTGTTGCCTCATTAAATAATGTCTTTTCTATTATTTGTTATTAATCCCACTGTTTAAGACGAATACATTCATTCAAAAATCACTGACTTAACTTTACAATGCTTTGCAGTAGTTTTATTCGGTGGTTTATATGTAGAAATTCAGACACATATGCATGTAATCACCAAGATTTCCTTTCTTAGATTAACTCTTAACTCCCTTGGTGTATTAAAAATAACCACCTCTGTTACTATTAACTTAAGTTTTAGTTTGACTTTCTCTTGTCATTAACATGAATTAACTATGGAGAGCTGCTGACAAAAAGGCTGAAGCTTCAAATTAAAAGCACATTCTTCAAATTAAAATAAGTGAATGCATATATTTACAGAAAGCTGTGGAATGACAGACAGGAAGTGGGATGAATACCTTTGAAAGTACAAGTACGATTATCTAGTGCTTTATGTTTGAAGATGAGCTCAGTGTGGGGAATACTGGAGGAGTACGATTTAAAAAATACCCACGATTAAGATGCTTACCTTTAAAGTACTTATTAAGTTCTCAATATTGTTCTTGTCAGCTACAACAGCCTCTTCTTCACACAGTTTGGTTTCATAGAGTTTTACAAGGGCTTCTGCAGCTTGAGTGTTCTTTAATACCAAATTTACTCTTTTCAACCTTTACAAGGAAATTAAACATAACTCCTGCTGTTAAATGTTTGTTTTTGCACAACGCACTCCTAAATCGCCATTACTGCAAGTGACATGGCCCACTCCGCCTCACACCCCAAGAGCCCACTGGCTGTAAGACGCCTTTTGGCTGACTTAAAGATGGGGATACAGGGAGAAGAACCCCAGGCTTCTGCACAAATGAGCTACATCCTCAGGCTCTGTTGTCCCCCCCGCACCCCCAAGACGGGGCTAGCTAGCATTTAAGAAAAGAGATTCTAGCATAAAACAGTTTCTCCGCTTGTTTAGGACAAACATGAGAGAAAAACCTGCAAGCTACCATAACTAAGCTGTGAAACTGAAGTGAGAGAAGCTCACACTAACGCTGTACACTACTCTCTCAGGCACATCCTCTTCCGACATGGAGAAGCATCAAAAATCCATTCCGATATTTAATATGCTCTTAAGACAATAAAACTGAACATTTATGTTCATAAAAATAAATTTTTAAATTAACAACATATAAAGGTGACAGTTTTAAAGCACACTACGTAGGAACACAGAAGCAACTCACTTCTCCGTGTACGTGGAAGACATGGAGTGGACTTGATTCATGTTCTGAAGCACCACGCTGAGCTCAGATCGTAAGGTGGGCATGGACGGAGAGGCGGCGGCCTGACTGAAGAACTCCTCGCACTTGTTTGTGATGGATCCCAAATCATCTTTAAGTCGTTCCAGCTCTTTCCTTAGTTTCTAAACAACAGAGAACAAAGAAAACCCATAGATATTAGGCAATCAGGATGTGAGGGCACACTGGCTGTGACATCTGTCACCCCACAGATCACCAGGGTTGGTTGATATTAGGCAATCACGCCACATGGAGTATTTTTCTTAATTTAGAACCCCATTTTACATTATCACCTCTGACTTTACAATTTACATATTCTTCCCTTTTTCTTCAACAAGAAGCTAAGATAATGACTTTCCAGTTTTACAAGGAACAAACGAACATGCAATTCCCACCTGTGCATGTCCTTAAACCTCAACAACTAACTCAGCGCCCTGGCCACAGAGTGGCCACAGAGCCACGAGGCCTGTGAGGCCAGCAGGATGTGTGGAGGGTCCCTGGTCCTGTGTTTCCCTGGCCAGGAGGGGAGTGAACTGCAGCATCCTGGTTTACTATCAGCAATAAATACCTGATTACCAAGTAACCAGTGTGCAAAGCTGAGCAGGCAAAAACTTACAAGAGCAGACATTACAGGTCAGTAAGACTCGACACCTTCAGGTATTTTCCCAACACACGCATAGCTCTCACCTCCTGCTCTGCGATTCTGAACACACTTTCATGCAAATCATCTCTTTCCAGGGGAGTTCGGATCTGTCTAATCAACCGATCTTCACAGTTCTCTAACCGAAGTCTAATGTTTCTAACTTCAGAAATGTACAGGTTATAAACCGATTCCTCTTGCTCTTCTGGAAAAATAAATGCAGTCATCAGAAAACATCTTTTCCACTTTGGACACTCATGTTCTTGTTTTAACAGAAGCTTTACTGTTACAGTTACAGCTGTGAGACTAACAGTTCAGAAGGGTTTCTGTTATCATAAACTCACCTTAAAGTAATAGACCTTAATATAACCTTTAAAAGCTAAGAAGAGTTCATAAAATTTCCCTCATACCATCTGAAGTACCAGTTTTGATTTATAGAGTTCAAAGAAACAAATATGCTATGGTTCTTTATGTTCATAAATTTATACTGCAGGTTAATTATAAAAATTATAAATACTTAAAGCGAAAAGCAGGTAAAAAATGTACTGAATGTTCAAGATTCAAACTAAATAAGATATTTTACCTCTGAATTTTTTCTTTTCTTTTTTGTAGTGCTGGGTATTACACCCCAGACTTCGTGTGTGCCTGCCAAGGACCTACCACTGAGTCACGCCCTCAGCCCCCCGTTATTCTAGTGAACCAGCAATTGTGTCATTCATCACAGGCAGAGTGGTGCAATGCACGTAAGACTGAGATCACCGTTCAGAGGGCAAAATAGCATGGACTGAACGCCCACTGGGAGAAAAACACATTCCTAGATTTTACCTCTTTCTGCAGATTTAAGAAGTTCTTGATAATACTGCTTGCATACATTCACTTCCTTTTCCAGCTGTGTTATATCTGAGCCCGAAAATATCTGGGATTCCTGGCTGTCTTCCAGAAAATCTTCAAATCGGGACTGTAGATTACTCAGAACTTGCTGGTGTTCACCAGGTAACATTGTCTTTATCTAGAAAGGAACAAAGACAGATATATTAAGGACTAAAAGGGAATGAGATCAATCTCAAAGAATATTCCAGCTTACATTAACAGTCATAAATAAAGAACCATTTAAAATTCCTCTGTGTGTGTGTGTGTGTGTGTGTGTGTGTGTGTGTGTGTGCGGAACCAGGGATTGAACTCAGGCCTTTGTGCTTGCTAGGCAATAAAATTTCTACTTTTTTATTAGCAATTTCTGCTTTGAAAAGATAAGTCAGTGAAATTCAAGAAATGAAATCAAACTATGCCTGTGTTCCGTATGTCTAAACACTATGTCCATCTCTCTACCTTTCAGTAAGCATGGAACAAAATCTGTGATCTCCAGATTGTGGTTTAGGTAAAGAATGTCCCTCTAGCAGGACTTCCCAAAGGTGACTGAGTCGGGGACAGAGAGCTGACCTGCTGGTGGCAGGAGGCCGTCACTGAGGCCTGACCTGGAGGGACGCACTGGCCTCCCAGCCTCCCCCCTCCCCCTCTACTTCCTCGCCCCCATGACGCAAGCCACTTCACACTGCCCAGGTCCTTCTGCTCTGACTTCCTCTCGGGCAGGAGCAAACCACAGACTGAAGCCATCAGCCAAAACAAAGCTCCCCTCCTCTAAGTTGCAGGTGTCAGGGTAGCTCCCCTAATGAGCAAAGTGACTAAGACATTAATTCTTGGAAAGTGTTTGTACGTGGCAGGCATGGACCAGGAATTCACTGAGCGCTTAACATTACTATGGGTCTGCTGGGCCCCACCTTACACTAACAGCAACTCCACCTCACTCAGTGGCCCACACTCATGGACATACCAGGGTGATGTGCACATTTACACTTACTGAAGCCACGTTGCTAGCTCGAACTCCTTCAATTTCATTGATGAGATAATGCCAGGACACTACGCTCTTCATGTTTATGTGAGATTCATGCCAAAGAGTGAGGACATTCTGATACTGTTGCTCAATTCTGAAACACGTAAGAGAAAGCACATCTTTTCACTGCTCCTTCTGAAAACAGCCTCAGCCCTGGTCCTAGAAAGCCTTCACAAGCGCTCATATCTTTCACCTTCAGAAAGCCTCCAAGCCAGCTGTTGTCAACACCAAATGCATACACACCTATTCGCAAAGTCAACTGCTTCTTTGTTTGGTGGAGGAACAGTGAAGCACACCGACGGAACCATAGCCTCGTTCCCAGTGGGACTAATGACCTTCCATTTGGCGCGGTGGGAGTTGTTGGCCAAAACACATTCGTCGTCTTTGTAAATGGTTATCTAGTTTTAAACGAAGAATAGAACAACCAAATGAGGTCACCATTAACTAAACCTTTCTATGCCCAATCTTAGGATTGTTTTTATGGGGGGCAAAAACTCTACCATGAGTAAGGACTATGATATTGTTTTAAAGACACATGAATAAGCCAGGTGTGGAGGTGCACTCAGGAGGCTGAGGCAGGACAATGGCCATGATTTCAAGGCCAGACTGGTTTACACAATGAGTTCAAGATCTGGTTGAACTACCCAGTAAGGCCTTATCTCAAAAAGCCAAAACAAAACAGGGCTACTGACAGGAACTGCTGTCTTAGGACCTGTACGTACCTCGATCTGTCTGTAGTCACAGATCGCAGTGATGGGGATCGAGGTCTTGAGTGGACAGTCAGGGTTTCTTGGCTTGAGCTGAATTATGCTTTTGGCTCTCCCCACCAGGCTTGCCACTGTGCTCTTGTACTGCAGAAGCTCTTCTTTCTCCTCCTTAGTGAGAGAGAGAATGGATTTTGAAAAGTGAAAGACGTGCACTCTCCATTCCCTCTGGACTGCCACAAGGAAACCTGGCCAGCGAAGCACTCCCTGACTACCTGGCCTCAGCTTCCCATTTTTCTCAGTGCCTCTGGCCTCCCCTCTCCTTACAGGGACTGGGGGCTTCTCCCTCTTTACCAGCGGCCAATGAGGAAGGAGCACATCACATATTCTGCTCGTGTCACGTGTCTCACAGCTCCCCGCCAGCACACAAGCACACGAAGGCACAGATGCTATCTGTCCTGCTTACTGCTTTATCTCTGCAGCCCAACACAGTGCCTGCGCTAAAGAACCATTCTAACAAGTATTTACGAAATGAACAATGACTAAGGTACTTTGTTGTATTTATTATCAATGCTAAAACAGTGTTTAAATGCTTACTAGAATAAAGTGGAAATACCGAATGCCAATAAAATACAAAATTCTGCACATACAAAAGTACAATTAAACACTGTTAGTAGGTGTGAGCAACGAAACACACAGGACTTCTGTCTTAATACCATGGATTCCTGAACAAGGTCTTCCAGTTTGTGAATGCTGCTAGATCTGTCACAGCTGTACTTCCGCTGGATGGCGTCTTTCAGATTCTTTAGGTAATCAGCAGCTTCTTTGGCATCATTGAAAAACTAAGAGAAAATAAAATGTAGTAATTAAACTACACCACGTGCCTGGAGAGCTCGGAGTTGTCAGTGTAGGTGCTTGGGCCCTACGTGGCACTCACAACTGAGAACAAAAGCAAACACATAGAAAGGGTCCCCCTCCTCTGAGCCCAACAATCAAAATTGTATTATTTTGATGCAAGGTCTACTTTACTTTAGGGTCTATCAATTTTTAAGTAGGGTGGAATCTAAGGAGATCATAAATCTCCTGAAAAATGAAAGGAAGAGTTGACTTGGTTGCCTGTCTTCAATGAGTGACATTTCCTTAACGGGGGATATGTCTGCAGAATAAAAACACTGTCTGCCACGTTGGGGCCTTAAAAGGGTTTCTGTCGTGTGTGTATGCTGCGTCTCTCCTGCACGACATGAACACAAGCCTTGTGCCCTGCACGCAGACGACACCAGCTGTACCACATGCACGTCTGTATGGCTAACAACTAGCAAGGATTTCCTTAGTCAAAAGCCCGGTGCCGTCCACCCCAGCGGTGATTCTCCCCACACACCTCCAAATACGCGGTGTTCTCCTTTATGTGCTGCTCCACGCACTGGCACAGCTGTAAGACCCAGCTCCACTGCGTCTGCATTGCCGCTTTGTAGGCCTGAAAGAGAAAGCACAGCCCCACGACGGCTGAGAGGACACGCGCTGGGACGGGTGCAGTGGGCACAGCGCTTGCACCGTGCGCACGAGGCCCTGGTGCCACGGCCAGCACTCAGCCAGCCACAGTGTGTGCGAGGCCCTGGCGCCCCGGCCAGCCCAGGAAATGCACACAGGTGAGAAAAGGAGATGTGCATATTGATGCTATTTAAGCAATAAACACCTCACTGTCTAACAGATGATGGCCTGTTCTGACTCAATGAAACTTGGAACCCAGGGAGCCAAACGCTGCTCCTCATCTAAGAACTCCTGTTTCCACAGCCAATTCTAACGTATATATGTAAGTTTTTAAAATAATCTAGTCAATTAACTCTCAAATTTAAACCTCTTGACGTTTTTCCTTAATATACAAGAAAAAAGATAACTCTGGCTACTTTTACATGAAAAGAGTATTTAACATTCAATATAAGTGCAAACCTGCCCCGAGGAGTCTTCAAATAGGCCTTCCCGTAGGAGGCGACACCCTTCTCTCTCCTATTTGTGTGTCGATGACACCGGGGATCGCCCCCAGGGCCACTGTGCTGGCTAAGCACTTGGCCCTTGCTAACTGCTATTGCTGGGCAAGGGGCTCACTGGGCTACAAAGCCCAGCCTACAGCCCTGTGGTCCTCCTGCCTCTGCTTCTGTCTCTCAGAGGACTGCGATTACAGGCCTACACCACCACAGCTGGTTCTGAATTTTTATACTACTAAAACTCCATGATGCCTTCTAATGGCAATACATGGCTCTGTAGTTTTCTTCCTTGTTTTTTGCTGAGGACAGGTCTAGAGGGAGTAAAAAAGGCAGTGCACACCTCTTGTCAATGTGCTTCTGAGATCATGTTACGCATAATACATGGATGTTATTTAAAAATTATTTACTTGAACTTTTATTTAACACCAAGTACACCTTTCCTGGAGGGCAGTAAGTACTACAGACTGGGTATCTACCTGGTGAACACCCAACACCCTGTACGGTCACAGTGCAATTCGCCGCCCTCCAGGAGATGGCGCTCGAGGCTCTCCTACCCGCAGGCCAGCCTGGCGGCCCTCCTCCCTTTGCGACTCCCTCCTTCCTGCTCCTGCAGGACTGTGTTCAGGCCTGCCCTCTCAGCGGTTGGTGGGCAGCACAGGCCAGCATGCCCGCTCACATCATCCACTTGATCAAATTAGGGCTTCTGGGTTTGCTGCCTTCTGGTGCAGGCAGGCGCTAAACCAGGGCTGCCGCTGGCCTGCCCGCACCTTCGCCTCCACCAGGAACACCAGCCATAAAAGACACATCTGTGCACTGCTGCACTGGCGGCTTTTCATACAAAGCAGGAAAGTGCTGATAACTGCACGCTACCCGCCTCTCTGTTCTGGGCACTGGAGAGGCCAAAGGCATCGGGCGACGAAGGCTTCATTTTTCCCCATTGTTTCTACACGACAGTAATCAGATTCACCTTCACATTTTCCATTCCCATCAAAACACAGAATCTCATTTCCTAACAGCTTTCTTCTCTGTATGTTATGTTCCATTTATGGTTCATTATTGAACAAAAGTATGCCCTCAACGCAGTAGCCTGTTTCCTTCCCCAGGTGGAGGTCCTACTCTTTTATGTCTTTAAATTTTTTTTCTTTGTGGAACCGGGGATTGAACTCAGGCCTTTGCACTTGCCAGGCAAGTGCTTATTCTACCGAGCCATGTCCCCAGCCCATGTCTTAAAAATTTTAAGTGGAACTTCCTATCAACACGAGTTGTATATCACATCAAAGAGGTTAAATATAGCGTTCTATAAGACATTCCTAGTGAAGCCTGATATTTTTTGTAACAATTTTAGTGGACAAAAACTATATGACTCCATCCCTCAATTTTGAGTCCAAAGTGTATCAGCTTTCATGCACATTTCTGCCAGGTGTGGCACTGTGACCCTTCCCGCCCTACAATGTTAAGTCTCCTCGCTTTCAGAAACAGTGATCATTAACTCTGACTAGAATAAATCAGCCCTAAAAGTTATAACATCACCACTGCCAAGCTGCCCGGGCAACCTGAGAAACCTAGCACCAGTGGGTGCTCAGCTGTGACATGCTCACCACGCACCATGAGCACAGCTCTGTCCCCAGGTACCCAGACTTTGCAAAACCCAGTCACAAACGAAAGTACTAAATCAAATCATAACATTTCTTGAGAACTCATCAAGTTCCAAGAACTAAAGTAGTCAGAGCAAATTATGCCTTCTCATTGCCATTCTTCCCCACTTTTGGTAAGGAAATAAAGCTTGATAGATTGTATCTACTACTGCAATTTTAACATAAAATTTAAAAGTTTACAGTCAAGTCCTTCATAGTTACAACAATCCACTTCATTAGCCAAAAACGGTGACAGTGCTAGGTGACTCATTTGGAGAGAGCAAGAGATTGAATGGCAAAACCAGCACAATCTGTCACAAATATTATTTTTGAGCCATATTGTAATAAAAAATGTGGCAGTTTGCACTTTTCAACTTATCAGCCATGAAAGAAGGGTAACAATCACATATGTATCAATATTCAACCCAGACTGTTACACTTCCTAACTCACCTCAATAGTTAAGCGGGCTGGGTGATTTTCTAGAAGAAGCTGCTCTGCTATCTCCTGAACTGACTTAATATTTTCTTCCTTTTGTTCAAGTTCTCTCATTAATTCCTAATTTAAGAAAGAATTAAAGAGTATGTCAGGAAAAAAACCCAAACCCTGAAATACAGCTTCAGCAGGCAGGCACAAAGGCTGCACTTACAGTGTGGTAATCTTTTTTCCGGGCTATGTGAGTATTTCTCTCACTCCAGTCATAAGCAACTTCCTCCTCTTCTTTTTCATTCAACCAAATAAGTTCGTTAGTTGCACGAGTTACAAAGTTATGGAGTGTGTCAAGGTGCCGTTCCTGATTCCTGGATGTATTCTTTATAAAGAAAATTGTTAATCATACCTTCATTCAAAAAGCAAACAAAAAGCTTAAAAACAAAGAACAGAAAAACTTACCAAGAGTTTTGCATACTGGCTCTCTAATCTGTGCAGCTTTTCTGCATAAATTAGCTTAAGAGGTGCAGTCATTTGAATCTATAATACAGAATAAAAAACATCAAGTTTAAGGATCTTAATCCTTACGCTTGGACATCTGTTATTGAGTTACAATACAAGGTTTTCATGTAAAAAGCAAACCAATGAAATGGATAAAAATTCCACATTCACATACCTCACTGATCTTGGCTTCTTTAAGGCTAGATTCAAATTCTTCTATAGCTCGGTGAACATTTTTATGATTTTCTAAATGGCTTTCAACACTTGGTAAATCTGAGCCCCATTCAGTATGATCAAGCTGCACCTTCAATACAAAAATACTAGGTTTAAAAAAAAATTGACAGCAGGGGCCGGGGAGATGGCTCAGTAGAATAAGCACTTGCCTGGCAAGCGCAAGGGCCTGAGTTCAATCCCCGGTTCCGGAAAAAAAAGAAAAAAAAAATTGACAGCAATAAAGACTAACATGCTCGGATAAGTGCTTGTCTGCCAAGCACAAAGTCCTGAGTTTCTGAGTTTGCTCTCTAGTACAAAAAAATTTTTTTTTAAAAAGGCTGAAATACTCAAGTAAAAACTTTTTTTTACCTGCATCTCATCAACCCAATTCAAAAGATCCTGAACAAATTTCATGTTGACCTCCTCTTCTGTTAAGTTCTGATCCAGCAAAGATGATTTTAGAAGGGGTTTCCGAATCTGCATCAATTTCAGAGACTGCAAAGAGCTCGGCTCTAACCCTGGACCAAAGTTTGGAACGAATCCTGATGGGAAGCCAGGTGTGTAAGCTGGAGTGACAGACGGAGTCAGGCGAGAAGTCAGTCCGGATGACAGGCCAGAGGTCACACTGGACGAGGTCAGGGAAGGTGTTAAACCCTGGGTCAGCCCTGAGTTCAGAGTGGGGGTTAAGGTCTGTGCAAACCCTGAGTTCAAACTTTGCGAAATCCCTGATATCATGAGCTTCGTCTGCTCTGCCGTCAGCATGCGTCCCTTGCTGTACACGGCGGAGCACTCGTTCCTTAAGGCCATAATCTCATCACGCAGCTTTGCAACCCTGAAAAGAAAATCAAAAGGCTTAGGTAAGGCAGAGAATAAAAGGCACTTGTCACAAAGGGTGAACCCGAACGTCACCGGTGGACTTTCTTTGATAACAAATGTATTGCTAATGCAGGATTTATAATACAGAAAGGGTGAGGGCAAAGGGGTATATAAGGGCTCTACATTTAATTTATGCGAAACACTCAGAAAAGCCTATTTTTTACAGTCATCATAATCATACTGGAAAAATTTCACATGCCAATTTTTTTTTTACTGACTGTTGTACTATGAGCACTTTCCACACTAGTCTTTATCATTTAAAAGGACAGTAATGTGCTCATTCTCCTACTATTTGACATTCAGTACAATTCCAAACTTCTATTGTATTTCTAGCATGAACATAAAAGTTTTTTCTGTTTAAATGTTAGCATCCATATTTAGATTTACTGTACACTTCTAAGTAAATTATTGGGTCCAGCAAAATCCATAAATTTTGCTTATCGATAAACATATCTATCTATCTATCTATCTATCTATCTATCTATCTATCCAAACACAAATAGAAACTTTCAGGCTGCGATATATTTCCTAGTCCTAACCTCAAACCCACTTCTTAGAGACATGTGTTTAGACACATTTTCTCCAACATTTTATTATGAACAGTTTTGTAACTAAAAAAATGGAATTAAAGTGGCAATTTTCTCAAATGACAATTAGGACATTCATTCATGCTTCGGTTCTTTCACTCATTCCATCGCGTGCCGCTGGGCCTGAACACGGGCCTTGTGCACATCAAGTCTGGGCTGGGCCACAGCTTCCTCAGCCTCACCTATGTAGACAGCACATAGGCGACAAAAATCTTCCTTCAATGAATACTTCAGTTACAACCTCAGTAATTACTGCATGCAGCATAAAATGCTTTCTCTACTACTAATTTTAAAGAAAGGACCACACATTTCATCTAAAAAGAACTAAGAAACGTATTTCACACAAATATTCCACATTCCAATCCCAAGTGCCCATAAAATACTCGGACAGGGTGAGCCGAGACAGCACTCTTACCTCTGCACCAGCTGATCTGCCTGGTAGTATTTTCCGTCGATAAGGATCTGGACATCAATGACATGCTGGCGTAAAAGGTTCTCACATTCGAGTATGTACCCAGCAATCTCTGCTTCATTCTGAAATTGCACTCCTGATTCCAATCTTTTGGAATCCTGCATTTAAAAGAACTCAATATTACATCTATGAAAAAAGTGTCAGAATTAGCCTTAAATTCAAAACTCCAACTTTTAGGACGAATCCTGCTTAAGCTTTTTTGTTTTACTTTTTAGTTTAAAAATAAGTTTTCCCTTTCTCACTGGTCTTCTAGAGAACAAATATCAGTTCATTACTAATAAATTAAGTTTCTTCTGCAGAGCAAATATCCCAAGAACCAACCGAATGTTATTCAAAAGTTTCAGTCCGTGCAAGCACGCACTGAGTCCCTCCAGCAGCCCAGTGGCTCCCACACCAAACGTACGGACTGGAGAGCGTTTCGGGCAAGCATCAGTTTGTCCTCGCAGATGACACTGTCCCTCTGGACACGGCTGGCAATCTGCTGCAGCATTTCCAACCTGAAAGAAGGGGGGGAAAGGAAGAGAAAATAAAACACTGCACTTCCCTGAAAAATACTGCCATCCCAAAGCCATATGAGTGAGCCGGCACCTGTGTCCTTCGAAGGGTTCATTGCCGAAGCTGATGCAGGAATTGATCAGTGTTGGACCACAATGAACGGAGAGGAAATTTTCATTTGAATCAAGACTAGTTCGAGTGCTAGTAGTGTTACTAAAAACAGAATCACTGCTACGGTAACTATAACTACTACTATGCATTTTTAGTCCTGAAATGACGTTCTTCGACCATTAAAAGCTAACTAAGAAGTAGGAAAAGCTACTTCTACCTCCAACTGTGAAAAGTGGCAACTGAATATTACAACCTAGTGGTTCCTTAAATACGTTCCAACATGCATATGCAACACAGCACATGATACGCTGATAACTGTTCCAAAGAATCTCGCCTAAAGCCATTCGTTTGCTCGCTGAGGTTTGCCTTTTGCAGCTTGTATTAAAGCCTTGCAAGTACAGACAAGGCAGGTGGAGTGGGGCGTCGCTGGAAAGATGTGCCAAATATTTTCACCAAGAGTCATAGCTGCAAACACCTAAAAAACAACCCAGATCCCAGAAACCCAGGGTCCACTAGTGAAGGTCTTGCTGACAACAGTAAGCACCCACGAGAAGACACAAATATCTGATCAGTCTGCTCTTGCAAAGGCCGAGTCTGAGCTGGATAATGCAAGGCAAGGAGCTGGAAATCATCAAGCACCCACAAACAAGAGAAACAAACAAGATTTCCGTTTATGCCACTTGTTCATAAGACCAAATTCACTAGAAGCGTATTCATTTACCTTCTGTGAGACAAGGCACACTAGGGCTAGAATTCAGGGCCTTCTCACTGAGCCCCAACCCCAGACCTTTTCAAAATTTCTCCATTTCAAGACAGGGTTTTTCTAACTCACCACGGTCCCAAGGTTCAGCTCAAACTTGCAATCCTCCTGCCACAGCCACCCAAAGTGCTGGGATTTACAGGAACACGCCACCACGTCGGGCTTCCTTTTATGTGACATGCTTTCAATAATGTTGTCTAAGTACTACAGTCGTTTCATATTTCTAAAAGCCCAAATGCTAAACAAAATACTAATGTGATAGTTGCAAAGTTAATTTTCGCTTTTTTCTCCTTTTGACAAGTCATTACAAGGCACAGGAGAGCGGCGCTTCCCATTTGTCCTTACAAACACCACGCTGTCTAGCTATTATCTGTGGGGCACAATCAATGCCAAAAAACATGTTGTGTCAAGAGAAGTGAAGCCATTTATCCAACCACACTCGGCAATATTTTCCTACCAGCAGCACTACAGAGCCAGACTGTCGTTTCTCTACTCTGAGGGCAAGCTATTTTTCTTTTCATAAGGAAAGGAGAAATTTGAGAGTGCTATCTCAAATATTTTAAGTGCAACTATTTTTTTTAAATGCAATAAATAACAATAGCTAACATTCATAAAGCAATTACTATGTACCAGGAAATGAGCTAATCATTTTACACACAATTACTTCATCTGAAACAGTTTACCACCAAACATGACAGGTCCTATTACATTCTGTGTCCAAATGAGGAAGATGAGGGTTAGACATCAGAAAACTTGTGAATTGTAAGATCACACAATTTGTAGGCTGAGGAAATAATTACAATCCAGGATTCAGTGGCAGGCGCCTGAGTCCTGAACTCTTATCCACATTTTAACATAAATAGAACACTCTAATGCTTACTGCCAAATTGTCACTAGACAGAATGTTGTCCTGTGACTTGAAAGTCTCTGAAGTGCACGTGTTGGTGAGTTAATCTCCACAGCGTGGTGTGGAAAGGTGTGACCATCACGGCTCTGCCCTTACAGGCTGATGTTGCCAGGGCTGAAGTGGCTCAGCCAGCTAAGAAGGCAGGGCTCTGCCGGTGGGGCTGCCTGCTCTCCCAGAAAGGCATGCACGTGTACTGGCCCTGTGTCTCTCCTTACCTTCTCTGCCTTTCCATCTCCACCGGCACAGTGGTCTTCAACAGATACAAGCACCATACTGTGCTCCTCGGTCTCCTGAACTGCGAGAAAAATTTTCTTTGGATGTGTGTGTGTGTGTGTGTGTGTGTGTGTGTGACAGCGAGTGTGTGTATGTGTGTGTGTGTGCGCACACGTGTGCACGTGCATGCATGTGAAGGACTGAACCCAGGGCCTTAATGTGCAGCTATATCTTCAGCTCTCTTTATTTTTATTTTGAGACAGGATTTCACTCCGTCACCCAGGTTGGGCTCAAACTTGTGGCCGCTGCCTCACTTCCCAAGAGTGCCAGAATTCTAAGGCACAGGCCACCACACTTGGCTAATACTTTCTTTCTAGTACTAGTGGGGAGTGAACTCAGGCACCGAGCTATGTATCATCAGCCATTGCTACACTGAGACAGGGATGCAAACATGTGATCCTCCTGCCTCACCTGCTTGCAGAGCTGGGTTTCTGGGGACACGCCCTGTCTGGCCTGGCCAATGTCTCTTCTTTTTAAATTACTCAGTGTGCAGTACTATATTCTATTATAGCAACACAACACAAAGTGGATTCAGACACGTATATTAAATTCTTCTACTACTCTGACCCCTAAAACTCTACTCTTCGTCTTTTTACTTTGGAGTCCTTTTCCTTTACTTGATTAGCTTAGTATCTCATTTCAATCACCCATTTACTGGCTCCATAAAAACCTAAATCTGTGAGTTTCAGGCTTTTTCAATTCCAATGATCCAGTTATAAAAACACAATCTTGTGCTTTAACCAGCAAGCAATCAGTAATTTAATTAAAAAAAAAAAAAACCTGATGAGCCCTCATGTCTTCACTGTGTTATTTCATATTCTAGCAGCGCTGAAGTCAGTGTGTGAGACACCAGCCACAGGACTGTACGAAGCCTCTCTACCAGGGGCCAGCACTGTGTAAAGCGTTTCCACCACAAGGGAGAGGAAAAACAAAGTGTGTCTCCACTCTTGGAACTTGTATATGAAAAACAAGCAACCCTTAATCAAACAAAAACAAATACAAAATTTCAACTAAGACAAGTTGCTCTAAAGGAACAAAGCACATAAAATATGAGAGCGGTAAGACAGGTGAGCCAGCCCAGGAGACATCGAGTTTCCCCAGGAAGAGCTGGGCTCCGCGTGTGATCAGGAGTAAGAGACGCAAGGATGACTGCACAGCCCTGCCAGTGTGGGACCACACACACCCAGGGATGGAGGAGGGCAGCCCTTAGCACACACACGCCCCCACAGAGAGCCTGGAAGCCAACAGGCATGCCACACACATAGGTCCTGGCTGCACAGCCGAAGGAGCAGATCACAGCATCTGTGCCTCAGGCTCAAGGACAGGACAGAAACAGATCAACCCGGCATGGCAGCAGGTACAACTCGAAGGCTAGTCACTTGCCTAAGAAGTGCCAGGCCCTGGAGTCCAGCCCCCAGCACCACCAAATCACAGCACCACCATCACCACTGCCACCACCACCAATGCCACCACCACCACCATCTCGTTTCCCAAAGGCAAATCCACCCCTTCTCTGGGAAAGAGTACAGCACAGTGCGGATGGAACAATGTGGAGCCAGTGACGACTTCATGACATGAATGCATCTGCAGGTGCTTGGCAGACAGGGAAGCTCAGCCAGCACTGACTGTATGTTTTCTCAACATGACCCAGATGCTTTCACATGGGGCAGGCTAGAATCTGGTTTCCACTGCCCAGGGAAAAAGAAGCCCAAGGTTGAAGATACTGTAACAAGGAACAAAAAAGTTGACCGCTAAACTATAGGCTTCCAGATCTAGTGATTTAAAGAAGAGTTTAAGAATTCTTACAGGAAAAAAAAAAAAAAAAAAAGGAATTCTTATGGGCACTTGCCTGGCAAGCACAAAGTCCCGAGTTCGATCCCTGGTACCGCAAAAAAAAAAAAAGAATTCTTATAGGTAACTCTGGTTATAAACTACATTAACCAGGTACAGTAAACCCAGTACTAAAAGAGGCTGAAGCTGAAGATCGCCACATTCAATTCCCACCTAGGAACCGTAGCAAGAACCTTTCTCAAAATAACAAAGGGAAGAAGAAGGGCACGAGGGGCTGGAGGTGTACTTTGGTGGTAAAGGACCCCTGAGTTGGACTGCCAATATCAAACACCAAAGTCAAAATCCCAGAAATTGTGAATACTTATTAAAGGAGACTTTACACACTGTTCCAGCCTACCAGACCCACTCTACTAATACTTTCATTGCTTTACTCCTTTTACCTTCTCAGGAGTGCTTCTACATAAGAAAATGGAGGGTCAGAAAGATGAGCTTCCTTATCCAAGGGTACACACCAAATAAATGAACAAAATTAACACTGGTCCTCCATCAGCCTGGGCCTAAAACTCAAGTTCTTTCCCAGAGAACTTGGGCTCCCCCCACGGGCCGCAGGGTTCTGAGCCCCCGCCTACCTCTCCACCTCAGGACGCAGCGCCTTCTCTCGCTCCAGCATGGCAACAATCAGCTTCCCCCACTCCTTCTCCAGGTCATTTGGGTGATAGCCTTGGAGCAGTTTGATGCGCCCAAATTCTATCCAAATCTTAAGAAAAAAAAAAAAACAAAACTGTGAATGTGAGGCAAAGAACTAAAAAGTTAAAGACATGCTTGATAATGTGAGGGAAATTTCCACTTACCTCTAATAGTTTATAGAGGCGTTTAATTTTTGATTTTTCTGTCTCTTTTGGTGGGATTTCTGTTTCTTTAAACTGTAAATACTGATTATAAAGTGCCTAAGTGAAAGAGAAAATAAATTAAGGGTCAAACTTCAAAGAGATGCTTTCAACGTCTCATTTTTCACTGTTACAAGTGCTATTTACTGTGTAACATGCAGTGGGAACTCCTTTATAAAATTAACACTTGCGGATAATACCAATTCCCCAGCAAATGGTGACCACCGTTACAGAGGAGTTGACGGGGATGTAATTATTGATGTGAGCCATATTTCAACGTGTACCCTCTAGAATCTGAAAAACAATGGCCAAGACAACCTTCTAGGGTTTTATAAAAGTCTCTCAGCATCGAACAAAACAAGAAAGATAATTTTTTAAATGCTGGACCTTAGCTTTCAGTTTTTGGAAAAGTGATTTGATGCAATTCCCAAAAAGAAAAGAAAAAATTTTCTATTTAATGTTCTATCCTTGGAAACAGAATTCTTAGCTAAACAGGGTTAAAATTTAGTTTCGATTTCCCATTGGTCAGTGTAAACAGCTTTTCTTCAATAAATGAAGAAAGACACTGTTAGTTGATGGGCCTATTAATAGAGAAGTCTCAATCACATGGTTGATACTAATTGAATGTACAGATTGATTTACAAGCCTTTTATTTATTGTAGTTGGTAGAAAGATTTTCACAAAAATTATATAGATAAAATGTTTTCTCTTTTTTTGTTTTATTTTCTCATTTAATAAGTATGCTAACTCTTTAATTGAAGCTGCATTAAAACAAGTCCCTACAAATCTTCAGGAGGACACATTTTTGTAGAATTGTATTCAATGGCTGTCTGGTTAAAACGTTTTCTTTCCTGCACTGTGTCCTACTCTACTCTAGACACTACTAAATAAAGCTGCACAGTTACTTGAACTTCTTCGACAAATTTATCAGAATCTGCACTTCTCAGAGGCAGGTACAAATTCATTCAAGGTCTAGACAACAGGAATATATCTGGAAATAAATGCATTTGAAAGTAAAATCTGTTTTCAACTGAAATTGTCGTCCTTTCAGACATCTGTTGGACGTTACACACTCAGCGTCATCACACGGCACCCAATGTTTGCAGCACCGTGATGGGAGAAGGGAAGGACTTCTGCCCGGGGAAGCTGGTATTCATACAGGCAGACATCATACAAACAACACTAAGACACTTTAAAAATGCATCTCACTGACAAATGCCAAGTGACCATCTGCCAAGGACACACTCCCTGTGGCCACGTGAGGACAAGCCAGGCTCCAGATGTTCTGTCACATGCATGAGCAGAGGGAATAATTTCACAGGGCCCACCTTGGGTTATTATAATTTTCATGATTCCCACTCAAACATGAAAACAAAGTTTGAAAGCCAAGGAACTGCAGCTTTGCAGTCAATATTTAATTATCAATTTTTAAAAAGAGTGCTTTGCTCTATTTTTCAAACCCATATGCACAGAATGGGTCAGCTTACTACTCTGCTAAGTTTATATATCTACACCTTTATATTGCTACAACATCTTGCCTCAGAGTCTGACCTAAGTTTTTTGGTATTAATGAATGTTTGGCTAAACCATCGGCCCACGGACACTAGCCTCATCAACGGCAATTCTGAATCTGCGTGATACAATTCAGAACACATCTGTTGCTCCACAGGAGAGGCCCCGGAAGCAGCACGTAACACACTTGAGCCAGCGTGCTCCCTATCACTGGGCCTGTTTGCGGGCTCCCCACGGCTCCTCCTCGCAGTCGTAGGCTCCAAGTACTTCCTACCACCAAACACAATGTGGCAATGTGAGTCCCACACTTTTTAATTCTCAACAAATGTAGCTTAAGGGCCGGGGAGATGGCTCAGTAGAGTAAGTGCTTTCCTGGCAAGCGCAAAGGCCTGCATTCAATCCCCACTTCCGCAAAAAAAAAAAAAAAATCTTAAAACATATATAGACTATCAATCCTTTAAAGATGCTATTTCTATTATGCTTTAATTATTAATACTTAATTTATATTTTCTCTGTATAATAGGGAAATAAGTAAATTAAAAATTTGCCTGCTTATTCATGACTTGTCAGTAATAACTCTTCTTGAATGCCTAAAATTATGGAATTATCACTTAGTTAAAAGTGTTTTATCAATCAATCCTGGCTAACTTCTATGATACCAACCTTTAGTTCTACAGGATTATTAGGAAATGTTCTCTCAGACATTGTAGTCACGTGATGTCTAATCCACTGGATGAGGTAGTTCACCATATTCTGGTATTCAATCCATTTCACTTCAACATCCTGAAGGAATAAAAGGACAGTTTTTTGTTTGTTTTGTTATTTGTTTTATGTATTTAGTATAGTCTCATTGCACAGATCAGACTTGCAGCAATCCTCCTGTTTTTCAGCCTCCCAAGCACTGGGATTACAGGCATGCACCACCACGCCCAGTCTCAATCACTGTCTCAGCAAGCCCCGGGGGCGGCACTGCCACAACACACCAGAGATCAAATCCCCAACCCCTGCATCTGCCTACGCAGGTCCTTTAATACCCTGAACTATCTGGCTGGCCCTTAAAATGATACAGGTTGTGTTTACAGATAACAACATTTACATCTCACACAATTTGTTCAGAAGTCATAACACGAATTTTTCTTATGTAGAAGCTTGACAGGGAGAATCAGCGAAATGGTCTCTTTCTACTCAGCCACAATCCTCTCCATATAAACAGCTTTAAAAACACAGTACCGACGTTGGGCCACTGATATTCTGATGCAAAGATAATGGCTACCACGGACACTGCACGGGGCAGGCTGCTGTGCCTGCATCCAAGACAACAGTAAAAACCAGCGCCAGGATCAACCTGAGGTGCCTTCCAGGGCGCAAGAAGGAGGAGTCAGCAGCAGGCATAAGACAGCCCCGTCATCCATGCCAACCACGCAAGCTCAAAGTCCACTGAGGAGCTGACACTCAGAAGAGTTGTACAACACGTAGGAACCCAGACAGGAATGAACTGGGACGTGGTGGCGTTCCTCAAGTACTCATTCAGCAAACTTTTTAAAAAGGAAAGGAAAAGGCACTGTCAACTGCTATATTCAACTAAGCATTTGGCGAATCTTTATTAGGAATGTATATTGTGCTCTCAGTGTTGTATTAAAAAGTAAAACCTGAAGACATCGTACCTGTTGTCAAGGGGTTGCTACCTAGATGAGGAGACAGGAAAGATACAGTATAAGCAGACAAGCAAAACGAAAAGCATTGTGCGCACACTGAAAGAACTGAAGCTGAAAGTAGTGTGTCAGAAAGACAATAATCAGGCTGGGACGCACTCGCCTGCAAATGACCACAAGGATTTCTTAGGGAAGAAAAGCTCTACAATGGGACCAGTGGTTCTTCGGTTTGGGGTGTAGTAGGGGACATGGAGAGAGGAGACAGAGCAAATGAGATCGGCTCTGACATGGAAATACTTGGCTCTTAATAAATGGCACATTTTAAGAAAACACTGACAAAATGTAGGCAAGAACAATTAATGTATTTGAGTTGACATCTATGTTCCATTTAACCACCAAGGAATGTATCGCCACTGTAAATTTTTAAGCTAAATACATAGGTGTTAGGAAGACAGATTAAGCAATAAAATGCAGAAGTGATGGGCCCCAGGGGCCAAGGACTGGAAAGCCACACCTGTCACGCTAGGTCCAATGTGGAGGAGTAAGAGGCAGAAGTAAAGTGGAGGTCCTGTGAGAAACAAGAAAAGGAAGCAACATCCAGGATCAAAGGGCAATCCTGGCAGGCTATGTGTCAGCACACGCTGCCCAGGGTCAAAGGTACAGGACCGAGGAGGAGGAGAATTAAACTAAGTCTAGAAACAACATAGAGGGATGAGAAAGACACCAGAAAGGGCTCCCAAATGTCAAAGTCATGCAGCAATAAAGGCACCTGTGAGGAAAGGAGCAAAGGCCAGGTCAGGGGACCTCTCCACATGTGTGACACAAACGAACATATCCACGTGTCAGCAAGACCACTGCAAAATGGACAACTGAATTAAATTAGACAAACTTTTGTTTTTGTTTTTTTTAAATTTTATGTGTGTGTGTGTGTGTGTGTGTGTGTGTGTGTGTGGCCAGCTCAGCCCACCAGGGGGCGGGGTTGGCTGACATGTGGTGCTGGGGGATTGAACCACAGTCCCTTTGCTTTGCTAAGCCTGTTCTAAGTAGGTGCTTTAGACCACTGAGCCATCTCACCAGCGCCTAGACAAACTTTTGAGAAACAGTGATCTGATAAATGCCCAATACCCAAACCTGTGTGTCCGCGAACTGGTTCTGTTAACAGGGCCAGATCCAATGACCTTCCTCATTTAAATTAGAAAAACACAGGCCTGTCAATTTACAGCATAGGATCTTAGGCACCTTCAGGACATGGCCCACCTCCTCCGAAGGTAAAAATCTCTCCCTTTCTGCTCTAGGACAAATCCTACCTAGACTTCTACATGGCTGCCTATGTGTCTTGACTGAATTCTTTCATAAAAAGCATGCTGGACACAGGGGTGAGGGATGGCTCAAGTCAAGGACCCCACTTCCCACAGAAAGAAAAACACTATCATGAAATGCGTGTAATATGTGTTTATTAAGAAGTACATTAATGTTCCATGCCGGCCCTGCCTGCAGGGCGCACTGAGAAGGTGATTGAGACTGGGCGTGGCGGCGCGCGCCTGTACTCCCAGCACTTGGGAGGCTGAAAACAGGAGGATCACTACGAGTCTGATCTACATAGTGAGACCCTGTAGACCCTGTACTAAATACAGAAAATAAATAAATACATAACACATTAACTCAAATTATTGTTGTAAGTAGTGCTAATGATTGAGCATTATGTTATTTTCCTGAGTTTAGGTGAAAAATCTACAGGAGGTTATACAACTTGAACAAGAATACCAACCTGGTAAGTGGCACTCAGGATCAGCAGCCAGGTTTGATAGAGCAGAAAGCCAGAGCTCTTTGCTGGACCACCCTGGCGTACAAACTGACAACTGACATCCAGTCTGAAGGATACTGTATATCTGTACAGTGCAAATACTGTATACCTTAGCATACAGTATTTGCACTGAGCCACTTCCCCAGATAATTTTCATTCTGAGATAGGGTCTAAGTTGGCCACCTTGGGCTCAAACATTTGATTCTCCTGTGTCTGCTTCCCAGAATACTGTCAAAATCTTTAAAATGGTGGCACACACCTATGACCCCAGCTTCTCAAGAGTTCCTGCAGGAAATAGGGGGAGCACAAGTTGGAGCCCAGCCTGGACAATTTAGTAAACACTTACCTAAAAAATAAAAGGGTTAGAGACGTGGCTCAGTAGTAGACTTGCATGCACAAGTTCCTGGGTTCAATCCCCAGTGATTGACAGATAGATAGATAGATAGATAGATAGATAGATAGATAGATAGATAGACAGAGAGACAGAGAGATAGATAGATGGACGGACAGATGGACGGACAGACAGACAACATCACAAAATCAGTAACTTCTAGTACAGAAAAACCAATACTCACATTTGCACCGATGCCTTCGCCACCCTCAGGGACTTTGGGAAATGCATCATAGAGAGATGACACATAAGTTATAACTGATTTTTCATCAGGGGAGGAGACATCAACATCTAAAACCAGCAACATAAATTATTTCACGACGTTGGCAGGTTACTTTCCTTTCAGACTTTTTATCCAGTCCCTACTTAGACAAGAAAAACTTACCTTCAGGGTCCAGAAGTCTTATAACACCAATTTTTTCTGCTACATAAAAAGCATGCTCTAAATTTGCAAGGTTGCTTTGAACAGCAACAGTATTCATGTCTATCAGGTCCGGCCTAGGAAAAAATTCAGAGTTAATGACATTTTTTCACATGCCAATTCAACCTTATCATTACACGTACGTCTATGAAACAGCTCCCGCAAATATTAACAACAAGCCTGTGCTAATGCACAAATTTTCTTAACATAGTTAATATCATTTACTGCTCTCAGGAACAGAGAGCAGTGCTGGCAACAAATGCAGCCAGGAAAGCATAAACGTAACTTTCAACCAAGTCCATAAATGCCTCTTCCCCCGCATACAGAGGAAGCACAGCCCCCACGGAACCAACTGAAGTCCCAGCCTTCCTCCCGAACACCGAGCGCGCCTGCTCTGCTCCACAGCAGGCCCCACGAGGCCGCAGGACGCCCTCCGTCAGTGCTCCCTCCCACCCTCAGGGTCACTGTTCTAGCACAGGTCGCCTGGCTCCTCGTGCACGGAGCTCTCCCTGATGCCCCACCCCCGTTCTCTGTTTTCCAAGTGCCTTACACTCCTATCTAATCACTAATGTGGCACGTAGGACATACCCCCATCCCTCCTTGGCCTGCTCAATCACGGTTTGGTACACACGCACATCTTGTTTCTCTCAACTAGCCAACTATCCTCCTACCGAGAAGTATACACACACTAGATACTGTCTCTGGAAAGCTGGTAAGCAGACTGGTTAGTTGGTAATCTGAATGATAAATGGATGACTAGAATAAACAAGAGCGTGCCTCCTAAGTACACATGTACTCTCACATGCATGCTCACTTATGTATACACCCCTGCTCATAGGCGCAAGCATGCACACATGCATGCACACATGCACGCACACGCACTCACACACATAGCACTTCATCTTTTTCTGATCTGTAAAACTCATATGGTGCTGTGAACTGGAGGGGCACCTGAAGCTGGCCCTGTCTCCCTGATTGAGGAACTGCTTGTGAAACACTCCTCACAGAAAGTGACAAAACGTGGCAGTTGGAAACGCCACACAAAGCTAACCCAGTACAAGTGTGAAAACCACAGAAAGAGTAGCACTCAGCCCTAAACTCACTGAGTGAGGCTCCTGAATGACAGCTATCCACAGTCCCCACAGGCTCTCTGCCTGGCTCAAAACAACCTTTTGGGGAACGACAGAAAGAGCGGGAGGCCTTGGAAGTAGTGCAGGATGCAAAGTAATCTGAACACTAACACCATTTATGTGAGAGACGCTTGGAAAACTACAGTCATGTAGAATGTTAAACAGCAGTTTTTATTCTTATTTTTATCTGGTGAGAGGGCAAACTTCCAAAAACACCTACTTAATACTTTTATAATACTTAGAAGTGCTCAAAACCTGGAAAGGTTTCCATCACTGTCTCCACGCTTATATTCCAGGAAAACTCTGAACGATGTTCATATGCCACCAACATCAACACTGATCTTACAAGAACAGTGGATCTACTGGAAACAATAGCGTTAAATGAAAGACCTCCAAAAAGAGTATTTTCAATTCACACTGAATCGTCAGGAATCTGACATCATAAAGGTGACAAAGCAGGGGTGCCTCACAGTCTACAGACAAAAATAAAGTTCTTTCATTAAAAAAGTATTCTGTTTCCCTAAAGTTCACACATTTTAGAGAAATAAAAACCAAGCTTTCTGAATGTGCCAAATCTCGAACAAGAAGGAGCATGTTGTATGAGAACCCTACCATTAGCATAGGGAGTAAACACTGAGTAATCTCGGAGGGAATGAATAAAGTCATTGAAGAATCAAGTTTTTTCGACCAACAGGATAAAGCCCAAAACTTCCTTCAGAATGACATCGCCATTTCAGCACAAAAGCAGCTGAGCCATACAATGAGCTGCAGTAAGTCTGTTCCTTCACTCTGATCTTTAACGCTTTAGAGGAACAGAGATTGAGGCTCTTTACATTAAAAGGCTGTACGAAGATTAGTTAAATAAAAATGGAAAGGGGTAATTAAAAACTGTCAAAAAGCAACAGCATGAAAGCCTTAGCATTCCTTGGCCGCCTGCCCCTCCTTGCCGGTGCCTCAGGCCCTCCACTGCCTCTCCTCCGTGTGCCCAGAGCTCCGAATAGGCCACGCGGGTCCCCTGCCCCTCTCCCTTTGGTCACTGGATAGTACAACCTGCCCACATCACAGCCGTTTTTCCACACAGAAGATGCTTATTTTAATTCTAAAGATTTCATTTCCATATAACATCTTCTTTTTGGGATAGGCCAGCAGAAAATCTCACTGCTATCTGACTAACCCACCATCAGACTGAATCATAAGTGTGCCCAAGGCCACAGCCATATTTTTGTACTGTATTCTAGACAGCTGAACATTGAGTACTCTCATTTCCCTAGTTTATAAAACTTTTCCAAATCATAAAATATAATTCTTGAAGCCACTCTCTATTTTAAATTATTCTACTTAACGTAATCTTTCTAATGACTCAAGCATAGATTTTTAAAATCGTGTATTTATCACCCACTTTTGAATTCATACATGATCAAAGACACCCAAGAACTGAAAATACAAGACAGCATAAATTTTAAATTCAAAAATACTGTATAAAACCAAGAGAAAGCTATAAAATGAAGTTCAAAGTAAAGTCACAAAGCGCAAGCCACTAAGACACAGTGAATACCCTGACCCTGTGCTAAAAACATAGAGTTAAAGCTATCTTAAAATAGCCATTTGTTATAATACAAAACTATTTTGGTTAAAATTAATGTTCACTCTCATCCCTCTTATAGCACCCAGCTTCAAAGTGTTCTCCTTAGACAAAATACGCATATGTCCACACATATATGCATGTGTACATATATGAGCATTTATGTGTATGTAGGTACCCATGTGGACCTAGGTTCATACAGCAGCTCCACTCACATTCAAAGCCTAAGCTTGCTTAACATTAAAATTGAACAGAAGAGTTCTTTTGGAGGATACATAACCCCAAAATATCTTTCAAGGCAGACACTGTATTAACACACTAGCCCACAGTAGGTGGGATTCTCTGGGGAACTGTGGCTGACGTAATATTAATGGCTACAGAAAAGACTACCCACGACTTTCGCACCCTATCATGCCAAACACCAGTACACACGGTCACAAGGAACATGAAACAAAACTGAAACATTTGGAATGGAAGTACCCAGACACATAGTGCAGGGGACAGCGATTAAAGTTAACAGAAAGGAAAACTAAAGTTAGCAAAGAGTGCATTAGTACCTGAGCTGAAACTATGGCAACAGCTCAAAGGTCAGGCAGAGGCAATGTCAACAGTCAAGGTCCAAAGCAGGTTTTTTTTTAAAGCACATAAAATTAAATGATCCAAACTCATAGCTTGTTAGGTTTTGCTGGCTCCCAACCAGCGCTCAGCGACCACACAAGTGACAGAAACAGAGTATGACTGCTTGGCCAACTCCCTTCCACGACTGAGAAACTTTTCCCTTATATATCTTAGGGCAAGAAGAGAGATTTGAAAACATTATCTCATTTGGTCTCAACAACCCTCAGCCATAGGGTTATGTTACTATCTGAGTTTACCGGTGAAAAATCTACAGGAGGTTATACAACTTGACTAAGAATACCAACCCGGTAAGTGGCAATCAGGATTGGGAGCCAGACCTGAGGGGGCAGAAAGCCCGAGCTCTTTGCTAGACCACCCTGGCAGTACCAACTAACACATCCAGTTAGAAGCTAAGATCTCCACATAAAGAAAATGCAGCAAAACGTGCTCCTGGGGAAATGGTGACGGCAATACTCAACAAGAACTACAAGACGGCATGTGCACGAGAGCGTGCATGCCACGCACGTGTGTCTATGTCCTAAAAGGATAACAAGTAAACCATAAGAAATCAGAAGGGCCAGATTATTACCAAAACAGTACTCACCAGCATATATCATACCAATGCTTCCCATAGTTAGAATGGTGTTAGGGCCCTAATCTAGATTAGGTTAGAGTGAAATGCCTGGTTGCTTACATTTTAACAAGGGTGATTCTTACCAGGTGAATCTTAGCAGCCAAGGTTGAGGCCCTAACCATGTTAGAATCCACCATTCTAATACATTTTGTGTGGGCAAGGGGAAAAGAAAAAGAAAGGCGAGCGGCCACAGCACTACCACATAATCATGTAACAATGGAAACAGAAACACAAAGCCCACACAAACACTAGCATGCCTGTTGCCTTCCATCCTCAGCAAGAGACCATGCACCATGGAAATCCTCTCCAGTATTTATTTTTATTGTTTAAATCCAGAAAAAATAACACACTTAGAGTTGGTAGGAGGAGGACAGCTTGTGTTGGCCTCACTTTGGAATACACAGTAAGATTAAGAAGTCTGGAGAAAATAGCATTTCATCAGAGTTTTAAAAATCATAATAAAAACCAATTAAACTTTGTGAGTTATCTGATCATCTCAAAGAACACTTGGTAATAATTTCCTATCTCAATCTTTTAAAAAAATGAATAGTAGAAGAGGGGTGTCCAGGAGCCAGCCAGAAAGCTCAGTGGACTAAAGCACCTGCTTAGGCACAGCTCAGCAGCCTGGGTCCAATCCCCGGTGCCATGGCAGCCCCACCCCCGGGGCACGCTGAGATGGCGATTGAGACTAGGTGTGGTGGGGTGCACCTGCAATCCCAGCTCAAGGGAGGCTGAACATAGGAGAACCACTATGAGTCCAATCTAGTAGTGAGACCCTGTATACCCTGTACTAAAATACAAAAAAAAAAAAAAAGAGGGGTGTCCAGGGCCCAGGTGGTCAAGAGGTGGGGATCAGCACTGAATGGGCACTGTGTCTTGGTCACTGGAGGTGAAAAGTTCCAGAGACAGATGGTGGTGACGGGCACACAACAACGTAAGTGTACTGAATGCCACTAACTATACACTTAAAAAGACTGAGGTGGCATATTTTATGTGAATCTTAGCACAAATTTTCTTTAATTTTGTAAGACAATTTTTGAGAAAAGGCCTCTATAGGGACAAAACAGCAACATCAAAAGCCTCACACTACAAAAATCACCAAGCTGTGCTTCAGGTGTCCTGTGCCTCTTGCTCTCTGTTCCACCGGGACAGACAACATACAACCTGTGGCTCAATTCGTCACAAGAAAAGTAAAACTCAGGAAGCACAGGAGCTGCACTAAGCGCCCACAGAATTCCACTTCTTCCCGAGGAGCATCAGGCATCGTGTGCAACTGAGCAGCTGCAGCTGGCATGAGGATGAGGAATCCCACGATCTGCCTGCGCTCTCAAGAGTCAAAGCAGCACGCCACTGAGTATGCTGAGCAATGTGCACAGCTAATAAAACAAAACCAAAGAAAACACAACCTGAGGCCTTGGTATGGAGTTCCACGCAGTTCTTTTCAGTCAGGAAAACAGCAAGTTCCTTGGCCCATTCACTCCCTCCCTCAATATTTAACAGGCATGAGGCACGAAGAGTACAGCTGCTGTGTACCTGTGCAGGGTGCCGCAGGGTCTGCAGAACACTACTAGACGAGCTGGGAGGAGCACGCCACTGAGGAAAAATGCATGGGAAAACTGTGCTCCAGGATCTGACTACGAGGAGCCGGCAGGGCCAAGCAGCCAGCAGCAAGAGCTACCAGCTGAGGGGGAGGCCAGAGAGGTGACAAGGCCCACAGAAGGCCAAGTGTCACGGACTTCTTTAAAGAATTGCACACTTTTTTCTAAGCACTGTGGCAAATCATAAAAGTACATTAAGAGAGACTGCAAGAGATTAAATCATCAGACCAGGGTCAAAAAGAGAAGACATCTGAAGAGGTTCTGCTTCTTCACAACGGGTTTGCCATGACAGCACAGGTGTAGTGAAAACCACCACTACATCCAAGCCAACATGGGAAAGGAAAAGACTCACATTAATATCAGCATCATCGGACACGTGGACTCCGGCAAGTCCACCACCACCAGCCATCTGATCTACAAATGCAGTGGCATCAACAAAAGAACCACTGAAAAATTTGAGAAGGAGGCTGCTGAGACGGAGAAGGGTTCCAACCCTGGGTCTTGGACTAGCTGAAAGCCGAGCGTGAGCGTGGCATCACCACTGACATCTCCCTGCGGAAATTCGAGACCAGCAAGTATTACGTGACCATCACTGATGCTCCTGGACACAGAGACTTCATCAAAAGCATGATCACAGGCACGTCTCCAGCTAACTGCACTGCCCTGACTATTGTTGCTGGTCTTGGTGAATTCGAAGCTGGTATCTCCAAGAACGGTAAGACCCATGAGCATTCCCTTCTGGCTTACACACTGGGTGTGAAACAACTAATTGTTGTTTAACAATTGGATTAACAAATGAGTTAACAAAATGGATTCCACAGAGCCACCCTACAGCCAGAAGAGATATGAGGACATTGTTAAGGAAGTCAGCACCTACATTAAGAAAATTGGCTACAACCCTGACAATTTCTTTTGTGCCAATTTCTGGTTGGAAT
>NW_004524577.1:11553873-11592549 GCF_000260255.1 Octodon degus
TGGATTATGGAACCAGAACCAGAACTACCAGAGTGACTTGAGGCATAAATACCAAGTAAAGATGGAGGCTATAGACAACTCTTTTGTAAGAGTTTGGCATGGTAAGAAAGGAAGTAGTTGAGAAAAATAAGCATGGAGTTAGGGAGAATGTTTGTGATTATTTTATTACAGCAGAGGTGTTAGCCTGGTTAAAATCAAGTAAGAAAGACCTAGTCCAGGGCAGGGCTGAGCACACGTGGGAAGCAGTTCTGAGTCGAGCACGGTGAGATGAAGGCTCAGCAGCAGGAGCCGCTGGCTCACACGGGCAGCCGTGTCCTGGAGGAGCAAGGTCAGGAGGACGCAGATGAAGGCAGGTCGGTAGCTCTGGTGGCAAGAAGAAAGACTTCCTTCTTCTGCCTTCCCAGCGATGAAAAGGTACAGGAAGAACAGTGAGGACGGCAGTAAAAGAGGGAAGGAGCACGGGGCAGGGACAGAAAAGGCCTGTGGGCACACAGCAGCTGGTGCTGAACGGCGCGGCCCTGTGACAGGCACTCCGTGCTTGGGGCATGCACAGACAAGCGGGCAGCGGGGCTCACACAGGCTCAGGCTCTGCTAGAACAGTAACGTATACTCGGCAGTTTGCAAGAAGCCAAAGAAGGGATTCTATACAAGTTTAAAGGAAAAATAAAGAAAACTGCATCGCAGGTACCCAGAGACCAGTCACAGAGCTCACACACAGACAGACACAGAGGACTCAGGCCTTCCACAGGTCACACAGGAAGAGCCTGCGCTCCACGTGCCTCGCTCCCGTGCCAGGGTGGCAGTTCCCACAGCCAGTTCCTGAGGATGAGGATGAGGACCAAAGAGTGTCCCGGCTCAGCATCTTCTTCCTGCTCTTATTGGTACGGCCATCTCATCTTCCACCACGCTTCCAAAGAAAGGGCCACAGAACCGTCTCCTCCCCAGCTTTGAGCAAATAAATGCAAGCATTCAGAAGTCACACACACACACACACACACACACACACACACAACTGTGAAGCAGGGCGTGGCTCCTGCTCTGTGCTCATATTTGGGCATGTATTACTGAACTGAAACAAAGCCAAGAACTCCAAGGTGGCAACAAGCTGTGGGATAATTCCCCTTTGTTCTCTCCCCAGGTGCCTGACTTTATTTAAGTAGATTTCCTTTTTTTTTTTTTTTTTCCTGCCTGCAATGTGACCATGAAAGCAGAGAGCAAAGGTGAAAACACTACTCATGTGTAAGAAGTTCTGTTGTTACTTCAAGACTGGATTCTAACCACTGTGATAATTAAAAGATTCTTGAAGAATTAAGACTTTTCAACGTACAAAGAAGCATCACCCCTACCTCCTCGTAGACCTTAATACATACAGAACACAGTACTGATGGAAGGGAGAAGCGACTCCTCCAGCACCTGTGTTTTAGTGAACTGGCTAAGAGTAAAAATTAAGTAAATCTCAGTGGCTGAAGTATACACACCACCTCTCCGACACAGGGGGTAGAGATTGATTTATTTTTATCTATTTTAATTATTATAGAAAATACAATCTTAAGCTACTTCCTGTTACAGAACAAAATGAGAAATATGCACTTATAAATGAGATGAAAGGGCCTGCCTGGCAAGTGTCAGGCCGAGTTCAATTTCTGGTACCAAAAAGAGAAAGGAAAAAAGAAGTGAGTCACGACAGTGGGCTATAGAAGACAAACCGACACAAGCTGGCTGCTCCTCTAACATAAAAAGTCTGAAGAGAAAGAAAAGAGAGAAGTGAACAGGACCCCCCCACACACACACACACACAATCTGCACACCCTCATCAATCTGGATCCTGTTGCCTGAGGACTAAAGGAAACACCCAGTCAACGCCAACCAAACGTCCTGGGAGAACATTTCAGACCCCGCAGGGCCTCCTCCCAGTACTCGACCTGTTCAATCCAGCTTCTCAGTGGACTCCATCCAAGCATGTGAGTCAGCCACCAGCCTCCAGGTCAGATCATTACGGTGACCCCAACCACAGCCTTAATAGTCCAACTTCCCCAATTAAAGCATCTTTAAACATTTAATAAAATAAAATATGATAACTCTGTTAATTTCTAATTCAAAATGAAAACAAAGAACAAACTAATTGCTACTCAAGTTACATACTGCCTAATTAGAAACCATTTAAATGGTCCGCTCTTGTACACAAGCTATTCCCGAGATTTCCAGTCTGACCTGGCTAATGTGTTTTAAACATGCCTATGAAAAGAATGCCTGCGGCCAAGGAGACTCGAACAAATGAATGGGATAGATTAAAAACAAGAATGGGACAGGCAGAAACGAGCAAGCAGAAAAGTATTTCTTCCCAAGACATGCATGCCCAGGTCCTCCGCCTTGACACACAGTGTCTTTCCATATCCCGGCCTCTGGCACGTGCTGCACGCTTCCTTCTGGCCTGTGGGGACATATTCACACTCGAACCTGCTCAGACAACGTCTGGGCTGGTGTACTGGAAATGTGCTTTCACCAGTGCTCTGGGACAAATTGATCCACTCAGAGAGACCAACAGAAGCCACAAAATTCTGAGCTGAACTTTCAAATAGACGGCACAGCTTTCTCCCTCAGAAGACAGCAAACCTATCTTCCGGAGCACGTAGCTGAGCGCTCTGCTTACAACTCCTACCTCTGAAGAACATGCAGCAGCCACGGAGGCGACTCTTCTACACCTCTCCTATCCCCCCGGTGGCCTACCAATGCCCCGTGGCCAGAGCCCAAAGCCCCCCACTGTTGGTTCTCGGGAAATTCTACTTCGTCTTCTCCTGCCTGTAAGCTACTTACTCACTGAATACTTCTGTGACACCCTTGTCATCTAAACCCAGTACAACACGTCTGTCTTCCTTGCTGCTTTTCTGAGCAGTTTCTATGGTCATAGGCAATGGTGAGGCCTACTTAACTGAAATTCCTTATCAGACGTGGCTTTCAGTGAAAAGATTTTATAATGCATTAAAGAACATGCAAGCTATATAAACAGAAACAAGCAGACCAGTACAGACCTGTGGTTTGCTATGACGTGAACCCTTGCCACCGAAAACTGAATATAACAAGTAGAAGTTCCTACAAGAAATGAGGAAGATGGGGCCGGGGAGATGGCTCAGTAGAATAAACACTGGCCTGGCAAATGCAAGGGCCTGAGTTCAATCCCCAGTTCCACACTGAGACACATTTATGGGGGCCTGCCTCTCAGCTCAGTTCTTTAAGGGGCTGCTTCAACAAAGCTTGTCAGTTTCAGGCTGCTGTAGTTCAATCCCCACAACACTCCAGCCAGCCAAACCTGCCCTGAAGGCATTCGGACCAAAAAAAAAAGAAAGAAAGAAATGAGGAAGACAACTTCCTAACACAGCGTTAATGGGCAACATAAACTGCAGAACTGTTCCTTACAACCTCTTCCATGAAATCATTACTTTTCCACTCCCATCACCCACGCCACAGCCTAAGCTCTCCATCTCTTTAGGATGAGATGGCACACCACACTACAGAAGAGCTCATGTGTGATTCTGCTGCTAGACGACATATTTTAACTTCTTTTATCAGCTACAGTCTTCCTCTTTACATTATGAATTGTTGCTGATGCCATTTTCATTGTTAACACTAAGATAAACAACTAATGTCACTCATTTTTAACAAGGAGCAAAGGCTTCAGTTGTTAGCTGAGTATATATTTAATCCTTTCTTTTATTCAGCAATAATTTTCATATAGCTTTACTAAAGTAAGTCTTCAAGGTTACACGACTGCAATTCTTCTGGCCAATTTTTTATAGACAGCTAAGGTAGGTAAAAATATTACAGACACTCAGATATGACCAGGCCCTCGAGAGAATCAACACAAAAGACAAGACCACAGCTGTGGCTCAAGATGCATCTGTTGAAGGACAGGCCTCAAGGCAAAGACAGAATGACCAGGCCTACGCGCTCCCCACGCAGCAAGGTGAGCAGCATCACCTGGTCCAATAAAGTCTAGATAGACATCAGTCCTTCCTTCCTTAAAAGGTCTTTGTTCTTTCCATGTACATGTGCTACATGTGACCTGCTTCCCCACGGGATCAATGTTACGTAAGGAGCTATACTTTCAATATTATTGGCTGATCATAGTTTTGACCCCACATTGTACCACCTTGTGATTTTGTTCTATAAAGCTTCTTTTAAGAAGTGGGCTTGGGCCAGCCAAATAGCTCAGCAGCAGGAGCTGGGGGTTCGATCCCTGGGCCTGCTGTGATGGCCCCACCCCCGGGGCACAATGATATGGCAACTGAGACTGGGCGTGGTGGCACATGTCTGTAATCCCAACACTTGGGAGGCTGTAAACAGGTGGATCACTACAAGTCTGATCTAGTAGTGAGACCCTGATCACTGTGTAGATCCGTAAATGAATAAAAAAAAAAAAAAAAAAAAAAAAAAAAACAAAGTGGGCTCACTGGCAACTCACTTCCTGGTCCTCTCAGGAGTTATTTCAATACATTTTTTCTTCCTCTTAATTTCCACTGTTTCTTAGGATTCATTCTTTGACCTTGGAGAACATAAACTCAGCATATTTGACAGCCAACAGGTTGAGAGTTATATTTATCCCCGCCACATATCAAACCATTCCATTTCTTGAAATCAAATCTGCCTAACAGAAAGTATCTAAGGATAATTACAGGAAAAGATATGAAGTTCTGAGGATCCAGAGCAACTGTTCCACTGCTTTGAAGGTGGGTAGTAACCCTCTGAGATTCTATTTCTTCATTAATAAAAAGAGATACAATCTAGTATTTCAGAGAACTCAGATAATTTTGAAAGCAAGTATATAGTTTCAAAAGCTGGGACAGGGCCGGGGAGACGGCTCAGCAGGATAAGCGGCTGACTGGCAAACGCAAGGATCTGAGTTCAATCCCCGGTAGGAAAAAAAAAAAAAAAAAAAAAACCTGGGACAGCCTACATTTGGTTCCCCAAGATGGTAACTGCAGACTTAGGAGGCTGAGGCAGGGGGATTATGGCAAGTCTGGGGCCAACCTGGGCTAGCTAGGCAGTTCAAGGCCAGCCCAAACTACACAGCAAGATTCTGTCTCAAAATATATAAAATAAATTAAAGCCAAAATTAAAACATCTGCATGGCCCCAAAATTCTGCATATATCTCTTGGACACTCACCTTTACTTTATTTTTGTTACTTTATTTTTGCTTCACAGATCATTTTAATTCTATGATAGCTAGGAATTACTTATTATATAGACTTATTACTTTTATTTTATGTAATAGTTCATTTTTGTGTGTTTTAGTAAGGATCTACAGGGTTTATAGGGTCTCACTACACAGATCTGACTAGTAGTTTGCCTTTTTTTTTTCAGTACCAGGGATTGAACTCAGGACCTTAAACTTGCCAGGCACGCACATATTCTACTGAGCTATCTCCCTGGCATGATCGGACTTGTAGTGATCCACCTGTGTTTAGAATCCCAAGAGCTGGGATTGCAGGAGTATGCCACCAGTATCAATTCCTGTCTCAGCGAGCCTCGGGGGCAGGGTCGGCATGGCACACCAGGGATCAGACCCCAGCCGCTACACTCTACCTAACCAGGCACTTTAATCCACTGAGCTCTTTCGCTGGCCCATATAAATCTTCTTTGAAGAGAAAAATTTAGTTTCTATGGTAAAATTAACAATTTTCAAGTCATGGTTTATGTAACAATACTAATAAAAATGTGCTAGGCAATCCAAATTAGTAACTGCTGACTAGTAACTACTGCTAACCACTGTTAGTATAATTTACATTAATATAAAATCTAAAGGATGCCATTACTCTGTTCTTATATCAAATCAGTATTTCAGTATTTCCAAAATCTTTAGAAGACATTACATACACATTCATTAGAACTAATACTGGTCTACTTTACAGTACTGAGGATTGAACCCAAGGCCTCTGCACTGAGCTGAATCCTCAGGCCTTTTTCCCCCCAGTATGTTATTTTGAGACAAGTCTTGCTAAGTCACTAAAGTACGCAGCCTAGAGTGAAATTTCAATCTTCCTGTCTCAGCCTCCTAGAGTGCTGGGATTATAGGTGTGTGTCACCATGCCTAGCCCTGGCTTATTTTTACATCTCTGGACCCATGTTGCCTAGTCTGTCTAGGATCTGGGGCCTCTGCATCCACCAACGCTCCCTCCTGCCAAGCCCTGGTGCTCCTTGATGCCTCCCCATCAAGCATCCCACACAGAAATCAGATCCACCAATCACCTCAGCTCATTTTTATTACAGTAGCCAGATTAAGTCCATAATTTCAGAAGACAAAGTTTATATAAACAATAAACTTTTTATCTAAATAAATACAAAAACAAAGCCCAATTAAATAGATTTGTCCCCACAGCAAATTCAAATCACCACAAACTTATGGGAATGCCTGTTATGCAAAAACAACTCAAGGAGACAAGATACGACTCTCTCTGTGTAATTAATGCTGCCCAACAGCCCAAAAC
Source organism: Octodon degus (assembly GCF_000260255.1). NCBI lineage: Eukaryota > Metazoa > Chordata > Mammalia > Rodentia > Octodontidae > Octodon > Octodon degus. The sequence goes on from NW_004524577.1 coordinate 11,560,357, forward strand.
CTACTCGTGGAAACAGCTTGCTCATAACTTTGTCTTTAGAGGAAATCAAGTCATTCAACAGCAGAAAATAAGTTCATTTCTACCTTAGCCAACCAACTCTTCCACATGCTGGAAGAAAAGTACTTGTCTTAATAAGAAAAATAAAGATTTTTTTTTTTAAAGTTCTACCAATGAAAGGTTTCTTCTACTGAAAGAAACCAAGATGATATTTTATCAGATACAAAACCTCAGCAACAAATGTATGCAATAAGCCTGATATATAGTATTTTTTCCACAACTTCTCACCCCCCAAAAAAAGCAAACTAGGGAAATTGAAATTCAAAGTTAAAAAGCTAACCAGTTTTCTAAAATGATCATTATGCCAAATTAAAAGTTCAAACACATAACATTTACAAGGTTAAAATGCTCACCAAAAGCAACAAGAGCTCAGCAACATGAAACATTCCTAAGAAATGCCAGGTTCTTTAACACCATACACAATGACTTATTTAAGTGCTTAGCAAAAAAATACACAGCCTCCATATGCCAATTTGTTCTTTTAATTCCTCATAAGTACTGTTCAGAGACCACTGATGTTAAAAGCACATTACTTTAGAAAAACAACTGGCTTCCAAAACTGATTGAAACCTAGAAAGTTTCAAACACCAAACAAAACGCCCTCTGAAGACATGCCACGACATAAGCTACCACAATGAAAATCTTCTTCACTGGCCTCAGTGACGTCCCTGTCCCTGTACGGAACGCACCCAGCTCCACAGCCTCCCGTTCGGAGCCACCAGGGAAGGACAGTCTTGACAACAGCAGTGTCCATCGCCATTAACTGTGAGCACTGCTTGTTACTCAAGGAGATCTGATGCTTTATTTTGCCCTAGTACAGGCAGGCTGATTTTTTTTAATGCAACAACCCACCACCCCCTCTATTTAAATATTGTTCCATAAAGGAAAAAGGCTGTAGTAGTATTTAAAAATAGGAACACGCCTGGGTATGGTTACGGGAAGGATTCACTACTATTTTGTAAATGCTAAAATTTTCAAACTAACAAGGAAGAGAGAGATGAAGGGGAAAGAAAAGAGGCGAAAGAAGGGAGGAGTGAAAGGGAGGAGAGGAGGCAAGGCAGGCAAAGGAGAAGTGGAGAGAAGAGTGGGATTCAATTCCAACGGAGCTGGGCCTGAATCCTGGCTGTAACTTATTGCCACTGTGACTCTGGTAAGCCCCGGGCTCTTCATCTACAAAACTAGAGTGCTAACAGATCTTGCTCTGTGGAACTGCTGGATTTGAATGAGAATACGTACAAAGAACTTCACAGAATGCTTCCAACCATTAACTAATTGACACAATTATTTATTATAATCAAATAAGTTTCTCAATTTAGTTAAGCTTATAGCTTTGGCTCAGGCTCTTTAGAAATACATTCATTTATTAAAAGTACGATATAATCTTTGTAAAATTAAGGAAAATAACTGACATAAAGAAATACAGAGCTTTCAATCAACATTTTCTGTGGATTTAGGTTGGGTTTGTTTTTGTTTATGTTTTTGTTCTGCGGTACCAGGGACTGAACTCAGGACCTTGTGCTTGCCAGGTACTTATGACTGCTGAGCTATATTCCTGGCCCTGAAAAATTAATTTTTTCTTTCTTTCTTGGATTTAGTTTCTTCTTTCTTTCTTTCTCTTTTCTTTTTTTTGTATTTTAGGGAAGCACCTACAGAGTTTTCAGAGTCTCACTGCTAGATCAGACTCGTAGTGATTCTCCTGTTTACAGCCTCCCAAGAGCTGGGATTACAGGTGCGCACTACCACACTCAGTCTCAATTGCCATCTCAGCATGCCCCGGGGGCGAGGCCAGCACGGCAAGCCAGAGATCGAACCCCTGGCCCCTGTGCCTGCGGGCAAGCACTTCAATCCCGAGCTACTTGGCCAGCCCTAGATTTAGTTTCTTACAAAGCAAGAGAAGCACAGACGCAAGCATCAGCCTGCCTGCATTCAGATCCCCAAGCCTACTACTTTTGGGTATGAGACAGCAAATATTTACTCTGCCTCAGTTACTGTATTAGGATGACAATAGTGTGCTGTGCAGATTGCATCAACGTGTGTAAGTGCACAGAGTATTATCTGGCAGTAAGTGCTTTGTGCAGCTTTAAGTGTGGCGTTAGCTATTAATTCTCACCAAAAAGCTGCTCACTACTCCAAACCGGTCAGTGTAAGCCCAGCCACTCACTGTAACAACACGACCAGGTAACATGATTTGGAAAGTTGTGATCTGCAATCTAGGTCACCTACCTAGATTCTATACATCAGAGTTTACTGCATTCTGTCACTGTCGAAATCCAAAAACATACTACAGTTATGGGGAGCAGAGGGGGACAGACAGAGACAGAGACAGAGACAGAGACAGAGACAGAGACAGAGACAAAGAGAGACACAGAGCGAAAGAGAAGGCAGGCGTGCAGGCGCGCACGAGCACTGAAGTCTGCAGCGCTGATCTCTCAGCAGTGAACACGTGACATCTGTACTTTATCTGCATTTGCTAATTCTCCACCAGGCACATACAATGCTTCTTTGCTAGCAAAAGGTTATTTTACAATCAAGGAATGAAAGAAACCGCTCATCTTTGTATAAAGGGCAGCATACCTGTATTTATGGATGATGGCGTTAAACAGCTTTCCGTCTCTCCAGCAGGTGGTGAAGTTTTCACACCGCACGCCGGCGTAGCCCTCGGTGGCCTGCTGCGTCCACAGCAGCAGCCGCTCTTTTGCAGACATATCTTCTGACTCTCCAGTGACATGGATGTCAGATATCTAAACACAACAGGAAGGGTAAACCATTAGGAAGGAAGGGAGCTAGCGCAGACAGAGTGCCGTGTGTGGGTACCTCACAGGTGCTATTTAATTAATGTACTAGCTAAATATACTTTATACATTCACATACAGTAAAACTAAATTTAACAGACTGACAAAAATGAACATAACTTTATGTCTCCAATTTTAAAACATCTTTTTTACTATGCCAAAACTTCCCAGCACTGAAAACTACTGCATTCTACTTTGCTGATCAGATCTATAGAAACAACTCAAGCAACTGTTTTCACCAAATCCGATGGATTAGAAATAAACATTACTCTATACTACCACCTACAGAGCAGAATTTGATCCAGCAGGTAGCCTGTATAATAAAGAAAGAAAGAAGGCTTCTCCTGTGAACTCTCTTATATAATAATTTGGCTGAAAGCAATTTTCTTGTGAGTCTTGCTCAGCTTGTTCAGCAAGAAACCTTCACCAGCTGATTTTTACTTGTGTTTTGTATTCATTGTTTAAGTTTTCCACTGAATAATAAAATAAGCCACTAGTTTCCATGATTTGCACTTTCCCAACAGCATCTCTTGGACTAGGGTCCTCCTTAAGCAGAGAATTATACTAAGGCCCAAAGTGACTTTACTAGGGATTACACAGTAATCCCAAAGCTGGGATTAATACCAACAAACAACTGCTCCCTCAGTGAGAGCAAGATGCAAAGCCAAGGGATCAAGGCGGCAAGAGGCAGGCCAGCATCTGGACAGACAAGTAAGAGTGGAAGCAAACAGAGAGCGACAAATCATCCTGAGGCAGGAGCAACATCCGCAGACCAGTCATGAGACAGGCTCCTGGTCCCAGCCACCGGCGCTGTGGCTTGGCACAACTCATTCCACGTCGATGAGTCACCCTCCTCATCTATAAAATGAGGAAGGCAGAGGCTAACGTAGATGATGTTAAAGGTCCTCTGTGGGCTAAGCTCTTACTAAATTACTACTAAAAATACTGTGAACACAACACAGAATGCAAGAAGTCAAAATACAGAGTCAAACAGCTAGCAGTAGAGAATAAGAAATCTCTGAAAGGAAGCTTTTCCCACCTGGGCAGTGTGGAGCTCAAAGAGGAAGCCCCTCATTCCTCTCAGCTCCCACAAGAGCCAGGGTCCAGCCAACCTGACATCTGGGGCATGAAGACTGTGGCAGGCTAGGCCCCTTGGCAGGCCAGGCACCAAGCCACCACCCTGGTAGGACAGACTGGTGGCCCTCACCCACCCTTTCTCCAGAGCACAGTGAGAGACAACCAGGCCCTGCCATGTGGAGCTCCACACGACACAACTCAAGACACTGGCCTCAACGAATGGCCAAGACATGAAAGCAAAACTGTCTCAATTTTAATCATCGTTCCTAGGAATTCAGGCTGATTTCTACAGGATCAGAAAAAATTACATACATGAATCCACTCTATAGAATATAGGAGGAATTTTTCTTATTTTAATGTGGAGAAAAAGCACCACTCTTTTCTGCCCCACTTTCAAAGATATCCTGGTCTAAAATTACGCCTGTGACCCTTGCCGGCATGGCCCATGCATGCATACTGGCCCTGCTTACTTGCTCCAATTGCTCAAAGCTTTATGGCTGTCCCCTCACTCGTAAAAGGGTGATGAGGGTACATCTCAGTGTGTGTGAGAATTCACCCTGAGCACAATGTCATAACTGGCATAAAAAGAAGCAAGACCTTGTCTTTATTCTTCTCCCCCCTCCCTGTAGAGAGGAATAAACATTATAGCCTTAAAATTTATACTTGAAACTGATCAAAATCTTATTAGTTCAGAGAAACTAATCTAGCCAGTGGCGCAAAAGAAGTTGGGCATCTAGGTAAAATTTCATCACAGGTGCCTATCAGCTGGGAGCCCTTGGAATGCAGGAGCTGGGGGACATTTACAGATATAAAGATGCAAGAGATGGGGTGGGAGAGAGGTCGCTTTTTGCTGATTCAAGATTCCAACACAATTCACTCGCAAAAGTTATTGTCCATTAATTATGGAAGTGAATAAACTTCAACCACTGGCACAAGTCTGTGTTCTGCACAGTACTCTACCCGAGGAAGGACATTACAGGTCTGCAAATGGTTCTGCAACAACCACAAGAAAGCAATACATTCTTAGTGAGCAAGCTTCCAACAGATGAATTTCTGATAGCTATCACACAGTTTCAGATGTCACATACGAGAAGACCTTTTTTTTGGTGGTACCAGGGATCAAACTCAGGACCTTCCACCGAGCTATCTCCCCGGCCCCCTTGGTTGTCACATACGTACACTGTTTGAAAATCTATAATTTTACAATGTGTACTCAGGATGTTATGAACCAAGCTTTAATGTACCAAAGACTAACACATTAACTCGTTTTCAGCTTCTCCTGCTGTTCCAATTAGCTAAATGTCATTCTTGCATGGTAATTTAAGGTATTTCTAAAAATAGACCATCAAGAGTAGTCACTATGTCTCTGAATGTATCAGACTTGTCCTTACACTCTGTAACCAAAACAGAAATGAAAAGCAAAAAATGCTGTGTAAGTCAGCTGTGGTCATACAGAACGCTTTTTTCAAATTCTAAGTATTCTGCCAAACAGCCTGAGTCACCCACTAGTGACAGGAAATGCTGGCTCCCGATTCAGCCTGGACTCCTGGAAGTACCCAGCTGGCTCCACATAAAACCTGGAGGCGGCACAATGTCCTTCAGAGGACTTCGATTCATCTGCCCAGGATTCATTCTCAACACCAAAAGTTAACAGGATGCTTACTACAGTCTATTCACAAAATCTCTCCAAAATCCTTTTTCCTCATCTTTAAAACTTAAAAATGAGGATGTCTCCTCCTTGGGTGGATCTGAAAATTAGATGAAACAAGCCATTCTTTAACAGTGCTTGGGCACACAGAAAATGCTCCCATTACAATTTTATCATTGGCATTTGCTCCTTCAAGCCTCTCGCCAGCAATCCTCAACCAGCATCTATGACAAATGGACTGCGACCCTTGATGCCCTCAGCCTCACATCCAGGTCCCTGGTAGCTCCACTCAGATGCAAGGTCTCCCCTCCCCTGAGTCCTCATGTCCCTACTTCACTTGGTTTCCCTTCTCTTGGCCATACCGCCACCACTCCCAAACCTTCCAGAAATATCCATGGCATGCATGGACAATGAAGCTTCAGTGTGCAATGATAATTTCTGGTTGCAGATGGCGATGTGCAGGGGGCTGAAGAGGAGAGGACACAGGACGGTGGGCGGGGTGTGAGCTGGACCTAGGGTTTGGCCTGCACCTGACATGGGGTGAGGGTGTAGGAATCATTTTTAAGAAGAGGACAAGGTACCTGGTCAAAAGTGTCTGGTAACATAAAAAATAAGGTCCCTGAATCTTCAGCTGTGGTTTGAAAACCACAGGCTGGAATGGTCTGTGTCCCCTGGGCCTGGATGCACCTGTGCCACCTGCTGGCCTGCTGGAGCCTGGAGCATGGCCACGTCTGAGCTACTGCAGCAGGGAGACCTGGGATGCAGCCAGAGGTAGAAGTAGGACAAAGGACCAAAAATCTAAAGAGAGTTTGGAATCTGCGCTGATTTATTTAGGCAGCCAGGATACTCCTGAACATTTCCATTCTATCGTGCCCTCCCAGAGGCTTCCCACTGTGGTTGGCATGCAAACCCAACCAGCAAAATGCATCCACCGTCAAATGGTCACTCAATCAGATGGGCATTTTTTTCACTTATTATTAACGCTATGTGTTGATATATTTCATCAAATCAGTCTTGGCTGGGAATAAAACTCAGTGATAACACGCTCCCCTGCAAGGCCCAGAGTCCCATCCCCAGCACATACACACAAAACCACCACCATTGCCACACGTGTATTCATACGCTGGGTAGGCTGGTGTCATGTGACATCCCATTATGCCTAGCAACCAACTGCTGGGATTCTCTCAGGGTTGGTGTTCTCTGGACCGAAGCTGCCTGTTCACATGGCTTACCTCTAGTACTCTTTATTTAGGACAGGGCTTGTCTCACCCTGTGCATGCAATCAATTTCTAGCTTTAGTCTCAGTGTCTGGGTTAGTACAGTTTCCTAACCTAACTTGGACAAAATACACCGCCACAAACCAAGTGAACTCCAGCACCAGCTGCAGCAACTGAAGTCACCGTGGTGAGAGAGAGGGTCAGCATGGCATCAACCTCAGAAAAGCTCCCACCTGCTAGAACAGGGCTTCTGGGCCGATGAAAGGTTCTGGCGGTGACATGACAGACCTTGGTGTGTGTCTTGGAGCTGAGCTTTTGTCTAGCTCATTAGTGTCACAAGGGGAGTTTTATTACAAAGTGCACCAAAGATTTAGCAAAGTAATTTGAAGCCACCTGGGCCACAACAAAATAATCTAGGTATCTGGTATATAAAGTTTTCCCCATAGTTCAGGACTACGGACCCTGAAAATAAAGAAGTCACCACTTGTGTGTCCCCTTTTCATTCCATCTGTAAGTAAGCTCAAAAAAGTGAATTAAAAATACTGAAAACTAAAGTCAAGCTTTAAAAATAACTGCTCCCAACATGAAATTCCCTCCTGGCCTCGATTCCTAGCCTGATCCTTGTGGGGTTGGTCATAGAGAAGAGAAGATTCTTGGGGCTGGAGGGTTTACAAAAGTCAGAAATGGATTACTATCAGCACAGAAGCGCAGCATAAGAACAGAGTGCAGTGGGAGTGGGAGCTGGGAGCAAGGAGAATTCAGACTGGAAGGAAAGGAGCCACTTGGGAAAAGGGTGGGACTAACAAGAAGATGGACCCAGGGCCTGGCGCAGTGCTGGACGGCAGCCTACCAGTGATGGCAAGCCTGTCACAGCTCTCAGGGACAACCAAACAGCTGGCTATGGCACTCCAGCCAAACATTTGCCACCCTGGCTTGGGCTATAAACCAAGAGCTCCTACAATCCAGGTCAGAACTGCCCAGAAGAGTGAAGCTTCTTCAAATTTAAATAAAGAAAAAAAAAATCTATCCTTACGATGCCACCAGCCCACCTCGCTTTCAGAGCACCACTGCTGAGGAAAAGGTCATATAGATGACAGTCCCAAGCCAGCCTTCCCTGCTCCTCAAGCCCACATGCACTCCTTTGCCTGGCAGCTCGCAGCTTCTGTACAGAAACAGCTGCTGACACGGGGACACCACACATGTCCAGAGCACAGGCAACAAGCACGCCTGTGTCCTCACGCCAGCGTGGTGTCAAGGTTTATGAAAAAGGCTCCCACCACACTGTGGGCAATGGCGCACACCAGCAGTCCATGCACCTTGAGAGGCAGAGACAGGAAGATCAGTGGAGCCCAGAAGCTTGAGGCCAGCGCAGGTACAGAGCAGGCCCTGCTTTTCTCACATCAGAACTGATGCCACTGATGCCTCTGAAATGAGGCCTTACCGACATGAAAATCAAAAGTAGTTCAAGAACTGGTTCTTCCCATGGGTATTTATGTTCAATCTAGCGACATTTGAAACTCTAGAATGTGAGGAAGGTGATCAGCACGTAGGCAGGTACTTCACAGGTACTCAGTAACTATTCACTGAAGAAATGAGAGTGAAAAGTGGTGGGGTTCTGAGAGATGAGAGAGAAGCCTACTGCAGCTGTGCACAGCGGGGCGAGGAGGAGTCCTTGCGAAAGCTCTGCTCCTCTTCTAGTCAGAGCATGGCTACGGGATTTTGCCCCTTTTCTACAGGAGTAGGACAGCAAACAGGGTGAAGGTCACACAGCACTCCGCTGTTTCCTGACTCTGCCTCACATACCTGACCTCGTGCAGGCGCCCAGGCAGCAGCTCCCTCAGTCTTTCAGGTGTGGAAACACGGCCCGGGTTAAATACGCGACACCAGCCTCATCGGGCTTCTCCCCTCCACCCCACCCCACGTTCAGCGCCTCTCTGCTGCATTTCGGAAGGATTCCCATCCACCAAGGAACCACGTCCCTCCACAGAACAGAAACTCCTAGGCCACGAAGTGGGGGCAGAACCGGGAGGGAGCCAAAGGGTCTGCAGAGCACACGCCTTCTCCATTAGAAGTCAGGTGCAAACACTGCCAAAGGAAAACTCAATTCATATGCTCTTTTTAAAAAATAAAAAACACCGTCTCCTATATGAGTAAGTTTGGATATTAATGAGGATAAAAGCAGTGGGCGGGAAAGGGGGGCAGAGCCCTGGCCTCCTCAGGGGTCTCTCTCCATAGCTACGCGTGGAGGAGACGCGCGCTGCGCCGGAGGCAGGTGCACGTGTGCCAGGGACAGCTGAGACGGTACTCAGCTTCTCCCACTGGTGACAGGGTCCTCTGCGAAGACGCCACGTCACGGGGCTGCCGCAGGACCACCCCGCAGTGAGCAGAGGCAGCTGTGAGGGGAGTCGCCACGGCCTTGCCTGGCGCTACAGTCAGGCAAAAGTGACTTCCACGTTTGATTTGTCAACACATGCAAATGTTTCCAAGGCTTCTCAAGCTTCCAAAGATGATTTCTTCAAAAATATTTTAACTATTTTGGCAGAAATAAATGTGCCCAACATATTTTTACTGTCTGTTTCCAAGTGTTTTCTAAAAAATGTGTGAAACTACTGCATAAAATATTTTTAACTGCAAAGATGGCTCAGACATTTTGAAAATTCTAGCTGGTTACAAATAACCTAAGTGGTGAAAGAAAGAGTCAAACAGAAGAAAAAAAGAACAAAGGAAAGAAAAGGGAAAAAACAATTGAACTCTAAATTGATGGCTACCATGAGCAAATTCTATTTCTTATACAAGAAAAACTAACATGAAAACTATCTTTTTTATGTGGCAAAGGACCTTAAACTTTTGCAGATCTTAAATTTAATTTTAAAGATAAAAAGCATTTATAATGCTGCTAGGGACCCAAATTCTACACAATTACTTAAAAACTAAATTTTTACAAGCTAGTTATGAAATCTAAACGGCCAAGATTAACTAGAGTATCCATAAATGCATTTGCACCTTTAAAAAAGAAACAAAATGGTTCCAAATGAACTGAAGTGGTCCACTGCAGAATGAACTGCCGCTGGGGGCAAAGTCAGCACTGGCAAGACTGAAGCTCTGAGATTTTATTCTAGTCTTCCAAGTCTCAGTATGAATTCCATGGCCTACACCTCAGGGAAGACTTGGTTAGAGAAACAATAATGAGTAAATGTATTTTAATGTGGATAATAATGTGTTTTTTCACATTCTGAGATAGTTTACAATTTTTAGTTTTTAATACAAAAGCTCAATAATAAAACTACTAAACTCTTTATTATCCAGATCCTGCTAATACAACCTGTATCGAATGCACACTCCTACATACCATGCTCTTCTTGGCTTCTGCCCTTTAGTAACTGCTCTATCAACCCACAGTTCAGCAAAGAATGAAAATGAGCAGGAAAGCAGTTCACTTTTCACTAACCAGCTCGTGGCCAGGTGAAGCTCGCCAGCACTGAGAGGCCTCCCTCCCAAGGGCGCAGCTCTGTGTGGGGCTGCAGCCCCACCAGCTGCCGCGAAGCAACGCTGGGCTACCCGGGCTACAGGAAGCGCTGCGCTCTACTGAGCGCAGAGTGTGAGTTTTGGTCCAATACAGTAACAATATATTTTTCAGAGAAAATGAAAAGGGGGAAGAAAGACATAAAAACACTAAAGAAGTAAAAAAAAAAAAAAAAAAAAAAAGTATATGTCATGTACATTGACTCACAGAAACTTAAGGCTGAAAGAGATACATGTATGAAAAGGAATACAAATCACACCAGTAAAGAGTTCAGCTCGGGGTCTGCCTGCAGACAAGCCCAAGCTCCATCGATCGCTTACTAGCTGAGTAAGTTGAGCAATTTTTTTATAAAACTAACGACAGATCTACTTCACATGCTTGCTTTAAAATTAAACTATAATGTAATGTGGGTGTGCCTAGCACTTAGTAGGACTTAAAAAAAAAAAAAAAAAAAAACACTTTAGTAATATTAGAATCATGATCTGGTCCCACTGTCCTCCTTTTATAGAAAACAGAACCAGAGCTGGGGAGATAGCTTGGTGGCATAAGCGCCTGCGCTGCAAGCAAAGGATCCAGAGTCCTATCCTGAGCACCACAAGCCATGCTGGCCCCGCAACCGCAGGCACACTATGCTGGCCCTGAAACCAGGTGTGGTGGTTCACGTCAGACAGTAGGGAGACCCTGAATCAATTAAAAAAAAAAAAAATCTGTGGCCTATAGAAATGAAGACTGCCCCGAGTTCCATAGTTCCATAATGTTTTTTGTTTGTTTGTTTGTTTTTGGGTTTTTTTTTGCGGAACCAGGGATTGAACTCAGGCCCTTGCACTTGCCAGGGAAGCGCTTATCCTACTGAGCCATCTCCCCGGCCCCATAATGCTTTCTGATGGCAAAGCCTGAGTATGAGAACTCTGACACCCTGCCTTTGGGGACCATAATCCACCACTTACCAGAAAAACCTACACTGAGAAGATGAGACAGCAAATGTTAACCAACGATGATGCCGATTCTCACCATTTGTTTTTAAAACATGCCACACAACATTCTCTCCACCCCCAAAAGAGGCTCTAAGGCAAATCCTGGGTAGGATGGCTATCCTAAGGGACCCCGGGACCTCACTCTGAAAGGTACTACAAACACCAAGAAGCCTGACACTGTCCTGATGTCAGAGTCACCTACACAGCTCCACCCTGAGTACAGCAGAATCACAGGGACGGCATCCTCAGTGGTGACTTGAAATATCCTCAGGTAGCTCTGGCATGTGGTCAAGTGAGATGTCAATAAAGAATCCATTATCTCTGCTGATGTCAAACTGGCAAGTTTAGGCAACGAAATTAAAGAAAAATGTTTTGTGGAGACATCTCCAAGCAAAGGCAGGAGACGTCAAAAAATATGGGAAGCTTGTTGATCTCCACGGAATCCCTGAAAAAGGCTCCCCCAAAGTGATGACACCCTTGCTTGTGATACACACCCTTCAGGTGACCCTAGGGACACCAAGCTCTGATCTATTCCCCTCTCACACTTCTTAAGAGATGGGTCTTGCTAGCCTGCTCAGTTTGGGGTACAGTGCCATTCACTGGAGCAGTGACAAGCAGCATGGGTTGATTGTGACCCACTTCATCTCTGAACGAGGTCTGTTCACCCCTCCTTATGCTGAACTTAGTATAGACACTGCAATGAGCACACAGCACTATACCTCAACTCCTGGGCTCAAGTGATCTTCCTGCTCAGCCTCCTGAGTAGCTCGGACTGTAGACAGGCCACCATACGCAATCATGGCTTTAACAATTACGCGAAGTAGACGTTGTGTGACAGTTTAACCCAGCTAATCCCATTTACTATACTGCCTTAGTATGTTGCTTCTGTGAGTATGTACTACATCATTTTGTCTAATTGTTTTGCCCGTTTCATATAGTAGTTGTGAAGCTGAAATTGCACAGTTTTTCTAAAAGCATTTTCAATTCTAAAGCAACCTACAAACCTAAGACACTACTTTTTTAAAAGTTCACCTACTTAAGCTAATAAATATACAGCAGTTGACGAGTAGGACTTCTACTCACCAGCAAATAAGAAGGGCAGGCTGGCTGGCTTCCACAGAGGCCCAGGCTGAAGGGCCACTGTGGGCCAGCGCACCACTGCAAGGAATCAAGGTGGTGCTAAGCCGGCCAACCACACTGAGAACAACCATCACAGGACAGGGGAGGTCAAAACCAGTTACAGTGAGCTCAGAGAACTGTATGCTATTCTACTCAGAAGCTAACTGAAAGATCAATAAGCTCAACCCTGCCTATAACTAAGAGTACTGAGTCAAACAGGAATCGTATCAACAAGAACTTGAAGAAGGAATAAACAGGAGTGTTAGCCAACAGAACATTGTGAGTATGAAATACTAGTGAAGGACGAGGAACTCTCAATTTCACCTAGTTCTACAATGAAAAATGAAGAATCGAATGCAAGATCCACAGTTCTGAGAGCAGCCTGAATCAAAGACAGTTAAGTAAAGAAAGCAGGACACTGCCAAATGAATAGAAGGCTGTAGGGGAAGTATCAAACTGCTGGATTCCGGCTATGTCACACAGCAGTGTCCTTCGCAATGAAGGGAAAGGAGAGGTCAAACACCTCCAATGAAATAATAACTATCTCCTCAATTTTGATCCAAAGGACGCCAAGTTTTGTTACGTACCTCCATATCTCCATTATTTAAGAAATTTTTATCAGGACATACATAGTAGGCAATGCTCACAGTCCTTGTGTGCACATGCAATGCACACCTCAATTCCTTTTCTCATTCCCTTTCCCTCCCCTCCCTTGAAATTTCAAAATTCAGTGAAACCTAGGACTGCGAGTGAAATCCTTGCAGTGAGGAGAATTTATTTTAGGATTTCTATGAATGAAAAAAAATTAAAAACTATGCAGCTTTTTTAAAGCAAAGTACACCTCCTCAGAAACAAAAACAGCTGAAAAACATATGTGAAAGTAAATTAAGTGCCGACATGCATAGACATGTAGCAAGCAAGCAGTGCTCTTACACGGGCCTTTATGTTAGCCCCACACCGGTAACAACAGGCTGATGCTTTCCTTTCTAAAACATAACCACTGTAAAATGTAAACAGAGCTGGTGACATAATACTGGCAAGGGTGTGTGGTGTACAGAAGCTGGGACACCTCATGGAGAACTCAGCAGCAAGGTCAATGACAGCTGTGTACTCTCACCCCTATAAAATCCCTGTCACTGCAAATGACCGCTCCTCGTGACACAAGGGCCCGCCCGAGAACGTTAAACAGCACAGACACCATTTATTTCTAGATTGTGTTAAAAATAATAATAATAAAGTTAGAAATAGCTTAAGGAAAAATCTGTCAACTCCCTACTACTTATATGTTGAAAGTGCTTGTCATTTAAGACAAATAACCCCAGATACATAACTTTGTCTAAAGGTAAGTACCAGTGTTACGGATAAAGATCTTGACTTCCTGGTGGTATGTGTCATATTCAAATTCTTAAGAAATGATGCCCTAACGGTTTCTGGATGCATACTGGAGCCAAAGAACAACCCCAGAAGCAAAGGGACCGAAGACATTTGAGTAGTTTCTTCTGCCTCCACCCTCAGCACACACAGAGCTGAAGGCAAAAATGTGTGTATGTTTGTGTATGTTTTTGTGCATGAAAACTGGTACAGACCTGGGCTTTGACTTTTCAAACTTATGAAATAGCAAATCAGAATCACCTGGGAATAGTACTGTATCATACATACTCAAGATCTCGTACAACAGCCAAGCCACTGTCTTTTCATGACTGCTTTCATTTTTTTAATTTTGCAGTTTTTAACTGACACATAATTACACCTATTTACAGTGAGCACTATGACATATATGCACTGTGCATATATATGCATACAATACACGCATACAATTTCTAACGATCAGATTAGCATGACTGACAGTTTCAAGTATTCAATGGCCATGACTATTCTCTGATGTAACTTTTGCCTACAATATAATTAATATTTTATAGGATAGTCCCTAAGAAGTTCAAGAAAAGGGATGTGGAAAATATAAAATACAACTGCAATAAGTAAAGGTATGCAAAGAAGTATATAGTATTCACATAAATGAGTATCAAATGACTTGAAAAGGATAAATCACAAACTCTCAGTCTGGCAAGAACACGCAGCCCACTTATTTACACGCTAAGCTCAGGCGCTGCGCCTCACTTACCTCATTGCCAAATGTGTCCTTCGAAACTGAGGACACAGTACAGAGGGAGCAGCATCTCCTTTTTTTAAACTGAAAATGGTGAGTTTCACAAGGGCAAAACTTCTCAGTGTTTTGCCTTTCTTGGACTCGGCTCCAAGTTTTTGATGGGTTTTCAGCAAAGCTACTTTTTTCAAGTGATTTCTCAGTACCACAGTGAAGGGAGCTTAAGCTGGCTGCCTTCTGGAAAGGAAAAACCCCAGCTTTTCTCTGGAATGTCCCTTCTCCTGCGTCGACATCACCCACACGCTGCTTGCTCCCTGCACAACAGTGAGTGTTCTCTGTCTCTGAACTCTTTCCATCTGGAGCACCCTTCTGTGCTTCTGTCTCCCTGTGCTTAACAGGGGACGCTTTCCCTGCATGAGACCAACTGCTTGCAGCAGCGGGGACAAGTTTCGGTCTGGCCCTGTCAGCTACAGCCTGTGTCGTCTCTTGCTGAAAACCATCTTCCAGGGTGGGGCGTGGGGCAGCAGAGTCCGTCGGTGCCTGCGCTCTGCACAGAGGAGCTGGCTGCCGCCCTAAAAGCTGCATGTCACCCTTCGTGCCTTCATCTTCCCTCTTCTGCTGCGTCGACTCTGGGTCACCTACACTCTTCCGGGTCGCCTGTGCTCTGAAATACTTTCTTCCAGGAGAGCGTCTGTCAGGGCTCAGCGGAGTTTTGGCAGGATCTAAGTACTGCTCTTCCCTCTCAGCTCTCACGCAGCCACACACATTCCCCATTTGATCTGAAGGAAATCACAGCTTCACAAACTCACTCATTTCAAAACCGGAGCTTCCTCTGAAGTCTGAACGCTCCAGGCCGGCCGCTAATTCCCCACAGGCTTCGTGGCCAACCTCCTCAGCCTGTGGCCATCTTGCTTATGGGAAAGGCACACACAAGAAAGGCCGTGGCAGCCTGCCCAGCCCGGTCCCTGTGTCTCATTAGACGCCATGGCTCATTTCTGAGCACCAATCCTCTGAAGCAAACATCACTGCTCCCTGTCAAATTACAACACTGGGGCGCTTCCAGGGCAAATCCTGAGGTTTACTGCTGGAGAAGATTATGACCCTGTTTCCTGAAACGCAGACTTTATCAAAGTCTGCCTTAACCTTTGAAACTACTGGTGGTTCAACAAATCTGAGCACAAAGAGAAAGCAAACTCCAGTCAAGAGAGACTTAGCACAGGGCCTTTAGAATTTAGTTTCAAAGTGCCTTTCAAATCGCCTTAGGCAGCCTCTACCACATAACTGCTATCCTTAGGAAACACCACCCAGTTTTTTTATTTTGTACACAACCAAAAGCTTGAAAATCTCTAATTACATTGATTCTTATTCAAAAGAAGTATAAAAATATGATTCTGTAATTAGCAGGAGAGATAATAATAAAGTTGTCGCTAAAATCAATCTTGTTAAAAAAAAAAAAAAGCTTGGACTATTTGTCAGACAACATAAATTTCTAAGCCACTGCTATTATCTGATCATTAGGATCTTCAGAAGAGCCAACAGATGCATGAAATTATTTATTACCCAAGGTAAACACCTGCGCGTTTTTACACAGGAATCGCGGCAGTTAAAACTTTGTATATAACCTTTAAAACTGCACCCTACTTAGATATTACCCAGCTTTAGCAGGGCCTTGCTGGGTATCAGCCCAGAACCTCATCAGCTAAGGTGTGCATACCTCTGACACTGAGTCACGGGTGTGGGACGAAAGGAAATTAGCGCAGCACAAAGCGGACTTTGGAAAGCAAAAGCCATCTGACCCTAAAAATAAATTGGCAACTGCTTTCTCTAGGTAGTCTTTTAACTGACCAGAACATGTAACTGAGTATATTTTACTAAGTAAGACGGTTAACAGTGGTGACCATGACTTGTCCTTCAATGTGAGGTTTTCCTTAATTGGTTAAAAAGGCAATTGAACATTCTCCATTGCCAAAAAGTAAGTACACTAGAAGAGAATTGGGCAAAAATAAGGTCTTAACTTGGTTGGTTTCTTGTTAATTTGATTTTTAATGTCTTCATAGTCAAGGAGGCATCCCTCAATCAAAGGGATATTTACATGTTTACGGGGGAGTTTACACTCACACTTGAGAGCGCCAGTCTGGGGCCTGCACCTCTCCACCCTGCCCTCCAGCCCTGCCAAGACAAGCAACTGTCCACTTGTAGGCCACACATACCCCGTTCCTTCTTCTAAAAATGGCCTCAGCTTCAGTATCCGCCTATTAACTGGCATTCATCCTGCAATCCTTCTGATATCCATAAAAGTTTCTTATTCTCTAATCCCTTCCCAACCCCATCACGACAGTTTCCCTCACATATATTCATTTGTATTTTTATTTATATCACAGTAGATTTATCACCTTTAATTTTGGTTAATTTCCTGGACAGCCCCCTAGTACACAGGACAATCGGCCCCATTATCTTAGTATCTGTGGGTCCATCATAGAATGCAGCTAATGACACAGGACTTCCAAGAGGCTAATACCTGCCACCTTTGGACTGTCTCCCTGAAAAACTGATCCAGTCCACAATGCCCCAAACAAATGATTTTAAAATAAATAAAGGAATTTTTTTACATGACTTCCCTTATTTATGGAAAGTATAGAAGGAAAAAGGCACAGTCACCCGGAGTGAGGATAATTCCCACTGTTATAAATAGCTTTACATCTTGGCATAATCAGAAACTAGCTCTAATCTTGAGTTACGAAGTACTAAGAGAAGTTATTGTATTAAATAAGAAGGTACACTTTCAATTTAACCATAACCTAGGTACATTCCATTTTAAAAAAATCTTGGTCTAATTTTTAAATACTGGTGCCAACAGCTGTTAACCCCTGATTCACGGCAGACCACCATCCCATTGAACCAGTAGAAGATGTGGTCTCCCTCACCATCACCGCTGTCCCCGGGCACTCTACTGCTTTCTGATCCTTACCAAAATTGTCCCATCTTCTACACTCTGTGGTCGCTCCCTTCCTTTCTTCTTTAAAATATCATCTCTTGGATTCAGTCTTTCCCCTATCCAAGCCTTGGCCTTTATCACTATATTCTGAGATTGTCATCTCACCTCAACATTCACCTTCATCTCCTTGACTTTGGTCTCTGCTCATTTCTATCTATTTTAAGTGAAACTGGTCTAGTTCCTAACATGCAACTTTCTAAGCTCAGAGTGGTTAAATTACTTCCATCCTAGCAATGCCAACACAGCTATAAGTTAAAAAATAAAACTAAAAGCCCATAGTAAAATCTTAGTCATTTCTTCTCCTAAGGCTCAGATGCTTTCTACTACCAATGGTGATCAGTAGAACGACATTCAAAATCCAGACACCACCTTCCCCTTGAGCTCTGTGGTGCTCTGGATCCCTCTGAGACAGGCCTGACTTAGCCCTCTGCAGTTCCTGCATTCGCTGTAGGGTCCTAAGCACTTAAGAGGAATTCAACGTTGCCTAAGAAGCTCCTGAAGAATTTCAGAAGAAATTAATTTTGGGTCCAATTCTACTTGGACCTCAAGTCATTTTGGGGAACAAGGTACAGCTATGTGCTGCATTTCCACGTCACTGTCACAGTTACGCGCTTAATCCCCTCGCTATCTAAAGCTGGGGATATCCTGTAGGTCGTCGACAGCCCAGCTAACCAACATTCACCTCAGCGGCCACCCTGGATTCTGACCGGCGGCCTGCCATCTTTTCTCCACCTACCCAGGCCTCCCCCAGCACCCTACTGCTAACACTGCTTAGCTGCTGGTCCGGTCCTGGAACTCAGCTAGACATCATCCCTGCACACTCCAGCTGTCAGACAGCCCATTCCCACATGAGCCGCTTTATCTCCCACTGATCCCCTATAAACACTGGATCTCAGACAATATTTTTAAGTCTTATTCCTCTTGAGATTGGGTCCGCCCCTACCTCCTTTCAGAAATACCTTCTTCAACTTGCACGGTAATCAAGACATGCCATGTCTGCTCAAGTTAGGCTGCGCTGCCAACCGAACATTGCACCCACTGATAGGCACTTAACACCCCAATGCAAGCTCCAAGTAATCACCCTACGTCAGAGAAGATTTTTATCCAAAGTGTACTGTTTTACAAAACTAAATCAGAACCAGTCTTCGCTTGGAAATTCATTACATCAAAACTTAACTCATAGTAAATGAAGCTGAACGTATTCTCCTCAAATGGATCCTGAGGAAGCACAGACGTCCACAAACACACGCAGCACAGCACTCTGCCGCTAGTTCGGCGCCCAACCTTTCAGAATTCTCCTGCCATCTAGTGGCAGTCACAGGAAAAGCGCAGTCACAACATGCATACACGAAGTCAAGGGTGGTGGCACAAAACACTTAAGTGTCTAAAACAGGATAATAGTATCCAAAGAACAAAAGAAATGTATCTGCATTCAATAAAAAAAAAAATCTGTCTTCCAACTCTATGATTAAAAGCACTGTCCTTAAATTCCATTTAAGTTCATAGAGAACGGGAAGAGATGCCACGTTCATAAACAGCATGTTTTTGAAAGAATTTAAATACATTGTTCAAAATAAATGTTGTTTAACAAAAACAGCCTGAAATCTATTTTTCTTTCACATGATATAAAACATCTTTCATATGAACTACCTACAAGCCATCCATAAAAAGTTTTAAAATGATAAACAAGGAAAGTTGGGCTTACCTGAAAGTGCAAAATTATTGTCCATATTAGTCCCAAAGTTAACTTTGGATTTCCATCTGTTATGTCATCATTTCTAATATTCACTAATTTCACCTGTTTTATATGTAAAGAAGAGATAAATTATTTACCAAATCAGTATATTAATTACCTTTCCTTACATGAAAGCAATTCTAAATTACATACAGAATACAATAATCACCAAAATACTATTTTATCACCACCCTCAATTATTTTAGACAGCAAAATATAGTGTAGAGTCAGCACAAAAGAAAAAATGCATGTGTATTAAAAACATTCATTAGTGAAAAACATAATTGTAAAGTTCTAAGTATTATTTATGATCTTAAAATTGGAAATAATGTGTCTTTGAAAAATAACCTTTCTTTTACTCCTACCATTAAGCAGGAAGCTATTCTGAATCACAAAAGTATTTTGCTAGCTTTGCACACGTCTATCATAAAGGATTCTGAAAGTCATTTTTATTAATATACTATAAATTATGACACCACTGAGCATTTTGATGGCTATTCAAACAATATAATACTTAGATATAAAGCTCATAAACTGCTAAACTGTACAATTGGATAAATAAAATGCAATCTCTAACATTTATTCCTGGACAAAGAATTCACTATCATAAATTACATACCAAGAATTAGACTAACATTTTACTGTCGGAAAGCTTCTACCATGAACATTTCAGATTAGGGTGCATAATTAAGTACTAAGCCTTCTGGAAACTTTTACCAGAAAAAAAATAAATAAATAAATAACGATGAGCCAAAGGCAGAGCGTTTGAAATTCTTAAGCACTGAGCACTTACTGGTACTTAGCAACAGAAAACTATTCAGTATGTTTATTAAACTGAATGAAGAAATAATAAAATGCTTCCCTCTCTTCCTTTTCCTTTTTTCCTATCCTATTAAAGAGAAAAATTGTTGCCACCTTTGGCTTTTCATGAATTTCAAATCTCTGGGTTTTCTCTTTTTTCTAATTGGAACACTACCTCATGGCAGTCTTCCGTGACTTCGCCTCTACGCCCACGCCAGCTGAGGAGCTCTTGGGAAGTCCCCTCCTTGGTCCCTCACACCTACCCGTGACTACTGCTGCGGCTTGACTCTGCACGCTGCACACTTCAGGGCTCACCAAGCCAGGCTGTGGAGGAGCCCGGAGGAGACGCGCACCTCAGGAGGGCCTCCTCTCGGGGAGGTAACGGCTCCACGGACAGCTGAGCTCCCTCCTGTCCCTGTCCCTTCTGCTAGTGAGGACAGAGTGCTGCTTCCCCCGAGAACAATCCTCTCCTGACACCGACGCCCGCTCCGGGAGCGAGAGGGAGCGCGGGACGTAAGCTCCTGCACCCCGCTCTGGAACCCCAGCGCAGCAGACCTAGACAGCCATGGCTCAGCCCGGAGCAGGATGCTCCTTCACCACCACTGAGTAAAACTGCGTTTCCAGAAGGTGTTATTGGAGTATGATGCAAAGTATTTTATGAAAGTACCTTTATGTACCAAGTATAAAAAATAAAGTGTGTGTCCTCCTTCCCAAGAAGGCTCGCAGGCACTCTGAGCATTCGGAGGCCAATGCAACGCCACGAACTGCTGGGCAAGGGCATTCCAGTTCAAAACGGGAAGTCCGACAGAAAGGCAGGCGCGGACAGCGCCTCTGAGCCTTCACCTAGTACTAACCTCTAGGGCACAAACGTTTGCGAGCACGTTCCAAACATCTCCTACCCCAGGCCCGGCTACAGCTTCGCTGTCCTCACTGACAAGCTCAGCTTTTTAATTCCAACATATCCCTACACACTGGATCACAAACACTGGATTATTAGAATCTGACAAACAAACATCATACCTGGCGTCTTTTCAAATAGTCCAGTGCAATTTGTACATTCTGTAGTCTGTGAAAACGCATCCGACCTTTCTCTCTGGGCTAAGAACAGAGAAAGGCAGGTATAAAAAACACTACAGTTTGATACCAGTGACCATGCAAACTGAAATGGCTTTTGCTCATCTTAGCACATTAAAACAGTATTTAACTACATAAGCCCATCAGACTTTGAAGATGTCTTTAATTTCTTTGGATTATCTGTGACTGAATTTAAACTACTAAACACTTTTTCTGAATACATTTTAAATATACTTTATTCCAAATATTTAAACAAAAAAAAAAAGAGGAAATGCCATATAACACATAAACTTTTTCTAGCCACTAATATAACAATTCTGGCCTACAGATAATTGATTTAGAGCTAGGGATACACAAAAATAACACCAGTCCCCACTTTACCTTCTTACTAAATGCTCTTAGCAAGCGGGGTTTATAACTATACTATGGCGTGTTAATGAAAATGATACAGTAGCATGCAGTTAGTAAAAAGCACCAAGGAGAAAGACAGGTTCACACAGCCATGAGAGAAGGATAAAGAAAAGCAACTGAAACCATGTGCTTCCTCTTTATTCTATTTTAGCTTTTGACAAACTCAGATTGTATAAAAGGCAGAAAGGACTAGTTTTACACTTCATGGGGATGACAGGGTCATTTTCTCAGTCAGGGTAAGTGACAGACCTCAGTCATTTTCTTCATGCTGTTTCCTTAAGAACTGGCATAAATTTGTAGAAGGAAAACATAAGGAAACAGAGCTGAAAAGTGCTTAACAAAAATATAAAAAAATAAAGCTGAAATTTGTCACATAATATCTTCCAAAGGGGTCCAAAAAAGAATAGCGTGGCTTTTTGAACATGAGTAGGTTGCTGAAAACCAAAGATGCCGTAACAGAACAGACAGTAGACCACAGAGGGGAAAACAAGTTCTATACCAAGCGAAAGCGATGTTGATAAATTCACCCACTGGATCCAGCAAAGCACAAAGTCCAAAGAAATCTGGGAGCACTTAGGGTGCAGATATCAAAAGAAGTACATCTGCCCCTGGAAGGTGCCAGACACAAACTTCATGTCATTGAAATTAAGCAGCTCTGAGAGTCCCATGAGGACCCTGCACCTTTAAATCTTCCTCACTTCGCAAAACTGTAAGACATTATTAGCCAAAAGTACCCATCCAAAACCTCTAGGTATGATTTAAAGGAGAAACTTAAGTATTAATTAAAATTTCAGTTATTCCCTTCAAAGAGAATCAACAGTTCCCATGTTGGAAATACCGACTCCAGAAATGGACTGAATTTGCATAAAAACAAGCATACTAGTTCTAAGATTTCCATATTTATATACAATGTATATAAAATTATTCAACTAAAATGCCACTGTATACTTTAAACAAATCGTGTAGTTGCTGTGCAGTGCATAATAGTGTATCAACAGTTCAACTGCTTTGTCTCTCTGCGGACAAACTTAAAGACAACACAGTCCCTTGCTCAGGTTTGCTCTCATCCACCTCCCCACAGGCAGGCTTGGTTCTCTCTGTGTTTTCCTGGGGAGGAGCGTGAAGCCGTGGGTTACTTCTCTATGGGGTTAGCGCTCACCGCACTGACCAGCTGGGTTAGTCGAGTTAAGGGGGACACCTACCCCCTTATCCTCATCCTCCACATCCTCATGCTGTTCATATGCGCATGCTTCTGTTGAACTCACCAATCGTAAGGTCTTCAAAAAATCTCGCTCCCTTGGCTAATGAATATAACAGACAGAAGATAGGACAGCAAAGACACAAGACAGACCAGAAATGAAAAGAAGAGCATGAACAGAACATAATGAGGGGGAACAGGTAAGCAAGGAGGGGAAGTAATGTCCACAAAGGAAATGACACCTGCAGAATGGGTTAGACCATTTTCCAGAAAGCAACGCTTATTTCTTTGCTATGTGTAAGTCTTTTAATATATGGTTATACTTTGCGTCTAACTTCTGCTAAGCAAATCCCACAAGTTTAAAAAAAAAAAAAAAAAAGCAGGAACAAAAATAGTATTTTAATGCTAGAACTGATTATATAAGCAAATTAATCAAAGTGGCTCAATTTCTCAAATTCATACCCCTTGAAGCTGGAGAACGCTTCAGTATCTAACCAGAACTTTTGCTTTCTGGCAGAACTCAGAGCTCAAAGGATAAATAGTACAAAAATCGGAGAAGTCTGTGTTGTAAACACAGTGGTCTTTGTGAGGACTACATGTGCTTCAGAATAAATGAAGAAATATAAAACTTACCAAGGTATCTCCTGAAAGAACCTCTAAGAGAGAGATCAAGTTGTGTCCATCCCGTAAGTCTTCATAGAGGTCATTCACATGTTTTCGAACCTACACAAAGAAAAAGCAAAACTTCTCATTGGAGAATGCAGAATCATCCTTCATATTCTTGAACAAGACAGGGACTAGGAAACACATCTCAAATGTATTCACGCCTGCATTTATTTGTCCTTTATGTTCTCTCATTACTTAAAAATTAAATTTCAATGGAAAAATGAATGAAAGTGAATTTCAAATTAATACTTCATGAAGACAATTATTATAATTAGCATACTAAAATAAACACAAACCTGGACTACCACATGCGGCTACAATTTTTCAAATACAAGCAACACCCTAACTGCACTCCTGATTCCAGACACAGCACCAGCGCCACCTCACCAAGCATGACGCGTTTCCACCCGCACCCTCTACCAACCACTGGCTTTGCTGTTATCAAGACAACAGTAGGGCTTGGGATGCCAGGATACACCTAACACCCTATAAACTCATACATGTGAGCTGGGGGACGGGTACATAAGATGCTGTACCATTTTTAGAACTTCCTATATACCTATAATCATTTTTAAATATAACATCTTTAAAAATCTGTGTTTCAGATTATGAAGCCTCTGTCCAAAGCTTGTACTCAACATAAATCTTGGCACTTCCAAGTTTTCAAAGCTGCGTGATGACAAGTCAGCCTCAATCGCTTTCTCCATCCCAAAGTTCTGCCTGAAACCTGTGATATTAGAGCTCAAGCCACCGCAGACTCCCCAAAAGCTTGGTTCAGTGGCCCAGCAGAGACAGCGTCCACGCCTACAAGGCAAAGCCAGCAACAATAGCTGCAGCCCCAAGGCAGGACCTCACTTCCACGTCCTCACCCTGTGGCCCTGCGGAGCTGCGCTGCTCTGTGCTGCTCCGAAGTGGAAGGAAAGGAGCAGGAATCAGAGCCCCATGGACCTCACTCGCCACCCAGCGTGGGTACACTGGCCAGGCTTTGTCAGTGAACTCTGTAGGTACTAGCCCAAATCCCTTTGCACCTCCAAAATGTAGGACAAACATGCAGCTGAAAGTGATAAAAACATAACAAATGATGATGAAAACCACTGGAGTATATAACACAAGAAAAGGCCCGGCGTGAGCTGGAGGCAGGCCGGCTTTGCGTTTCCAAAATGTAGCATTAGGCCATCATGCCGCATTCTCTTGGCCACCTACACACAAGCTGCGCAATGTCGGTTGCTGATTTTGATTTTACTGCTGTTGGAGCTCAAAACCAGGGCTACGTGCCAGGCAAGGGTCCTACTGCTGGGTACTCCCCTGTATTATCTGCCGTTGGTGGCAGAAAATAGTTTTGATTGATGAAAAATTTCCCTGGGGAGTTTCATATCAAACTTAGCAGCACCTATCCTTAGTTGTTTTGGAACTTTGCCTGAGTCACACAAGTTTTTAATACTCAAATATTATCTGGCAGCCTTACCTACAAACAGGTAAACTTAGGCTCAAGAGCTCAAAACTAAGTCACTCCTAATGTCAACAGTACAGTCCTAGAAATGGCCAGTGAAAGTGACAGCAAGGGTCAATTACTTTTAACTTTCTTCATCTTTAGAAACTGGCAGTCATCTTGATTTCCTAATTCCCAAGTGAATTCAGTTAAATCTTTGAACTGTAGTATACAATATAAGTACTTCAGTAAAAGAAACTTCTTTTTTTTAAGAAACTTTTTGTGGGGGCCTGCCCATTAGCTCATCTGTTTAAGTGATTGCTTAAACAAAGCAGTCAGGCTCAGGATGTTGTGGTTGATACCCAGATCCTCAAGCTTTGCCAGACCTGCCCTGAGGGCATCCTGAGCAGCACCCCCCACCAAAAAAAAATCCTTTTGAACTTTAGGGGCTGGGGAGATGGCTCAGTGGAATAAGTACTTCCCTGGCAAGTACAAGGGCCCGAGTTCAATCCTCAGTTCCACCAAAAGAAAAAAAAGAAAGAAAATTTTTTTTAAAACAATTTTATGCAATCCTTATTTTAAAAATCTATAAATACTGTACTCCAAATAAATAAAAAGGGGATTTTCTATCCCATTAGAATATCTACCTTGAGACAGAATTAAGTGTAGATACAAAGTGCTAGGACCTCAGCACTCACGCACGCACACTTGGAGGGGAGGCACACCAGCTCTATGACATGTTCTACTTGTGCATTACAGCACTGCGAAAATTACCCACTCCCACTTCCAGGCATGAACTTTAATTTATAATGCTAAGACCTATTAAAAACAAGCCCAGGGGCTGGTGAGATGGCTCAGTGGTCTAAAGCACCTACTTAGAACAAGCTAAGCTAAGCAAAGCACAGGGACCACGTTCAATCCCCCAGCACCACATGCCAGCCAGCCCCGCCCCCTGGTGGGCTGAGCTGGCCACACACACACACAAATAAATAAACAAATAAATAATTTAAAAAAAAACAAGCCCCAAAAAACTAAGTATT
The DNA here is from genome assembly GCF_000260255.1 of Octodon degus. Taxonomy (NCBI): domain Eukaryota; kingdom Metazoa; phylum Chordata; class Mammalia; order Rodentia; family Octodontidae; genus Octodon; species Octodon degus. The sequence continues at coordinate 11,586,217 of NW_004524577.1, forward strand.
TTACACATTAAACGCACCTAAATCTACATACAAGGTGTGGCCAAAATACAAAGCTGAACTCTGGCGTGTCTGGCCCTATGAAGAGCTGAGCTCGAATCCTGATGCCAAAAATTACTAAAAAGATATTATATATAAAGACATTAAAAGACACTTGCCACCACAATACTTCTACAATAGTAAGATATGAAGAGGCACCTCTCTGTCACAATAATCCCCCTACTCTGAACACACACTGTCTCATCGTTTTCGCCCCTTACTAAAGCAGTTCTACAAGTCCTCTTTTGTGGCATTAGAAGCCGTGGCCAAAAATACAGTGAACGTGTCTGCCCAGCGCCGTCCCACAGGAAGTGGGCCATGAGGAGGGCTAGGTGGTGCAGGACTACCACCCATGTGTCTTTTACTATAGCGCGTCTGTAATTTAAACCCTGTAGTGTTCGGTCATGCATCACATCTGTCATGAGTCTCCGGGTAACCCCCAAGAAAGCTGCCTTGCACCCAGAGCCTCCAGAGGAGCCCTCAGAGACCCCATTATATAAAAGAGAGCACGCAGCCACAGAGGCGCATCCCGTGGCGTCATGGCTCCACACGAAGGTCCTCATTGTGCAGGTCTGCATCCTCTCCACACAAGGACACTGAGCAGCGAGCACATGACCCACCAGGGTCATCCGGACAGCAGCTCACAGCACCAAGCATCGTGGGGCGCCCAGCCGGACCCCCAATTCACCCCACGATCTGCTTCCTGCATCTCTGCACTCCAGGACACTTGAAGGTGGGGTGTGATTCTAAACACTTACTTCATAGGAAGGCAATCTCGCAGCTTGTCTAGCCAGACTGAACTAAACCTAAACAAAAACTTTCCCACACCAGATGTCATTTTTTTCGTGGTTATATTTATGCTACAATAACGAAAAATTAAATTAGGCATGTTTAGAAAAATAAGTAATAACACACCAAAAAAAAAACCTTAAATTAGGACAGAAAAAACCTTGTGCTGAGGGGCATAAAGAATTCAGAGACCTGCACCTCAGGCCACTTGGGACAAGGGCCTCGGGAACCCGAGCTGCCGCCTCAGCGCTCTGAGCCCCAGCCTCCTCATCTGCAGCACGAGGGTCTGAAGACAGAACGCTTCTAGCTGCATCTAGAGAACAGCGATGCTATCTCAGAATAATTTTTTTTGAAATTAATGACTTGTCCATTTTAAAAGAATATATGAAATGCACTACTCTTAAACCTTCTGATACAAGTATCTAGAAAATATATATATACAGAGTGATTTAATTTTTCACAACACTTTAAAACATCCTGGCACTGCTCCCGTCTAATACGGCCTGTTTTTCTTGACTCCAGGGACTGCTCTTGAAGGCCCGCAGAAGCTGCACAACTTTAACCTACAGGCTAACTACTGGAAGAGACCCGGGTGGCCCCCGCCGCGCCACGACACTGCTTGTGCGTCTGCAGCACTAAGCAAGGCCCACACCTGATGTGTCAGGACGAGGCTTCTGGCCCTGAGGGCTACGTGTGGCATAATCCTGCTCACTTCCCTGCCACAGTCAAGTGAAAAGCGAATGCTGCTAAGCACTGAAAATCAACACTATGAGAAAAGGGCGGTGGCGAGGGACCCCTCCGCGAGGAAACACCAGCTGAAGGGGGCCGGCCCTTAAGGAGAGCGCGGAGAGGAAGAAGAGTTGCGCCCACAGCACAAGCACCCGGCCGGCCGGCGGCCCTGCGTGTGAGTCCCAGCCCTTCGGCCCGCTGCTCCTCTTCACAGACCACTGCCCTAACAGCACCAGCCTCCTTAACTTCTGTCTTCCATTTTTAATAAAACATACTTCTCTTTTTGGAAACTTTCCTCCTGTGGGACGAAGAACTGTCTGAACAAATAGTGCTGGGGAGGTGACGAGCGACCTGAAAGCACTGGGAGACCCCTGGGGCTGGATTGCGTAACCTGAGTTACACAATGAGGATGAAGCCTTTTCTGTACGTCCCAGAATTTTGCTGAGCTTGACACAAAAGATGTGCTGTGCCTACGGTCTGTCCGTAGGGGGCGCTAATCTTGTAATTGTAAAAAATAAAATAAACACGGAAGAAAACATTGTGGGGGGAAAATTGTAAACATGATGCTCATAATGACAGGCAGTATTTCATATTTATTTTGTGTGTGAATAGAGTACAATATGCCAGTTCTGTATTATCCAGATGGGCTGATCAAAAAGAAAAAATACTACCCAGTAAACAGCAAGTACTACTTCAAAAATTTCATTTTAACATTTCATTAAGGCTTAGTTTTACATGGGCTAAACTAAACTCAACTTTAGAATGAAGAGCATATAAACACTTATTCAATGTTTAACACCACTTCTTTTTCTCCCCCGTGGAAGCAAGCGGCCAACCTTTGGACGGGGCCGTCTCCTCTACCCCACTTTTTCTCTTGTAGTTGGTGCAGCGCATCATCAAGTGCCTCAGACCTGTGAGTCTCCTGCGCAGCCTTTCAGAGTGCTGGGATTACAGCAGGCCTGCACAACCGCAGTGCGACTGCGCAGTGCTTCCAGTTAATCTAGATGAACGCCACAGGAACTTTCCTTCTCATAGTTTCAACATGTGGCTGCCACGTGGCTGCAATATGTCACCAAATACTACTGAGCACTGTGACCTTTAGGCCTAACTGTCAACATGATAAACTTGGGAGACCTGGGCTTAACGAAGCTCATTTCTGGGTGTGCCTGGGCGGATCACGGAGGCCCGGCCGGAGGTACTAAGGGGTCCTGCCCCTTCCTCTCTGGTGCTGTCCCCTGCTCTGCTTCAAGGCCGCTGTGACCAGAGCAGCTCGGCTCCCCACATCTGCCATGATGCTCCTGCCTTGCAGCCAACTGCTGATGGGCTGAAACCTTGACAATGAGCAAAATTAATTGTTTCCTTCTTTAAATGTAGGGATGGGAATCTAGGCCCAACAGGAAAGCTAACAATAAAGCATCTACCAGGGGCCGGGGAGATGGCTCAGTAGAATAAGCACTTCCCCGGCAAGCGTAAGAGTCTGAGTTCAATCCCCCGTTCCACCAAAAAAAAAAAGCATCTACCACAGGCCAGGAGACTCTCTGATTCTACGGTAGAGATACTGAGAACACCACTTCCTGATGACTTTGGTCTGAAATGATACAAATCTGCATGGGAAAACATCAGCATCAAGTACATGCACTTGGAGCTGCTCTGTTCCAGTCCAGCTTCTGAGAGCTCATCCCAGCAACGATGAGGGGAAGCGATACACGGAGGGAGGAGCAAGACCCGAAGCACCAGGCATGGACGCAGGAGCAAGGGAGGGTACAGAGCTGATCCAGGTGTCAAGGGGGCAGGTCAGCCAGTGACGCTAGGCACAAGGTGAGGCAGAAAGCGGTCCAGGACCCAGGGCAGCCTGATGTGCCGCGCTGAGAAGCTGGCCAGAACTGGGAATGGAGCGCTGTGCTTGCCGGTTAGAGGAGGCCATGGATAAGGAGCGGGGAGGAGAAGGAGCAGCAGTTCACGCTGTGGCCTGGACTTTCCCTAGCGCTAAAGGACCACTGAAGGCTTCCCAGCACAATGAGGAGATGCTGCTGTACAAGGGAGCCAGACACACGGCCCAAAGCCTAGGGAGGAAGGACCCTGAGCTGAGGGCAATGAGCGGTGACAAACACAGGAAGAGTGCTCTCTGGCCTCCGCACCATTGCCTACAAATAGGGCACCGATCTACAAAGACAAACAGCGTCCTCCTCTTGTTCCAGAGGGAAGGAGGCTTGACCACCAAAGACCATTCTGAACCCTACTGGCTCAGAGATGAGCCCACAGAGCTGGCATGGGCAGGCTCTGGGGACCAGCCTGCATCCCTCTAGCTGCCTCTGCCGAAAGACTGAAGTCCTTTGCCTTGATTCATCTCTAAAAATTGACTGTGCTTCGTAAAAGCTGGAAATCACAAGCCACTTGTCTGAGAACACTCGTCCCCTACGTGTCTCCCACGTGCCTGCGAAATACAAGCATCACAAACACACTTCGTGATTCTCTTGCTAACCTTCTGCTACAGGAGTCAGTTCCAGCTAAGAATCTGCAGGGGCTTTTTCCCCTACACCAGCTCTGGCCCCTCTGCAAGGTTCTTGGAATTGTCAAGCTGAGCAAAGGCAAGTCAACAGAAAAGGCCCCTGTCAAGAAAGCCAAGCAAAGAGGACACTCAGTCTGAGCAAGAGCGCCCGGCACGAGGGCAGCTCGGCCAGCAGCCAGCAGCCTCGGCGCGCACGCAGGCCCCTGGAGGAGCCCTCGTCTGAGGGGACAGTGTTCAGGCACACAATCAGCCAACTGGAGAGAGCAACAAAAGAAGGCTGTCCCAGGGGAGACTGCACCCCTGCTTTGTCCTCTTCTGGGGGAGAAGAAGGGAGGCTGTGTGCTTCAGTGCAACTAAAACAATGCTGTCCATTCATTTTCCTTTTCAGTTCACAACAAATATGAAAAACCAACCATCAAATTCTCTTACATGCTCCCTACAAGCCCTGTTCAAAGAAAATTGAAATTAATACTATAGGGCCAGTGAGATAGCTCAGTGGTCTACGTGCCTGCCTGGCAAGTGCAAGGACCCAGGTTTGATGCCCAGTACTGCATGTCATGCTCGCCCCACACTGTGCCAGCCACTGAAACCAGGCAAGGTGGGGCCTGCCTGTAATCCCAGCACTGGGGAGGCTGAGACGGGAGGATCACTACAAGTCTGAGCTGCGTAGCAAGACCCTGCATCTAATAAATAAATAAATAAACCAACCTTGAAAAAAATTAGTCCTATATATTATCGTACCAACAACTGAAAAGTAAATAAATGTTCATAAAATGGCCAGAGGGGCCGGGGAGATGGCTCAGTAGAATAAGAGCTTGCCTGGCAAGTGCAAGGGCCTGAGTTCAACCCCAGGTTCTGCCAAAAAACAAAAAAATAAAAATAAATAATAAATAATAAAATAGCCAGAAATGCTTTTAATTCTTTTTTTAAAATTTTATTTATTTATTTATTTATTTATTTATTTTGTGTGTGTGTGTGGCCAGCTCAGCCCACCAGGGGGCGGAGCTGGCTGGCATGTGGTGCTGGGGGATTGAACCGTGGTCCCTGTGCTTTGCTAAGCTTGTTCTAAGTAGGTGCTTTAGACCACTGAGCCATCTCACCAGCCCCAGAAATGCTTCTAAAAAAATGTACTTTCTTAAGACTATTTTATGAGTTTTTAAGATTATTTTATGCCTTCTAAGACAGTATCTCACTAGGTAGCCAAGGCTGCCCTCAAACTCTGATTCTCCTGCCTCCGGCTCCAGAGCGCTGGGATTCCATGCCTGCGGCACCACGTCCACCCAGGACACTGTTTTATCTGAACACTTGCTTATTACAATTTCAGTACTAGTTCTTCAAGGATTGTTAAAGAATAAAACTAAAATTCAGATTTTGCTTAAATTATTAAAAGTTCTAGGGGTTGGCCAGACAGCTCAGTGGTCTACAGCACCTGCTTAGGTAAGCTTGCACAAGTGCACAGGAAATGTGGTTTGATCCCGGGTACCACATGCCACGCCAGCCCCACCCCCAGAGTGGGCTGAGCCAGCCACAAAACAGAAAGAAGTTCCAAGTATGAAATGCTGTTGTTTGATGTGATGAAAAGTCACAAGGCTATACAAAATTCCTTACCTTTCACTATTTCTTTAAAATAAAAATGCTTGTCATGCATCTTGTAATAGTAATATTGATGGATAAAGTAATGAGGAATTTCAGACCAGCATTGGACATAATAGGGACACATGCGCAACCATGTTTACAGCAGCGCAATTCACAACAGCTAAGCCTTGGACGGGGCCTCTATGTCCACCGACAGATGAATGGATGAAGCAATTGTACTTATACACAATAAAATGCTACTCTGCTATAAAAAAAAAGGTCTGAGGTACTATTATGAAAATTGATGTACCTTGAGACAAATAAACCAGACACATAAACTTAAATATTTCGTATCTCTTGAATGACAAATTCAAATCAAAGAGCAGAATAAAATGTAGACAACAGAAAACAAGAAGCAAAATAAAAGATAACAGGAAACAGCAAATAAAAGGAGGACCAAGAGGGTCAGCAAGACAGCTCAGCAGACTAAAGTTCGATCTCCGGCACCACATGCTGCACCAGCCCGACCCCCGAGATGGGCTGAGCCGGCCAGAGTCCGGCTGTAGCGGTGCACACCTGTAATCCCAGCACTGAGGAGGCTGAAAGCAGGAGGATCACTATGAGTATGAGCTGTGTAGTGAGACACTGCAACACCGAGAGAGAGAGAGAGAGAGAGAGAGAGAGAGAGAGAGAGA
>NW_004524577.1:11592649-11594865 GCF_000260255.1 Octodon degus
AGAGAGAGACAGAGAGAGACAGAGAGAGACAGAGAGAGACAGAGAGAGACAGAGAGAGAGACAGACAGACAGACAGAACCAATGGACCAAGATACTCCGAGGGGGAGGCAGGAGAAGAGGAAGGGGACATTGACAATCAGGATGTGTGTGTACCACTCCCTGCAGTGAGTGTGGTCCTTGTGTACTACAAAGAGGCAGTGATAAGAATTAAAATTAAAAAATAAGCCCATGCTGACACTAGGCACTGGAAAATAACCTGTTTACTTCCCAGTGGATTCAATTAGTTCTTGGGCAAAAAGAGGCTTCTCTTTTAAACTTTCAGAATGGTATTCTATAATTAGTTTCCAAATCACTTTCTAATCTCACCACAAGGTGGAACTATAAGAATTTAAATAAAATAAAAGCACTAATACTGCAACAAACTAAGATTTAGAGACACATTTGTCTCAGCTGCCCCTAGTAGTGTTTACATTCTCTTCGGAACAGTTTCCTGGGTTTGTGGAAACTCGTTCAAAGGCTAATTTCTCTTTAAACCATTCATCATGTCAAAAATTATGTGAAGTGATACTATCAAGACTAGAAATTGTGGGCTGGGGAGATGGCTCAGTGGAATAAGCGCTTCCTGGCAAGCGTAAGGGCCTGAGATCAATTAAAAAAAAAAAAAAAAAAAGAGTAGAAATTGTTTTTGTTTTTGTAGTAATAGGGCTTAAACCCAAGGACTGTGTACCAGTGAGCTACATTTTTATTTCTTCACTTTGAGACAAGGTCTCCCTGACTGGTTGAAGCCAGGTTCAAATGTGCAATCCTCCTGTCTCAGCCTCCTGAATGGCTGGGATTACTGACATACAACATCATACTGTTATAGGCAGGTAAATTAGACACAAGTACTACAGGCAGGCAGACAGGGCCAGGCCCTCAAGGAGACCCATGGAGGATAAGATACGTTGCAACTGTGAGAGGCAGATGCTCCTACATGGGTCAGACCTAGAGACCAAAGTTCAAACAAATGCTGGCCTCCCTGAAGATGAGCATCTGGGATTGATCATCACCTTGGGGAAGCCAGGAAGTCACCAATCCAACCACTACTGGCTGGTTACTGGACAAACTCCTATTCTATATTCATGCCTGCTTGCTACATGACTCACTTCCCCATTCAGTTCTGGATTTAACCAGTTTTACCTGAGCAATGGTGCTTGTAACCTCACTGACCATAGTTTTGTCTCACCTCATGCCCACCTAAGCACGTTCCCATGTTCTCTACCTTAGACCCGCCTCACTGCATGGTTTTATACTATAAAAGTCTCTGGAGCAGACAGCTTCCTGGGGACAACCTGCTCTGGGGACCCCCTTCTGTTATGCTCTCAGACAGAAGCTTTCTTTCCCCCCAGTAAATATTCTGCTCTTAATCTCCATTTGTTCCTAAAATTCATTCTTCAGTTTTAGAGAACATGAACTTGTCCAGGTACCTTTCAGGCTGGGCATCTCATTTTCCCTATATCAATATCTAGCTTATCACTAACAATATAAACAAAAACCACTGAATTTTCAAATTTCAGGTTTTACTGGAAAATATTGATTTGCAAATACTTTTTTTTTTTTTAAACTGAGGATCAATCACAGGACCTTGTACTAGCCAGGCACACGTTTATGCCACTGAGCTATCTCCCTGGTCCATGAAAATATTTTTATAAAAAAGAAAGAAAAAAAATCATGCAAAAATTTTTGAATTTAATTATATTTAAATTATGCTCATGACCAAAAAAGCTCACAATTAATTCAAAAATACGTATTTCTTCACTAAAAATCTTTACCTAGTAACTCTTGATAATACTGTGCCACACTGACAAATAAGGTTCAAATTAATGATTAGCAAAGAATGATGCATTCAGGTAAATACATTCAGCCCCTCTTTGATAGGAAAGGCCATTCCTGTAAGAGCAATGGGGGTCACTTTGTCAGATCTCCCTTCGGACCCACCCTGGGCTTCGCTGACCTCTGACTGTGGCTGGCACCCTGTGGACTAAGACATGAATGCAAGGCATAGTGGACTGCGGGGCGAGGGTCTGCGGGCCCCAGGCAGCTGCTGCACAAGGACAGAGTTGCAGGGAAGTGACAAAAGCTTCGCACTGTAACCGTGACTGGTGTGCTAGTTGGGGCCAGTACCCTGAGAGAACTCAGCCAAATCCTTTCTGAATGCCTTTAACAACAGAGCTACC
>NW_004524577.1:11595692-11596908 GCF_000260255.1 Octodon degus
GATCTTCGAGGTTAAGGCTAGCCTGGGGTATACAGTGCGATCTTGCCTCAAAAATAAATTTTAAACAATGAACCTCACATACTTCCTGGATGATACTTCAAATGGCTCTCTCAAGTTATCACCCAAATGGAACCACTTGCTGGAATGGTTAGAAAGTGAGCCAGGCCCCAGGCTGGGAGGAAATGAGGTCCTCCTAAAGAGGAGAGCGTGCTGAGCCACTAAGAGAAAGGCAAGGTGGCCCCAAAGAGTAGACAGCACCCCAGCCAGCAAGGACACCTGCTGGCACCCTACTGAGACCATCACTGTACAAGCGGGCATGAGAAACCCACAGGCGGCCGGGCCACAACCTGCTGCTATCACTTTTCTATAAAACCCCAAGAATTAGAAGATCTAAGGCTCACTCTGTAGTTTTGGGTCTTTACACTGCTCTGACACTCCCTGATATTTACATTATACACATAAGCCCATTTTATCAAGTTCTGAGAAATAACGAACTACAAACAACTGGTTACATCCTGTTCATTAAACCCATAAAATACCCAGGATTACAAGCAAGACAACTGCCACCAGGAGATGATGACCAACGTTATTTTTAATAACACCCCCAGATAATAAGATTCCACGGCCTCCGCTACATGCAGGTCGTCCTAATTCTCCTTCCTGTCAGTGAATATTATTTTAAATCTAGGTTCCCAGTACCACAATTTATATTTTCTAAACCAAAACCACTGCAAATAGTATCTGGAATAGTAGCAGGTTTAGGATAGAATTACAAAGTCAATACTCAAATGTCAATAGCATTCCTATACACAAGTAACAAACTCATTGAGAAAGAAATCCCTAGGAATCGATCTAACAAAGAATGCAAAAGACCTCTACATTGAAAACTATGGTACTCTGAAAAAGGAGACTGAAGCGGTTATCTGAAAATGGAAAAACATTTCTTACTCTTGGGTAGGAAGAACAAATAGAGTGAAAACGGCCCTACTTTAAAAACTGTTACACAGATTTAATGCAATTCCAATCAAAATTCCAACAGCATACCTCACAAAATTAGGGAGAACAATCCTAAAATTCATTTGGAACCAGATGAGACCCAGAATAACAAAAGCAATTCTGGGCAACAAGGACAAGGCAGCGGGTATCACAACTTCTGTCTTGAAACTACATGATAAAGTTACTGTGGCAAAAGCCGTGCAGTACTGGGGGGGGGGGG
>NW_004524577.1:11597891-11604192 GCF_000260255.1 Octodon degus
CCGGGGGGCCGCCCCCTGGTGGGCTGAGCAAGCCACACACACAAAATAAATAAATAAATAAATAAATAAATAAATAAATAAATAAATTTGAAAAAAAGAAAGAAATCAATCAAAAACAGACACTGGAGAGGCTATGGGGAAAAAGGAATCGTTCTCCACTGTCAGTGGGAGTGCAGATTGGCGCAACCACTGTGGAAATAAGCGTAGAGATCCCTCAGAAAACTAGGACTGGAAGCCCCACTTGACCCAGTTAGTCTCATAAATAATTTAAAGCACTGTAGCACAGAGATATAGGTGCACCCATGTTTATAGCAGCACAATTTATAATAGTTAGATCTTGGAAACAACCCAAACATCCATCAGTTGAGGAATGGATAGAAAAGATGTGGTCTTTATACAATGGAGTACTACTCAGCCACAAAAAGGATGAGCTGGAGACTTTTATTACTGGTAAATAGATGCAACTCCAGACCATACTCAGAAGTGAAGTAAGTCAGATGCACATGGGCAGATACTGTCTCTCCAGTGTGAGAAGCTGAAAGAGTAAGATGTGAAAGCTACAACAGACATAATAAAATGGGGAGAAGCTTCAAAAGCAAAGACAAACTGGGGTAGGGGAATGGTGGAAAGAAGGGAAAACTATACAGTTAAGAAACTTATACTACTATTTTCTCTTAGTTCACTGAAAAGAAAGATTTGCACAAATATTGTTTGGATAATTAAATACTATTATCTTGTATCCTGAGTAACTGATTTAAATACACCAATATGTGATGCATTATTACCCTCCTACTACCTTGTTTTCAATTTTTTTTTCTCTTTAAAATTGAAAAAAAAGAATACACAGGTTCCTTAATGAAAAAGGAAAACATATGTTTTTTTTAGGGCAGGGTCTGCAGGGCCTTACTGCATAGATTGGACTCGTAGTGATCCTCCTGTTTACAGCCTCCGAAGTGCTGGGATTACAGGCCCACACCACCAAGCCCAGTCTCAATCTCAGTGTGCCCCAGGGGCACTGCCAGCACAGCAGGCCTGAGGATCGAACTCCAGCCCCTGCGTCTGCCTAAGCAGGTGCTTTAATCCACTGAGCTATTTGACTGGCCCTCACACATTATATATATTCTTAATCTCTGCAACAGAAATATACTTTTTGTAGGAGAAATACAATTCACAAAGATGTTCAACATCTCTGAAATAACTGCTTCCTAAGTGACATTCTAGTTACAGCAAGCTCCCAAATTCCAAGCCACTCCACGGAGCTCTATGAACCACAAATTCCCAGCAGCTAGTTCTCCCAGCTATGCAAAGCCAGGGTCACTGAGGAAATGAAGCCTTTCTGTCTCACACTAAGGCTTAAATCTCAGAGAACTTATTTTTCTCCCCAACCCCTGTCCTGAGCACTCTACACTTTGACAACCAGTTTCACCAAGAGCAGGTTTGAGGTAGCTGACACCAAGCAAGTCAGAACCACCTTTTCAAAAGTGTGTGGTGAACTTCACAGCTCTCCACAGTCCCAGGGGAAAACCAGTGAGAGGATTTTTCAGAAACAGACAAGAGGCTAGGGAGATAGCTCAGCGGTATAAGTGCCTGCCTGGAAAGGGCAAGGGCCCAAGTTCAATCCCTGGTATGCATGCTGTGCCAGCCCTGAAGCCGGGCATGGTGATGCACACTTGTAATCCCAGCACTGGGCAGGCTGAAACAGGAAAATCAGTCCCTCCTGTATAGCAAGACCCTGTAACAAACAAATAAATAGAAATTTAGAAAAAGAAAAACAGACAAGAGTCAAAAGCTGAGGTCACATAAAACATGAGTGATAAAAATGGTATTTCTAAAGTTAAGGCATTGGTTTATTGAAAAAACAATGTCCAACTGATCAATTTTGCACGCCTGTATCTGGTTATCTGAGCAACTGCTTTGAAGACTGCAGTATGACAATCACTGCTGGTTGTCTACCACCTTGTTAAATTCCTATCACCTGTATTGTTTTAATTGTTAAATTCTCTTTAAAATAAAATTTAAACATAAGTTAAAAAAAAAAAAAAAAAAGCTGAGGTCAGCTGGAGGCTTCTTTCCATACAAGAGAAGAGGAACTGCCCAGGAACTGTATTTATTTATATTTTTTGTATTTTGTATTTTGTATTTATTTATATTTTTGACAAAGTTAGTATCAGACACAGGGTTGCCTAGTAACTAATGACTGCAATTGTCTCAGGCAAGATGTTTTCCTCAGGACTCGGGTAGCTGGATTGCTTTAGGCGCTCCAGCCTTGCCCTGCCCCCACACACGTGACCAATTTCCTACTTCAGAAGCTCCCTCCAAAAGTGAACCATGAACACACCAGTCAGGTTACTGCAAGGTACAAGGGTGCCAGCACCCGGGCAGCAGAGCTTCATCCCAACCCCAAGAACTAAGGGACCCTGAAGCGACGTCTGCCAGATAATTAGCGCATGCTCTCAAAACTCCATTGTCACATTTCTCAGCTTACACTCACAATATTCCCATTCTACCCAATATTCCCATTCTTCCTCTAGCAACTGAAATCTTACTTCTCCTTCAAGGTCAAGTTATAATGTCATCTTCTACCTTACTATCATATTACTTGGTTTATAACAGGTCACTAATCATTATTGTCCTTAGAATGTTTTACACACACTATGTGTAAACACTGATGTTTTGGAAGGACAGGGCACAACTGTCTTAGGTCTTCATTATAAATGTCTCCTGCCTTACACAGTACTTCACACAGCAGATATTCAAGGAGTGCTTGCTGAGTGAGTAGAGGTTAAATCTCTGGCACTTTGCACATGACCTTGGCCATGCTCTGAGCTGTGAGCTCTTGAGGGCCTGTGTTAGTCATGGAAGGATGAAGAAAAACACAGGAAATGGATCCACACCCCATCAAACCACTTCGTGCCAGGGATGTGTCACTGCTCCCAAAGCCCATTACAGCTGTGTACGAGAGTCAGTGCCTGCAGTCATGTCTGACACAAATGGAGCTACACAAATGCCATGGATGGCTAACACCTAGAGAAGAAGCGTCCACTCTGTCTGTCAAGACTTCCCAAGCATTGCGTTATCCATCTAAGTTAGTCCAGTAAATGACTGACAGAGAGATACTCAAACAAACTGAGAATAATAAAAAACTGAAGTGTTATTAATAAAAACATAGATAGATCATAAGAACAGAATCAAGAATAGGCCCAGATATTTATGGAAAAACTGGTTTTTGACAAAACAAAGGTAATATAGTACAGGACAGTGTTTTCAACAAATGAGTTTGGGACACTCCACACCCACATGAAAAAGGAGTCACTGAGCCCTTTTCTTCAAAACAAATCATAACCCTAAATATTTAAAGCTAGATAACTGTTAGACAATCACAGCAGTGCACCTCTGAATCAAGGGACAGGTAAAAGTCAAACAGAGGGGCTGGTGAGATGGCTCAGTGGTCTAAAGCACCTACTTAGAACAAGCTAAGCAAAGCAAAAGTGCAGGGACAACGGTTCAATCCCCCAGCACCACATGCCAGCCAGCCCCGCCCCCTGGTGGGCTGAGCTGGCCACACACACACCAAAAAATAAATAAATAAATAAATAAATAAATAAACAAAACAAAATTAAAAAGTCAAACAGAAGCTAGAAGCAAGACTGTAAAGAAAACGGGATTCTTCACCATTGCTGGGGAAATGAGAAACAATGCAACCATTTGGGCCACAATTTGGCATTTTCCAGTAATATTAAACTATGCTGGTCATGTGACCCAGCAGGTCCACTCCTAGGTAAATACACAAAAGAAATGAAACCGTGTCCATGCAGAGACGTGTACGTTATTTACAGCAGTACCGTTTACAAGAGAGAGCAATTCAAACGTCCACCCACCTAAGAGGATAAAGAACCTGCGATGCAGCCACAGGACACCACACTACCCAGCAACTAAAAAGGATGAAGAGACACAGATGAGCCTCAGAAACATTGTGTCACAAGATTTATTTAAGTGAAATATCCAGAAAGAGAAGTCTACACCAGAAACTGTAGCAGAGGTTGCCTAGGACTGGGGACAGAGGTGACCTACAGGGCAAATGGGCACAGGTTTTCTTCTCCAGGTGATGGGTCTATTCTAAAGTTAGACTACGATAATGGCTGTACAGTTCTGTAAAATTATAAAATGTTACCCAATTACATAGTTAAATCAAGTGAATTTTATGGTGTATAAAATATATATCAATGAAGCTATTTTTAAAGTCTTAATCACATTCCACTTGAGAAAGCAAATGGCAGTCATGTTTGTACACAGGAAATGTTTATATGCATAACAATTAACAGGAATTAAAAGTGGTGCCTGGAATATCAGCTGGGGTGTTGGATTGTTCTTACACACATCCGTACACACAAGTGAAAAGCATTTAAGAGAACGCATTTCTACTTACTGAAAAAAAATAGTTCCAAAGATTTTCCATTAATAAAACACAGGGCAGGTCATAATACTAATAAAAGTGCAAAAGATGCCAATGTCAATCAACTACCAGAAAACCTGTTACTCCAGGCCAAAAAGGAGGTCTACTGCTAAGGAAGCAAAAGAGTAAATGGAGTACATGCAAAAGGTTACAAGTAATCGGACGTTGAGTGATGGGGAAACATTTGCTAAGCTTTATATCAGCACAGTCTTCAAAGCTTCACACTTACTAAAACTCTTAGAATGGCATTTGCTGTGAGTGTATCACGACCGTATCTCAACTCAAAAATGATTAACATACCAAACAGAATTTTGCTTAACTATTGAAGCAATATACTGCTGTCCTTTGAGACAAGGCCTTGCTAAGTAGCTCAGGCTGGCCTTGAACTCATGGTGATTCTCCTGCCTCAACCTCCCGAGTGCGGCAATTACGGCCACGTGCCACCATGCCTGGCTGCGAAGCTACATTCTGAACTGACTATTAAAGCACCATTTTGTTAAACAGGTCAGGGGGTGGGGGATGGGAGCCAGAAACGCCTCTGGTAGAGAATTACATTCTTATAATCACAGCTGCTCTTTCATAAAGGAGAGGAAAGTCACCTTCATAAATAAATTCAGGAGAAACGCCGAAGGTCATCCCCTCCTTGCCATGAAAGTGAATAGACATAAAACTTTAACTTGAGCATAATAAAAAGCCTTGCCCTGAGGGGCTTGGGACAGCTCAGCACAGAGTTTGCCTAGCCCATGTCAGGCCCTGGGTTCAACTCCCTGCACACCCAAAGCTGGGGGCAGATAGTTTGCATACCTCCTACCCAAAGAGTCTGGTTAAAATGCAAACACCCTTAAAGAGGTGGCAAAGCAGTCAGCAGCAGCCTGGACTTCACCTAAAAGGGATTAACTGTCCACTGCCTTCCTTTGAGGTAACAAATTAAGTATGAAAAAGACTAAACTTTCATAAAATAACATTATCTTTTTCTTTTCTCATAGTAAAAGTACTTTAGAAAAGTTGGAAAGTATTTAAGACTAAATGATCTTACAATGTAGGGAAAACACACATAAAAGTAAGCAAGGGAACAGCTCAGAGGCAGGGAGATAAGGAGGTACGTATCGCTGAGATGATGACGTGTGTAACCTTTACCTGTGCTCCTCTTACTGTGCAGCTCTGATTACAAGACTGACGTCCCCTCAACTCATTTTCTGACTTAAACCCATCTTAGGAAGTTCAAATAGATGTAAAAGCTCAAAAGAACAAGTTACAAAAGAAATACATGATGCACCAATTGCATTACATGAACGTGACATAAAGGAAATGGAACTGTCTAGTTAAGAAGTAAAAAAAAAGAGTGGCACAAATAATCTTTCAAGCCAGGTGTGGTGTTACACGCCTGCTATCCCTGCATTTGGGAGGCTGAGGCAGGAGGATCACAGTGAGTCTGAGGCTAGCCTGGGCGACACAAAGTGAGTCCAAGGCCAGCTTGAACTGCATAGTGAAACCCTGTCTCAAATGACATTAAAAAAGATATCTTCAGATATTTAAGTGCTGCCAAATATGACTTACATCATCCTAAGAGGATAGCCCAAGACAGTAAAGTGGAAAGTCACAAAAGGCAAATTTTCAACAATGAAAGAAATAGCTCAATCATTATCAAGTGGACCAAAAGTATAAACAGTCCATAAATTAGAAAATTAACGACCTATTAGAAGAAGGCCTGTGACAAAACATGTCTATGATGACCACCAAAACAACTAAATCCCTTTCAAACCTGCAATTCTAATTAAGACAAAATTAATTATATTTGCTTTTTTCCAGTCTTCAATATATTAAAATGGGAACGTGATTTGGGAAATA
>NW_004524577.1:11605456-11623836 GCF_000260255.1 Octodon degus
AACTCTAAACACACGGTGAGGGCCGACGGCAGGGGGATAGGCAGATCCTCTGACCTGAGCCAGGGAGTCTGAGACTTTATGGACTTTGCTAGGGGCGAAGCTTGAAGGGCGGGGTCAGTGACGCACGAGGAGCTGATTGGAGGCTCCGCTGTGTGGGCGGGACAGGTCAAAGGAAGTGGTACCCAGGGCTGGAGAGGGCAAGGAGGACGATGAGGTCCTGGGAAGATAAACTGTTGTTTTGGGGAGTCAGCCATGTTGGGTCAGGGCTATGCTAATTCAGCAGTCTGTACTCCGGCCATAACCTATCACCAAGGATCAAACTCGGCACCTTGTGCTTGCTTATTTCATTGAGCTACCACCAGCCCAATGTTTGTGCAGGGTCTCACTTTGCAACTCAGACGCATAGTGACTGTGACTTCTATCATGAGCCAGGGTTACCCAGGGTTCCTTCGGTTAAATCTAGGCTCCATCCCACATATCCAAAACTCCTTAGGAATACCAAAAGCCCAAATTTTGGTTTAACTGAAAATGCAAAAAGCAGAACCTGATCCTAAGACAAAACAGCAGGTTGAGAAAATGCACAGACTGTTGAGAACCGGGCCCACACCTGTAAATGGCTACTCCTGCCTCCCTGGGATGGGCAGGGCGCCTGCTCCCAGGGTTTCTACTTCTTGGAGTGAAGCATAGATAATCCCTGTTCTGGGAAACTTTCTGACTCCTCTGAGCACCAGCACTCCACGCACAAGTGTGTCCTAAAATCTCTGCCTAACAAACCTTTCCCGTGTCTCTTATTAAGCCATCCTAAAAATCCTTTTCCACATCAGGGATCAGCAAACCTGCAAACTTACAGAAATACGAGTTAAGTTTCCCAACTTAGCTTCAGGAACCTTTCAAACACCAGTAGGCTGGCAGTGGTAGTGCATGCCTGTAATCTCAGCACTCAGCTGAGGCAGAAGGATTGCAGCGAGTTTAAGGCCAGCCTGCACTACAAAGTTGAGACCCTGTCTCAACAAAATAAAACAAGAGACAATAGCACTAGAAGGCTGTCTAGGGCAGAGACAAGCCCAATAGCTAGGTGCAGGGCCAGGGCCTGAACCTGGAGTCTTAACCATCTCACTGTGTGACTTTCCCTGGGATCCAGGGTAAAAAGACAATGACACTGCAGTGGAGGGCGAGCTCAGAGAAAGGAACTTGAAGGGCAGATCCAGCCCCACGGGCCAGCTTCCACCCACAGCTGACCTTCCTCTCTGTGTCTGAAATTCCAGCAGGGTTTCCATCTCTAGCAGGACAGCTATACACTCCATCAAGCGCAGACCACACAGGACAAGCAGTTCACCCAGTTCTTTTTACTGATCCTGACAACAGCTGCTCCGCAAAAGGGGGTGCCTCGGGGAGACACACAGATGCACTGGGCACGTAAGAAGAAACTAAAATCTACTGGGGGAGGGAAGATGACTCCCTGTGTGCACATGTGTGTAGAGTACCTTCACAGTGAGATACAGCTTCCGGTTCCTTTTTAAATTCCAAGATTGTGTCTTACTAAGTCATTGAACTGACTAGACTGGGCTAGAACTTTGGATCCTCCTGTGTCAGCCTCCCAGAATAACGGGATTACAGATGTGCACCACCACACCTGACCATGCTTTCTTCTTTAGTGTATGCTGCCTGATCCCACAATTTAAATTCAATCTTCACCAAAATAAGATGGGCATTATGTAAAAATCATAAAAATAAATAAATAAAAATAAAAACCATAAAACCCAACAGGTTACCCTGTGAACAAAATCAGTATCATATTTCATCTGTTTAATGAAATACAATTTCAGGCTTCCAAAAATGACTGAAGTTTCATATTTTAATGATGCCCCACATGTAGCAAAGAATGTCCTTATTATGAATACCATAATGTTCTTAAATTTTATGTGATAGCCTAGTAGTATATACTTCCATGAGTTTTTGTAATCAAAAACAAAAATATTTGAACAGTATTTAAAAATTCCTTAAGGAAAAGCGCCAGGATGCTAATGCTGTACATCAAGAGCACAGTACCAAAGCCAGGCACAAGATTCAGCACTGTCAGAACTGTGCGGCGGAGTCAGCCTCGGAAGCTCCTCTCTGAAGCTGGCCCTCCTCCATCTCCACAACACAGACAGCTTTTCATGTACTATATTAACTTCAAATGCCCGTTAGCGTCCAGCACACATGCAAGTCCAACTCGACCCCCGCTGCCCTTGCCTATGACCCTTTCCCGCCTGGTTGCTGCCTTCTGCGCTACTTGTCTTCCTCTCTCAGCTTCCTGGAGAACCAGTTTCTGAATTCTCCTCTGGATTTGTTTGATTTCATGGGAAGGATGATCCTAGCCCAGGGATGGCAAATGTTTTAGAGACGAGCACCCAAACCGCAAGCCCAAACCCATGTATTTATAACAAAGTGTCCACAATGCAATCAAACCTCAATATGAAGGTTTTAATTTTAGAAAAAAACTCATATATTAACATCTTTTGTGTTAAGAGAAAAGCAAACAGATCAAGTGCCAAGGTTCACCACTGCTGCAAACCTTCAAAGAAACTTGGCTATATCCGAAAGAAAGCTGGAGATGAGTCATCAATCTCAGCAACTATTAGAAAGTTTCCAAGTGAGAATAAGCTAGTTCTAGCCAATATTGTCTCAAAGTCTAAACTGGTAAAACTAAAAGTAATCTTAGACAAATAAATGGTTTTCATCTATGAATATGAGTAAACCTGCTACTGATATAGGGGAAAAAATGAAACTCCTGACCTAAAAGGTACCTGGGACGAGTTCATGTTCTCTAAAACTGAAGAATAAATTTTAGGAACAAAGAGATTATGAGCAGAATATATTTACTGCAGGAAAGAAAGCTCCTATATGAGAAAGGGACAGAAGGGAGGGTCCCCGAGCGGGTGGTCCCCAGGAAGCTGTCTCTTCCAGGGACTTTTGTAGAGTAAAACCATGCAGGTCTACGGTGGAGAACATGGGCTCACTTAGGTGGGCATGCGGTAGGACAAAACTAGGGTCACAATGAGATTACAATCACCACTGCTCAGGTAAAATTGATTAAGTCCAGGACCAAATGGGAAAGTGAGTCACGACGCAAGCGGGCAGGAATATAAAACAAGAGTTTATTCAGTAGCCAGCCAGTAGTAGTCAGATCAATGATTTTTCTGGTCTTCCCCGGGGTAATGATCAATCCCAGATGCTTATCTTTAGGGAAGTGAGCATTTGTTCGCTCTTTGGTCTCCCTCGGTGTGGCTCACTCCAGAGGCATCTGTCTTTCTCACAGTTGCAAAAACATCTTATCTTCCACACTGTCTCCTTGAGGGCCTGGCCCTGTCTGACTGCCTATAATATTTCTATCTAACTTGGACTACCACCAACCTACAAATGGACAAACTGCATCACACAGTAGAAAGACCACAGAAAGAGGTCCGGAGTGGACCCCAAGTTTGGCCTCACTGGTTATCACATGTTAGACATGGGAGCAAGCACACTGTCTACGTCTAAAATGAAATAATCTCTTTGGTTTTAAAAGTAGGAATTTAGCCTACATTTGTTTTTCCTGTAGACTACATTTTCTCTCACTCCCACCAAAGCAGCCCTTGCACTTTCTCATCATAGCAGTTCTACACTGTAAACCAGCGGGGGAGTGGAGAGAGTTTAATATGGCCTAATGGCCGTTCACTGAGCAACAAGATCTTTCATGTGAGTGAAGAAAAGCAGCAGTGCCGGGAGGCCATGAGCAGCGTGAGCTGCAGACAGACCTGTGCCTGGTGCAGCTCGGAGCCAGCGTTCAACAGCAAGGTCTCCTGCCTCAACGTACCCCCTTCTCTAGGTGGACACCTCTGGTCTAAGGGCCTCAAAACCACAATTTGGGATATGCTATCCACAGACCAAAGTGCAGTTTTTTGTTCTCTGAAAATGCCTTCGTCATTACTTTTCCAGTAAAGCACAGCCTTCCACAATGCTTGGCTCTTTCCGTACCTCTTGTATCTCTAAGCCTTGCAAAGCATACTGATTAAAGAAGAGCACATATAGAAATGTGTGGCCACAGAGAGGCCAAGGAAAACAGGAAAGAGTTACAATGCACAGGGAAATGCTGACATCAGAGATGAGAGAAGAGGTGATATGTCCTAGCATGCTCTTTCTTCACGCTTCTCTACCTCTATTTCTTCTTAATTATTCAACTCTATATTTGCCCTGATGGTGCATAATCTTTCCTAAGCCTCAGTTTTCTCAACAGTAAAATGTAATAGCTCAGTGGATTAAAGCATGTGCAAGCAGGCGCAAGGGCCGGGGGTTCGATCCCCAGGCTGGCTGTGCCGGACCCACTCCCGGAGCGTGCAGAGACGGCAAGTGAGACTGGGCGTGGTGGTAAGCGCCTGTAATCCCAGCTCTTGGGAAGCTGTAAACAGGCAGATCACTACAAGTCCCATCTATGTAGTGAGACCCTATAGACCCTGTAGACCCTGTCCTAAAAATTTAAAAAAAAAAAAAAATCAGATAATGTGTATATTACCCACCTGAAAATAGCAAGTACTCAAGAAACAGTAGAAATAGTGGTGACAGTAATAAAGGTAATAATGAGTGAGTAATAAAGAAGAAAAATATAGTTGGCCACAAGAAAGATCTATAGTTATTTGATGAAATTAGGGAGTAGAAGTTTGATGTTCTTAATTTGTAAAGACAATTTATAACGTTTGGGGCTGGGGAGATGGCTCCGTGGAATAAGCTCTTCCCTGGCAAGCGCAAGGGCCTGAGTTCAATCCCAGGTTCTGCCAGAAAAAACAAACAAACAAAACAACAACAAAAAATTATAACTTTATCACAAATGCTAAAATTATTTATACTACTTAACTGAGCCTCATGAATAAAAAGAAAAAGGTTATCTTCTTGTCATATAATAGCTTTTCATTTAAAACCTTGGTCTGTATGCTGCAAAAATGTCAACATCATGAAGATCAGTAAAAAGGTGTGGAAATTTCCCAAGTCAGGCCAGAAAGGAGTAACAACTAAGCAGAATACGTGACCCTGAAAGGGATCCTGCCCTGGGAGGGAAATACTGTAAAGCCTCAACTAACAAAGCTGGACACTAAATACTGAGCAATGTAAACTTAGGGAGGCAGTACCTCCCGGCGTAACAGCATATCCCTTATCTCAGGTAACGCCTATGGAAGTATTCATGGCTGAGGGCCACAGCGTACACCTCATCCTCCAACGCTTCGAATTTTTTTAAAAGGCAGGATACACATAGTATGTGGGAAAGGTAGAACAAACGAGGTAAAATACGTAACAAGAGTTAATCTGTATGTTAACCAGTGTTGCTTATGTTTTTATTTCTGTAACTTTTTAAAACTTAAAATTATTTTCAAACCATTTAAGTTGTAAAATTTAATCTCTAGTCCATCTGTCCTGTTAGTATTTCACACCTCTTATTATCTGTAAGTCACTAGATTCTTTTTTTTTTTTTTTTTTTTTTTTTTTGCGGAAGCAGGGATTGAACTCAGGCTCTTGCATTTGCCAGGTAATCACTTATTCTACTGAGCCATCTCCCTGGCCCCCCCAGTGATTAGCTCTTGCTCTTATAAAGTATCTTAGATGACACTAGTGCCTTCCCATGTGCTATTCATTTTTATTCTACCTCTGATAGATTCCAACTAAATCTCCAAAAGATTTAGGTGACGTTCTATGACAGCTAGGGAGTACCCTGCCCATGAAGTCACGGGTGAAGGGGACAGGTGGTAGATTGAATGAGGGCTTCAAGGTGTCAGGTCTGACTCCCCAGGAACTAGAAATGTTATTTAGGAAAGGGCCTCTACAGATCTGATTAAATTACAGGTGCTATGACTGGGAGATCATTCCCATAGGTCCTACGTCCATAATCACAAGCGTCCTATTAGGGAGGGGAGCTTAGCCAAATGTGTCATGCAAATCAGAGGAGGCCAGAAAGGCAGAGACTGGGGTAGTGTGGCCAAGGGGATTGATAGGCCAGCTGCCTGGAGCCAGCAGAGGCAAGCAATTCAGTCCAGTAAGACACTGCAGGTTCCTGGCCCCCCAGAGTCATAATAAAATAATTTTGTTAGAGTACATCACCAAGTTTGTGTAATTTATCACAGTAAGCCACAGGAAACTGAACATATACCCTTAGATTACAAAACAATGAATGTCCACTACTAAGCACGACACAGAGAGATTTTCAAAATTTAAATCTTCATCTCAGCAATTACCCAGTAATCTCTGTGAACTAAATAAATGCAAACTGTGGTCCCTGGCATACAACTGCCCTGCTGGTATCGGAAGACACCTGTCGGGCTCTCTGGAAGCCTCTCTTCTTAAGGCCACATCCCCATTTGTCTCAACTGTCCTCCTCAGGACAGTGCTAGGACCCTCTGATGCATGCTCCCTCTCAGAATGCACTGTCAGGAACTGAGCAAAACTCCCTTGATGCAGCCTAACCAGCATGCAGTACAGGACAACCATGGGCCCAAAGCTGTAATAAGACCTGCAAGACGCCCCTCACAAGCCTGCCATCAGCAGATCCTAAGTATAAGTCTTAAGGATTGCAGCAGGCCTGCAGTACCCACCAAGCTGATTCAATGTGAGCTGGACTTTATGCTTTCCTCCCTGTGAAGATTCTCCTTTTGGGTAAAACTAGAGTGTGGAGGCCCAGCTGGGTAACTGTCCTTGAAAAAAGAGCAACTGTCTCCATTTTGGCTGTGCCTGATCCTTTTTCCATGTATTGGTATGTACAGAGCTGGCTAGGACTTTTCCTTACCCCTTCAGTTGGCTTTAAACAATGCATATCAGTCTGGTCAAGGTGCTGGTCGTAGTCTTTGAAGACAGCACGCACGTTTTCCTGGTGGCCCCACCTGCTGCTCTCTAGTGTGA
The DNA here is from genome assembly GCF_000260255.1 of Octodon degus. Classification (NCBI taxonomy): domain Eukaryota; kingdom Metazoa; phylum Chordata; class Mammalia; order Rodentia; family Octodontidae; genus Octodon; species Octodon degus. The sequence continues at coordinate 11,612,360 of NW_004524577.1, forward strand.
GCCAGGTCAAGACAGGATGAAGAGCCAATGCTCCACGCTGTTGGCTGGGATCACGCCTAGAGACAGAGGCTATGACTTCCTAGGGCTTGAAAGATTACACGTCAGAGCTGAAGCACTGGACCCCAGAACATTAGATACTATCTCAATTGTATAATGCAGATTACTCTCTGCATAGCCTTCTCTCTGCAGACTGCAGAAATAAATGCAGGCGTCCTGCAGCTCACATACTCACCTACTTCCCACCACTCTCAGTCATTCGTCCTTAAGCCACTCCTCCTTCATGACTAAATAATAAACCTGGGTTCGGCTCTGAGTCCAGGCCTTTGTTCCGATAGCTATTACCGTGACTGAACTTAGCACCCCTTGGCTCCCCATACTATAAATATGCTTTAGTGTCTTTATTCTCACCATGGGTTGCACTGGAAGTGGCAGAATGGAATCAACTTAACAAGATTCCAATAACGTATCCATGGGATTACAAATATAAACTACCCTGACTGAGATGAGGATCAGGCAGGGCTCTCTCTACTAGAGGTCCAACTGTCAACACTGTGAATGGATTTTAGGCATCTGTTACTCCAAGGAGACGGAATAAGCATGCCTTCTTTGCCTTCACCCCTGTAAGGGCTGCAGGCAAAGAAGAACAAGTCTCCTGCCAGCAGTCACCAGCCATCAGTGAACATTCAGCACTGATGACGTCCTCATGAGAAAACAGCCACCTCATGGAGTCCGCCACACACATGCAGACTCCTACACTTGTGTACGAAATGTGGCGTTCTTTCTGAAATGCCGCTACAGTGTCGTTCTTCTCAAAGCACTGCTGGGAAGCAGGCCCCTTGTTTCCTCCGTCCCACTTGCCACGCAGTCACTCTCCCTGCGGCCAGCCTCAGCAGCAGGCACCTCAGGCTCTCTGGGCTGCAGTGCACGCCTCCTCCTCACACTCAGCTTACGTCCACTGCCCCGCGCAGAGCCACCCTGACCCCAGCTCTGAGCTCTGAAAACCCTTACATCCTTCTCACCTCTTCTGACTCTATCATGACTGCTTAATGATTTCATGTATGTATATTTAATATCTCAACCACACAATGACTTGCATGAAAACAGATAGCTTCCTAAGCTGCATTTCAGAGTCCTGATGATAATCAGAAGTTCTGTGCAATCGTCTAAGCATAGTGTTAGTCTGGAACTAATTCTTCCTTCCTCCCTTCCTCCTTCCTCCCCTCCCCCTCTCCCCCTCTCTTTCTTTCTTTACCAGGAATCAAACTCAGGACCTTCTGCTTGCCAGACAGATGCTTAAGCCACTGAGCTATATACTTACACATTACAGTTTGTATGTATTTGTCCCTCCAAAGCCTTATGCAGCCATTGAGGCACAGTTCTACAGTTTGTGATTAATTCATGATCTAAGGCTGGGATTATGTGTCTGAGTACTGCTGGGATTATGGGTCCAAGTAATGCTGAGATTATGGGTGTGAATGAACGTAACATAAGAGAGACAGAAAGACAGACTTGCTCTCTGCAGCCACTGTTGCTGCAGCTTCTCCATTCTGCTCTTGCTCTCTGCCACCACCATGAATGAATGCTCTCTGTCACATGCCACTCTGCCTTGAGCCAGTTGACTAAGGTCTAAACCTCCACTGTGAGCTAAATAAACCTTTCCTTCCTTCATCTTGGGTGTCAGGCATCTTTCCCAGCAACGAGAGAAGAGTAACCAAGACACCTTAGCTCCTAGTCTGGAATTTTGTCCCTGATGAGGAGTCTATCATTGCTCATGGTGAAAGCCATTACTCCAGTCAATCATTCCTCTTCATGAAAGGATATCCAGAATGTCTCAGTCTATAAATCACCTATATAAAAACCATTTGTTACTTCCTTGTACCTCTTAAAATCTTGAAATGACAATTATTTTCTCATACATAAGAAATCTTGATTTGGGAGATTTTCTCCTAAATTGCATACTCTGGGACTCTAACCCAGTATTTCTCCAAAAGCACACAAATCTTCCTCAACTGTAGACACTGTTATCCATTATATCACAACAGAAAGAAATTAAATGTCAGGTCCTATTTGCAAAGAAAGCAGACAAACGTCCAAATGTTCAGCTTCGCTCCTTTAATCACCGAACTCCAAATTTATCCTCCAGAATTCAACATGAAACACAGAGCAAAGGCCCAAGTAAGGCAGAAGGGGAATGATGTTCATTTCTCCTCTGTCTGGTGTATCAAACATCCTCTTAATTTACTTTATCTCTAAGCTTCAGTTTTCACGCCAGCCTAGTTGCACGATCTTGGGGGGGTGGGGGGATCACAGAATTTCTGCGCATAGTTCTATCACCTATAACAAAAGTGTAACAAGCAGGACCTGTCCATAAGACTATTCCGAGAAATACAGGAAGACATAGGGTATCAGATCCTATTAATATAGCTAATAATATGAAAAAGTACCTAGCATCCAGTCTGGGTTCAATAAAAGCTACTACTGTTTTCTAAATCACTTAAAAATATTTTGGGAGGGCTGGCAAGATAGCTCAGTGGACTAAGCACCTACTTAGGCAAGTTTAGGCAAGCTCAGATACTGCGGTTCAATTCCCAGCACCACATGCCATGCCAGCCCCACCTCCAGGGCAGGGTGAGCTGGCCACTCCAGGCTACATGTGAGACCTGCAACAACCAAATACATAAAAATAAAAATAAAAATGAATTTGGATATGCCAAATGAAACTGCTGGTTATTTACATATTGATACATTTATCTGTTCTGAGAGTTCTCATAGTGTGCCCCAACTTGAGAGCATCAAATTCATGAGAAATGAAAGCATCTCTAACTTGTTAGAAATACCATTTTTCAGGCCCCATTCCAGATCTAGTGAATCAGAAGTTCCTGGGGCGAGATGCAAAAGTCTGTTTTAATAAGCCCTCTAACTGACTCTGATACAACTAAGGTTAGGAACCAGTGGTATAAATTTAAGGTCCTAGAGAGAAAGCAATTAGACAAAAATATTAAGAGTCAAAAATATCACATTCTACTTTCATAAGTCAATAATTTAAAACTCCCCCTATCTTTATCTGTGGCCACAATTTAAAATTATCCAATTAGCCAGGCACATAGAGCAAACAGATCTTTTTATCTTTTCATTAAAAGCTACCACAGTTTGCCCTCAGCCTGGGAATTCCCATTTTCTCTCCAGCCACCAAATCAGAAAATAAGAATAACATGGCTGATCCACGGAGTTGTGAAGTCATTCACTTTACTGTGATAGCAAAAGGTATTCCCATCATTAACTTAACCTTTCCAAAAGCATCATGGAACAGACACAAAAATGTAACACAGTCACAGAATACCTCCCAGGCAGTCACCCAGCAAGTCACTAACCATCAAACAGGGTGTGGCCCAACACGGAATTCCAGGCTTCTGTCTCTGCAAGGCATTCATGTACCAATAAATTAAAATTTAGAGGAAGGCAGAAATATCCTACTACACGGCGTCACAGATAAATTTATACCAGAGCTTATCAATGCTAAGGAATATAACTGCACTGTAAAATGTCAGATGGGCCCTCCACAGGGAAGCACACTAGAGGGACTTCCTGGGCTCGCCTGCTCTCACAGTCATTCGGGGCCTGAAATTATTCCTCCTGAGGACAGTATCTAAGTCATAGCTCAAAGTTCTAATCCTAGGTCCAAGTAAACAATTAATTAAAAGCAATCTAATTTTTTATAATCTTTCACTTCCTTGGTTAGTTTAACTTCAAAAGTATTTCATTTTTCTTGATGCTACAGTGAAAGGTATTATTTTCCTAATTTCTTTCTCAGCGAGTTCACTTACAAATGCTATTGATTTTCATGGGACTCTGCATCTTGCTAGGAGCCTTTCAGTGGAATTCTTCCATGGAATTCTAGGAGTCTTTTAATGGAAAGTTTTGGGCCTTGCAAGGCGCAGATCACGTCATTGCAGACGACTTTGTTCTTTCCTACACTGATCCCTTTTCATTCTCTAGTCTGACAGCCCTGGTTACTTTCTTTTTCTGTATAATACTTTGAGAATCTAGCACTACCACTTTAAGTTGTGCTAAAGAATGATGATAAATGTTCCGGCCAACAGTTTACCTAGAAACCATGGCTCCCGACATAAATACCCTGAGTGTGTGGAAAGGCAGCAGACAGCAATATGTGAGCTGAAAGTACCTTAAAGGAAGGTGAGTCAAAAGGAAAACATGCTGCACACTCACCGGCACCAGCCTGAGGGCAGACGTGGTGAAATTCAGAACCCTTACAGCTTCAGTATGTTTGGAAAAAGTCAAAAGGCGTCTGCTTACCAACAGACGTTAGTCTAAATAAACCAGTCTGTTTACTTTAAAAAATGCAATTCGTAAGTTATATTAAAGGTGTATTTTTAAAATCCTGGGCTGGGAAGTTAGCTTGGTGGTCTAAGCGACTGCCTGCCTGGACCCGAGTTCGAGCCCCAGCGTGCTGGCCCTAAAACTGGGCATGGTGATGCACACCTGGAACCCCAGCACGGGAGAGGCTGACACAGGAGAAGCACTGAGTCCAAGCTGCACAGCGAGACCCTGTACCAATAAATAAATACAAATAAAAATAAAATAAAGTAATTCCTTCTGGAAAGCTGCTTCCCCACAGTGATGCACAGTAACTGCACAAGCAAGGCGAGCCTGTCTCACCGTCGCGTAGCTCTCACCCACTGACCCGACAGAATCACGCCGAGGGGGACCAGCCACGGAACAGCTGCACAGACCACAACCGCCCAGGGCCCGGGACCCAGTTAGAAGACAGATGACGCTCCAGAACAGAAAGCAAAATGCTGTAAAGAAAGGTCTGTAGGAAAGGCACAACTGCTCCGGGCCCTCACTGCCCAACAGGACAGAGCTGTTCCCCTGGAGTCACAGCAGGTTAAGACAGATCAGGGTGAGAGAATTCAACAACACTAAATGATGGATTGTGTTTTTTGGCTGGCTCAGGGTGCCTTAAGGGCAGGTCTGGTAAGGTATGAGGATCTGGGGCTCGAACCACAGCATCCTGAGCCTGACTGTTTTGCTTAAGCAGGCACTTAAACCACTGAGCTAATGAGCAGGTCAACAACATTAAATGAAAATTAACAAAATAAAATAAAAATTTAGAAAAGACAGAATTTTTAAGAATTATCTAAAAGACTGAAGACCCCACCCCCTGCCTGAGTCAACACTCTCAGGGTAGACAGTGACCCCCACAACACACCCACAAGCCAGGGATGGGCACCTTGCTGCAGAAGGCTTAGGGCAGCCCCTCTCCCCTAAGCCTTATTCCCTGCTTTCTTTCTTCTTTCTTTAATCTTTCTCTCTTCTTCCTCTTGCCTTAAGGGCCACTTAAAATTTCAGTCAACATTTACAAGGCAGAGAACATACACAAAAGTATGCAGACCTTATTTTACTCTGTTCTACTTATTGTGGTGCTCGGGATCCTCTGTCTCTCTCCCCGTCACCCACTCTCCCGCTCTCCCTCTCTCCCTCCTTCCCTCTTTCCCTCTCCCCCTCCCCCTCTCCTCCTCCCCCTCTCTCCCTCCTCCCTTTTTCCCTCCTTCCCCTTCCTTCCCCCATCCCTCCCTCTCATTCAACAGGGTCTCCTTAAGTCACTAAGCTGCCCTTGTTGGGCTTGAACTTGCTTCATTCAGTACATCCCTGAGTGCTGGAATTGCAGGTGTGCACAATTATGTCTAGCCTTAGATTTTACCTGAATGACTTTATTCCCTTTCTTTCCTTATTCTTCAATTGCTCTTTCATTTTTATCACCTTATTTCTCATGCTCAAGAATTTGAATCTTCAGAGAGAGAAAAAAATCTTACTAGACCTGTAATTTTTCCATGCTCTGACATATAAATATTTACCCATTTCTTAAAGTTCTGAATTTTTGAGTCCAGTAATAGCAGGCTGTACTAATGTCACAGAACACACTGTAATCAGAGGGTGCTTGCCTTCCCACCTCCATCATTACCCACAAGCCACACACCGAGTGACTGTAGATGCCTAAGATGCATGCAGAACCTTCTACAAATTTCAACTTTCAAGTTGATTTTTTTGGGGGGGTGGGCAGTACAGGGGACTAAACTCAGACCCTGAGCTTACCAGGCAAGTGCTTATTCTACTGAGCTATCTCCCAGGGCCCCAAGTTGACATTTAAAGAGTATTTGTCAAAGGTATATAATCAACTACTGTTCAATACAGTGAAACAAGCAAAACAATTCCGAGATGTAGTGCCTGCCTGGCAAGCGCAGGGTACTGAGTTCAATCCCCGGCACCGAAGAAAAAAAACACTAACAATTCCAAGATGTAATAGAAATAAACACTGACCTTCATGAGATGCTGATTTATCCATTTTGTAAACGTTTTCTTTTGAACTTTGTCCCGTTCATCTGGAAGATTAAAAAAAAAAAAAGATATAAAATAAGGTTGGTACAATCTATGCATGGAAAACTATGTCATCATGCCAACATACAAAACGAGATAGGATATTCAAGAGATGCTGTTCAATGCATCTGAATTTTCTTATTATGTTTTCACAACTTTAGACCATTTGTAGGAAAGTGTTGTGGGCAGTGGGCAGACTGGTCTCTACCTGGTGGTGTACCTTACCCCACTAACAAGTACGCTATTCTGCCCACTTATTGTTTAACCCACCATCACCACTACACCAGGAGGGTCTCTGCCCCAAGCCCTGGCTTCAGGTGCACCCTGGCACAGAACTCCCCAGAGCACTCGAACGTATTCACATCCCACCTGCTCTTTATAGCCAGAGGGTACTATCATTTTTATTTTACACAAGAAACCCAGGCTCCAAGAGAATCAGAGGATCTCCACAGGGACCCAGCAAATGGTCTTTACTAAAGCCAGAACCTAACTTCAGATTTACCTAGGAGTGGACCCTAGTTTATGTTCCCGCTGTGCTGCTTCCCCCTAACGCCAGTGTTGAGTATCTGACAGCAAAGAAAGCTACACCCAGACTCCGCACAGTGAGTGATTCCAACCTGGTCACTGCAGACCCAGAGCAGAGTTGAGACAGGGCCAACTGTGGTTTAAGAAGCTGGGGACGCTCTGACACATCAAGCTGTTGGAGAATCACTGGCTTCCAACACATAGTCCTGCTCCCCACATGCAGGCAACGTTCACTGCCCCACTCCGCCCTCCTTCCTTCCTGTGTCTGCGGCTCCCTCCTTCCCTGGCACCCTTCGCTCTGCTCCTAGCCCAGTGCCAGTGTGCCCCATCTGTAACTGGGCTAAGACAAATGTTTTCTCTGTCATTCCAGTCTCTTTTCCTCCCATTCCTCACCCCTGAACCTGTCTCAACTACTGTAACATTAAGTTTTTTTGAAAATGCTTGCACTATTTATCAGAAGTACTTTTGCTCTTTATAATAATCTGAAAATAAGCAAAAGTTTTTAAAAATCACCAAGGGAAAGTGTGCAAGATCAGACAAACATTACTAATGCTAGTGTTTAAAAATCAGAAGCAAGAAAAAGGTGAATGCCTTACTGAGTAGGTAGGCAAAAGCAGCCACACAACCCATTAAAAAACAATTATCCAAATTACAGCTCCTGGTCACTCTTTCTCTTCAACGAGGTGGCTGAGTGGCAGACGCAGACATGCAGATTTTTGTGAAGACCCTGACGGGCAAGACCATCACCCTTGAGGTTGAGCCCAGTGACACCATCGAGAATGTCAAAGCCAAAATCCAAGACAAGGAGGGCATCCCACCTGACCAGCAGCGTCTGATATTTGCCAGCAAACAACTGGAGGATGGGCGGACCCTTTCTGACTACAACATCCAAAAAGAGTCCGCCCTGCACCTGGTGCTTCGCCTGCGAGGTGGGATCATGGCGCCATCCCTGCGCCAGCTTGCCCAGAAGTACAACTGTGACAAGATGATCTGCCGCAAGTGCTATGCCCGCCTGCACCCCCGTGCTGTCAACTGCCGCAAGAAGAAGTGTGGCCACACCAACAACCTGCGCCCCAAGAAGAAGGTCAAATAAAGCTCAGCCAGCCCCTCGTCCAGAAGGGCACCACCTGCCCAACGCCTGCAGCCTCGGGGCCTGAATAAAGTTTCCCTCGACTAGAAAAAAAAAAAAAAAAAAAAAAAATTACAGCTCCTGCTTAGGCAGACGCAGGACAGGGGTTCGATCCCTAGCATGCAGTGCCGGCCCCACCCCCAGTGTGTGCTGAGACAGCAATTGAGACTGGGCGTGGTGGCGCGGACCTGTAATCCCAGTGCTTGGAAGGCCGAAAACAGGAGGAGCACTAGGAATCCAACGTGTCTAGTGAGACCCTGTAAACACTGTACTGAATACATTTAAAAAAGAAAAACAACTACCGCCCACAGGTTCTCAACTTGACTTAATAATATAACACAGAGGGCTGGCCTGATAGCTCAACAGACTAAAGTACCTGCTTAGGCAGAACACAGTGGCTAGGGCTTGACCCCTGGTGTGCCGTGCTGGCCCTGCCTGTCGGGGGCGCTGAGACAGTCACTGCGACTGGGCATGGTGGCGCACGCCTGTAACCCCAGCACTAGGGAAGCTGAACACTGGTGGACCACTACGAGTCTGATCTACGCAGTGAGACCTTACAGACCTGCAGACTCTGTCCTAAATGTCCTAAATACTATATATCACAGAAAGAAACCTTAAACAGAAAAAAAGTAAAAGCATCTATGCCAAGATTTTATGAAAACAAAGGATATTGCTGTTGCAAGGACACAGGGAACAGATATTCCTGTATTGCTAGTGTAAATATAACCTGATTTAAACCATCTACACCTGCACTTTTTAATTCATAGCCACTAGTCACATATGATTAAACTTAAACCTAAATTAATTCACCAAAAACCTAACAACTCAGTTTCTTGGTTGCATCAGTCACAATTTAGAAGTCTAAGATATACACGTTGCACAGCTAATGCAGGAAAGCACAGCTACAGGGCATTCACACCACCGCCCGAACCCCTACCCCAGTAGGCAGCGCTGCTCCGGAGCAGGACTCTCCTGGACAGCACTGCTCTCAACTTACCAGTCAATGTACATTTAAAAAAAAAAACCCTAAAAATCTGTGTACCTCCGCCCAGCAAGGGTACTAAAATGTCTTCTCAAACTACAACCATGGTGTGTCCAACATGTACCTATAAAGAATACAAATCGGGGCTGGTGAGATGGCTCAGTGGTCTAAAGCACCTACTTAGAACAAGCTTAGCAAAGCACACAGACCGCGGTTCAATCCCCCAGCACCACATGCCAGCCAGCCCCGCCCTCTGGTGGGCTGAGCTGGCCACACACACACACACACACACACACACACATAAATAAATAGAATTTTTTAAAAAATAAAATAAATTCAACATTAAAAAAAAATACAAATCAAAGTATTCACAACAGCAAAAGTTTCTTTTTAAAAAGAGATAAGGACACGGTTAGAGGTATTTTAGCAAAGCCATCCAATAGTCTGTTTAGGTACAAGCTGTTGCAAAGCTATGCACGGATGGCGTACTACTCACTACTCTCCCACATCTGAACGCCAACATGAAGTCTGTCATTTCATGAGCATTACTTCTCCAAAGTACCAACCTAAACCCCTTCCATGTCCTATCACTGCCAGGGAGAAACAAAAGGACACCTAAATATAACCTACCACTCGGTTCTGCCTGTAACAAACTGCTCAAAGTTGCCCAGAATTCTAGTCTGCTTCTTGTCTTAGTACGTACAGTGGAGCCTCGGCGAGAGCCAAGCACTGTGGTTCCCGTCCCAGCCGGCTTGCTTCGCCCCTGGAGGAGGCTGGCATCTTCCAAACAGACGCACTAAGCACACTCCAATCACAGGTGAGAGCCAGGGAAGCCCCCGCTGTGCAGAGTGAGCTCCGCAAGGAGAGTGCATACACCCACCCCAGCCACGCACCCACCCCTAGCGCTCTTCCCACTACTTCAGCAGGGCTTGTCTACGTCCCAGCAAAAAAGAAAACACAACAAAAAGGTAGAAAGTACTCATTAGTAATATTAATATTATTCGCATCCAATTAACAACTCAGGATTCTAACGTTAAATCCTCAATAGAAAAATGTATTAAATATTAGAAATCCTCCTAATTCAAGAACAGGGGCCTGTTGGTTAGCTCAGTTTTGTTTAAGCGCCTGCTCATGCATACCAAGGTTCAAACCCCACCTCCACCTGCTTTACCAGATCTGCCCTTAAGGCAGGCTAAGCAAACCAAAAAAAAATCCTTTTAATTCAAGAACAACTTCTGCATGAAGTTACAAAATACAGGACAAGGCACTCTCATACTGTCATCCAAGGTTTAATGTACCTAACCTTCATGGCACAATCCGAGCTCTTACAATACTACACCATCTCCTCAACTTTAGGGTAGCATATATACTGTATAGTAACTGTCTTGCCGGGGCCGGGGAAATGGCTCCATAGAATAAGAGCTTGCCTGGCAAGCACAAGGGCCTGAGTTCAAAACCCCGGTTCCACCAAAAAATAAATAAGTAAACAACCATCTTTCCTAGGTATTTAAAGGTTATCGAAATACATTTCTTATTTTCTCAATTAATAAAAACCAGGCATAAATTTTAAGAAAATGAAGAAATAGAACTTAGGTTCTAAAGACAAGGTGCCTAGTTTCTTACCCAGGAAGGTATCAAGAAAGCTGATGTGAAGAATCTCCGTCCTAGCACAGGAAAAGCTCGCTCAGGTAGGGTAATCAAGGGCAGGGTTTTGCCCCAAGTTTGTGTTACAGTTCAGTGCGAAGGCACTGCCGAGGCTGGGATGATGCTAACTCAGTATCTGGCAGAGGTTGCCAAGGCCATGTCTGGGAGTTATGATGCTCAACTGAAGTGCAGGAAGAGAGTACACAGCCTGAGGCATCCTCGGCATTAGAGAATTCTGGCACTGGTTTACCTTTGCTTTAAAAAAAGAAAAAATAAATAGTCCCAGGAATCTCTGTAACCCTACAGTGCTCCTGCAGCAGCACAAACTAAAAAATTAACGAGAACTGCCTCAACTTCCTTGAAGGGAGCAATTCCCAACCAGAATGCTTTAAGACCACTACTCTACCACTTTCCATACACATTATTTCCAAAGGGAGTAGTCCAGATTATACCATTAATTTTCCAATTACAAGTCTCACAGTGACTATTTCATTTCAGAGAAGGATCTTTAATGCTGAGATTTATAGTTAGGGCAGTGTTGCTATGCCAACAAGGAAGGGGAAATCATCCCTGTGACCTTAACCAATTCCATCGGTTTTACAGGCCTCATTTATTATTATGAATTAAATTTTATAACCTGAGTATTATTTCACTTGTAGTTTCAAACAAAAACATACACTTATATTTACCTTAGGAAGTAAAGGACCAGGGCTGGTGAGATGGCTCAGTGGTCTAAAGCACCTACTTAGAACAAGCTAAGCTAAGCAAAGCACAGGGACCGCGGTTCAATCCCCCAGCACC
>NW_004524577.1:11623936-11628864 GCF_000260255.1 Octodon degus
GGGCTGGTGAGATGGCTCAGTGGTCTAAAGCACCTACTTAGAACAAGCTAAGCTAAGCAAAGCACAGGGACCGCGGTTCAATCCCCCAGCACCACATGCCAGCCAGCCCCACCCCCTGGTGGGCTGAGCTGGCCACACACACACACAAAATAAATAAATAAATTTTAAAAAAGAAAGAAAGAAAGTAAAGGACCAGTGAAATAGCTCAATGGACTAAGCACATGCCTAGGCAGGCGTAGGGTCCAGGGTTCGATCCCCAGCACCACATGTTGAGCCAGCTCCCAGGCATACTGAGCCAGCCACGAAGACTGGGCGTGGTGGTGCACACCTGCAATCCTAGCAGTGGGAAGGCTGAAAACAGGAGGATCACTACAAGTCTGAGCTGCGCAGAGCAACCCTGAACCAAATACATTAAAACAAAAAAAAAAAGTACAACACAGCTGAAAATATATAACTCTCAATGCAAATAGTAAAAGAATTTAAGAGGAGAAATTTAAAAGTGCCTAAGGAGCCTTGACTATTTAGCCTACACTGACTGCCTTTCAGTAAGGTCCTGTCAAGGCCCAAGCCCTGCATGCCCCACACACAGCAAACACGGAGATTCCAGACGGCACCCCACGCACAGCAGCCGGCGAGCTCCTTCCCCTGAGCTTCTGGAGTCACCAGGATCCCACCTGGATTTCTGAGCGGCGCCCCACGTCCACACCCCTCCCAACAGACAAGCCGAAGCAGGTAACGTGAGGGTCCCTTCCCAGCTCCGAAAACACGGGCAGGTCCTGTCAGGACAGCCCACTCACTACTGACCCATGCAGCACATGCGGCCCACCAGCCGCGCGTTCCAGTCTGGACCGTTTTCCATGACTGCGGGAAATCCGTGCGATGGCTCCCCACACTCTCCGCACACACTGCACGCTGTGTCAGAGTCCTGCAAACTTTCTATGTACAAAGGAAAACACTGACTAGACAGACACTCCTACTTGCAAGCTGAAAATTAGTCAACACCCACTTTTAAGCAAACAGTAGCAGAGCTAGGCTTCATAGGAGACATACACAGCTATTATTAAAAAGAAACTAAATTGTGTATTTCTCCTTTCAATCTGAAAGCTCTTTATAAACCATTTAAAAAGTTTTAATTCCTTTTTTGTTAGGAGACAAAGGAAAAGGATGTCAGATTTCACAGCTGAACTCCTCACGTTCTCTTCTAATACCCCCCAGGCAGAATTGTCCTGCAATTAGAACCGCTCAGCCCAAAATCACTTGACTTTTCTAAATATATGTGCTACGAGGTGATTCCAAAAGCTTAGCTCCTTTTTTACAGGCTATACATATCCTTCAGGAGAATACTATTGTCAAATATTTCTTATGCAAATTTAATAGATAACCTTTCCTTTAGATCTTCAAACAATTGAAATGTAGAGCTGTGAAAACCAGTTTGGAGACATTAAGAATCTAGGTCAAGAGCCAGGCGCTGGCAGGCTGAGGCAGGAGAGGCACTGGATGGAGCCCAGGAGGTCAACACCAGCGAGCCCCTGCCCCCGAAAGGAGGGAGAAAGGAGGGAGGGAAGTTGGCTCAAAAGGTGGTAGGGCTTGATAATGTAAGTAGGAAGAAAATGTTCAAATGGGAAGGGAGAAAGGGAAGGGAAGGAAAATGGAAGAAACAGAATGGAAGGGGCCAAATGGAAACAAAGCTTTTGTACATGAGAAGGGGAAGGAGGACTGAAGGGAGGAGAAGGAAATGGCAAAAAAGGAGAATTAAGGTATGTTATGTACAGGCACATAATCCCTACGACGAATGTGATCGTTATGTATGACAAGTATGTATTAATAAATTTTTTAATTTAAAAAAGGAAACAAAATTACACTAAAGTCCTTTCACAGCATATGTGAAATTTTAGGTTTGCTTCTAAAACCCAGTTCTTCTCTATGTCAGAGGACAAACCCCCTAATCTAACAATTTAGGAAAATAAAAATGAACCTGTAACTTACGAGGCCTTCACTTTTGAACAGGAAGAAATGAAGTAGAAAATAAGAACGAGCAACAGACCAAGCATCTTTGCCGCTACTGTTTATTTGAAAAATCAGACAAAAGGCCTCCCTGGGTAGGAACTGCAAATGCTAACTCCCCAACGAGTAAAACACTCTTTTCAGCAACATGGGGCCAGCAAAGCTGACCTGTCCCGGGAAACGCACCACAGCCCCGCTAGACTGGCAGCTGCGCAACGCTTGGAAACATCCTGATAGGACAGCTAACTCTATACACGACAGATGAACACGCCTGATCAGCCAGCCGCTGCCGAGTCCCTCTGAGTCTAGCAGCCGCTGCGCACCTCACAGATGGCCAAAAGCTGCCGAAACCTCACAAGGAAATCCAGACATGCTGAACAGCCCCATTCACCTAGCTCCTGAATGTCCTCTACAGAGCGGCCTCCACTGGCCTACTGCTCGGAGGCCAGGACTGCAGTGACAGTCACAGCAAGCCCTCCAGAGCGCTGGGGGTGTGCAGCCACCCCAGGCACACACCCACACCACCTACACACACTGCCTGCACACTCAGGTCTGAACAGGAAGAAAGGGAGGACCATAATAGAGCTACCAACAGCAGAGGATGCGTTCGCCAGAGCACATCCAATGTTATCATTGCGCACCCGGAAAACAGAACTTCTAAACCATGAGTTAAACAACAGAAGGTAAAAAGTAAAGTTAGGCAAACCATCCATGGTGAGGACACAAAACAGGCGGAATTTACCTCTTGCAGGTTACAGACTGGAGGGAGGGAGGGAGCGAGCAAGCAGCAGGCTTCCCTCGGAGGTCACATTAGAGTTCAGGCCAGGAGGGAGACTTCTGTGTGTATCATTAAGAATCGAATGTGAATTTCATTCACTGATTTCTGTGTGTGTGTTGGTAACTGAACTCAGAGCCTCCTACATCCTGAGTCTACCACTTCGCCACACTCCCAGCCTAAAATACATTTTCAGTATTATAGTATTTTAGGTGGCATGTGAAAATTATATGGATTTACAGGGTGCTGTGTGATGTTTACATATACTTACTGTAGAATGTTCACAACAGGGTAAGGAATTTTTCTGCTCCAACAGTTATCATTCCCTCGGGTTTTTTTTTTGTGGGGGGAGCGGGGATTGAACTCAGGTCCTTGAGCTTGCCTGGGAAGGGCTTATGCCACTGGGCCATCTCCCCACCCCTCTCGTTTCCTTGGGATGGAAACAGTTCAAATCCTTCCTTCTAGGGTTTTTGGAACAGGATCTGCAGCAACAGGGCACAGAGTTTAGCTCCCACTGACTGCAGCAGGCAGGCTGAGCAGCTGGCCCGGCCTTTCCCGGCTTGGCTGTGTGGGGGTGCAGCTGAGGCAGGTACTCTCCACTGTGCTGCATCGCTGGAGCTTCAAAAAAGTTGTACAGGGGCCGGTGAGTGGCTCAGTGGAATAAGCGCTCCCCTGGCAAGTGCAAGGGCCTGAGTTCAATCCCCGGTTCCAAAAAAACAAAAAAAGTTGTATTGAGAGGTAGGTCCTCACCAACTTGCTCCAGCTGGACGATAGCTTGCAGTTCTCCTGCCTCAGCCTTCTGAACAGGGGAAAGTGCAGGCGTGTGCCGCTGCACCTGACACTGCAACCAATCTTCTCAGACTCCACGTCTGAATGAGGTAACGCAGTGGTTGTCCTTCTGTGCCTAGCTTAAGTCACTTAACAGAATGACTTCCAGCTTTATCCACACCGCCACAAACAAAGATTTCATGCTTTTTGTGGGGGACTGATATTTTGCTACATTTTGGTGTGTAGTTAGATTAATTCCATTTCTTGGTTACTAGGGGTATGAATTTTGAGAGCTATGAATTTTGAAAGATCAAGAAACATTTTATAAAAGCGTGGAAGATGAAGAGAGGAAGAAGAAAAGGAAGAAGTACTAGGGGGTAGAGGGGCAGCGTGGTGCAGAAAACATGGGAATGGAGAAGGGAAGCTCCTTGTCCTCGGCACCACTGCCCAGGGCTAGCTCACTGGACGACGCCATGACGTATCATGGCCAGATCTCGAAGGCAGCACACACTGCAGAGCAGTAGCTGGCGCCAGGTTTGGGGGTCGGCCTCTCACAGCCCTGCCTGAAGCCACCTACAGGCCTGCAGCCTTACCTCACCCAAGTGACACCTCCCAGGCCTGCTGACTCACCCCTCAACCCAGAAGCCTCAGCCAACACAGCCTGTGCTGGCAATTGTAGCTGCCAGGTAGAATGAGGGAGGAGGGCAGCACGGACCCCCATGTTAACTGAAACATAATAGAAAATATTCCCATAGCTCACGTGTATCAGCACAGAACAACTCCAGTTAACCCCGCTTGTCTCCACTGGTCTGTGACTGGCTGTGTGGGACTGCAGGGAGAGAGACAGCAACCTGACACCTCGCAGCCACAGTCACACCCTGCCTGCCACCCACCTGCCCTCAACCCACTCGTGTTTGTGAGCCCGGGCCTTGGGCCTGCTCGGCACGTACTCCCCTGGCTCTCCTTCCCCAACCTGCCACCTCACCGTGCAAAGTGCTGTTCTCAATGGAACAGCCAGCGCTCTGCTACAGAGCTATCGAACCTAAAATAAGCTTGCAAAATACAGGGCTGAGGCGGGAGGAGTATGCCAGTGCTGGGACTTGCCAGTGGCTTCTTAGCTTGGTCACTAGTGCAACGTCCCATAATCCTCAAGTCTCCAGATACCTCGCAATAACTTTATCTGCTGCTATGGTCATTCTTCTGGATAACAGCAGACTCTCATTCTTACAAGGTTCAAGGAAATATCTTCCGATTTGAGAGAGGCTTCCTTCCTATGCATTTCAAGATTTTATTGTTTTGTTTTGTTTTGTTTTGTTTTGTTTTGTTTTTACATTTGGGGTGTGTGTGTGTGTGTGTGTGTGTGGCCAGCTCAGCCCACCAG
>NW_004524577.1:11630844-11660000 GCF_000260255.1 Octodon degus
CATGATAAGGAGAGAGCAATCTCAAATATATAACTTCAATGAAATCTCTAGATTTATACTACCTGGAAATACAGGAAGAAATATACAACATCAGAAAGGAGAAACATTTTTAAATGAAACTATTAGAAAAAATACCAAAATGTATTTGTCTTACTTTTCTCTCATTGCTGGGACAAATACCCAACACTCAAAATGAAGGAAGGAAAGCTTTATTTAGCTCACAGTTATTGGAGGGTTCAGTCCATACTCAGCTGGCTCCAAGGCAGAGCAGCACACAGCAGAAAGCAACCTTTCAAGGTGGCGGCAAAGAGCAAGAGCACAAGGGAGGGGTAGCAGCAGCTCAAGCAACTAGCTTCTCTTCCCACCTTACATTGTAATGCGAATCACCTGCCCTGGGGCATACCTAATGAGTGGCATTGCTGTCCTGCATCCCCAGCTTGCCCAGCACATTCCATCCCTTCTTCTGGATCCATGACAGATACCTCTGAAAGCTTCCACACCCACAGTAATCAATCACAAAGTCCAGAAGCCACCCCAAGACTGCATGAGGCTTTGGGGGGACACCTAGACACAAACCATAGCAGTATTGTTTTAAAATAGTTGGTGAGGGCTGGCCAAATAGCTCAGTGGATTAGGGGATTCGACCCCCAGGCCTGCCGTGCCAGCCCACCCCCAGGGCAAGCTGGGACAGTGAGACTGGGCGTGGGGCACGCCCTGTAATCCCACCTCTTGAGAGGCTGTAAACAGGAGAATCAGGATCACTACTAGTTCGATCTAGTAGTGAGACCCTGAACACCCTGTAGACCCTTCCCTAAAACAAACAAAAATAAAATAAAAGTTGGTAAGACTTTCAAAACAAGTTAAAACTCAAAAGAAAAAGAACATATAAAGGCTAGCAAAGTTGGCAAATTACTGATACAGAAGAAGACACATCAAATAGTTTTGCACAGTAGAAAAAAAAAAATCTGCTACACATGTAAATACCAAGAAAAGATTAACAACCACTATTAGTATGAAAAAAGGGCAGCCCCTCCAAAACAAATGGTGTGAACATACAATCCACAGAAAGAACATAAATAACCACTGAAGACATAAACGAAATATTCAGTCTCCCTTGTAACCAGGAGGCGCAGATAGAATGATTTCCTATTTATGCCATATTAACATACATTTATAACAATGGCAATACCTAATGCAGAGAAATGAGGAATTCCAAATTACTGTAACAAGGATCTGCAAAATGGCAAAGACTTCTTATTGGGTAATTTGCCAGTGCCCATTATAAACCAAAACACATATACTTCCTGAACCAATAATTCTACTTGTAGGATACTAAAGAAATACTTGTGTACATATGATTAACATAAAAGGATGTCTACTATAGAAAAATATTTGAAACAAATGTCTATTGTTTGGCTAGACTGAGTTACAGTTCTCATAAGCTACACATTCTTATTATTACTATTACTATTTTTTTTCTGATACAGGTTCTCAATGTAATTCAGGATAGCCTCGAACTTGTGGCAATCCTCCTGTGCCTGCCTTCCCTGTGCTGGGGTTACAGGCAGGTGCCACTATGCCTGGCTAATCTTACAAAATTTTAATGTAAGAAAAAAAAATATATATATATATATTATAACGATGTGAAAAGGATTTCCATTATACAGAGTTAAATGATAAAATGCAAAATTATAAGTATATGCAAAATATGCATATCACAAGAAAGATAACTCTGACTGTCAAGAGTGGGAGCCAGAGGGGAGGGCTGCTATGGATCATTCCTAGTTTATATTGCATGTCCATGTCAGCATGCATAACTGCAATTTTAAAAGATTTCGAGTTCATTTTCTCGTTGACATACTTAGTACAGCAGTAGGCTCCACGTAAAACACAGCTAAGGGGCCCAGGCCCAGGCCCAAAGGCCCTTGCTTCCTCAGCGAGAGATGTAGAGGTACAGGAATGGAGTGGGAAGACTGGGCAAGAGCACAGCTGCCAGGCAGCAGGGTGCAGAACGATGGGGCTGCAGAGAGCCTCCCCAGGAGGGAGAGACACTCCCTGAGAATCCAGTAAGAGATGAACTGCCCTGCTCAGAAGGTTTCCTTGCTCAAAATGTAACAGTGAGAACAAGATGCAGGACGCTTTCAGAGGAATCTGTCACGGATCCAGAAGAAGGGATGGAATGTGCTGGGCAAGCTGCGGATGCAGGACAGCAGATGCCACTCATCTCTGTCCACGGAAGGCCTTTTGTGCATCTAGTCCTCTGCAACACAAACCCCAGGGGGGACCCCAAGCTCCGGGCTGTAGAGGTGAATGAACCACGCTGGTGGATGGGAACAGTCTCTGGGCTCGCTTCCGAAAAGAAACTTCCTGGCGTCCATGCTGACGGCTAGCCAAGAGCTGACTGCACAACTCTCAGAACCTGCTGTGAATCTGCTGTCTCCTGCACAAACACCCTAAAAATCTATGAACAGAGAAACAGTATACTGCCCTGCTCGATCCAAGGGATGGAAAGTTTCCGAGATGTACGACACTAATTTTAAGAAATTAAACTTGGTGTGTTGTTTAAAATGCCAGTCTTTTCCAGATTTAGAAGTCTAATTTAAAACATAATCCTAAAAAAAAAAAAATAAAAATAAAAATAAAACATAATCCTAAAACACAAAGAATGATTCAAATTGATAAAAACTAACATCATTTTCACATTATTTTGAGATGCAAGATAAGTCTATTATGAAAACATTAGAAAATTTTAATTTAATGTCTTTAGTTTTGAGAACTTTTACAATTATAACTACTATATAAAAGGAAATCAGTTCACTTTAAAATTCAAATTAATACAAGATAGCCTCAAAAGCAGAACCTTCAGAGGCTCAGATTAAAATATAAACAACAAAACACAGTAAACACACATGATATCTCAAGTCTTTTTTTTTTTTTTTGTTCCTCGAATGCCTTCAGGGCACTTTTGGCCAGCGGGAGAGGTGTGAGGTTCGAACTCCAGCAACCTGAGGCTGACAGCTTTGTGGAAGCAGCCACTTAAAGGCCTGAGCTAGGGCCAGGCCCCCTCAAGTCTATTTAAAATTGTAATGGGGCCAGCCAAATAGCTCAGCAGGTTAAAGCACCTGCAAGCAGGCGCAGGGGCCAGGGGTTGGATCCCGGGCCTGCCACACTGGCCCTGCCTCCAGGGCATGCTGAGACAGTAGAGATTGGGTGGTTGAGAGCCAGTGTTGGTGGCAAGTGCCTGCAATCCCAGCTCTGGGGAGGCTGTAAACAGGCAGATCACTATGAGTCCGATCTAGTAGTGAGATTCTAAACACCCTGCAGACCCTTCCCTAAAATACAAAAAAAAAATTGTTTGGCTTGTTCATTTCGGAAAGAACTGTAATTTCTCTTAGGCTATTTCTTGTCGCACAGAATACCCCACATAGACAGTTCAGGCTACGGCAGGCAGCTGTGTGAGAGACAAACAGGACTAGGGAGCTGGGAAGAGGACAGACACCTCCACGAACGTGGGTCTGAATCTTGGCATCAGCTGTGACTGACGATTTCAGTCTGAGGAAGTAATTTAACCTCTGCCAAACACAAATTTTATCACCCATAAGCAAAGCCACCTCCTTCAGATAGTCCATCACACTGTATTACTCTAAGCGCGAAGTGCAATGACACAGTATAAGTAAGATGACACAGTAGGGCCAGAACAGAGACGAGGCACAAGGCCTGTGGCTGAGGACCCCAGGATGGATCTGCCACGGCCGGGCTGCCACCTCCCAGAGGGAGCAGCAGCTCAGAGCTACCCTTCAGCCAGCACCATCTGGCCCAGCGAGCCTGAACAATGAACAAACCCAGAGACAATGCAATGGACACACAGACAGATGCCCAGAACAGCTGACCCTCACTCTGCCCCTTCCGGAAACGCCTTTGTGCTCCTACCGCTGCTATAGCCCTTGCTTTTCTGTAGGTCAATGGTAGCTAGGCAACTGTACTTTTAACCCTACAGGTTGACCATAATTTGATGCACAGCAACCTGGGAAGTGATTTTGTGCTCAAATCCTTGAATGCTGCACCCCAGGGGTAACCCCTTTCCAGGACCCGTCCTGCCTCTCAGGAGTTTCTGCCCTAAAGTTTCCCTCCTCCATCCACCATTCCATTCTTAGAGTCTTTACACAGGAACTCAGCACATCTAGCAGGTTGGGAGTTACTCCTGTGAAATAATTATACATCCATTAATTAAATTTGATGAAGGCTGGTAACATGAACACTTACACTGTAATATCAGTAGAGAAATTGTTCAGCAAGAAAGAAAGTATACTATCAGTGATTAAATCTAGGAAGTGAGATTACAGGTTATTTCATTTTCTTTTTTTTCCTTGCAATTTTTCTTCAAGGAATATGTAATTTTTATAATAGGGGTAGGTGAAGGTATTGTGATATTTTGGGGTTTTTTTTTTTTTATTTTAGGGAAGGGTCTATAGGGTATTCAGGGTCTCACTACAAGATTGGACTCATAGTGATCCTCCTGTTTACAGCCTCCCAAGAGCTGGGATTACAGGGGTGTACCACCATGACCAGTCTCAATTGCCATCTCAGCATGCCCCAGGGGCGGGGCCAGTGGGGATGGAACCCTGGCCCCTGAACCCCTGGCCCCTGTGCCTGCTTGCAGGTGCTTTAATCCGCTGAGCTATTTGGCCAGCCCAATATTTTGTTTTGAAAACTTCTCAATTTGTAAAATATGTTTTTTTTCCTTTCTTTTCTTTTTTGGTACTGGGAATCAAACTCAAGACCTTGCACTTGCCAGGCAGGTGCTTAATCCACTGAGCTATCTCCCCAGCCCTGTAAAACATTTCTTGAAAAATATCTTCTACTTTCCTGGCTACTGTTAGTAGCTCCTTGACTATTTGGGGTTAAGCTGAAATCCCGTCTCAGGCAAAAGCTAAAATGCTGAGCAATCTTTCAGCAGAGCCAGGCTACTGGGCTCCTCTGTGGCCAGCACAGCATGGTGAAATGAGGTTTATAAAATAAAATTTACATCAATAACAGGATGCTTTCAAGGCCCTTTCGTTCAGCAGCATGACTCGGGCATCTGATCCTGCCCAGATCTATTCTACAAGAAAAGGAGAATAGGGTAGAATAGAGGACACAGGAAAACTTCAGGTATCATCTGACACCTAGTGACTAAAATGCTCAAAGCAAAGCTCTTTTAAAAAAAAAAAAAAAATCTAAAACCCAGTCCACTTTTTTTCCTTCTGTCCTTTTTTTTTTTTTTTTTTTTTTTTTTTTACCTACATGTCTGTTTTTTGTTTTTTTTTTTTTTTTTTTTCCTGGGGGGGCGGGGACCAGGAATTGAACTCAGGCCCTTGAGCTTGCCAGGGAAGCGCTTATTCCACTGGGCCATCTCCCTGACCCCCTAGTCCACTTTTTAACTACAAATCCCTATCACAAAGTTGAAACTGCAACTCCTATGAAATTCAGAAGTAAAGATGGGAGGGAAGAGGGAAGGGAAAAAGAGAGGAGAGGAAAAGAACGATTTAAGTTGGGTGTGCGGGCACACACCTGTAATCCTAGCACTCTAAGAGGCTATGGTGGAAAGATCACAAATCCTAATCCAGCCTGGGCAAGTGGGTGAGACCCTGCCTCAAAATAAAACTAAGCTGGGATACAGGTCAGTGCAAAAGCCTTGGGGGTTCACTCCCTGGTATGAGAGGCAGAGACTGCTAGAGAGAGACACAGACGGAGACACACACACACACACACACACACAAGGACAGACAGAGGCCTGTGCCTATCCTAAACCCGTTAGCGGATCCCCAATCTCCAGCCCCACTCTCCTTCCGTCAGAGGTGAGCCTCTCCTAAGGCAGCATCCCACACACTCACCAGAAGCCTCTCCTGGGAATCGCTCAGCAGGGCACTAGGCACTGCTGATACAGCACAAGAGTGAATGGGAGGGTAAGAAGGCTGAATTTTCCGTGAAGTAAATGCTATACAGAACCATGAAAAGGAGCTCAGCCTTGTTTTATTTTTAATCAAGTATCTCTATATTTGAACATGAAGACCATAAGTAGACCATAAGTGTTCGATCATTTCTATCCTACAAATCAGCGCTCAAAACAAGATGGAGAACAAGAAAGCTCTCCCGCCCCATCTGCGTGCAACCCCACTCCCTCCCAGGTTCCACAGGGCCTGTAGGGCGTAGACCAGCCCTGCTTAGCCCTGTTTGTTCTGAGGTTTTCGGGAATAGAAACATGCAGTCTTTTGAGTCTAGTCCTTTCATTTAGATTCCCGTTTTTGCAACTTGTCTACACTGCTGCATGCAGTGTCAGGATGTGTTCCCAGGAATGGCTGAGGGTCTTGTTTGGCTCCGACACACCAGCTTGCTTACTGTTGGCTGCGTGGGCACCTTCCAGTGTGACAGCAGTTTGTGCAACTATAGACAAGCCTGACTTGATCCTGTTTGTTTTGCTTCATCTCTTTGATATGTATCTGTGTGCTGTAAAGGTCGGAGGCAGAGAGCTGCAGAGAGTAAGGCAAGACTAAGAACTAAGAGCGATCAGGCAAAAGTACTGGCATACAGCGAGAGACCAATCACAGGCAGATTGGCACAGAAAGGCCCACAGCTAACCACATACTAGGGAGCTGAGACCCCCTTCAGGAAGAGCAAGGGGACAGAAGGGCAGGACTCTGCGGATGCACGGAGGCCTTTTCCTTAAGACTCAACTCACAGAGCACCAGCTCCAGGTCTCCTCCACTGCTGACTCTGAGGGCTGCAGAAAGTTAGTAAAACTCCCTTAAATGTACTTTCGCTTTCTGTAAAACAAGAATAATACCACTCATTTCCATTCGTACAGAAGCTGGAACGAAATCGCGTCATCCACTTAGAAGAGAATGCTTAGCACAAAGCAGGACTTCGTTCATTAAAGATGCTATCTGACAGCTCTCAATGCACTTACCTCAAACAGTTCCTGGAACCGAAGTAAGGGCAATATCAGAAGCATACTTGATGGGTTCTGCCGATCTCAAACTACCTCAGTGACTGCGCATGAGTCAATGGGACCTTCAAATTCTATTTTTGATTTTTTTTTTTTTTTTGGCGGAACCGGAGATTGAACTCAGGCCCTTGTGCTTGCCAGGCAAGCACTTCTTCTACTGAGCCATCTCCCCAGGCCCTCTCTTTCTCCCCAGCCCCTCTATTTTTGATTTTTGAATGAAGTTTACCAAATTTCTCTGGAGAGTTTTAAGAAGATAATGAAACTATGAGCATAACTTCATGAAATGAAGTTTAAAAGTAGCAACACGCATCACAGATGCACGTTCATAAATTAGACAGCTGCTCACAGTACCAAAGGCCCAGCTGGATTAGCCAGCTGCAGTGACAGCAAAGCCAGGGAAGGCTCCAAGTGCAGCCAGGAGCACAGACAGAACCAACAGCGCCTCTTCAAACAGAAAATCTGTTCATGCAAACCACTGTGGAAACTCATTGAATTCTACTGATGATGAAATTTTCATTTACAAAGGAAGGAAGGAAGATTTCCTTTTTTTCAGCAACTGGAATCAGAAAGAAACTAAAATGTTAAACAGTGGTACCTGTCACTCCAAGTGCTTCTTGTTGGAAGCCAGGAACATTTAAAAAAGTAAAGCTTCTGCAAGGAAATACATTAATTCAACAGAAGAAACGTATCACTTGTTGGAGATGCTGACCTTTAAAGGTGCGCACAAAATACATGACCCAGCGCAGGTAGCGTCTGCCTCTGTACAACTTTCCTGTAAAATTTCATTTCTGCAGATGGCATCTGCATCACAGACCCTTTCTACACTCTGTGCTTATGTTAACTTCCATTGGCATGTCATCTTCAACATCAGATATGCTCAACTGCTCCCAAACACTTACCAACACCTTCATTAATTGTTTCTGCCCACCTGACAGCCTTGTGAATACCTATTAGCAAAATAACTGTCAAATCTGAACTGGCTTAATTATAGTACCTATTATATATCCTCTGGGAACATCTAAGAACTATGTAAAGAGGAGCACCAAAAGGACAATGTCACACATATTAGATCTGGGCTCAAATTCAAATGTGAATCCAAAACAATCTTTGAGCCAAGAAAAGTTAGTTTCATGTGCTAAAAGACATGATTTCATAGTTCCAAAGTAAGTTTCTGAAACCAAAAATATTTCCAGCTATGGATAAAGTATCTAAATTAAAAACATATGTTTAGTATTTCATAAGTATAAAGTTCTTCGGAAACAACGTACTTTCCAGAATCAGAAAAGAATGAAAGAAGACCCAGGATGATGCCATAAATATGGAGTAGCCTTCCCATTTTAGTAGTCTACAGTGTCTCATGCAGGCCTCTTTCACGGATGTGTGCTAATGCCCCAAGGTCAGCGGTAGACACTAGAATAGAGTCTGTGCTATTGAGATGAAGGATCTCTACTAGCAGGTGATGCGCAAAGAAAGAACTAGAGCTCCCCCACAAGCCATCGCAGCAGTCCTCAGCCAGAAAAGATTCCAAGATCTTCTGACGTTCCACTCATGGCACCTGAACAAGGTGCTGAACCAGATTCCAGAGGAAGAGAACAGCAAAGGTACTGCATGTCGTTTTCACGCCATCAGCCCCTGGTCTTTGGCAACAATCCCATTGGCACTGCCTGACCTCACAGAGCTGAACCAATGCCAGCCGAGACTGCCCATGGATTGCTACATGAGCAGAAATAACTGTTCCTTAAAAGTCACCATGTAGGGCCAGTGAGATAGCTCAGCAGTCTAAAGCACCCACTTATGCAAGCTTACGGACCCAGCACCACATACTACATCAGCCCTGCCCCTACGGTAGGCTGAGCCGGGCACAAAAAAAAAATAAAATAAAATAAAAATCACCATGTATGTGGTTATCTGTAACAAAAACTTAAAGATATCTGTATCCTCATTCAATATTGAGGCTGGATCCCCGAGGCCTTCACCCTGAGCTACATTCATAGCCGGTTCCATCTTGTGACTGGGTGTCACTAAACTGCTAAACTTCCAGGACTGGACTGGACCTCACTGTCCTCCAGCCTCAGCCTCCCGGGGAGCTGGATCACAGCAACACAGCAGCACACCCGGTTGGAACCCTGATACTTAAAAGTAATGCATCAAAGTGGGGTGCAGTGACCCACAGCCATAACCGCAGCACTTGAAAGGCTAAAACAGCAGGATGGCAAGTTGGAGGCCAACCAGGGCTACACAGCAAGTTTAGGGCCAGCCTGAACTACGGAGAGCCTCTGTCTGACAAGCGCCAAAACAACAGTAATGCTACATAGAGAGATCATCACACACAAGCAGCAAAATGCCTATCTCAAGAGACTAATTTCCTACCTACTAGAATTGCTACAGGCAGCTACATTGGACAGAAATATCATAGGTGGTCAGACGGCTGGGCCCTCAAAGGACCCAGTATGGAAGGCAAGATACCTTGCGACTGTGGGAGAGACAGGCCTCAAGACAAAACTCTAAAGATCAAACAAATGCAGCCACATACCTCTCTAGGGTCAGGCATCAAGGATTTTTTTTTTAAAGAAAGTACCTCCTCCACAGTTAGGGCTGGCCCAGTGCTTGCTTTTGTAGACCCCAGGCTGGTCTTGAAATCCCAGAGATCTTTCTGTCTCAACCTCCTGACTGCTGGGATCATAGGGAAGTGTACCTCAGCCAGGACCCCCCCCCCCTCAACCCATGTGCCCTGGGGCCCAGGAATTCAGGGATCACACTCTGGTCTTTGTGCTTGCCACAGGGGTGTTCAAGCCTCTGAGTTAAGTCCCTGTCTCCCCTCCCCCACCCAGGCACTGATATTCTAAACAGGTATCAATCACCTTGATAGAGCCAGGAAGACTCACTAACCCAGCCCCCTACAGGAGGAGTCCCTGTTCTATATTCATGCCTTCTGCTGTGTCCCATTTGATCCTGGATTTAATCAATTTTACCTGAGCAATTGTGCTTATAATCTTATTGGTTGACCTTAGTTTTGTCCCCCCTCATGCCCACTTAGCAAGTTCCCATGTTTTCTACCCTAAACCCCACTCACCTCATGGTTTTGTCTATAAAAGTCCCTGGGAAGGCCAGGATCCTTGGCAACCCACTCAGGTCCCCTTCTGTCTCTGGGACAGAAGCTTTCTTTCCTCTAATAAGTAAATTCTGCTCTTAACCTCCATTGTTCCTAAAATTCATTGTTGATTTTATTTTATTTTTATTTATTTATTTTTTATTTTTTTGGCGGAACTGGGGATTGAACTCAGGCCCATGTGCTTGCCAGGGAAGCGTTTATTCTACTGAGCCATCTCCCTGCCCCCTATGGTTGATTTTAGAGAGCACAGACTCACCCCAGCTGTCTTTCTGCTAGGGAGTTTCATTTCCCTGTATCAGAATGACCTTGCAGTTACAATTCATTTTATATTACCAGCTGTAGCATATTTTCTACTTAAAATTATGAATAAAATGTACATGTACCAAATCCCCAAAATGAATGTAATCATCATACACCTCAAACATCTACTAATAAAGATTTAAAAATTGTTTTAAAACCACTTTTTTTTTTTTTTTTTTTTTTTTTTTTTTTTTTGCGGAACCAGGGATTGAACTCAGGCCCTGTGCTTGCCAGGGAAGCGCTTATTCCACTGAGCCATCTCCCCGGCCCCCAAAAAACCTCCAATATTAAGAAACATCATGACCCCCTGATATTATTGGAGGCAGCTGAGTTAGATAAAAATATTATAGGCAGTCAGACAGGGCCAGACCCTCAAAGGAGACAGCACAGAAGATGAGATGCCTTACAACTGTGGGCGGGGCGGATGCTCCTGCTGTGAACCAGACCTGAAGACCTAAAGGCCAAACAAATGCTACACAAGTAGCACCTGGGATTGATATTCTAAATAGGTATCAATCACCTGGAAAGACCCAAGTGAGTCACTAGCCCAGCCCCCAACAGAAAGAGACCCTGTCCCATATTCATGCCTGCTTGCTATGTGACTCGCTTTCCCATTTAATACTGGATTTAATCAGTTTTACCTGAGCAATGGTGCTTGTAATCTCATTGGTTGACCATAGTTTTGTCCCACCTCCTGCCCAAGTGAGTTCCCATTCTCTCTACCTTAGCCTCACATGATTTTACACCATAAAAGTCCCTGGAAGGGACAGCTTCCCAGGGAACTACCCGCTCGGCTCCCCTCCTGTCCCTCTCTTGGACAGGAACTTTCTTTCTCTCAATAAATATATTCTGCTCATAACCTCCGTTTGTTCCTAAAATTCATCCTTCGGTTTTACAGAACACGAACTCGTGCAGGTCAGGTCGGGAGATCGTTTTTCTCTATGTCATTTGGAGGTTCCCTGTATGGTTTGGAGGAAACCCACCCGAGACCAGTTTTTCTCCCTGTATCAATATAACATTATCCCTTGGTCAGTCATGTCCATTCTGCCAGCGTCCCTTCCTGGTTGGTGCACTAAAGAACCTGAGCAGGTAAAGATGCTGACTCAGGCAGGAAAAGGCAGCCTCTGGAGAAAGGAAGCGGTCCAAGTGCGCCGGGAGAGCCTTCCTGGGCGCAGTCCTCTTGGGTCACAGCGATTCCCCCACGCCCACGTCGGAGGCACAGCAAAGCACTTACAATTCAAAGGTTCCTGTCATCGTGTTTTAACCAAGCACAGTGCACCCTCAAAGAATCTATTAGTTTCACGGAAGCGTTTCATATGCTAATCAAGTATTGGCTCTTTTATTTTTTACATTAAAGGACCAGAGGATTCCTCCTTCCTCAGACCCACTCAAAACAAAGCTCGTAAAAGGAGCCTTAAGTTATTTCACATGCCCTACACAGAAGAACACAAATTTTGAGAGCGTACAAATGTAACAGAAAGTTATGAAAATAGGAACACTTAAAAATACCCTCCAAAGCAGGATCTGACTTTAAAATATGTACCTACAGAGCTGATAAGAATAGCTAGATTGATGGATGCAGATTTCAGGAAGATGGGTTCTAAAAACAGTGACGTTAAAGTTAAATTCTACAACCAACCAGCTTCCAAAGCTGGTGAAAAGCTACCAGCCCCTTTCGAGTCTCAGTTTATCCAGGAACCAATGGCCAAGAAATGCCCAGCACCAAATCCAACACCAGACACTGCAGAACTTCAGTAAACCCCAATCCCCTTCAATTCAAGAACTACTAACTCATGAAATGACCCCCCATACCACCTAATTTCTGTGCGGAACTCACTCCAGGTCACAAAATACTCCATCTCGCTCCCTAAAAGTTGTGTGAAACTGCTCTGGGTTTTAATAAACAATACAGGAAATATTAACTTCTCAAAAAAACCGCAGCAGCCCTTTGATAATCCAGTACTATAATTAGAGCACCGCATGAGCTGCTGGATGGCCGGAGAAGCATGGAGGTAGGGCTCCCAGGCTTGTTTGATGCTCGGATGCTGCAGGCTGGGCCAGGCATCACACAAGGCTGTTTGACTACAGCTAGCAAGAGCCTCGGGATCCACCGTGCCTCTCCTGGAGCTGGGTGCTGGTAGCCTGGAGGCTGGGCAGTGCCAGGAGAGACTGAGTTGTGTTTGTGGTCAGAGAAGGAGTCCGTCCTCCCAAATGAATGAGACCAGCCTACAGTACAAATCCCTATACATTTAGCTGCCTGGGAAAGGTCTTAACTCTACTTTGTTAAGGAGTAATTTTTAACTACTAATTAACACACCTTCCACTGCCACTTGGACTCATTCTCCCCACTGCAAACTACTCTGTAATCAACCCTTCGCAGGGGAACATCTATGAAGATTTCTGGACCTCTAAACAGTAGAATCTTCCTAAATATAATGAGAGAAACTGTCCAGATTTCCCCAATAATCTGTTCGTGTTTTTGCAGTTTCCCTTCGTTTCAAGTTTTCATAATACTGTCATGAGGGCTTTCCTGGAATTCTCCAGGGTCCTGACAGACAAGTAGGAGCTGGGAAAGCTTTACATGCTCAAGTTTCTGGAGTCTGATGAGTTGCATTTTAACTAGAGAAAACAAAGGAAGCAAGAGGTTTAACGCAACAAGATGATTGATTTTAAATATACCAAGTATAAAAGTTCGACATATTTGTTAATTTCTATTTTATACTTTTAATTTTTGGAACTAGTATAACCTCTTTGGCTCAGAGTTTAAAATGTATCTGTTAAGCCAAATGCTAATTATGAGAGGTAAACATGGTAAGTAAGTACAAAGAAGAATCTAACTTCAGCATCACCAATAAGGGAGAAGGGTTGAATAATTTAATAATACATCTTTACAGGAATAGTACAATCTTGCCTCTCAAAAAATGAAACTGTAACATGTAAGTACGTGGATGCATGTGTCTTATGAAGCTGGAGAAAGGTCAGAATAAAAAAGATTATTAAAACCAGAGGGAAAGAAGAAGCCAGGTGATGAGGGAAACACCTCTTTGGACTGGCCTGTTGTTGGAACAAATCTATGTTGGTTCTTTAAGTTGAAAACTGATGACTGAGAGCTACTGTTTATAATTAGTCAAACAATTTTCTTTCTTCTTCTATTTTTTTTTTTTTTTTTTTTTTTTCAGAACCAGGGATTGAACTCAGGCCCTTGCGCTTGCCAGGCAAGCACTTATTCTACTGAGCTAACTCCCCGGCCCCAGTCAAACAATTATCAGAGTCCAAGCTTGATTCCTGTCATTTCAGAGTGCTGGAAGGCTCTGATCTGATAAAGCAGAAAAAAGAAAAAAAAAAGGCAAGTTTACAGTGTCCTTGTGGGTACTGCTGATGGAATGATGGCTAGAAAGTAACAAGACTACAAAACCACCTCATAGCAGGAAAGGCAGAAAGGGAGACAGGTAAGCCATTCTGTACTCTGCACAAGAACTCCACAAAATGGGGCTGGTGAGATGGCTCAGTGGTCTAAAGCATCTACTTAGAACAAGTTTAGCAAATCACAGGGACCGCGGTTCGATCCCCCAGCACCACATGCCAGCCAGCCCTGCCCCCTGGTGGGCTGAGCTGGCCACACACATGCACACACACACACACACACACACAAATTAAAAAAAATAAAAATAAAAATAAAAAACTATAAAAAAAAGAACTCCACAAAGGAATAAACCACTCCCTTTAGGAGGACAGCAGAAAGTGCCACACACAAAAGGTATACATTGTAGCTATGAAATTCCTCTGTTTGTTTAGCTTCTTCAGTTGGACTATAATATCCCTAAAAATCACTAAATCATTTGGCATTTAGATAAATATTTTCAATTATTAAGAATAACACATTTCATGCCTCTTTACCTAAAAGGCTCAACCAAAAAGCTACCAGTTATTGGCCTTGAATCACCCCAAGCATCAGGGAGGTTAAGGAGACAGGATGACCCCGAAGCATGCCAGGCTGGTGGTGCCCTGATGTGCGGATCCAGCAGAAGGCGTGGGCGGCTGAGACCGGCCTTCCCGCTGCAGCAGAAGGAGGGAAGGGAAGTTACGCTCATGGAAACCTCAACTATTAATTTTGAACCACCTATGGGAAATTTTAAAATGAAAATGGATCACACAGACATTCGCAAAACTAGTGTGCAAAAACAGAACTCATGGGGCTGGAGAGATGGCTCAGTGGTCTAAAGCACCTACTTAGAACAAGCTTGGCAAAGCACAGGGACCGCGGTTCAATCCCCCAGCACCACATGCCAGCCAGCCCCGCCCCCTGGTGGGCTGAGCTGGCCACACACACACGCATAAATAAATAAAAAAAATTAAAAAAAAATAAATAAAAAACCAGAACTCATATATAGGTTACTCTTTTTAATGTGCTTTTGCTTCTTTCTTTCTTTCTTTTTTTTTTTTTTTTTTTTTTTTGTAGTACCAGGGATCAAACTTGGGACCCTGTGCTTACCAGGTAGGCACTTACGCAGCTGAGCTATATCCCCAGCCCATAATGTGTTCTTCTTTTAAAGAAATCTGCCTTCCAGGTAAATATATTCTAGTACAGTACAAATAACAACTCCTTTTCTTTTTTTGTTTTTGTTTTTGGTGGAACCAGGGATTGAACTCAGGCCTTTGTGCTTGCCAGGGAAGCGCTTATTCTACTGAGCTACCTCCCCGGCCCCAACAACTACTTTTCTAAGGAAAAAGAACCAAATAACTGTAATTACTCCAAGATAACTAATGAAATGAAATGGCATCTGTTGTGGTAGATCTAGGAGGTTCCCCTGAAACTGTCGTGCACTCTGGGGCCCTGGAGGTGCCGGGGCCACAGAGGCGCTGTGCTCAGGAATGGACCGTGGATGAGCTCTGGGGCCTCCTGGGCAGGTTGGGTGCGGATGGGGGTTTCCTGTCCGGTGTCCACCATGGCCGGTCCATCTATCACACTGTTCTCCTGTGCACAGGTCAACTGTGAGCCGAATCCTCTGCAAAGGTGAGCCAAGATAAACTGCTCCCTTTAGTTATGTGTGTTAGGAACTGTGACTCAGCAAGAAGAAAGTGATAAAAGAGCATCCAAGGAACACCCCAGATAATGTGTACAAACCCACACTGCATGAATCACTGGTCTATCCGTCACAGCGATGGTCTCTAACTGAATGATCCGCCCTGCTAGATGCCACAGTGAGGTCAACTGAGTGGAACTTCAGGGCCCACCTACCTGCCAGAAGTAAAAAGAAAGCCAGTACCCAAGACTGCACTCGAGCCCCTTCCAGTGAATGTCCAACTCACTAGGAAATCTACAGCAGGATTCAAGGATGTCTTAGTTACTCTTCTCTCATTGCTGGGACAAATACCCGACACTCAAAATGAAGGAAGGAAAGATTTATTTAGCTCACAGTTACTGGAGGGTTCAGTCCATATGCATCTGGCTCCAAGGCAGAGCGGCACATAGCAGAAAGCAACTTTTCAAGGTGGCGGCAAAGAGCAAGAGCGCAAGGGAGGGGTAGCAGCAGCTCAAGCAGCTGGCTTCTCTTCCACCTTACATTGTAATGCAAATTACCTGCTCCAGGGTAGGGGAAGTACTCACACCTATGGGTACTTCCCAGTATTTACCCACCTATGGGTAATCCCAGCAGTACTAAAACCCATAATCCCAGCCTTGGATCACACATAATCCCAGTGGATCACGAGTTAACACAAACTGTAGAAGTCCTCACCCCATGACTGCATGAGGCTTTGGGGGGACAATTAGACACAAACCATAACAAAGGGGGCCTACCAGGGAGGCTGAGGCAAATGGGGAGACCCACACAAGACTGCTGAAGAGCAAAGAGCCCCTTCTGGAATGATAACAATGTTCTGGAGCTGACTGCTGCAGGAATGGCTGCAGCTTTGTGAACCCACGAGGTGCACACTTTCACTGGGTGGATTTATACAATGTGACGTTTATCTTAACGAAGCTGTCACCAAAAAACAGTGAATAGTTACTGTAGTTAGTTCTCTATAAACATGTGTTCCCTACAGAAATTAAGAAACTGAATAATTCATGTTTAAAATGAGATGTTGGCTCTAAAAACATGACATTTCCAAACAAAAAACACAAAAAAAGGACTCATTTGATGAGTTTGGTGCATTACAGAAGAGCCAACTGTCTCAATTTCTTATACAGAAAAAATGACAGACTCATTTAAAACTCAAGTGACCATGTGATTCCCTGATTCCAGTAAAATCCATCAAACCCACAAAGATTTTATTACTATGTGTATTATAAATATGCGTACTGGAACTTCACTTACAGTTTTGACTTAACTTCTCATTCTGAAATAATTTCAGGTTTGTAAGAGTCACAAGAATAATATAAATAACTCTCTGTATACCCCTAAATCCACATTCTCTAAATGTTAAGACCCTTCTCCATCTCACTCTCAGTGATTCACTCCTCCTGACTAAAATGACACCAAAAAAGCAGCAGAAATTTTTTAAAAGTATGTCATTTCCAAAAGTTACAATCTTTCTCACGAGATGGGGAAGATTAAGGAATCAGCCCGGCCCTTACCAGAAATATACTATCTTAATGACTGCTCCCTAGTTAATAACTAAATGGGGAACTAAACTGTTCACACAGCTCTAATGCACTGTCAGATACTGATCAGAAACTGTCTTGTAGGGCTGGCGAGATGGCTCAGCAGTCTAAAGCACCTACTTAGAACAAGCTTAGCAAAGCACAGGGACCGCGGTTCAATCCCCAGCACCACACGCCAGCCAGCCCCGCCCCCTGGTGGGCTGAGCTGGCCACACACACACACACACACACACATAAAAAAAAAAAAAAATAAAAAAAAAAAAAAAAGAGAGAGAGAGAGAGAAACCGTCTTGTACACGTTGCAAGCTAAGGAATCAATCTCTCCGCAGCTTTAGGGCAAGATCCGGGAACAAATACAATGCTGTACTTGCTTGTGCTCAGAAAGTCCCTGGCACCACGGGCACTGAACCACGGCCTGGCCAGCTTTCCACTTAGCTAAACAGCAGCAGGAAGCTCTGACCTCCACAGTCTGAACGCCCCGCACACGAGCGCTGAGCACCTCCACCCCCCAGTGGGGCCCTGGGAACGGAGACGCTGATGCGGATGGAAGACACACAGCTAATAAGGCAGAGCGGAAAGCAGCTGGAAAGGAATTATAACTAAAACACACTGTAGTTCTTATAGATTATCCAATCCATTTCAGTCATTCATTGTCAAGGTTGTATGACACCCTTACCTCCATTATGCTGAGACCACAGCCTTCATTGCTGATATTGTCAATATGGGATTGACTACCTGGAGCACTTTAAAAATATCTTTTCTTTTTTTTTTTCTTTTTCTTTTTTTTTTTTTTTTTGCGGAACCGGGGATTGAACTCAGATCCTTGCATTTGCCAGTCAAGCACTTATCCTACTGAGCCATCTCCCCGGCCTAAAAATATCTTTAAAGTTTAAAAAAAAAAAAAAGGAGGAAATCAAATCTTCAGAGGACTGCAGCCCTGGGTGACATCTGTACATCAGCCATCCTTAATTCCAGCCCACAGGAAGAACCATAAAAAGTGTACTGTGGGGCAGAGGAGCGGTTCAGCGGCCCAGCACATACAAAATAGCTACAAGGCTCTGGGTTCAACTGCTGTCACACAAAACAATGAAAATAAAGGCTTGTCAGTTTGAGCTGCTGCAGCCAGGCAGCATGAGTGCAGCAAAGAGGTGGCTGAGTCAGGACGCGACCCAGTGGCTCAGACACCTGCAAGCCACATGGTTACGTACCCAAGCTATAGTTTTTCCAAACATCACATTTGTCCCCAAATGCAAGCTTACATAAATGAAGCAGCACAGTAAAAATGGTTCTCCGCCCTGACACACAGGAAATCCATCTGTGTAACTTCTAAAACCCTGAGATCCCTGGTGTTTCGCTCTCAAAGATGAGGCAGGCCAGGAGCCTAACCCCAGGGAAGGGGTCTGCATAACTCTGAGTCTTCAGAACTGGCTGAAGCCATTTTCAGAACTAAGATGAGGATTTATCAGTTTCCATTCACTAACACTTCAAGGCAAAAAGGTTTTATTTATACACCATCATTTTTACCAAATAATTATACACAGAAACTTGATGTATAAGTCCCACCACAGCTTTTGCTTTCGGCACACGTGATCACCTAATGCGCCTTGTGGCTGAGCACCTAAAAGCCAGCAGCAAGTTCTGTTAGTCCACCAGTCTTCTCCTTAGTCACAGCCCAAACGCCAACCTCAAGCAGTGATGTAGAGATTGTAAAATAGACTCACATGGCTGAAAAGACAAAGGGGCTTAAGAAATCACCCCATGTTGCCTGCAGCCTACCAGGCCCAGCAACGATGTACAGCAGAAGTGAGCTCCAAAAGCCCACGGCCGCACAACCTGGCTGGTGCTGCTCCCCAGCGCCCTGCCCACGGTTGGCCACACTCAGTCTGACCTCTCCCACCTCTGTGAACCTCACTGCCCAGTTTGCCTGCGCCGCCCAGTGGCTAAACTGAAAAATGCAAGTCACCAACAAGCAAAGCACCAAGCAGCTTCCCTTAAGGGGGTTCCTGATTAAAATAAACCACTGGAACAGGAAATAGCTCAGCTGGGCAGCTGGGCTGCTGGACAGCCGTTTCCTCCATCTCCTCCAGTGGCTTCCCGGTCCCCATCACACACAACTCGACGTCTCTGCTCCCTCCACAGTAGCTGCCAGAGTCCCCTGAGTGCAGTCTCTGTCTAGGAGGAGGCCAGCACCCCTAACACTCCAGGAACAACTCGAGAGCCTTTTCTTATTTACCTTTGCATTCCCAGCCAAAAGCACACTGCCCCACAGAGACGATGCTCAAAAATTTGTGGGAAAAAAAGATTAGAGCTTTTGGATATGCCATCTGTGGTGGAACCACCACCAAGACACAGATTTTCGTTAAAACCCTTACGGGGAAGACCATCACGCTTGAGGTTAAACCCTCAGACAGTACAGAAAATGCGAGGGCCAAGATCCAGGATAAGGAAGGAATTCCTCCTGATCGGCAGAGGCTGATCTGTGCTGGAAAGCAACTGGAAGATGGGCGCATTTGATTTATTTGTGTGTGTGTGTGTGTGTGTGTGTGTGTGGCCAGCTCAGCCCACCAGGGGGCGGGGCTGGCTGGCATGTGGTGCTGGGGGATTGAACCGCAGTCCCTGTGCTTTGCTGAGCTTGTTCTAAGTAGGTGCTTTAGACCACTGAGCCATCTCACCAGCCCCAGATGGACGCATTTGATCTGAGTACAACATCCAAAAGGAGTCTACCTTCCATCATGCGTTGAGACTCTGGCGGGGCTGAGATAAAGTCCATCTTACACCACTCCCAAGAAGAATAAGCGTAAGAGAAAGAAGGCTAGGCTGGCTGTCCTAAAATACTATAAGGCGGATGAAAATGGCACAATTAGTCCTCTGCTTCATCGAGAGCACCCTTCAGATGGGGGTGGTGCAGGGGTTTCCACGGCCAGCCACTTCGACAGACATTATTGTGGCAAGTGTTGCCTGACTTACTGCTTCAACAAACCAGAAGACAAGTAATTATGAGTTAATAAAAACTTCAGCTAAAAAAAAAAAGAAAAAGATTAGAGGACCACCCGCTCAGGGCCCCCTCTCGTCCCTCTCTGACAGCTTTCTTTCCCTCAATAAAAATATTCTACTCATAAAAAAAAAAGATTATAGAGAAAACAGAACACCAGGAAAAGGGACGTTAAAGAGCAGGTAGAGAAAGGAAAAAGCACAAGACATTAAATTGAGACTCAGGAAATAATCACCCACCGCCGGCCACCAGCTAGCTGCAGGAGCAGAACTCACTCACCCAGCCCCGTTTCTCCCACTATATGATTACTGGACTGCAGTTCCTGATAGAAGATCCCACAATCTGTAAACTAAATCTCAATGCTTTATACAAATGACCATCATGCTTATTACAAATCCCTTAAGGAAAAAAAAACTTGTTTTCAATGAATTTTAAAAAGCAAAGCCTATACTAGACTCAACAGATGTCAACTTTCCTGTGTTTTTTTTTTTTTTTTTTTTTTTTTTTTTGGTGTGTGTGTGTCTTTTTTCTGGCCTTGAGCTCATTTTGTAACCCAGACTGGTCTCCAACTTCCCCTGACCCTCCTGCCTCAGCCTCCCAAGTACTGGGATTATAGGCACGCACCATTCCCAGAATTTTTTTAAGAAATAGGGTCTTGGCTATATTGCCTAGGCTGGCTCAGTGGAATATGCGCTTCCCTGGCAAGTGCAAGGGCCTGAGTTCAATCCCCAGTTCTGCCAAAAAGAAAAAAGAAAAAGACCTCCTGGAATCAAGGGATATTCCTCAGGCTCCTAGCAGCTCCTGTACCCAGGTACAGTCCATTGTGTCTATCTACTGACCTAATAATTTTAGGTTTTAAAATTTTTCTATAGTTCCATAGTAGATACAGGCCATGGAAATGGCATAACTTAAAACATCTTCAAATCATTCCAGAATTATGGAGGCCTAGCCCCTCCCACCCAGCCAGAGTTCTGCTGAGCCTGGCGGCCCAGCCTCACCGCGATGACCACCAGAGAGAACTGGCTACCACAGGGACCTGCAGGACACTTGGGGAACCCTACCCTGCGCCACCCCACCACCGAGACAGCCTTGCAGAACTTCAGCCTGCACCCATCGTCATCGGACCCTTCTTCAGCTGCAGCTGGCCCCTCTCCCCTCAGTGAGGTGGAAGCCACACTGAACCCCACAGAGCAGGAGCTTCGGTGAGCCTACCCTGCCCTCCCTCCCTCCTGAGAGCCTTGCTCACCAGCACCCTGCCCACCTACCACTGCTGCAGAGTCAGGATGAACACTGGGGGCTTCAAAAAATGACAAAAGGAAGGAGCAAAAGGCAATCTCAAACTCTAGCCCACCCAAAACAAGCCCAGGAGACAAGGTCATAGAAGAACCTGGAAATAGCACACCTGGAATTTCTGAGATGACAGCAAGTGAAGTAAAGAAACAACTCCATCAGGCTATGGAGGAACTTAGATCAGAAATATTCTCGCAGGTAAAAAAGGAAACAACAACAATCATGAAAGAACCGCTCAATACATCTAAGGAAGACACAGATTTATAAAAAAAAACAAAAACAAAAACAGAACAGGAAAAGGATGGAAACATTGAGTAAACAATACAGGAAACAACCAGTATTATGGAAAATCTCTGCAAGAAGTAGTAAAGAACTAGAGCTGCTAACGAACAGAACAAATTCCAACCAATCATTTGGTAGAAATAATCCAGGAAAGCCATTCATGCCAGGGCGTCAGAGGGAAGAGGGTTTCGGGGCAAAGGCGTGGCACAGATCAGGTATGTGAAAGAGAGTTCTGCATCTCGGAAGCCTGAGTTTGAGACTCAGCAGAACCGACCAGCTCAGGCAGGGGAGAAACGAACGTGAGCTACAGCAGACTTAAGAGGTGTCATGCAGACCCAAGCCTGGGCAAATCCTGCAAAGCTCTGTGAGATTGCAAATCTTGGTCCCTGACAAATGACAAGAAAAAGCATTCTGGGAGTAGAGCTCTGACAGCCTCCTCTTCAACCTTCTACATAGTATGTGTATCTCTCCCTTTAAAAAGTAAGCCAGTTCCAAGGAGAACCACGTAACAGTCCCTCTCAGGACTCGTGAGGAAATGTGGCTTGGGCTTTGCTGTGTTTCCGTGAGGCATACGTGGATCGAGAACCTGGGCAGAGCGTGGGTCCCACTTGCCCAGACACGTGCACTACATGGGTTCTCTCACACTACCACTCCCTGGGACAAAAAGCCCGCTCCACCAACGTTAACTCTGAGAGTGGAGCCTGCTTCCCAAAGACTCAGTACAGTCATTGAATTGTGGACACATTTTGTACAAAATTTGTTAGCTTGTGTCTTTTTTTTTTTTTTTAAACTGGGAACCAAACTCAGGACCTTGTGTGTGCCAGGCAGGCACTGTGCCGCGGAGCAATCTCTCTGGCCCTAGCTTGAGCCTTTAAGTCGATGGCAATTTGCTTCATACAATTTCTGTGACACAGCAGGAAAAGCACTTTCTTATTAAGTGAAGAGGTCTCCGTATAAGCACTTCCACGTTTTATGTCATTTCTAGGTTACAAATGGGCCCGGGCTCTGTGATGATTCTTTCCATACACACGTA
Source organism: Octodon degus (assembly GCF_000260255.1). Taxonomy (NCBI): domain Eukaryota; kingdom Metazoa; phylum Chordata; class Mammalia; order Rodentia; family Octodontidae; genus Octodon; species Octodon degus. Next base: position 11,653,443 of record NW_004524577.1, read on the forward strand.
CCAAGTACCTAAGGGTTCCAGACACAAGCAAGCAAAGGTAGTTTTATCTGGGCTTTGACTCCTGGCCCGCTGTGACGTTTAGTAAGTGCCAGCCTGCTACAGGCTTTTCTCCAAACTTCTGCAAGTAACTGCAAGAGTCCCTACTACACAGGCAAACTCTAATTCTCTTAACCAAGAAACACAAATGGACAAATCGTGTTATAATCTAATGAGTCAGTGCTTTTCTCCCCCCAGTTCGACCTAGCCGATGCCACTTGTAAATAACATATAAGGAAATCCATCAACATTAGCATATGTAGCTGCAGCTGGTCAAAAATCACTGTATTTTCTAAAACCTTGGTTTGATTTAAATCTTGACTATTAAAAGCTCCTGAGCTTAAAGACCACAAGACACAATAAATGAAGATCTAGCATCTTTTCATAAAACCCAATGCTCTACCAGTTGTTAACTCATCCATTCATTCACTGATTTTTAAAATTCAATGTTTGTTAAAAGCTGGGAGGCTGGGAAGATAGCTCGGCAGTGTAAGCACCTGCCTGGCAAACGCAAGGACCTGGGGTCGATCCCCAGCACCACATTCCATGCTGGTTCCATAACCCTGGGGGCACCATGCCAGCCTCTGAAACCAGGCAAAGCGGCACATGCCCGTAACCCCAGAACCGGGGAGGCTGAGACAAGAGGATCACTATGAGTCCCAGCTGCACAGTGAGACCCTGTACCAAATAAATAAAAGGTGTTTAAAATAGTAAATCTGGGGGCCGAGGAGATGGCTCAGTAGAATAAGCGCTTCCCTGGTAAGCGCAAAGGCCTGCGTTCAATCCCCAGTTCTGCAAATAAAATAAAATAAAATGTTGGATGGATACAGGGCACGCTTGTAATCCCAACACTCTGAGCAGCTGAAACAAAACAACTAAAGCTCTGCCTGAGTGACACAGACACTTAGCAAGACCCTGTCTCAAATAAAAAATCTCTGGATTGGTCTGTAATGTAATAGTTGAAGAATATGGTATCACTTAAGGAGACACTAATTCCCGGTGCTGAACCCAGAGTCCTAAACGGTTGCTCTTAGTGTGAAGTTTAATCCTCACTATTGAAAAAATAAAAAAGTTAAAAAGTTAATAAGCAAAACTGTGGGGCCGGAGGGGAATACAGGAAAATATGCAAGCTTTCTGCTTAATGTCAATTTTTTCTGTAAACTATAACAATGTTCTAAACTTGATAAAAAAAAATTCTGTCCTCAAAAATCTTGTACTGTATCTACTTCTAAGGAACAGTTAGCATAAACAAAAATTAACAGAAGAAATGCAGTGTCAAAAACCACATATAAGAAAAACCATACAACTACACCATCATTTTGAGTAACTACTACCAGCAGGGTTTCGCTAGGGTCCCTGGGCCAAGCCCCTTCCTGGGTATTCCTACAATAGCCAGGACGTCCCCAGTCTGATAGAAGACCTGAGACAGAGACAGCGTGAACAAGTCACATCCTGAGGTGCTGGCCTGCCTCTCGGGCCTTGCTTCCCCCTTCCTTCCACCTCCCACCTTCCTTTCCCCTCCTTCCCCCTTCCTTCTGCCTTCCACCTTTCTTCACACATTATTACTGAAGTTGTCAAAGGCAGTGAGACTCAATAAATGTACTGTTTATAAACTGGAAATTTGCTTAACGTAACCAAAAAAGATCATAATTTCTCCTGATTTCAATCTCTGTTAGCTAAAACAGCATGCAGGATCCCTCATTTTGTTCCACACGCCCACCACAGTGGTGGGCGAGCCATAACTCTGCCACCCTGGATTTACTTAAGCACTATAAAATAATACGTATTTGAAATGCTGAATCAGGATCTTCCCCTTGCTATGCTCTTAACATGGGACTCTTGCAGTAAAACACACTGCCTTTAGACATGTAAAGAAAAACCCCAGCCAGCATCCTAAATTACTGAGGGGTAAGATAAAACTAGAAGAAAAAAAAGGAAAAAGTATTTATAAACACAATCTTTTGTGGTCAACATAAACACAGCTTTAGGGCTACCACACCCCAAAATAACTTGTCTTTAATAAAAAGTCTCATCGCACAATTACTAGGAGGTAATCTTAACTCCAGCTTGTTTTAGGTAACAATCTCCTTAAAGGAGAATGGAATCATAAACACTACCTCAGAAAACTGAGTAGTTTTACTGTAGAAGTTCACAAATTCTCTAACCCAGCGCTCCAGATTTAGGCTAACCCTAATCCTCACGCCAGTGTGTGTCTGCAAAGAGCAGTTGTCCCCTGACGCTCTGGATTGGTCTGTAATGTAATAGGTGAAGAATGTGGTGTCACTTAAGGAGACACTAATTCCCTGTGCTGAACCCAGAGTCCTAAAATGTTGCCCTAAAATTATCATTTCTAATATTTCTAAATATACCAACCATCATAAACTAAGTATTAAAGCTCCAAGTCAAAATACTCAGATACACATGTCTGCATTAAAAAGTCAAGAGGCTTGTTTTCAGACACTGGAATAGCCACTTTACGCAAGTACTGAAGCTCCTGTCAGAAAACAAAATACCAATATAACTAAAGAAATGCATTCCAAAGGAGAAACTAATCGAAGCAGGGAAGAGAAACACTCACTGGCTGTAGGTACCAGGCTATTTTAACCAGGAAGATTGAGTGATGCCAAGAAAGCGAACACGTCAAAATCGTCACTTTTAAAATTGGTGTATTTTTAGTCTTTTTTAGCACATCTCTGGCATATAACCACTCATCATTTGGTAAAACCAAATGTCACATTTATAGATAAAAATACATGGCAACCTTTTATAACATGTAAATTGTTTCATGTGATGGGGAAAAGGAATTAAAATGTATGTGATTTACTTACTAAAGAAATCATGGAAAGCTTCTGGAAGCTCCACTCTTCCAGGGGTGAACTTCCAGACCGGAGGGGCAAGCAGGCCGCGTACCTCCGTCGGCCCCCACAACTGCAGGGGATCAGCCACGCGGCTCTCGTTGGCTCACTGCTCCCCAAGGTAAAGAAATGAGCCAGATGCTCTCTCAAAGTACCCAGAGTTTTATTCTCAACTGACATAAGAGTACATGATCAGAGTCTGGGTCAGCCGGTGGACAAGAAAGTAGTTCTGAGGGCTGGGGATCTAGCTCAGTGGCGTAAGTGTCTGTCTGGCAAGTGCAAGGTCCTGAGTTCAAGTCCTGGTACCAAAAAGTAAACAAACAAAAAAGTAATTTTGGTGCTGGATGCTCTCAAGTGACCTGTGCTCTTAGCTCAGGAGGCTGCTGCCGCAAACCTGTGTCTCCTGGAGTCAGTGTGGCGCCCAGGGCCCAGGACCACAGCCACAGCGTGGCCTTCTGTAGGACATGCCCTTCCATCTCCTCACACTCCTCTACAGCTCTAAGCCAAGATCCCTACGCTCACAGAGGGCACACAGTAGACAAGCAGACAAGTGTGAGGTAATAGGGAAGTGGAAGGGCCAGCCAGATAGCTCAGCAGACTAAAGTGCATGCTTAGGCAGAGCACAGGGACGGGGATCCAATTCCTAGGACCCCAAGTCGTGCCAGCCCTGTCTCCAGGGCACACCAAGACTGCAATTGAGAATGGGCGTGGTGGCACGCACCTGTAATCCCAGTGCTTGGGAGGCTCAAAACAGGACAATTACTGTTAAGTCCAATCTACCTAGTGAGACCCTGTGGGCCCTGTACAAAATACATTTTCAGGGTTTTTGGGGGGTTTTTTTTGGCAGAACCGGGGATCAAACTCAGGCCTTTGCACTTGCCAGGGAAGCACTTATTCCACTGAGCCATCTCCCCAACCCATGTAACTTTTTTTTTTTTTTTTTGGTGGAACCAGGGATTGAACTCAGGCCCTTGCGCTTTGCCAGGCAAGCACTTATTGTAGTGAGCCATCTCCCCGGCCCCCTAAATATATTTTAAAAAAATAAAAAATAAAAATATGGAAGCGGGAGCAACAGCGAACACCGGTTTGGCTAACTTCCTAAAGCACTGGCTTGTGCAGCCTCAACCAACCAGTGCCATATGAGGATGTGGGTGAGTGTACTCCAATCACCTGCTTTTAAAGAAGACTCTGAACTCTGAATTTCTACATGGTACTTCACAATTTTTTAATTTTGGCTTAAAATGTTTACAGTGCAGGATCCAAAGCTACACCGATGGTCTGGAGTCAGCCACTGAGCTACTAGTTTCCAACTTCTCCTCTACAGCAAGACTTGGGACATTTCTCTCGGATGACAGCTCTTCTGAGGACAGCTGGGACAGCTTGGGACACTTCCTATTCTAATCCTGCTGCTCAAAACACGTAGCAGTTACCCATGACCTAGGAGAGACCAAGGTGCTTCACATGGCACTCACACACCTCAACCCACAGTGACCCCGCCGGCCTGACCTGCAGCAGCCTCTGCTGGGTCCGCTCCACAGCACACTGGCCGGCTGGACGTCCACTAAGACACTCCTCCTTGCCCCCATGTGCTCCAGACAGCTTGGCCCACCACCCCTGCCCCTGCCCTGAAGCCCACCAAATGCCACTCGCTCAGGCACAATGGCCTCCAGCCTGGCCTCTGAAGTCCTCACGAAGAGCTGTCAAGATGCCTTCCAGCCCTCACTGTGTCAGATGAGCAGGTCTTTTACTGCGACCCTGAACTATTCTTTCAATTTGGAGTATTTTTCTTTTCAAACACTTACACTGTTCACTAAATATTCTGTAATATTACACCTTCAGTATACTGAATTCGGGTCACTTCAATTCTCAATTATAAAATACCCAGAAGTCATCATTCACTATACTCTACTGAAGCACAATGCCCGACCCTCAGGAGTTTACGGATTCTTCAGAAAGCAAGATGCAGGGCTGGGGAGATAGCTGAGCAGCATAAGCACCTGCCTGGCAAGTCCAAGTCCTGAATTCAATCCCCAGTGGAAAGAAAGAAGGGGGGTGGGGGACACACAGACACAGACAGACAGAATGACAGATATAAACAGCTTCTCTTGCCCACTGCAATAAAATGTGAAGAAAAAAGCTACACAAGTAGCCGAACTCACTCAAAGACAAAAAGAACTACAGGGAAGAAGTCAGAACTGAACTACGCCAAGGCGCAAGGTCACAAACACGAAGACCCGTCCTCCACGCTCTCCAGCCTCCACCCGGCTGCTGCGGCCCATGGCCAGCATCCCTCGCTACTCAGTCTCACACCGCCCGCTTGTTCAGCCTTAGACATCCTCTTCTCATCTTTAAACACAATGTGGCCATCCTAATTATACACAGAATGGGTGTCAATAAATATTTCACTTTTCAGTTGAAATCAGAGCTAAGGTTTTTTGAGATACTATTTCAAAGCAGCAACACTACTCCTAAAATAGACAGCAAAGCATCTTAAAGAACCAGAGCTTGGATACTGATTTCTAAAACTAACCTCCAATAAAACAATAAGGCCACCTTTCAGAGACAGCTGATTCTAGGACTGGGGCGACAATTCACACGGAGCTTGCTGCATCTCAGTGTCAGAAAAGTAAAGAAAGTTTTGAAATTAAGCAACAGGGCAGGGCATGCACCCATAGGAGGCAACCTGAAAGAGCTTCCAAATGCTAAACCCAGGGCCATCGGAGGAATAAATCAAGAGTATTGGATTACACCCCAAAGCATGTCGTCATGGATGCAAATGACTAAATGAATAAAAAATTAATCAGGAGAGAAATTCCTTCACAACACAGCTCCACCTCTCCTTCCCCTAAACATGGGCTGCACTTGGGACTTGCTTCTGCAGTCTAGACCCTACAGGACGAGGCAGGGAGCCTTGCAAACAGTACTTGGGTCAGAATCAAGAACATGTATCCAGATGCATGCTAAAAACAGTACTTCACCTTGTCATCTTTCTTACAAAAATTGTGTCCCCAACCAAACCATAAAAACACCACATAAGCTCACCTTAGAGGACACTAACAAATTCCTGACCAGTGCTCTCAAACCGTCGAGGTCAGGCTCCAATGGACCTCAGTGGTGGAGCACATGCAGAGTGTGTGTGTGGCCCTGGGCTCAGTCTCCAGCACTCCCTCCCCCAAAATAACTTGCGAAGGTCATCAAAAACAAGAGAAGCTGCTGGGCAAGGTGGTGCGCATCTATGTTCCCAGCATTCAGGAGGCTGAAAGAGGCGGACGGTGACAACAGGAAACTGTGCACAGAATATTGAAGATACAATGTTCAAATTTTTCTGTAAGTCAAAAGCTATATAAAATTAAAAATTCAGGACCGGCTAAATAGCTCAGCAGATTAAAGCACTCGCTTAGGCAGATGCAGCGGCTGGGTACCATCCTCGGTGTGCCGTGCCAGCCGCTGAGATGTCAATTGAGACTAGGTGTGGTAGCACATGCCTATAATCCCAGCTCTTGGGAGGCTGAACGTGGGCAGATCACTATGAGTCCGATTTTTATAGTGAGACCCTGCAGACCCTGTACTAAAATACATACACACAAAAAAAAAATTTAAATTAAAAATTCTTTGCAATCTTTAAAAACTGTCAGCAAGGTCATGAAAGGAAAATTCTCAATAAAAA
>NW_004524577.1:11660632-11693578 GCF_000260255.1 Octodon degus
TTTAACTCAGGCCCTAAAAAGCTCCTTAGCACTAAGCTTCCTCTGCCACATCCAGCAGTCTTATTTTATTTTGTTTTGTTTTTTTTCTGGAGCCATCTCCCCAGCCCTCAGCAGTCTTATTTTGAATAGCATTACAAAACCCCATTGTTTAAGAATCACAATGAAGGGCCAGTGAGACAGCTCAGCGGTCTAAAGCGCCTGCTTAGGCAAGCTTAGGTAAGCTTAAGCAAGCATGCAGGGACTGTGGTTCGATCCCGGGTACCATATGCAGCACCAGCCCTGCCCCCAGTGTGGGCTGAGCTGGTTTAAAAAAAAAAAAAAAATCACAAATCAAGATTTATACATACCAGGGAGAAAATAAAGTGTCAAAGAGAAAACCATTGTGGTAATATGCAATTATTAAGGACTACATGAATAGAGTTAAATAGAAATATTTGGGAAACCTAACATAGTCCAGTATGTTTTATAGGTTAATTTACTGGAAATTCAGCAAGAATGCCACTTCTCTTTCTACTGGCAAAACGACTTACTATAGACCAGAAGGCGTCTGCCGGAGGAAGGCCCAGAAGTAAACAGGCTTAGTCCCCAGCCACAATCAGCGAACCAGTGGGTGGGGCAGACTGTCTCTGCAGAACTGAACAGCTAGACTATGGGCAGCCTGTTTTTTAAAACAGAAAAATAGCTGGGCGCTTACAGTGCTGGCGGACTGAGCTCACTGCTCCTTGCCTTCACCTCATGAGCTTGGCATCCCAGTCCTAGCACAATTTTAACCCAAAACAAACCCAGGACCAAACGTCATGTGGCTGATATTAATGATGGGACAGAAAAATCACTCGTCTCCTGCACGTGAGCCATGTTCTGCCCCCTTCACATTACGGCGCTGGGGAATCAGGCAGCAACCGCCACACCCAAACAGCAGAGGAAGGGAGTTTCAGTAAGAGCCTATTACAAGTTCCAAGAGAAACTGATCTCAGTTCCGCACTCCAACACCAGCCAGGTCATGACTATGAGGAACATCCCACTCTGATTCTTACTACAATGGAGTACTAGCCCCTTGAAACACCAGAACCTAAGGTGATCATTAGCCAAAGGAAGATTTCCTCGAAAGCCTAAATTGCTACATAATGGAGAAAAAAAAATCTACCGATTTATATATTATTTATTTATTTATTGGGGGGGGCAGCTCAGCCCACCAGGGGGCGGGGCTGGCTGGCATGTGGTGCTGGGGGATTGAACCGTGGTCCCTGTGCTTGGCTAAGCTTGTTCTAAGTTGGTGCTTTAGACCACTGAGCCATCTCTCCAGCCCCCATTATTTATTGAAATACCGCATATATAAATGGCCATTACATACTTGTAACTAAGACAGTGGCAATAACAGCATCTTGTGGACTAGCAGGCGACATGCAGCACGTACTTCATGCCCCTCAGAGCAGCCTGTGAAGTAGGTACAGCCACAGTCCCTGAGTTCAAGGTCATTCCAATGATCAGACAGCGCGCACTGAGAATGGTCGAAAGGACGGGGGTGCCCACAGCACGCAGGGTGCCCTGCGGTGACAATATCCGGGGTAGATGCACACAAGGTGAGCAATGTTCTGCTCGCAAAAAGGAAGCATGTGTCACTTATTACCTCTTCTTTGATTTCAGATGAGTAAAATGCAGTTTGTAGAGCTCACCACTCAAAAAGAAGCTCGACTTCTCTCTTAGGATTCAGAATCTATTTCAAGAAACCAGCCTAGTCTATATTCCTACACACGCTACACACAGCGATTGGCCATGGATTTTTCTTTTCTTTTTTTTTTTTTACTGGAAATTTTTATATTATTTTTTTTCAAAATTTTTTTGGTAAACAGATAGCAATGAGAGTTTCAAATCAAATCGGAAGTACAGTTTCAACAAATAATATACTGCATATATTCTTCTTAGTGGTGATTTTTCTTGATTATTAATACTTTATTAAAAATAACCCCGGATTTTAAGAGATTCTAATATGGAACCATTGGGTAACTTTCTCCATGAAAGTAAATACTGTCCTCTATTAATTCTGCCTTAATGAACTAGGTAAAAACTTCCATGAAATATATTATCTCTTAAAAATTAGACTTTGAGGGCTGGGAAGACAGCTCAGAGGCTTAAGCACCTGCCCACCAAGCACAAGGTCCTGAGTTCAATCCCTGGTTCCAAAAAAAAAAAAAATTAGACTTTGATAAAAGCTGCAAAGTTCAAGAGATATAATAAAAGGAAAGAAAGTGAGCATAAGGAGTAAACAATTGGCAAGTGCAAGGGCCTCAGTTCAATCAAGCGCAAGGGCCTGAGTTCAATCCCCAGTTCCATGAAAAATAAAAACATAAAAAATTAAATAAAAGAATAAACAATTGGGATGAGTGAAAAAAGAAAAGCTAGGGAACAGGGAAGGGGAAAAACCATGTATGTATATATACAGATTAGCTAAGGTGATTGTATTACTAATTTTTTTTTTTTTTTTCTCGGTACCAGAGATCAAACTCAGGACCTTGCGCTTGCCAGGCAGGTGCTTATTCTACTGAGCTATCTCCCTGGCCACTAATTTCTTTTTTTCAATGTATCAGTTTACACTTAAAAATTTTTACTTTGACCAATTTTACATGCTTATATTTGTACTATGAACAACTACATTGAAGACAACAATGCACAATATAACAACAAATGGTGAATACCTATCATCTTTTTTAAATTATGTATTTTATATAATTAAAATAAAGCAAAAATTAGACTTTGAATAGCATTGAGGATTATGACAGCTATAAAGTATTAGGTACATCAAATATGCTAATGAGATATATACTTCCATTAGTTTGCGGCCAGCTCTTAAAACCAGGACCAAGGTAAACACATAACCAAGATAAACACTGTATTGTACTGTGTGACAACAGCTCAATATATGAACACACAGCACAATATTTGAGTTTTATACCATGCATGTGGAATTTGTTTTTCAAATATTAACAGTCTAGATATTTAATATCAAGATATAGTTCTGCAATATACTTCATTCTAATGAATAGATGGATGTACTGCAGTCTAACCACTCTGTGCTGATCCATGAAACCTAAGTGGGTCCAGTGATTATACACTAACAGAACAAAGGAAAACAGAAAGTTGCTCTACCAAAAGAAATCCCCATGTCCCTGCCCTTGGCAATTCAGACCAAAGGCACTTGGATCAAAAGCTGCCCACAGAAAAGCTTCTTAGTGGAGGCCAAACACCCCAGCACTTGCATCGCCCCACCCACAAAGAGCAAAAGTAAGCAACAAAGAGACACAGACATGCTGGGAAGGAGAGAGAGAGGCCAGTCAAGACCAACAGCTGCGAGGCAAGTGCAGCTCATGGCCAAAGCGCCTCAGACCCCCGCCACTGAACCCCTTCCATCCTTTCGGCCTTTCTGAGTAATCGCTGCAGCTTGAAACGATAACAGTAAAGAAGAAACTGACATGATTTTGTGTACATTGCAAGAGAGACCAATCAGGTAGATACACTGATGCAGGGAGCCAGGAAGATGGAATGAGATAGAGTAAAGAAGATTCTCAAAGAGTACAGATCTGAAGAGGGAATTAGTAATGAACTTGTGACTTAAAAAACAGGTATCACCTCTCGCTATTCCAGGAGCACACACACATTGATAACCAGGTAGCAATAAGCCCATGCAGTGCCCCTATCTTGATTTCTAAATATGAAGACTCATGGAACTAAACCAGAACCACTTCAGAAAGTAACTGATTCCAGAACTGAGAGCAAAGTGGGCTAGAAACATCTTGTGTCAGAAAGCAAAGAAACGCTGAACACTAATGGAAACATGGTAACAGAGCACAGACTCTTGTCAGCGTGGTGGTGCGCACCTGGTATCCCAGCCCTCGGGAGGCTGAGGCAGGAAGATCACTGTGAGTTTGGGACCAGTCTGAACTACATACACAGACCCTGTCTCAAAAAAAGGGCATGGAACCCAGCTTCAATGGGCTCACACAAGCCAAGCTTGGGACAACCGAAGCATCTAAAAGATCAGCAATGACAATGGATCCTAACACAGTGAACAAAAAATGAAATATGAATCAGATGTGACATTTAACAAAAGAAACTGGAAGCAGAAAAGCTCTTCACAGAAGAATGCCAGTGTCATTCTAGTAAGCAAGAAATGACCATTCTTAAAATTAAGCAGTTGAATCAGACAAGAATCAAAGACTACTAACCATGGATAAAGGGTGATGGGGGAACATAACAAGTACAAAAGAATCAGTTCACCCATAAATTACCAGAGAGAAAAAAATGGCCCCAAATAGGCTATTTTACAATAGAGAAATCTAGCCAATCTCTTCACAATAATTAGATGACCAAATTAAATATCACCATTAGTGGGGCACACACATACCTCCTGAGAGGATGCAATAATAAATGGAAGCGATTACTCCCATTTTTGCCAAAAAAAATTTTAATTCAAATCCAGACACAAACACAGTGTTTCTGCTGATGATGGGACATCCTATAAGACAGTGGGGGGAGGGCCAAACAAGAAAGGAACCATAAACGTCAATAATATGCAATATGTGATCCTTGGACACTGGACTCCTAAGGAGCCAAAAGAGCAGAGAGAGGTTAGAGCACGCCGGTTGTGGTGGTACACACCTGTAATGTAAATGATACTAAAAATATATACGTATTTAAAATGCTAAAATACAACAGTAGGACTGATTTAAAGAGAAATGTCAACTGAGCATGGTAGTACACACTTGTAATCCCAGCACTCTGAGAGGCCGAGACAGGAGGATTACAAATTCATGCCCAGCCTAGCAAGGTGAAGGCCTCAAGCTCAAGGCCCGCTATCACTCTCTCATCCTCTTTCTGACACGCACAAACACACAAGCACACACACACACACACAGAAGTGTCAGGCTTTGTGGCTGTAGCAGCAGAGTGCTCCTAGGTTTCTCCACCACACATTGTCACTTCCCAAGCTGCGTGCGATGCACCGCCGAAGCACACAAATGCACACCAGCCAGCACCCCGCCCGGGCGCACACCCATCAGCCCAGCACTTGGGAGGCTGAGGCAGAAAGGTCACCATGCGTTCACAGCTAGGCTGGGCTACACAGTAAGCTCATGGCCAGCCTGAACAGCCCTCCCTCAAAAGCAAATGACCTAAGAAAATAAATGAATAAGCGAAGACAATCACCCTACTCTGTTCTGGTTAAATACAACAAATAAAATGACGCCATACTTCTACTTTCTTTGGAAACTGCATTTCATGGACAGTGACGGGATTTCTTCTCAGGATAGTCCTCTACAGACAAGAAGCCAAGTGGAACCGCACTTGGAGCTGAGCACCAGCGGTGGGAGCACCCTCTGGGCTGCGATGAGCAGGCCCAGCCAGCTCCAGGCACAAGGTGGCTTCACTAGCGCTGAGGACAGCGGCAGGCAGGCCAGCACGCCCCCAGCACATCCTCTGTCCCGGGCAGGACCCAACAGGTACCCAGCACGGAGTGTCAAGAAGTAAACAGAAACACGCTCTCTGCCGATCAAACAGCCTAAGTGCCCGTCTCCGAGACAGGAGCGGTGGCTGGGGCGGTCGGGAGTGGCTCTGGGGGCACCGCAGATTTTTGTTGTAAGCTTTATACAACAATCTCACTTTTAAACTATGTATATGAACAACTCAACTAAAACAAACTGCTACAAAATGTATTGTCATTTGGTAGCATACCAGCATGGGAAGAAGAGCACAAAGAGGAACAGGATGGTGGAAATGCTTGTTGTGTCTAGTGTAGTCTTTAAAATCGCATATAACCATCTCATTTAGAAGCAGAAACAACCACCAGAAGCTCTAAACTATGATTTCTGATGGCTTTTAGGAACAGGGCAGGAAAGAAGGAAAGACAAAATGGTTCATTTGCATTATAAACCCCTTATTATTATTTGATTCGGCAACTCTCTGAACATGGTACATTTAAATAAAAAATTTAAATAAATTTGACAAAGCACAGGGACCGGGGAGGTAGCTCAACAGAATAAGCGCTTGCCTGGCAAGTGCAAGAGCCTGAGTTCAATTCCCAGTTAAAAAAAAAAAAAAAAAAAAGCAAAGGTGTATTTTTAATTTGATAATTCACGCTTTTTACTAAAATCAGCATTTCATAATTAAGTTTACTGATATATAACTCTAATTGCTTTCCAAGTGACATACAGTACTGACTACCCAATTGCACACCTTTTTTGTATTTAAATAACTAGAAAAGTTTTTAAAATTGGGCATTATAAGCAAAATGAATCACATGAATTAACATATTGAGTAACAGTTGAACATTATCATACTATATGTTACATTTTGTGGTCTCTATGAACAGTAAGCAAAACTTTTCTTAGTTTTGCAGATTCAAGTACCACTTTTTAAAAAACTGGCAAGGATTTATGTCAGTCTTACACATTTGGCAACAATAGGAAACTCTTTAGCAAATATCACTTTAAAAATGTAGCATGGGGGCTGGGGAGATGGCTCAGTAGGATAAGCGCTTGACTGGCAAACGCAAGGATCTGAGTTCAATCCCCGGTTCCGCCAAAATAAATAAATAAATAAATAAAAAATAAAAATGTAGCATGTAAGATTCTAATAAATATTTGCATTTGGACTTTGCTCTCACTAGTACGAGAAAATCAGAATATCCTAGTAAGATTCACATGCTGAGAATTTTATCAAATATTGACTCTTACAACAGCCACCTTCTAACAGAACCTCGAAACAAAGACGCCTTTCAGGACAGGGCCTGAGCTCATGGGAACATGCTAATCAATCCTAGACAGCCCCCGGCCCCACTTTTTCATAGCCGGACCTTTCCCTTCGCTATACACACAGCGCCCTTTGACAGCCACGGGAGCCTGACACAGGGGAGCAGCCCTCCTGGCCTCTCGCAAAGGGAAAAATACATCCACTTTTGAACGCTGTTTGCACGTGGCCTCCAGCCAATCCAATATAAACATCACCATTTATGAAATGATGGATAATTCCTTGTCTCCCATGAACTCCAGACTTCTGAAAAGGTCAAAATGCAACTTGAGAAAAGAGAAATCATTATATTTAAAAGGCCTAGGATGCAGAATATCATATGGTAGTAACACACAGTAGTATTATGGCACAATACTGACGAATGATCTAAAATATTCCACTGTAATTTATATGGAAACATCTACAGTTAAAAAGCCTGACAGTCTGGAAGAGCTTTTCATGAGCTAATCGAAGCTCAGGCTGCAGCAGGCCTCTTGCTTCTAAGCAGATGATGTCCATATTTTGTAGGCGAGGGACATGAAACAGGAGCGCTTAACTGGCAAAACTGTATGCTCTCAAAACACGACGGGGAACCTGCTTCTGGCTCCACGCAGCAGCAGGGACACCGTCTGGAAGTCGCCTCTTCCTATGGAAACCACTTTACATTTGTGCTGCGACAACTTGACTTGGTACTCTACAGATGTCCTTTCTTCTCTATAATAGCGGTACTACTGCCTCAACACACCTTCCGTCTCCTGCACGCTCGCTCAGGAGACCACAAAATAGAATTCGGAGGCCAGTCACTAGATAACTGACCTCTTCCCAACCTCTAAGATGCCCCCGTCAGTGGATCATGGGGGAATCCTAAACTCCTGTTTAGGTACAATTTTTTTGCAAGCCAATCTCCTTGAAGTGGGAACTACGGTGCTAGGAATGAAGGGCTTTCCCATCACATAAGGCATGGCAAAGAACAGAGTTCATGGGTCACAACTTCAAGTCTCCTGAACTCCTGGAACAGCAAACATATGGTCAAATTCAGCTTATGAAATTACTACCAGTTAGCTGGAGTTTTGGGGATAAGCTGCTGCATGAATTTGAATATATTAAGATACAGGTTATACTACTATGTATATGTTACATAATTAAGTAGCAAAATACACCAAGAGTTCTACCTATGAATAGATTTAACCACAATTAAATTTTCACTGTAAGTATTGAATACATGACACTTATATTATCTGTGACTGCAATCAGAAGGATTTAAATAACTCCAAGTTCTGAAAACTTGACTGTTATAGTGACTGAAATATATTTGTAAAAAAAGGTATCATGTAGTAATATGTTTTTTAAATGTCAAAAAATAAGACAAAATTTAGGGGCTGGGGAGATGGCTCAGTGGAATAAGAGCTTGTCTGGCAAGTGCAGGGTCCTGAGTTCTATTCCCGGTACTGGAAAAAAAAGATAAAATTTAAGGTAGTTATGGTTCTACAGAGACAAATGTTCTGTCACATTTTTCATCAGTACCCTAACTAAAAGAAAAAGGAGGAATATAGTACATTCCTGCTCAAAAAAATATTCCATTTCCTGGGGCTTTTAAATATATGAGTCTCTTTCAACAATTAAAACTTAATGAGGTGACATACAGATTTGCTACAACAGTGTACTTCTTTGAACTACACCACAGAAGAGACTTTAATGGCTGAACTAGCTCTGACAAGTACATTTTCACAGAGCAGCACTTCCAGGAAGGTGGTCGAGCAGTGAAGAGCAGAGAAACAGCCTCTCCGATATTTGGTGTCCAGACACTGGACTACAGCAACAGGAGGAAGAGAGGAATAAAGCGGGTCCCTGGGACTCAGCAAAGATCTGTAGCAAGAATCCAAGCCCACGGGGAAAGCGAAGGGAGACCTCAAAGAAGGGTGCGGCCGGCAGCATTTCCTCCCTGAGCCCCAGCTGAGGGCCTGGGAGCGGCAGCTCTAATCTACAGACACATGGTGACACTGGGTGACCTCAGAGACCGCCACACAGAAGTGCACCAGTAGAATGGGGCAGCGGATAGCTGGTGAGCTATTCAGGTTCAGGGGCTCCCGGAGCGGGCGACTGGCCCACAGCCATCTCCAAGAGGGACCAACGGAGCTCGCAGCTCAGGGCAGCTCTGTCCAGCGGCTCCCAGCTCAGGGAAAGGCAGAACCAGTTCAAGTCTGCGAGACGCCAAAGCACCGATTTCAAACTGGCAGCAGGCACATGGAGTGCTGCAGTCTGAACAGTTCAGCTTCCTGCCTCACAGCCAGAATCCAGCCTGAACATCGGGAACGCAGGGGCAGGCTTGCCAGGGCTAATCTACACCTGCCATAATCTACAGCTGGCTGTCTGGGATTAATCAGCTAGTACCTGCCCTCCGTCTGCCCACTCTGTCTACTGGTGGCAGCAAAGATGTGCCCTGAACTGGGCATTCTTTCTCTTTTCTTCTTTTGTTTGTTTTGTTTTCTCTTTTTTCCTTATTTGTTCTTGTTTTCACATGAATACTATTTCTAATTTTGTCAATCTGTTCTGTTCTTGTTTTCTTCCCTTTTCTTCATCAGTTTCCCAAAATTCATGTAACCTTCTTCTATCAGCCTCACTTCTCATACCTTCCTCTTTTTTTTTTTTTTTTTTTTTTTTTTGAACCGGGGATTGAACTCAGGTACTTGTGCTTGCCAGGGAAGCGCTTATTCCACTAAGCCATCTCCTCGGCCCTACCTTCCTCTTCTTCTGTTTCTGTTTTTACTCCTAACCCCTTTTAAATTTTCTCCCTTCAGGGTGAGGTCACCAGATTGAACATATATTTACTATATACAATTTTCTGGGTTGTTCTACCTTTTGTTATATAACCATACAGTTAAAGGTGGCGAATTAAGTTACCACAGTGTGTCATTTTCTAAGCTGTGTTTGATGTTATTTTTACGGTTGATTATACTACTTTAGCCAAGGTAACATTATTGCTCCAATCAGCTATTCTAGGTATGCCAGGGCTGAAATTGCCTAATGGCCATAGAAAATACTGTTTGGGGGCAGGGAGGAGGCCTGGGGAGATAGCTCTTGTGGTCTAATTGCCTGACTGGCACAAGGATCCAAGTTCGATCCCCCTTACCACATGCCGTGCCAGCCCCGGTGCTGGCCAACCCTGAAACTGGGCGTGGTGGCCCACGCCTATAATCCCAGCGCTGGGGAGGCTGAGACACGAGGACCACTATGAATCTGAACTGTGGTGAGACCCTGTATCAAATTAAAACAAAAAAAAAAAGAAAAAGAAAATTCTGTCGGCCGATGCCAAAGAACCAGGGGCTGGCCAAATCAGCAGAACTTCTCGTGTCCGATAAATTGAGGTGGCAAGATTTTACAACAGACTCAAAAACCCAAAAGCTACTTACACCTGGAAGACACCTCTGAGAAGTACTCATTTCATAAGGATGCTCAATAACAACAATAGGGCTGGCGAGATGGCTCAGTGGTCTAAAGCACCTACTTAGAACAAGCTTAGCAAAGCACAGAGACCGCGGTTCAATCCCCCAGCACCACATGCCAGCCAGCCCGCCTCCTGGTGGGCTGAGCTGGACACACACACACACACACACACGCACACACACACACACACACACACACTTAAATAAATAAATAATTTAAAAAAATAATAACAACAATAAAGCTCTCACTACGGGCAGTTTAGAAGCATCAACACAGGAATTAAACTATTTACACAGAAGAAATGAACATCTTATTAGAGTAAAACTTTTATTCTGGTGATGGTAATTCTCAGTAATCCCTGTCAAATGTGAATACTTTCCCCTAATGACTGGTTCATTGAAAAGTAGAATTAACAAGCTGTTACTACACATTTTAATATAAAAATTGAATTTTATTCCTACCTTACTGCCCTACATTTTCTTCTCACTTCATTTCATAGGATACTTTTTCTCAGCACTTATGTTATTAACTTTTATCTGAGTGTTATGGTCCGAAAGCAATGATACAGAGCTGGTGAGACTCTTAAGCTAGATGTATTATTTCAAGCTGACATTGCTTAATTTTTTTAATTCACTGTTCAAGAATACAGAAAACATAGGGCCGGCCAGATAATTCAGGAGATTAAAGACCCTGCTTAGGCAAACGCAGGGGTAGAAGGTTTCGATCTCCGGCCTGCTGTGCCAGCCTGCCCACAGGGCGCGCTGAGATGGCAACTGAGACTGTGTGTGATGGCACGCACCTGCAATCCCAGCATTTGGGAAGCTGAAAACAGAAGAATCACTACGAGTCCCATCTGTGTAGTGAGACCCTACAGACCTTGCACGAAATACAAAAAAAAAAAAAAAAGAAAAAAGAAAGAAAGAATACAGAAAACATGTTTATCTTTTTAAATTCTGAATTATTTTTCAAACTAACCCAATAGCCTGCTTTGGCAAGCTCAGGGACCGGGGTTCAATCCCCGTCCCACACACCAAGCCAGGCCCCACTCCCGGGACACACTTAGCTGGCGAACAAGAGCAGGCATGGGTGTATGCTTGTAATCCCAGCACGGGGGAGGCTGAAGACAGGAGGATCACTAGAAATCCAAGCTGCGTGGTAAGACCCTGTACCAAAGACATAAATGAGGGGAGGGGGGAGAAAATCTAACCTGGTGTGCGAAATTGTAGTTTTTATTATATAATTTTTTTTCCCAGAACCAGGGATTGAACTCAAGCCCTTACACTTGCCAGGCAAGTGCTTATTCTACTGAGCCATCTCCCCAGCCCCTATATAAATTTTTTAAATATATACATGGAAAGACTGTGTGTGTGTGTGTGTGTGTGTGTGTGTGTGTGGTGCTAGAGGATTAAACCATAGCTTCACACATGCTAGGCAAATGCTCGACCACTGAACTTTACATTCCTGGCCCAGGTCCACATGTCTTATTTCATTTTTTAATTTTAAACATGTAAGTATATACTTATTCTTGAGTGTTTATTCATTAAAATCACTTAGTTTATCTTTAAAATGAGTTACAAACCACTGACAAGAGTTCTTGAACTAAGTTGATCCATAATTCATAAATCCTGTACATCACGCAGTTTCTACGGAAACGGAATCATCTGGAGTCGGGGGAGCGAACCAGGGAGCCAAGAGTTCCATTTCCTATGTGACTGTTAGCGAATCAAATCCCTTCCCTGTGACTCAGCCAAGTTTGTATGGAAACGAGGTGAAACACAGGGTCTCTAGGAAAACTCATTCAATATTGAGGACAAAATTTCCATGTTATCTAAAAAGCAAAACTTGATATTTCCTGTAATTTGAAAATAATAATCACCATGGAATCAAAAGATAGTATCTTGTAACAGCTCCTAAGCATATAACAGTGAATTCACATAAAAAACTCATTTTTTAGTTAAGCATAATGATTAAAAAATGAAACAACTGGTTAAGCCAGGAATCTGAGTAAATGATTTTCACTAAACAAAGTAAGCATAGGATGTCAGTCTTGAATAATGAAGAACAAAATAAGCTGGTAACATTTACTGAGTACCTACCATGCGCCCACTGGCACTATTCTAAGAGCATAACTTACTTTAATCCTTGAAATAGAAGGATACTAATATTATTCCCGTGTCACAAATAAGGAAACTGATGCACAGATGGGACACACACTTTGCTCAGATTTAAATGGTGAGGAAGCGGCATAATTTGTTCTAAAACCAATACTGAATAAAATATACAATGATTATTTGATGACTCACAGGAAGAGAATATTGTATGCCAAGAACAAAACATTCTTTCTGAAGCCAAAACAGAAGAGAACCAACAGAGAGACCAGGCAGGCCCACCTGGACAGCAGTGCCGGGTCTGCCCTACAGAGCCCCCGCTACGCTTTCCTGGAACCAGCAACCATCAGCCCGTCCGAATCCAGTCTGGACTAACAGCAACTACAAACTGATTTAGACACTATCAAGTTATTTTCATATCTTGTTTTCAATTGTAAAAACAGAAGTATCATCCTGTTACACTCCACTTCTGCATAAATCATGCAATTTAAAAATGTATAAGCACTTAAAATATGCTATCCTATAAAATAAGTCATTGCCCAATCCGCAAAATTCTAAAATAAAAACCAGGGTGACGTAAAGCAGCCCCAAAGCTCTAAGTTAAAACCTGTAGAATAAACACTTCATTGGAGAGGTCTAAGTGGCAGATGAGCACTTAGGATGCTGTCTCTCAAATAAAAGCAGAAAGCAAGAAGGGACAGCTGGGGAAGACTGGACCGCACACAAAGGACAGCAGAGGCCTCACCACTGGCCCTAACAGAATGCAAAGGCGTAAACAGCCGCTGCTGGGAGTGGCTGGCGGGGGCAGGGAGGAAATGGGCAGCCAGAGCTGTCTGGCCGGGCTCCGCAGCCCTGCTGACCAGCAAGGGAGCTCTCAGCAGCTGCTACACAGCCCTCGCCCAGGGCGAGAATAGCCACAAGGAGGGATGGCCGAGCCAGGCTCTTGCTGGCCAGTCTGGGCCTTCACGAACATTACTGCATGTAACCCTCGCAGTAAACCAATGCAGGTGATCCCCAAGTGACAGAAGAAATTGAGGCTCACAGAAGCTGAGCGACCCCCCCAGGGTCCTCACCACGTGACAGACCATCTGAACCCAGATCTGAGCACGCGCTCTATGTCCTACTATGAATTAAGTTAACAGATCTCTCAAGATTGCTGAGACAAACTAAAGGAGATCTTTAAATACAGTGTTCGGGCCAGGGAGATGGCTCAGTAGAATAAGCACTTGCCTGACAAGCCGCAAGGGCCTAAATTCAATCCCTGGTTCTGCCAAATAAATAAATAAATAAATAAATAAAATAAATACAGAGCTTATGGATCAGAAGACTCGATACTGTAAACCTGTGGATTCTCTAACAATCTATACATTCAACATAATAATCAAAATAACCTGTAACATTTTGACAGAAATTGATAAACTGACTTCTAAATTATGAAAATGAAAAAAATAAATTATGAAAATGAAAAAAGTAATATAATATCCAAAATGATGTTGTGGAAGAACAAAACTGGAGGACGCTCTTTACCTGACTGTAACAATTAAAGGTATAATCAAGATGATAGAGTAATGGGATAAAATTAGACCCATGGCTGGGGATATAGCTCAGCGGCATAAGTGCCTGCCTGGCAAGCACAAGGTCCTGAATTTGATCCCCGGTACTTAAAAAAAAAATAACCCTCACACAAAATTAGACCGATGGGTCAAAGAGAAGAGTCCAGACAGACCCAGCCATGGTCAGTCGATGCTTAACAAAGGTAAGGTAACCCAAAGTCTTTTCAACAAATGGTATTGGAACGACTGTACAGTGATATGCAACAAACATACGCATCTAGCATCACATACAAAATTTTAACATGGGCCGGAGAAATAGCACAGCGGAATAAAGCGCCTCCTTAGGCAAGCACAGGGACCGCAGCTTGATCCCCAGCACCACATGCAGCACCAGCCCCGCCCCCAGGATGGGCTGAGCCGGTTTTGGGGTGTAGAGGCACACACCTGTAACCCCAGTGCTGGGGAGGCTGAAGCACGAGGACCACAAGTCCAAGCTGCACAGTGAGACCCTGAAACAACCAAATATATTTGAAAAAAAAAAAAAAATTTTAGTACAAAATGTTTCATAGACCTAAATAGATAAAACTACTAGAAAAAAAAAAAAAATGTAAGTCACTATCTTGGTAATCTTGAGTTAGACAAAGTTTTTTAAGATAAGACATAAGAAGCATGAGCCACAGAAGAAAACAATGATCAATTAGACCTCTGCAATACTAACAATAAAATCTTCTGCATAAACATCTGCCGTGCCTCTTTCTACAACCATGATGGTCACTCATACAGTTTCTCTGAGAAGAAGAATGCACTAGCCTTCTGTGCAGCCCAAGGGTCCAATGTGCTTGCCGCCCCTGTCCTAAACAGAGGGTTCAGTCCATAATCAGCTGGCTCCAAGGCAGGCTGCATTCTTCCCATACAAGCAAGCAAGCTGGCGTGCTGATTAACACACTGGCAACCTCAGGGTCTGTTTACTAAGAAGGTTCAGTCCTTAAATGGAGAATGCTAACAAAACTCAGTTTCTCCACTGGCAAGGCCTAAAACAGAGGCTGGACTCCTACAACTCTACCCAAGTACCATGCCAGTGTGCTGCCCCGGCAGTGTCTCAATAACTGTTGTGGTTTCTTCTGAAAACTAGTACTGAACTCTGTTTCCAAAAAGTACCTAAGATTCCCCGTGCCTTCTTTTTTTTCTACAGATTAAAAACATTTGCTTCCGTCTTTTGGAATAATGTTTGCTACTAAATGATCCAGGATAAAAGCTTGAGAACAAAACCCTGAACCATTTAGAGATGAATCAATAATATGGAATACAATAAAAATAAAACATGTCATTCTTTTTTTTTTTTTTTTTTTTGGTACTGGGGATCAAACTCAGGATGTTGCGCTTGCCAGGCAGGCACTTATACCACTTAGCTATCTCCCCGGCGTGTTCTCTCTTCTTAAAGAAGAAAAAAGAATCACAAAGGAAAAAGTGGTCAACCACTATTATGGTTTGGGTCTAAATGTCCCCTAAAGCCTTATGGGGTCACAGGTAGGGCTTTCTCAGAGATGGCTGCATCTACAGCGGGTGATACTGGGACTAAGGGCAGAGGATTACTAAGCTAGTCCACTGACTAGTTTGGCAGTGCCCTAAGCCCAGCTGCCAGAACAATGCTGTCAAGGTCTCTTGATCATTCGCTGCCTCCTGCCCACCATGTACTGTGCCCCTCTGCCGCGCCAGCCGGCCTTGGAGCCAGCCGATTATGGACTGAAACCTCTACAAAATGTGAGCTAAATAAACCTTTCCACCCTTAACTTTGGGTGTCAGGTATTTTGTCTCAGCAATGAGAAAAGTAACGAAGACAATCACTTATTTAGTATCTTGTGATCATTTATTAAAACAATGACATTGTACACAATGAAGTCTAACCAACTGTTTTAATAAACGAAGACTGAGGAGCTAGCTCAGCAGCGTAAGTGCCTTCCTGGCAAGCACAAGTCCTGAGTTCAATCCCCAGTACTGAAAAAAAGAAAATAAATAAATAAATGAAACTGTAGTTGTGGCTACTTAAATCAGCCTATTCTAGTTACTACATGCTATTCAAATTAAATTTGATTTCTCATTAACTTGTAAAAGTATTCTAGAACTGGTTTGCCCTTAGCTTCAACTGAGAAGTTAAAGTAATGAACCACTGATATTTTCATTATAAGCAGGCGGCACACAATCTAATAATAGAAGCCGGACACTACTTTCTAGCACCTGCTGGCAGTCCGTGTTTATGAGAGGGTGAGGAGGATTTCAGTAATTTCTGCATAATGGCCGGCTGGCAGATGCGGTGCATGGGGCTTACCATGACAGCAGATGCCGTCTGTCTGACGTGGATCCCACAGCACTGAGCAGCCCCCGCCACCTCCCTGGCTGACTGCAACACCCCATCAACCCCATCACTCAGCATCGGAGGCAAAGGAAACAGCTGGGGCAAGCCTGGGATTGGACCACCTACGCAATGGGTCTCCACCCCACTTCCCCGCCCTGGCCCCAAAGACACTCATCTCTTTTTGACCCAGGATCCAATTCCTACTCCACCCTGAATTCCTTCTCTCTCTCCCACTCAAAATCAGCCACATCTATCACAAGTATTTCTGGAATGAGGCTGGTATCAGGGAACAAATCTCACTGCCCCCCCAAGCAAAACCTGGCTTCTAGGGCCTGGACCATCTTTCACTACACAGTGCCAGGTGCTGCCTGGAGCTGAGAAGGAGGCTTCAGCCTGCTCCACACGCTGGCCACTTCCAGGGACACAGGTAAGATTTTTAAGTGACTACAGCCATCTCATAATATTTATCACACAGTTAAACATGAACCCAAGACATGAGCACATCCACCACACGATTCCTCCTAGCACTGGCTCAAGGAAAAATGCAAATTATTAAAATACTTAATAAACTGTTGTTTGATGTTGTTACTGTTAGTGTATAGGTGTCCCCCCAAAGCCTCCTGCAGTCACGGGGCAGCTCCTGGAGTCTGGGGTGTGGATGCGCACCACCCTGGGGCAGGTAAGCTGCATCACCAATGCAAGGGAGGAGGAGAGGCTGGCCAGCAGCCTGAGCTGCTCCCACTCTCTTCACACTCTGCCCTTTGCAGCTGCCATGAACTGCTGTCCTTTGCCTTGTGCCACCCTGCCTTGGGGCCAGCTGAGTGAGCACTGAAACCTCCACTGACTGTGAGCTATACAAACCCTTCCTTCCTTCATTCTGGGTGTCGCGTATTTGTCTCAGCAAGGAGAGGAGTAATTGAGACAGATGTCAACAAACATTTAGCTTCCTCCTACCTTCCCATGGGCAACTGATAAAATCAAAGAGCTCTAGGTCTCCCACCTTGAACTAACACCAAATTGACAGATTGTAAGATTTTTCAGTTGCAAGGGTAACGCTGCTGAACGGTCCGCCCAGTTTTCCCGCCTGCCTGGTGAACATAAGAAACCTGTGAAAGGGCGTCCTCATTTTCAGTGTGTCATAACCCATACTGAAAACAAGAGAAAAGACTTCTCTTCCAACAAATAACATGATGAGAAATATTAACCCGTCAATAACAAAAAAGGAAACATCCTACTCTTCTAATGACTTAATAGCTGATGCAATTGTAATACAGATGGAACAACTTTTAAGTTAGGAAACTGATCCTTTTAAACTGTATCTGCTCTCATAAACATAAATTCAAATGTTCTTTAGAGCTGTTTAACATTAAAAAAAACTTTTAAAAAACCCACCTTAACCAAATCATAACTAATTCTAATTAAGATAAGGATTTTCTAATTAATCCAAAGTAAAATTTTTCAGGGGAAAAAAATGGTCTAAAAATAGTACACCTGGCCCAGCCTGGTGGTCCACACCTGTAATCCCAGTACTTGGGAGGCTGAGGCAGGAGGAAGGATGGAGTGTGAGACCAGCCTGGGATACACAGTGAATTCAAGGCCAGCCTGAACTGCATAGGGAGGCCCCGTCTCAGAAAGACAACACATCAAAATCATCATCAACATCCTGAAATATAAACTATATTCTGTAGAAGGAAAAAATATCCTCAAGTAGGTCATTTAAGGAGCAAAATGTATTAAACAAGATATCACAAAAGTAGCAACTTTTAATATTCTGAAACTTGTGCTAAATAAATGCATACTCACTTTGAACATAGGACACTGCTAAAAACCTCAAATACTGACATAGTATTTGACTCCAAGTTACGCATTGGAATACCTTTAAACCCCAGAAAAATGTATATCTTAGATGCAAACATTCTTTTTTGAGATCTATCACTATGAAGCAAACATTTCATACATTTCTATTATTTTATTTAATTCTATTTATTGAGAAGTACTTATTTACAAAAGGGCTGGGGAGATAGCTTAGCAGCTTAAGTGCCTGCCTGGCAAGCACAAGGTCCTGAGTTTGATCTCTGGTACCAAAAAAAAGTACTTATTTACCTAAAGTAATTGCAAAACTAAAGATATTTTAGCTTTTAACTCCCAACAATCTTTTATTGCAAATAAAATAAATTTAAGTAACATCAGCATCCTATCACAAAATATATATGCTTTGAAAGACACTTTTCAGAAAAAAGATCTTCGTGAATAATGAGCTACAGCAAAAGAGGCAAAAATTTAAAAATCCAGTAAGACTGTGGTCAGTCTCTTCTATTTATTGTTTTTATGCTTCTATTTCCTTTGTGTAAAATTTTCTACCTCGCTGTACGAACTTCCTTATGATTCTCTTGCAGAACACAAGATACCTGAAACCCAAATTAACGCTTAAAAAATTAAGAGGGAGCCTGCCCCTTTGCTCAGTTCTTTAAGTGGCTGCTTCCACAAAGCAGTCAGGCTCAGACTGCTGGGGATCGAACCCCACAACTCAAGCCAGCCAAACCTGCCCTGAAGGCATTCGGAGCCAAAAAAAAAAAAAAAAAAAAAACATATATCCTTCTGCCATTTTTCCCTAGAAAGAACTGGAGGCCGGAACTCCGGGGACAATTTTTCTCAGGGGCGGGGCGTAGTGGACATGGTGAATTGGTGGGGTAGCCAACGGAATTTGGAGCAGAAATTCAGTTTTTCCCTGGAGACGGGAACAGCCTTAGGAAGGCCCAACTTCCAAAAAGGCCTAGCATTTAGCTGGGCTTTCTCCTCTTAGAACTCACTCTTCAAACTTTAAGAGGAGAAAGAACTCTTCTTCTCCTATCATAGTCGAAACCACCAGTTATGCATGGACCAGTGAATGCTGTCACTAGATGGGCGCGTTGCGGACCTTAGCAATAAAGAGGAGAGAAAGAGTCCTTTGAATTCTGCTCTGCCCAAGGCCTGAGTTCATTCAGAGCCAACTGAGTCAGAGCACTGAGGCTCAGGAGGCTGTGTTTTGAATCCCTGCTCCTTGAGCCTTACCTCACCTGCTCTGAGGCAACCTGAGCCAGCAGGAGAAATTAAAAAAAAAAAAAAAAAAATCCATCTCAACTTGTTCTGTACATGGAACCCGATGGGAGAATTTTCCATGAAACTATTTCTGAGGAGACTCGCATGCTGGTGATGTATTAATTAGTGTTTTCCTGTTGAATTTGGGACCGGAAGTCCTCCTGGGGGCTGTCTAGAGGAACAGGTTTAAGAGGGCCCATCTTGCCAAAGGGCCCAGTTGCTCTCTGGAATTTCTCTGCTAACAATTCACACTCAGAAACACAAACCCCACGGCGGGAAAATCAGATCCACATGGAGAAGTCAGGCCTTGCACAGCTGGGTCCCATTGGGGCCCTTAAGACTAAAGGGCTGAGCAAGTGTGTTTTGGATGAAGGCCTGCCCCTTAGCTCAGTTCTTTATGTGGCTGCTTCAACAAAGCAGTCAGGCTCAGGTTGCTGGGAGTTCGATTCCCAGAACTCAAGCCAGCCAAACCTGCCCTAAAGGCATTCGGAGCAAAAAAAAAAAAAAAAAAAAATTAAGAAACTGGTATGTATTAAAATAAGTTCTTATTTTAACCAGAGGAGAAAATAAACATTACCAACTAGTAAAATAAATCAGTACTTTTCACAATTCATTTAAAGAAATTACTATGTTTAAATGTTTTTTACATCACTAAGCCAAAATAAAACTGATTCCCAGTGTGAAAATACAAATGCAAGACTTATGACAATCCCAAAATAAGTAGTTACATATGAGTTGTTACTATTAAAACCCGTTAGACAAAGTAAAGGCTCACATAGGGAAGACATCCTCCCTATATGACTTCAATTTTTCTTTTTTTAATGTATTTGGTACAGGGTCTGCAGGGTCTCGCTACATAGACCAGGCTGGTAGTGATCCTCCGGTTTTCAGTCTCCCAAGTGCTGGCTGCGCCACCACACTCAGTCTCAATCGCTGTCTCAGTGTGCCCCAGGGGCAGGACCTGCCCAGCTCTATGGCTTCAATTTTATAGTACAAAAATCATGTCTGTGGGAAATGAGCAAAGAAAAGCTACTTCTTTTGTTTGCTTGTTTGGTTTTTTTTTTTTGGGGGGGGGGGTTGAGGCAGGGTTTCACTACGCAGTTCAGACTGGCCTCAAAGTCACTAATGTGCCCAGTCTGGCCTCAAGCTCAGTGTGATCCTCCTGCTCCAGCCTCCCGAGTGCTGGGATTACAGACACGAGCCACCATGGCTGGCAGAAAAGCTCTTTCACTTAGCTAAATTTTATTTTTATTGCACATGGTATTTTAGAATGAACTATGATGTGATGCCCCACTAAATAAATAAGAAGCAAAAGCACTCTTTGATCAAGATCCATCCACAAAAGGAAGGCCTGAGAGAATGAGAGAATGCTTCTATTTTGGGGTGCCACGGAATTAAAAATCAGCAGAGACAGCGCTGGTGACAGAAACAGCACCTGCCACAACAGTCCTTCACAGTGGGCTCTGACCTCTTCCCGGGTGCACAGCAGGCCGAACAATGCCCACTCGCCCTGTCCTGGGCGGGGGACAGAGAAGGGCAGGTTTTTATTTTACCCAAACTGACCCATCACACCAAAGCACACAAATGCAAATTTGAAATTGGAGCATGTATCCCAATTCTATTTTTACAAAAGGGATAGCTTTAGTTCACCCTGTTCACACTGAGCAAATTAATCAAGCACCGGATTTATCTGGCAGGAGTTTGCCACCTCTTCCCAAAAAGGAGCATGACAAACGCAGGCAATTTTTACACAGAAATCGAAGTTCTCTGCATGCCCTCTAGAGATGATATACCCCAGGGGAACAGAAGAAACTTCTGAGCCGCGAGCCCACGCACCTCCGCCAGGTCCCTCACTCGGGTGTGAGCCAGGGAAGCGAGAAGCACAGGACAAGGAGGCTGCCCTGACGCAGCCACCCCGAGGGGATCGCTGAATACTGCCCGCGCTCCAGTTCAAGTGTTCTGATCGGAGGATGCTAACAAAATTACTAACTATATTAAATGAAAAGCACTGCAAGCCTGACTCATAAAGCATACAGTGTGCTATTAACAAATACTCACTAGCACCTAAATTAACAAGATAATTAAAGTTTATGGTTTCATGTCCTGACTGAAAAGAGCTAATTTCTTTCACTTTTTTCTTCTTTTTCTAGCCTTATTTTATTTTCTATATATTCTACTTGTTGCAAGTGTTAAAAAGTCCAGAGCGCTGTTGTTACCTTATGGGTTGTTTTTTTTTAATTAGTCCAAGTTTGTAGGGTATAATGCTCACATTCCTGTATTGCCGAAGCCCAACGAATTCAGTATACTGTAAAAATAACACGATTAATCTGCCACAGCTCAACACAAAGGCCACCTGAAGGAGTTAAAAGCTGGCTGCCAAGCGGGCATCGTCAGATATGGCCCACGCATCTCTCAAAACTGTTTTGCCCTTCTGACATTACTTAGCAACTCGAGCCACCAGCAAAGGGGCGTCGAGGCGCTCCAGCTAAAGCACAAGTATCAACTTTCAAAACACCGTCCAACTACCCCAGTGCCTCCCAACGCCCACCGTGCGTCTTGTGTTGGAGGTAATGTTGTTCCTACGTACACCATGTACTGAAAGGGACCAGCAACAAAATGTCAGTGTTTACGTAGCTCAGAAGAAAGCCTGTACGAAAACGAACTGGCTAGACCTTCCAGAGCTGTTCTACCTGCTCAGTTCCAGGAATGGAAGAGCAGCCCATCACCTAGCACGAGGAGCAGCAGGACCTGCGCGGGGCGGCATGATGAGCGCGAGCCGCAGCACCCCGGGCACCTGCACGCGGAGGCTCCCGCAGCCCCGAAGCTGGTGCGCACCAGCTCGAGCACCTTAGTATCCGTAAGCCCCACTCTTCTCAAACGTAAGATGCAGTGCTCAACTGTACAAGCTCAGCATCATGGTACTGCTCTATTTTTCAGAATAAATGTGCTGTCACTACAAAAAGGCCCTTCTCTGCCTGAGGTGTGAAAACATCATTTTATTGGACCCAAGTTTTGTATCATATTCCATTTGTATTAGTGGGAAAACATGAAAATCTAACACGTCCTCACTCTCCAGCCACGCAAGTTCACGCTTTACACTAACCACCGCAGCGAGTGCGTGAGCCAGGGCCCAGTTTCTCCTCTTCTGTACTTTTCACAAGCTCAGTTCAGAGCTTCCACTGAACGGAAGAAATACAGCAGATACGTGGATAGGCTGAGTATGAGCACTCAGGATTTCAAGGTTACGATATCTCTACAGTATAATCATAATAAAAAATACTGCAAATTCTATGTAAATAGGCACTACTACATTTAAAGAGAAAGGAGTGCTGGGGAGATAGCTCGGTGACATGCTTATTAGTTGATTAATATTTGAATGTCAAATTCTATTCAACTATCTACACAAGGCAAAGGCCAGTCACCATGTCTCCAGTATTTCGCTATAATAAAGTGTCTCAATAAGTAACTTTTAAATGGGGCCTACAGGAAGTTTCCCAAATGCTAACGGCAGCTTAGGACCATTTGCCCACTTTTTTTTTTTTTTTTTTTTTTGTGGAACCAGGGATTGAACTCAGGGCCCTTGCGCTTGCCAGGGAAGCGCTTATTCCACTGAGCCATATCCCGGCCCCTTGCCCATATTCTTACCAATACCAGGTATTGTAACAAATGCCTCTGGAAGAGAAGGAAAATGAATGTAGCTGCTAACTTTTTTTTAATGTATTTGGTAGAGGGTCTCACTATGCAGCTCTGACTCATGGTGATTCTCCTGTTTCAGCCTCCCAGCGCTGGGATTAACAGGCATGTGCCACCACGCCCGGTCTCAGTGGCAGGCTCAGCTCACTTGGGGGCAGGGCCTGCACTGCATGTGGTGCTGGGGATCAAACCCTGGTCCCTGTTCTTGCCTAAGCAGGCGCTCAGTCCACTGAGCTATCTCGCCAGCCCTGTGGCTACTAACTTTAGAAAATATTTTTCTAACTCTTTTCCTAAAACTCTTTGCTGCTTCCTAAGATCCCACTGTCAAAATTTCCTAAGGATGGGTCTATAGCTCACTGGTACAGTGCTTGCCTAACATGCACAAGGCCCTGGTGTCAATCCCTAACACTATTTAAAAAAAGCCAGCGATTGCAAATTAACCAATGAGCTGTGCTATAGAAGCTCCAAGCAACCAATTTATAGTATTTTCTCTTTAAAATGTTGTTCAAGGGCTGACCAGATAGCTGCTTAGGCAGACGCAGGGACCAGGGTTCGATCCCCGGCATGCTATGCCAGCCCCGTCCCAGGAGAATGCTGAGACAGAGATTGAGACTGGGTGTGGTGGTGCACATCTGTAATCCCAGGGCTTAGGAGGCTGAAAATAGGAGCATCACTACAAGTCCAATATGTGTAGTGAAACGCTGTAGACCCTGGACTCTATACATAAAATAAAAAATACAGTAAAATGTTGTTCAAATAAAGGTTGGTTAATAAGGCCAAGATAAAGCTGTAGTTTTTAATTTAAAAAAATAGTAAAGCAAACTGAGCATGGTAGTGCATGCCCATAATCCTAGCACTAGGGAGGCTGAGGCAGGAGGATTACCTTGAGCTTGAGGCCAACCTGAGTTACAAAGCAAGCTCAAGGCCAGCCTGAACTACATAGCAAGTAGAAGTTCTCTGTCTCAAAAAAAACAAAAAAAAAAACAGTAAAGCAACAACACTGTCAATTTACAATATGCACTGGCAATTCACAGTCAATCTGAAATAATAATTAAAATGTATAACACTGCATCTATTAATACACTGCACAGGCACATTTCCAAATCACATCCCTCCCAACAACGGATGTGTGTCCTTTTTGCTGTCCTAGAGGCAACTCGGGGCAGGGGGTGGGACAGCTAAGAGAAGCCAACAGTAGAGGAGAAAAGGTGGGGAGAAAGGTGCAAAGTGTATGTTTGGAGGCTCAGAGATGAGGACGGAGTCACATCATCACTCACTGCAAAGCCTTTCTCCAGCTCCCCAGAATCACAAGGCATCCGGACCCGCACTCTCTGCCCTTTCCTGCTTGGCATGCACCCCAGCTGCAGGCACAAAACCTGGGCAGACCTACGCCACCCAGCCCTCCCGACTGCTCCTCTAAACAAGCAGAGCTGAGGTTACAGAGCAAGTGCTCACCTCCACTGCCTCTCTCCCCCTCTTCACCACGGGATGAGGACCCAGCAGACCCCTCAGACGGCAGGCCACAGAGAGGGGCGGCCGGCCGGTGCTGGCCACAGTCTGGACCTGCCTCCTGTGTCCGCCACCCTGAACCAAGAGGTGAAGCAAATACAACCAGCCTTTGCAGTGGGAATGTTTTGTTTTGTTTTGTTTTGTTTTGTTTTGTTTTGTTTTGTTTTATAAAGAGTACAAAATAGTATTAAAACAGAAAAATCTTAAGTGATACAGAATTTCACTTAACAAAGTAATATGAATTTCACAGTATTTGTTGTAATACATAATGTTGTCTTCCTACCAGTTATTCATATTACCAGATATATGCATGCAAAATTGAAAGAAAGAAAAAAAAAGAAATGTATAAGAAATTAAGAGGATAAACAATTGAAAACAGGGGGAAAAAAACAAATTAGCATTATCTGCTCCTTTCCACAGACAAGCAGAAGCCCACAGTACAGTTGTCCAAACCATCCTGTTTACATACACACATCCTATTTACTCCACTGGGGGGGGGGGGAGTGTTTTAGCTGCATGTCATCCTTTTCATTTACATTAAGCCCTCAAGCACTGATAAGCCTGCTGTAGCCATTCTAGCTTCGCTGGCCCAATGTATGTCCCTAAAATACATGAAACTCAAATGTGACTGAACTCCCACCTGTACCCCGTGCGTGTCGGGGTAACTCCGACATCACCACTCCCACTTCTGCTGCTACAGAAAGCCTTCCATTTCCCTCACTAATTCTCTAGAGCTTCTTGGTTTTCTTGTCAAGTGAGTTAGTTATACTTCATGAAAGTACCACCTCTATCTATCAGTAGTCAAAAAGTAGAAACAGAGGAACAGATCAATGTGAAAACTGGAAATCCAGAGTTCCACCTAGATGTTGTGATCTTCCTACCTGTCCTCACTCTTCTGAGACTTCAGTTTTTCCCCAAAATACAACAAAAAGACTGAAAATCAACATGCTCAATGTTTGTGCCTTTTCTCTAGTCAATCCCAAGCAGAGGTCACTTTCAATGGACGGGCTGGGGTGGTGAAAGAGAAGGTGCAGGGGCAGCGCAGGGGGAAGAGCAGGGAGAAGGGAAGAAAATAGCCAAGCGGCTCAGCAATCAGCTGGACCAGACCAGACCAGAGCAAACCACATCAAACCAGACCAGAGCAGAGCAGACCAGACCAG
Source organism: Octodon degus (assembly GCF_000260255.1). Lineage (NCBI taxonomy): Eukaryota > Metazoa > Chordata > Mammalia > Rodentia > Octodontidae > Octodon > Octodon degus. Next base: position 11,686,308 of record NW_004524577.1, read on the forward strand.
ACCAGACCAATGCACCTCACTGCAGAGGACCACAGTGCTGGTCCAGGTGCAGGAGTTCCATCCAGGCTCAGTGCACTGGCTGAAAATCTTGGGAAAAGAAATAGTGTGTCTGTTCAGGTTCGCTTCTAGAGTGAAAAGTTACAAGTTCTGTGAAAGAAACCGTCCACTGACCCAGAGAAGACAGAAGAAGGCGCCTCATTCAGGCCTTTCCCCAAGACTACAAATGGTGATCACTTACCGGACACAAAAGAAACACCGACCTGGACATGAAGGAATGACAGTGACGCCATGGATAATACTTCCTGAATTTCCAAAACAAGGTCATTCGCATCAAGCTGACGTGCCACTAATGCATGTAACCAGAGTGGAAAAGGCTTTAAAAATATGATTCCTTTCAAACTTCTACAAGTCACGTCCCCCAAAGTACTCGTTCAGTGAATGCCACTGTGTCCTGAAGCTCAGCACAACTCCTAAAAACCACACGCAGCTGGTGTGGCACCACACACTTGGAATCGCAGCACTCTGCGAGGCTGAGGCAGAAGGACAACAAAGTGCATGCCCACTCTGGGCAGCCTGACGACAGTAAGATCCTGTCTCAATTTTTTAAAAATACGTAAATAGAAATGGAGGGCGCTGAGGATGTAGCTCAGTGCAAAAGTCCTGAGTTCAATCTCTAGTACTGCACCCCCCAAAGCAGGAAGAAAATTATAATAAAAGTTTAACAACTATATCAAATGCTCAGAAGACATTACAAAGTAATTTTCAAAAGGACTTTCTCAAAAAATTGAAAACCACAAATGTTTGTCATTTCCAAAATTTAAAAAAATGAGGTAGACACTATCAACAGTGATTGGAAAATATGACAAGAAATGATGCTAATAATAATCAAAATATTGCAATGTACAGTTATACATTTATAACTCAGTGAAAAACACCAACATTCTTATATCTAGATCCTATGGTTCTGACAATCTATTGTACCTGGCGCACACAAACGCTCAGGAAATTGATAAAATACAAATGAATAATTACGGGAAGGATTACAGGATGATTAGGAACCCTGGTACTCATTCGTTTTACCTTATAAGCCATGCTAAGACTAAGCAGCGTAGGAGCCAGGAATAAAAATGAGAGCTCTTTCTTATTACTCTCTGCTTCCTTCTGGAATTCAGAGCAATCCGAAGTTTCCCACTGGACGCATAACTCAAGAATGCGTGTGATCACTTGCACAACACTGCGTACAGTCACACAACCCCAAGGACCGTTTTCTCACCTTGAGAAGTTACGTTTCTGAAACCTGTGATTATATGGAAAGGGATACATACAACAGCGCTAACCAAAACTATTAGGACACAAAACTGCTTGAACATTTCATGACACTTTATCATTACTACATAAATATGCACGGATCATTAAAATCATCTGACACTTAGTGGCATGGAAAAGGGGACAAAAAGGATATAGAACTTTATTCAAAGTGATCCAATTTTTGAAAAAAGAGTAATGGAAAAAACAAAGGAAATGGGTGAGAAAATTAATTTGTGTATTCGAGTAACAACACCAGATGATTTTTCTTTTCTTTTTTTTTAATGTATTTGGTTCAGGGTCTAACCACACAGCGCAGACTCATAGTGATCCTCCTGTCTCAGCCTCCCCAGTGCTGCGATAACAGGCATGCTCTACCACACCCAGTCTCAGTGGCCAGCTCAGGAGGCAGGGCCTGCATGGCATGTGGTGCCGGGGATGGAAAGCCCATCTTTGCCTAAGCAGACACCCAGTCCGCTGAGCTACTTCACCGGCCCTTTCCAGATGATTTTTAATTCATATTTTGTAATTTGTTTTTCAAAAATGCTAGCAGGTATTTGTTACAATTCTCCTCTCATGCTTCCTGCAGCACTTCCTGTCCCATGGAATATTATAGAAACTACAGTAGGTATTACGCAATTTTTTTGCCTAAATGTACAACAATATAAAAAGCTGCTTCAATTAGCAATGGAAATTAAAGATAATGGAGAGGGGTCAGCAAGACAGCTCAGTAGTCTAAAGCGCCTGCTTAGGCAAAACTTAGGCAGGTGCAGGGGACCGTGGTTCAATCCCTGGCACCACATATCATGCCAGCCCCATCCTCGGGGCAGGCTGAACCAGCAAAAAATAATAAGAATAATATGAATAATAATGGAGGTTTTACCCTTAAGTAATTAAGTCCTCCACAATCAGTAGCAGAATTTTTGACTGAAATTTACAGATTATGGTAATCCCAAACCACCTTAAATAAAAATTAAGCCGTATTTCTCTCTTTCCTAAGTTTGGAACTCTATCAATTCCAGGGCATATTTCATTGCTATTTACTTAAACTGAGTCTGTTCACTTCTTTCCACAAACACTGGGTTCATATTACAATAATTTTGAATGCATGGAAGGTGGACCACAACAGCCTACCAGCAGACCAGAATTCCAGTCACCAGCCAGCCACCCCGTCACTGCAAGCATCAGCATCACACACCATGTACATCAGACAACTGTAGATCAAAGTGCATCAGGAAGGAGAACCACCACCGTGTAGCTGCTACCATTACCAGACCCAATGGTGCGCTGGGCCTCGAGGAAAGGCGCTGCAGGGCTCTCCCAAGTGGAGCCTAAAATCTGCAACCCAACACTACATCTTTAGCTGTAGGCAGAATCTGTTTTTATTAAAATATTAGTTAAAGCATGACAACATGTTTCCTACAAGGCCAGCAGTGAGGCCCAAGATCAAATCACTAAAGGAAGTCGTAAGGACCGCGGCCCACACCATCAGCCTGCACACGCAAAATCCAAAGCCTCTCTCCCCACTCAGATCCTGCCTGCCCGCAAGGGCAGCTGGCGTTTTGGCGGGACCCGGGGGCAGCTAGGCGTCAGGTGCCTGCTCCTGGGCAGCAGCCCTCGCACTCCGCTGCCAGACTCCTGCTGCAGGCCGAGTCCTTCACACACTTTTTAACCAGTCTCAGCATTTGCTGAACACCTACTGCCCCTGCCTCAGGTACTTAGCAATTTTTCTAGGGAAACGCCAGGTACAGAACAGGATGGAGCTGCAGAAGGGGTCTATTAGAGGTAATGTTTACTTCAAGTGTACATGCAATTTCTGACCAGAAGCAGGAGAAAGGTTGGAAAAATGCAGTACTTAAGTGCTCTTGAAATGCTAATTATACAAGTATCTCATTCCATCTATTTTGTCATTTGAATGTTACAGAAGCACAATTTTAAATTTGTGTACTGTCTCCTAAATGGAAACGGATAGGTCTTAAGTACCCGGTTTCCCCACAGCATACAGTATCTGGGCGTCTTGTTTCTGTAATTCAGCATACTGCACTCCAGCTTTAGACCTTCCAAAAATATTCCCCCCAGATCACACTGCTGCAGCTTCTGAGCCGCCTGAAGGCCTTTCAGGTAAGCGCAGCAAGCCAAGGCTTCCTACACTGAGCTCATGCTTAAGGAGGTGGCCAGCTCCAGCCAGGTGCAAACCAATCTCTTAATTTCAAACCTCTGTTTTCACCTAAGTATCTGTAACAGTCTCATTTCTCTTACGTGAAGTTGCCACAAAGATCATAAAACAAATAAACACTCCTTTAATCATTCATTCCTTTTTATTTTGCCCTAGGAAAGGCAGTCATTTGGAGGTCCCAGGATTCATAAATATCCAACAGCTGTGACTCTTCTACCATATGAGAAAAATCTGATAATCTTGCTCTAACTCAATTTGTGTATTAAAATCCACATGACCATCAATGTAAAAGCATCCCTCTTTAAAAATCAGGTTCTTAAATATTGTATAAATACAACATCACAGCCAGGCTGTTATGAAATCATTACAAAATGAACTTTCTAAAAAAATTTATACCACTTTCCATTTATCGCCACTTTTGATTACATTTTAAAAGAAGTCATTCGATATCCTGTGAGTTTAACATTCACATATTTCACAGGACATGGACCAGTGGGTTCAGTCTACCCTTAGAATAGAACAGCCCAACTAATTTTAGACTCAAGTGTTACACGGCATCATCACTGCCAACTGGACACCAACCGACAGCAACTCAGACACACAGAGCAGAGCCGTCAGAGGCTTGGCTCGGGACCCCATCGTGTGCCCTGTAGGGGCAGAGGTGCAATCACGAACACTAGGTCCTGACATACTAAAGTACCCTAAAATACACTGACTCCAAGACATCAGAAGAAGGTAACAATCAAGGCAAGCACAAGTATATGTGCACAAGTCCACAGTATATGTTTTTTTTTTATTTTTATTTATTTGTGTGGGGGGGGGCCAGCTCAGCCCACCAGGGGGCGGGGATGGCTGGCATGTGGTGCTGGGGGATTGAACCGCGGTCCCTGTGCTTTGACTAAGCTTGTTCTAAGTAGGTGCTTTAGACCGCTGAGCCATCTCACCAGCCCTGTCCACAGTATATGCAAGGGTCTCTTACAACTGAGTACGAAAAATAAGAATCTGAAAACACACCTCAACAAAGAGGATATGCAAATGGCAAAAACATATGAAAAATGATCACCTACATCATTAGGTAAAGGAAAATTAAAACCACGAAAAAACACTGCAAACTATGAATAGTGGCTCAAGCGTGAAACAGTGACATTGGACTGTGGTTTGGATTAATTCCTAAGGTAAAGTCTGTGGGACATCACGGCACCCTGGCTCCAGGAATACACAACTGCTTTTAAGAAAGAAGTTGGTTCTCCCCTGAGTTTAGGGCCAGTGAGACCAGACTGGTCACCAGGGCAGCAAACCATTACAAAGCAGGCCTGGTCCTCCTACTTGCTCTTGCACGTGAGCTCCTTCCGCATGTGTCCAACTCCCTCCCACTTCTGATTCTTGGTCATGATGTGACACAACATAGAGATGTGGGTGTTTAAGGCTGCCTTGGAGAGAACGCTGAGCCACAGCAAACCTCTCTTCTTTATCAATTACCCAACCTCAGGGATTTCATCACAGCAATTCAAAACAGATTAAGAAAAGCAGTGCTGACAAGGATGTAGAACAACAGGAACTACTCTCAGTCATTGCTGGTGCAAGCGGAAAGCAAGCCGACCTCTATTGGGAGCTACTGAAGCTGGACATTGGCCCAATGTGTGAGGGCAGGACAAAGCCACAGTGCCTAAAGCAGTCAAGCTACCTCAGTTCTGAGCAAAGCATCCTGCCTGGTTAAGGCCAGCTACTGGGCCAGCCAGACAGCTCAGCGGATTAAAACATCTGCTTAGGCAGACACAGAAACCAGGGTTCTACCCCCAGTATGCCATGCCTACACCAGTCCTGCCTCCAGGGCATGCTGAGATGGCAAATGAGACTGGGCACGGTGACACGCCCCTATAAGCCCAGTGTTTGGGAGGCTGAAGACAAGAGGATCATTACAAGTCCAACCTGCGTAGTGAGTCCCTGTACTAAATACATGAATAATAATAATAGTCATTAAGCAACCTCATGTCACGTGATATAAAATTTGCAAAGGTAGTAATAAAGGTAAAGGCCCCTACTGTTGTTGTGGGGGTCCTTTGCCAATCAGGCAATGAGCTACCACCTGACCCAGCTCTTGTCTTCTTGTCTCTCTTTTCTTCATTCCTGTGGCTGTTTGTCCCCAGAGTACACCAAGGCACCACTGAGTCCTACAAGTCACCTTAGAAGAAAGCACAACAGGGGCTGGTGAGATGGCTCAGTGGTCTAAAGCGCCTACTTAGAACAAGCTTAGCAAAACACAGGGCCCGCGGTTCAATCCCCAGCACCACATGCCAGCCAGCCCCGCCCCCTGGTGGGCTGAGCTGGCCACACACACACACACACACACACACACATAAATAAAATAAAAAAAAAAAAGAAGAAAGCACAACAAACATCTTAAAAGCAAAATATACCAAAAATCCAGAAATTGCACTTTTAACCAAAAGACTCCAAAATTTAAGTCTGCACAAAAATCTACAAACCAGTTTCTAGGAGCATTCTAAAAAACTGTTCAAAAATGAAAGCAACCAAGATGCTCTTCAACAGGTAAATGGATAAACAAACAGTGCCAGATGAGACAATGGACTGTGCCTCGTAGGAGGGGATGAGCTGTGTAGCCCTGAGAAGCTAGGGAAGCTGGAGTACACGCTACTACATGAAAGGCGCCCTGCATCAAGGCTGCACGATACCAGATCACTCCATCCACAGAACTCTGTGGAAAAGGTGGAACTACAGCAGCAGCTGAGCATCGGTTGTTGCTGGGGGCTTAGGGATGAGGGGGTGGGTGGGAACAGGTAGAACACACGGGATTGGGGGGGCGGCAGATCTGTTCCATGCGGTACTGTAACAACAGACACGCAACACACATTTCCACAACTCACAGAGCTGTACCAGAGTGGGCTCCAACATAAGCTGTGAATCTTAGTTAATGTATTGATACGGCTCATGGATTGCAACCACTGCACCAGGGCAAGAGCAAGACAGAAGAAACTGAAAAGTGGCAAAGAGGGGAGAGAGCGAAGGGGGAACTCGTGCTTCCTGCTCTATTTTTCTTTAACCCTGAATCTGCTCAAAAAAATATCTTCTTTTTTGATGGAACCGGGGATTGAACTCTGAGCCTTGCGCTTTGCCAGGGAAGCGCTTATTCTACTGAGCCATCTCCTCAGCCCTATCTTTTTTTTAAATGAGGAAAAAAAAAAAAAAGCTATCAGGTAGGAAGTGCCAGGGGACCTGAGCTCTTAGCTCTACTTACTGCTTAGAGTATTTCTTTTTACCTACCTCACTGAGTGGACAAAGATGGGATAGATAAACTAAGCTACCAAGTAGTGTCAAGAATATCTACGTCTCACAAGCATGGCCAGCATGGAAAACTACAGCGCTGAATGCAGGGGCATGTTTTTAATTCCCTGAGACAATAGTATCTTTGTATAGTGTCTTTAATACCAAGATTCACTGGGAATATTTTCACCCACAAGAGAAAAATCAGGACTTTGTCAGCTCCCTTTGACAATTCTTTCCAGGAAACATTTCAAGCATGTATCAAAGCAGCTACAGTCACTGGTGACATTTTACCAAAACTTAATTATTTTCACATTTTCCTCAACCAAAATATATATCAAAAAAAAAAAAAACCAAAATATATATCAAAATTGTACTCATGAACATTTTAATTCCTCCATCACTATGCAATATCTAGGATTTACAATCCAGCTAAAACAGTACAAGGTCCAAATCTATTTAACATTTGAACTAAACTGAAATCTCAGTGAATTGTTAAGCTACTCCT
>NW_004524577.1:11694673-11700403 GCF_000260255.1 Octodon degus
ATAGATAGATAGATATGTTTTTCCCTAGCACCCAGTTTAGGCAGATTTATTTGCTCCCTGTTTGGGAGACAAGAAAGGCTGAAAAAAATAGCAAATAAAACTACATGGAAAGCTGAGTACAGTGGCGCACACCTGTAATCCTAGCACTCAGGAGCCCCAGGCAGTACTGCAAGTTCAAGCCAAGTCTGGAAAACTCAGAGACTTGGCAAGATTCTTTCTGAAAATAAAAAATAAAACAGAGCCGGGGATGTAACTCAGAGTGAAGGCCATGGATTCAATCCTCAGAACCACAAAAAGAGCAATAAAAAAACAAAAGCAAAAGTTGCATTAAAGGATAGGGCAAACGAGGAGGGGGAGAGGAGGAGGTACGGGAATGCTTATTTGGTCCCTTATAACATACTACAGAAATGATCCCCTGAAAGTATAGCCCTTGATTGCTTACAGAAACTATTACAGTAGTCCCTTGTTATTTCTCAGTTCAACTTTCACGGACTCACTTTCGTGGGTTGTCAAAAAATACTAATCTAAATTATGTATCACACATCTTTCACTATATCATGGGATTCTTCTGCAGTACAGTACAGTATACATATGCTGTTAAAATTACATAGGCTTATTATGAGTTTAGAAAACGGTTAAGAACATTAGAAATGTTTTTAGAAGAGTGGGAAAGGTTTATAAGAGTGTGAGGGCTTATAAAGCCTTAAAATAAACACTAAGATAAACGTCACTACGTCGCTGATTTTCACCTCCTGCAGGGGTGTGTGGAACGTAAGCTCCAGGTAAGTGAGGAACCGCTGTACACAGTGAAAATGTTATTGTAAAATTACTAAAATCTGAGGCATGGACACAGGTTCTTCCTGTCTTTCGCTTAAACACCATTCTAAGAGAAAAGCCCATGCAAGCAAACAGAAGCACCTGGGTTTCTTTTCCATTAAGATGAACTAGTCTACATTCTACAGTACAAATCACCTTCTCGCTCTCAAGTGCTCCCTTGGTTTAGAGAAAGGACTTGGGCCCGCTGTCTACATTCTCATTTTCGGCCATGGAACTAAAACGAAGCCCGGACAGCCCATCAGAGTGGTGAACCTACTGCCCGTGGGCCACCAACAGCTCTAAAGGCTCAGGCACCGGCCTCCATGGTCCAGCTCTGCAGGTCCCAGCTTCAGATGTCCCCTGCCATGAGGAGGCTCTGGTCATCGGTTCCCCAGACAGCCACAGGCTGGGCACGCGAGGCTCAAAGGCACAAACCCCACCAGCGCCACCGCCTGACTGCAAAGTGACAGCGAGACAATGAACCGCTCCCAGAACTTCTCTTCACAGGTATTACCTACAACTGGCTGACCAAAACAAGCTCTCTAAAGTGCCCAAAACCTAAAGCAACCTAAAAGTTTTAAGCATAAAGTACCTGACTAAATGCTGGGATAATTACACTGGAAAAAACGACTGAGTGAGCACCGGAGGGGTGTCTGAAGTTCAAAGTTAAAGTACATGACAGCATCTAAATGCTCATTCCTGGGCCAGCCAAATCGCTCAGCAGATTAAAGTGCCTGCTTAGGCAGGCGCAGGGGCCAGGAGTTCAATCCTGGCGCGCCGAGATGGCAACAGAGACTGGGTGTGATGGCGCGCCTGTAATCCCAGCTCTTGGGAGCCTGCAAGCAGGAGGATCACTACGAGTCTGATCTACACAGTGAGACCCTGTAGACTCTGTAAACACTGTCATAAAAAAAAAAAAAAAAAAAGCTCATTCCTCAACTGGTAAGTGCTCCTTCTTTGGGTGTGAGGCAATGAATAAGTTCTTCGAACCTCTTTAATGCTCATTATTTGGGGGGAAATACTCAAATCCATGTTTTACTGTCATAAAATATTCTACACTGTCATTTTGGAAATCCTCAGAGATGTCAGCGAGTGCCGATACTCCCTCAAACTTCAGTCAAGTGGATGGTGTCATGGCTGCTAGCATATGTCCACACTTCGTGTTTCCAATTTCGGCACACACACTTTATCCTCTGGGTGCCAGACACTGCTGGTCACAAAGCCAGCAGCCATCTCTCCTTACTTTGTACAAATATGACTGGTTTTGTTTAAGGCACAATTGGGCTGAGGGGGTAAAAATGACCAAAATATGATATGTGCATGTAAAAACTTAACAAAATAAAAACTGTTAACCTGTGTGACAAATTAAACAAACAGTGAAAGGAAAAAAAACCTACATTTCCTATCTGGAGGCTAGGAATGGCCCCCGGGACAGTTCTCCTGTGGAACTGAGACACAGGGTCTGAACAGGCGCAGCCATCTTGTGCTCATAAAATGACCACATGACACTGTAAATGGCAGAGCACAAACAGGAGTCCAGGCCCTTTCTACAGAGGGAAGTATGCTATAGCCCTGGCCCCCGTGTTTGATCCTTTCCTAACCGAGAAAAAAGAAAACATACATTTTGGTAGGGACTACTATCTATTTTCTGTCAGAACCAGCCAAGCCAATCTCAAGGAACACTCAAGAGATTAAATCCATTTCTCTCTCAGAAGCAAACGAGAGCCGGGTGAACACTGCTACAACTAGCTGCAATACCGCTTCTCATCATGCAGTAACATAAAGTACTCTTATTACATAACTGGCTAGTAACCGTAACAGAGCTGGGCCCTTGAAATTTGAAATCAGGCTTGTGCAGATCCTGAAAGCCACTAAGAAAGATCCTCACAGGCCACTACATATAAGGAGAAAAATTCCCTAAAATCTTTCCATCCCAAGATCAATTCACCTGATTACCACAAAGATTTACAGAGTAAAAGGATTATGACCAATTATATATCTACACAGGCCATAAAACTGAACTGAAAATGAAAACTATAGTAGTTCCTTCTCTCGCCATGCACAAAAGCAATTACTAAAATGCTTGCGAGAATCTTTGCCTACTGTCTAAATAATGAGTTCTGTTTTATTTTTAGTGATTTTTATAGATAAGTAGCCAAACTGTCCACTGCTTTCACAGGGACAGTAAGTTGGCAGATCAACAGAAAAGCAATCATTTTGCTAGTCCAAAATAATTTAAGATTTTTTAAGTTTAAAATCTACTGAGTACATACTCATTGTCTCATTTTCTCACTCAATAACACATAAAGAATGTTGGGAAAATAAAATCTTTTGATGACAAACAAAATTTCACTGCTGTCACTAAAGTGACAGCTAATTAATCCAATCATTTACAATAATAGTATAGTGGTTTGTTTGCCTTCTCATACTTGAGAAAGAAGCCAAGAGATTGTATATTGCATGCTAAGCATAGATATACTTAGCATACTGGATAATTTCCTAGAGGAACAAAGCCACTCCCATGGACAGTTACCTAGTATAAATAATAACAATTATGCTTTATGGAAAATAAGTACCCTTGTAACCTTGGCTCTGGCTAATGATGGTTTATATCAGATGGTCCTGAATATTTTGACTATATTTTATAAGAAACAGAACTAGAGTGCAAGCCAGACCCTTCCATGTGATTCTATTTCACCAAGTTGCCTGTTTCCCCTTAGAAGTAAAAGACTAAGCAAGGCACAAGAATAGACCACAACATAAATAATTAGGGCTCACTCACCACTATCCCTGTGTTTCCTCAGAAGGCTTGGTCTGAAGTCCTTCCAAGGCTGAGGACTAGGCCTAACTCTCAACTTCTACATCTAACATTCACAGCTCCTAACAGTATAGGTTATTATAATTCTACCTTTTGATGCCAGGCAGCTTTTGAATTCGCTTCAGCTGCCCCTCCCACTGACTCGCTCAACAGCTGGGCATATGATCATTTGGCAACCTGAGAGCGCTCTGGATGGACGCCTCCAAATGCATTCTGTCACCAAGGGACTCGGAAGAAGGAAAAATCAAAATAACCCTAGCTGAAGCTCAAGTAGGAATGTAAAATGTGAGCAGAGCATGATTTCTGAAAATGAGCAAGCGTCCAGTTTAATGAACTGACACTGCGTTTTCAAAGCCTCCCATTCTTTTCTGATTAGATCAGGGACCACAGCGAGTCACCGGGAAGAGTAGTACAGTGAAGTCATCGCATCAGACACTGATGGGAAATCGGAACTGGCTTCCAAGCGCACGGGGAAACAATGAGTTTCCCTGGTCTCCACCTTTCCATGGACTGTACTGGCCAACACGCTTACTTTTCTTTCCAAGACTAATGAAATATGGAACATGTAGAAAGCCAAAGACAAATCCATGACCTAAGTATTTCAAAACCATAGGGAAAACGAGAGACAAATCCCTCGGTGTTTTCAGTGAAATCTTGAAGGAAACGGTGGAAGAAACACATGGCTGAATGCAATATAGATTGGGAAGTCACGACTAAAATGAAGTGTGGTGAGAGGTGCAACAGCTTTCCAAACTTTAGGGGTTTTTACAAAAGCAAACACAGACAAGCGGCTAGATAATGTCGGCTCCCTCACCGCAGGTCAAATCCGAACTTCAGTTTGTTGTCAGTTACCTAAAATCGTATCATCACTGCTGTAGAACGGGATATAAAAACTCACACAGCCATAATTTTTTCAAAAGCATAAAACATTTACGTCCTCGAATTTTCAGACATTATTCTTTGTGACTTTATTGATTATAAGTATCTTCAATAAGGTTTAAGGCTTATTAGTCTATGTTCCAATATTTATCATCTTCAAAATCCTACAGACAACTGACCAAGAACCTTATTTTAAATAGGACAAAGGTAACCATAAATGTAGTGCACACCACACACACACACACACACACACACACACACCCCAGTGGAGTTCAGCCAAAAGTGTCACCGCACTCGCTCTATGGCACTATTAAACACAACAGTCTTGGCACAAAGGAATTCTAGTCATGCTGTTACAAAATTCTACAGGGACTTCACAAATTTCAGTTATAAAATGCAATCTAGAAAGTAGGTAGAGGTTGAGCTTTGGGGGATTAGAAATTTTGTTTTTCAATTTGCAAGTTTCTGTTTCTGCTTACTAACAGAAAACTAGGTGCATTTTAACCATATAATCCCACCAAGCACAAACAGAATTACGAAGTCCAAAGCAAATACTGAGACATGCAGAACCACTGGAGTTCCACGCATGGACAGACCGTTAGGTGCTATTCATCTAGGCGTCTGTGAACGCCGCTGGGCGTGGAGGGCTGTCGGGGCCACAAGGACCAGATGACCCGCGCAGGCCTGAAAACACATTCCAGACACGGGGGCGAGCGACCCTTAGCACAGGAGGGTGCGGCGCCTGCTCCGCCTACCACACTCACCTGCACACACAACGCCAGAACATCAACATGTATCAGGTAGGCGCAGAAGGAACATAAATGACAGGTCTAAAAATACTTCCGAATATACTTCTCCACATTTAAATTTACAGAACCTAGTGTTCCAACCATCATGCTATAAGATGATTCTGCCATACGCCCAAGAGGCATACAGTCACAGACCCTAAACTTTTCTCAGAGGACAATGGGGGACGCGATTCGTGCCGCTCCGGGGGCGGGCGGAGGGCCGGCGCGGTCGGGGCGCAGCTCCGCCCGCGGGCTCGGGGCTCGGGGCTCGGGGGCCCGGCGGCGGCACCCACCTCGGTACCTCTCCAGCACGTCCTCGTAGGCCTGCAGGAACTCCTGCTCCTCGGCGCACAGGAACGCGGCCGGGCAGCCCCGCGCCATGGCCCTCCGGCCGGCCGGCCGGCGAGGCGAGGGCGCAGCCGCACGGGA
>NW_004524577.1:11700722-11703103 GCF_000260255.1 Octodon degus
GCACCGGGCGCCGGGGCCGCAGCGCCGCCTCCGCGGTCCGCGCTCCAGCAGCCTTCTGCACCGCGCTCCGCAGGGTCCCGTGCTCGCCGCGCCCGCGGCTCCTCCCTCCTTGCTCAGCACCAGGCCTGGGTGCCGGCCCCTCGGAACGAAGGCAGGGTCCCCTCAACCCCACGCGTCCTTGTCCGCAGTAGCGGGGTCACAGGGCGCCCTCCCCTCCCCTCCTCTGCGCTGCGTGGGGCAGCTGTTCAATGGAACACCCCGAGGCCGGGCCGCGGCCTTGCTTCAGATGCAGCGGTGGTCATCCAGTGTGCCGTACAGCGCACTGAGTGGGCAAGGCCGCCGCTTCAGCGTCAGCTATTCTACTGCTATTATTATCATCCCAGTAAACCAGCTCGTTGCTGGCCATCCTGATGCATGTCAACCACACCTCTTGTCCCAATATTGCTCCCCTGCTTTCACAGGACCAACACTTTGTTTTTTTCCCTTCTGTTTTGCTGATGGGTGTCGTGAAACCTGGACCATGTTTCCTTAATTCTTAGCTGAGGATGAGCAAAAATTGTATGCTCTTGAAAAAAATACTTCACTTGGTACACTTAACTCCAATTGGCCTGCTTTTATTTATTTCTCAAGATAAAGCAAGAACGCATCTGTTTGCTCTTCTGACCACTGGTTTACAGTCTGCGTTTGATCCCTCCTCTAAAATACCTGGAGTCTGCGCACGGACTCAACTCGGCAGACGTTCCCGTGCACACTGGTTCATGAAGAAACAAACAAGTTTCTCTGGAACGCCTTGAACTGAAAGGGTTCGCGGCTAGGTCTCCAAGAGTTACTCCATCTACAGACCATGCAGAAAAAGACATAGTTCTCGCTATCCCATCTTCCTCTGGCTGAGCAGTCATTTTGAGGGAGTAAGTCTGAGTTTTCATCAGAGACTGCTCCCCACGAGCTCTATTTTACAAATATGGTCGTGTACATTTACTGATTTTTTTTTTTTTTTTTTTTTACTATACATTTAAAGGACCCATCAAATGAACAGAAGCGGTGTATAAAATGCTTCTGCCCCAAGCACTCTTGGAATGGGACCACTGGGTCGATACACTAATAATAATGGTGTATTCCACTGGGGACCAGCAAAGCATAGCAGGAAAGAGCTTGGTGTCTGGAATCTGAATTCAGATTCTAGCCCTATGACCTCAGATGCTGCTCCTCATCTCTCAACAGAGTTCTCAAAATGAAAAACTATTCCCACTCTGTAGGGTCTCCTGACAGGCCTAAATGAGAAAACATGATGTTAGGAACAGCAGCTGGCCGTCACTGTGCTAGCCCATATAGAGAGCGTGTCCCCAGGTGCAGGGAGTTTGGAAACCCCTCACCCTCGCTGCTTTTTTGTCACCAGAGGGAAGGCCCTACGATAAGCTGTGGTTGAGAAAAATTATGTGAATTGTTCAAGTAAGCGTAACTAGTTGGTAGCAGAAGAATTAAAATCCAAGCTTGCCTAAATCCTAAGTCTGACTATGCTTTGACTATTCAGTTCTAAATTCAGAAGTCCTTATTTTACAATAGCATTACAAGGCTGGAGAGATAGCTCAGTGGTCTAAGCATCTGCCTGGTAAGTACAAGGACCAGGGTTCGATCCCCAGTACTGCATGCTGTGCTGGCCACTGAAACCAGGCATAGAGGAGCATGCCTGTAATCCCAGCACTGGGAGGCTGAGACAGGAGGTTCACGACAAGTCCAAGCTAGTAGCAAGACCCCATACCAAATAAATAAAAATTAATTAAATAAAATAGCATCACTAACAAGCCATGTGCTTTTAACAGGTTCTTTAAGAATGAAAACCCCGGACTGGTGAGATGGCTCAGTGGTCTAAAACACCTACTTAGAACAAGCTAAACTAAGCTAAGCAAAGCACAGGGCCCGCGGTTCAATCCCCTGGCACCACATGCCAGCCAGCCCCGCCCCCTGGTGGGCTGAGCAGGCCACACACACATACACAGAAAGAAACTCATTTTAAAAAAAAAAAGAATGAAAACCCCAACTTAAACTATCCCAAAGGTTAAGAAAAACATCAGTATTATTCATTTAAAAGGGCATTTGAATAATGGATGTCACAAAACATCCTTTCTTACATCTCGTCAGCATTCTCTCACATTGGCCCTGACAGACAGGGAAGGAATATACTGTAATCTCAGATTTTAACATGATGAGACTACAAGGCTGGCCAAATAGCTCAGTGGATCAAAGTGCCTGCAAGCAGGCCCAGGGGCCGGGGGTTCAATCCATGGGCCTGCTCCTGGGGCGCGCTGAGACGGCAACTGAGACTGGGCATGGTGGCGTGCGCCTGTCATCTCAGCTCTTGGGAGGCTGGAAACAGGTGGATC
>NW_004524577.1:11703418-11704591 GCF_000260255.1 Octodon degus
TGTAGTCACAGTGCTTGGGAGGCTGAAAGCTGTAGGATCACTCACTACAAGTCCGATCTGTGTAGTGGGACCCTGTAGACCCTGTACTAAACACAAAAAAAAAAAAAAAAAAAAAGCTCTAGCACTGGGCCTGATCCAGGCTGGATCACTCAGCAGGAGAGACTCTGCTATACCCGAGCGAGACCTGGGGTCTTACTCCCTCAGAAGCTCCAAACCTCCCCTCTCCACTGTCCCACTGCCTCGGACTGCACCCAGGATCCCAGCTTCTGCCATCCTTCCCAGCCCCATATTGAGCTCCACCCAGGCCTTGCTGTTCCGTCTCAGTCCACAGAGCACCAACCCATTCAGGTATGGAGTATTCCGCCTCCTGCTTCACCCACACTACCTCGCAAGTGGCACTTCCTCTGGTAAGCCTTCCAGGAACCTCCCAGGCCTCCCCTTCCAAGGTAATCAGACTCTTACCTGGATTCTCTTAATGTTAGGTAGCTGCTTATAGCCATTCAACTTAGCTGTCACACCAAGCTGTGGTTGTCGGACGACACACCCATGTATCATGAAGCGTGGCTCTCTAAAGGCAAGACTGCACTATTTCTCATTTTATTGCAAAAGTTCACTGAGTCTCTGTTAAATGTAAATGCAGGAAGGTACCCCACGGCCCATATGGTCTTTTTGGCTTAGTAGACACTTTCACAATCAATTCTACTTTGATAGCCTTTAAAAAAACAAAAACATTAAACTTCCTCCTTTTTACTGGTAAGTAATGAATACCAACACACCATTTCTGAACATCCCTTCAGGTCTTGCAAGGGATAACTTTCAAAGAGGCAGTAAGTTTCAAGGAGTATACAAAAATGTATGAGATTAGAAGTGGAACTGTTAGTGGTGTGCTTGCAAATTATCCCTAGCACAAGCGTCCCTTAGATAATCTATAGTTTATCATCACACAGGGTGACCAGTAGCCAACTTAATTCATAACATATCTGAATCTCATAATTTAGCCATGTTAGCCGGGAGTGGTGGCATTCACCTGTAATCCCAGCACTGGGGAAGCTGAGGCAGGAAGATGGCTGAAGCTCAAGAGCAGCCTAGACTACAAAGTGTGTGAACTCACTCAAGGGCAGCCTGAACTGCATAGTGAGATCCTGTCTCAAAAAGACAAAGAATTTAAAAAAA
>NW_004524577.1:11704996-11705883 GCF_000260255.1 Octodon degus
TTAGCTTGTTCTAAGTAGGTGCTTTAGACCACTGAGCCATCTCACCAGCCCATATGATGGCTTTCTATGGCTATGTAACAAACACTCACTTTGCCAAAATTAATTTAAAACATTAAAAGAAAAACCAGGATGAGGAGGGCCAGGAAAATAGCTCAGCGAACTAAGCACCTGCTTAGGCAAGCACAGGGACCAGGGTTAAATCCCCAGCACCACATGCTGCGCCGGCCCTGCCCCCCAGGCTCACTGAGCTGGCCACCTAGACCAGGCAAGGCGGCGCTCACCTGTAAGGCCAGTGCTGGGGAGACTGAAAACCAAAGGATCACTCGAGTCTAAGCCGCATAGTAAGACCCTGTACAAAATATATCAAAAAAATTAAAAATAAAAAAACTGAGATGAGGAAAAGGATAGAAGAGGGAGGAGAGAAGGGGGAGAAACCATATATTTGTATGCAGGATGGCTTGGATAATTGTACTGTAGATTTATGCTCCTCTACAGAGGGGAGCAGTCCTGCTTAAATTTTGCTCTTTTTTTTTTCCTTCAACTTTTTTAAAAATTTCTTACAAATTTCTTCTAGTTTTCCATGCTTATATCTGATATCTGAACAACTAATATGAAGACAACATTATGCAATATAGCAACCACTGTTGAATTCCTATTGATATATTTGAAGTTTTGTATCATTTCTAATGTCATTGTTTTTAACTAATTTGTATTCCTTTTAGACAAAAAAAAATAAAAATAAGTTTTCAAGCTGTTTGTTTTTCATTTTATTTTGTTCAATTTTTTAACATTTAGTGTATGTTTAAAAGTAGGTAGGTAGGGGCTGGTGAGATGGCTCAGTGGTCTAAAGCACCTACTTAGAACAAGCTTAGCAAAGTACAGGGACC
>NW_004524577.1:11706303-11721473 GCF_000260255.1 Octodon degus
AAAAAAAAAGTAGGTAGGTAATTTTAGCCAGATGTGGCAGTTCATGCCTATGAGCCCAACAGAAAAAGGCAGGAAAGTCATAAATTCAGGCCCAACCTGGGCAACTTAGCCACTTAGCAACACCTTGTCTCAAAAAAAAAGCTAAGAGGGGCCGGGGAGATGGCTCAGTAGAATTAGCAGCAAGGGTCTGAGTTCAATCCCCCGTTCCTCCAAAAATAAAAATTAAAAAAATAAAAGCTAAGAGGGCTGGGGACATAGCCCAGTGTGAAGGTCTTGGGTTCAGCCCCAGTAGCTCAGATGTGGAGCATCCTGAGGTCTCAGCTACCTCACACGCACAAAGCCAGGGGACATTTCCACGGCCTCTGCCCTCGGGGGCCCAGTCTGCTGCTACAAGCGCACAACACCTCATGGGCACCCACATGCACACCGCAGCCTGGTGGAGCCCCCACCTCTCCAACTCCTTCTCTCCTCCAGTGGGCACTGATGGTTAATACACCTTCTCCTGACTATGCCAGGGGTAGCTCCTGATTCTATAATCTCATCCCCGCTGACGAACACCCACCCATACATCCACCTTCCATTATAGAATGCCACTTTGAGGCCCACCTTGCCACAGGCCTCGGCTCCACACACCCTCCTAGGAGCTGTGTACTCTTCCCACTGAGACACAACACCGGCTCTCCCTCTCAGCAGACAAGGAGGCATGCTGAGTGACTCAGCACTCTGGGGACCCAGAGAGGGCAGGAGAGTGGTGGCCAGGCTAAGGCCACCTCTGCTCCTCTCCCTGGCCCCCAGCACTCTCCCACCCCTCCCCCTCCTTCCTGCTCCACCCTTCTCTTCCAAGGCTGGGTGAGGCCAACCAGCAGCTCACAACAGAAGCCTGAAGAAGCTCAAGGCTGTTGCCCCAGAAACCCAGCCTGCAGGAGGACTGGCTAGGAGGTTTGTTTTTCCTGTAAATCACGAATCCCTCTAGGGGGATTCTAGGGAGGCTCTCTGCAGCCTGGCTGTCATCTAGGCTGGTGTCCCACAGCCCCCCCTGGAGGAAGAAAAAGCCTCAACTCTGCATTACTGTGGGAAGCAAAAGATACTGAGAGGAACCCTCCAGAGTTAAGAGTGGGAACTGGGGAGGAGAGGAGGCCCAAACCTCTTAACTGTAGAAATGAGCTAAAAACATCCACTGCTCTTGGCCCTTAGCTGGAGGATCTCTAAGGACCTTCTCCAGCCCTGTGCTGCCATTTCCAAGAAGGACGTAACAGTGCTGAGAGAACGGAGGAAAGACCATCCCTGAAAACGCGCTCTCCTGTGCCAGGTACACATCCATGAACCACACCGGCCCTGCAGGATTGAGGGTTGCTTTCCAGCGCTCTCCGCTTTCAGCTGGGTAAAACAAGCCATCCCTCTGGTGAGGCTTTTACAGCCAATGCAAGGGGACACCGCAGAACAGAACAGAAGCCCTGGGCCCTCCCCTGTATTAATTAATCAGGAATGCGTGATGGTAAACCCTCCAATACCCTGGGGACAGAAAGCTGCTGTGGACACAGGATGCCAGCAGAGACAGTACATTAAAAAAAGACTCCAAGCTGCTGGGCTACACAACACAGTCCTGAGTACCAAAAACCTCATCATCACTCAAGTTCAATCTGCACAGCTCAGAGCCCGTGGACAAACATGAAAATGAAGGCTGCTTTCTCTAGGCTCCCAGCAAATACTGGAGGAGTCACTAGGTTCATACTCTCTGGTGGTTGTACATGTAAATGGGTGTCCTAAATACTTCCTCGAATTTTAAATATATCCATATATCCAATCAGAAAACACAGCCAAACAACCCAGTCGCCAGCAAGGAAACTGCTCCAGCGGTGAAAGGAGAAGTAAACACAGTCATCGTCCTCCCCCACCCCGAGGACACATCTCTGCCGAGGCACAGCGCCCAGCTAAGGCCCCAGATAACAGAGAGCTACATTCCCTGACTCGGTCCCCACTCGCTCCCCTCCGCTACCGGGCTTACCTGCTATCCGGAGCACCGCCCTCTCGGCAGGGTCCAGCACGGAGCCCCCTTGAATCTTTCGTTTGGATCGCTCATGTTTAGGCAAATTCCAGGGCAAGGTGTCTCCAGGAGCCGGAGATGCTGAGCCAGATTTCTGGCTGAAATCATCCTCGTCAGAAAAATCCGCAGAGGACGACATAGAGCAGCGGTAGGATGCGTTCCCAGAACTCTACAGAGGATGACATGGAAAAAGGCATTAAAGGAAGAATGCGCACAGACGCTCACAGATTTATGGACCCCCCCTGGCTGCCCCCGCACTTCAGAGCACCTCTGAATTGGGTCTGCACCATCCTCAAAGATCAGGGGATAGACACAAACAGAAATAAAATGAAACCCAGCCCTCACCATCTTTACTCGGCCGAGTCTCCAACAGTACGAACAGGATTCAAGCAGTTCCAATACATGAAGATTTGCACCGAAGAAGTGTGTGGCCTGCGGTCCGGCCACCAGCTCACAATGACGGGCCCAACAATAAAGCCAGAATCAACAGCCTTCCTGGAACAAATCTAGAGTGTCTGGCTCCCCCACCAGGACAGGAGAAACATTTTCCCCAGACCAGACTGCTGGTTAATTCATCAACGCAACTAACTCCAAGTTTCAAAACAAAGCACAAATGCAGGATATGGGTCCCAGCGCCTTCCTTCTCCTGCGGCTTTCTCGCCGGCCATGAGCCCTGGGTCCTCTTTATTCAATTTTCATCCTGAGACTGAGGCAGGTTCCCAGAAAAGAGCAAGGCGGGAGGAAGGGCTGATTCTGAGAAGAGCCTTTTCTTAAGACCCGGAGAGCACAAAAGACTGTTTTCAGAAGCCTGAGGCGGTGCCAATAAACAAACATCTCAGTCTAGAGTTCTTGAGATAATTTAAACTTCGAGCAACCCAACAGCTGCCAACAATGTAAATGAGAATGATGCCGGCTGCAGCAGCAGCAGGAAACTGGTCGTCTCAGCTCCCGGTCACTGCACACTGAAACACGAAACTCGCTGTCGTCGTGCAAGCGCGTTTGCCTGAAGGTCCCTCTGCCCTGAGCCAGCCAGAGCCCCTCGGCAGGATCACATCTTGCACAAAGGGTTACAGCTTCCACTGAAGAGGAAGGCCTCAGACCCTACTTGTGCCCACTTTGTTGGGCTGTGCCTGTTTCAAAATCCATCCAGGGCAACCCCCTTGGATCCCCTTCTGTCCCTCTCCTGATAGGAGCTTTCTTTCCCTCCAATAAATAGATTCTGAGAGAGAGAGAGAGAGAGAGAGAGAGAGAGAGAGAGAGAGAGAGAGAGAGAGAGAGAGAGAGAGAGAGAGAGAGAGAGAGTTATCCAATGGCTTACTAAGGAAGCCAAGATGCTGCATATCTGGGCTGTGAACAGTTATAAATTAGCATCAAAGGGAAACCTCTACCTTCCAGATCCTCTTTGCGGAGGCTCAGAGGGACCAGGTGAAACTGGTGTGGCTGGAATTCCTGAAATGTCGGCTTCAGCAGGGATTCCTAGGAAGCAGGCTGCAGGCAGAACCCCACTGCATGCTCCAGTGGGGTTCACAAAGGCAGCGGCCGCGGCCCCCAGCACTCTCCTGGTGTAAACTGTACATGAATCGGGGCTACTGGCCACACTGCCACCTACTCAAGTGTGTGTAGCTAAACCTCAGCCAATATGTCAAGAGTTCACGCGTTCCTTCCCAAAAAGTGAAGCACATAGCAGGCACCTTTAGTTCTAGGCTCCTCCCCCCCAAGACACTCCTTATTTATTTCACAAGAAATGTTATCGCCTTGGCTAACTGAAGAAAGTTTTTTTCCATTTTGTGCACTATCCTATCGACAGTAAGGCATTAAGCAAATGAGGCAAATAAGTAGGTAAAATTGATTTTCTGCACCATGGCTGTAGTCCACAGAGAGTTGGGCGCGACATTAAGTCTGTCACAGCAGGCTATTATCATCCCAATTTATTTTCCATGATTTTCTGAAAATTCACCTTACACTTTCTGATTTTATTGTTGGTGGGATCTGTGGGGAAGGTTTAGATTTTTAAAGACTTTTAAAAGGGTATTGGGTTTCTCTGGTAGCCTCCTGACTGCCTTAAAATGGCTTCCTACCTGTCCTTAGCTAAGGTCATCCTTTATCTGTGAGATTGTATTTCTTGCTGTCTGCACAATTTTAGTAACAATAGTGATTTGATTGTGTACCTCTGCAGACAGATTCGGGAAATAACTGTTAAAGAATTGCTCCTTTCCAAAAACTCGTGGTTATTGATTTCTGCAGCACAGTAAATTTTTTTTAATGGCCAGAGTCTCAGCTGAGTGAACAGCAAAATGTGACTTATGCCATGACATAAGCACCATTAATCACATGCAGCCAGATGGCCAGGGCCACCACCCCCAGACCCAAGGGTGCCGACGGACGCAGCCTCCAATCTGGTCCTGCCATTGCAAGCAGATAAGAGCAAAGAAAGAAAAGACAATCAGCAACACCTCTTTCAGCAACATATCACCGAAAAATACAGACCACACACATTACACGAACTGAGGGAAGTTACATGAACTTTTAATGATAAAGATTCCGTCTGGCTGCAAAATTACTTTTTTCTCACAAAAAAAAAAATTCATAATCACTTGTTAAAAATATAAGCTAAACCATGCAAAATGAAGTTCGTTGGAATGGGGAAAACCAAGATTGGATTTAAATGAGCCTGCTTTGAATAGATGGATCCAGTAGAACTATTATATTATTGATTTGATATGATTTGCCAAATTAGGTCATATTTGAGGGGTCTACAAGGAATAGTATCGTAGAAAATAGTTGATTTAGTTAGCTTATGAGGAAGGCAGCAGTTAGTGGAAGGGCCCAAGATAGAGTGGGGTGACCTGCCACACTGACAAAAATTAAGAGTAGCCAGTGAATTCAGTTTGGACAAAGAATGAATTCCTCGGGCAGCATGGAATGCAGCCCACCCCCTACTAGGGGGACAATGTGCAAGTGCTCCCTACTTAATTCATGAATTTCAAGCAAATTATAATGCAAATTTCTTTTTTTTTTTGGAACTGGGGATTGAACTCAGGCCCTTGCACTTGCCAAGCAAGCACTTATTCTACTGAGCCATCTCCCCAGCCCCTATAATGCAAATTTCTGAG
The DNA here is from genome assembly GCF_000260255.1 of Octodon degus. Lineage (NCBI taxonomy): Eukaryota > Metazoa > Chordata > Mammalia > Rodentia > Octodontidae > Octodon > Octodon degus. The sequence continues at coordinate 11,711,461 of NW_004524577.1, forward strand.
CTCCCAATTGGTCATTTTAAATCCATGGAACCACCTGTGATAGGTGACCGCTGAACAACACGACCATTCCTGGGCTCCAGATTTGGCTCTGGCTCAGGAGGCACGTGGCTACCTCATTAGAAGCCCCTCCTAGAACTCAGGGAGCACTTCTAGTTTTCCTGATTTCCAGTAAAACTCTCCTAACAGCTGCCTTTGTTTCGTGACTTCACTCCTTGGCATTTGGAGAAGCAAGAGCCCGGAACACACCGGGTCACCATGACTGGGCAGTACTACTGTGCTTTGTTGGGGGAAGGCAGACTTGTTCTAAAGGACGCAGGAGCCTAAGCTCTGCAGTGCAGCAGGGGAAAGCAAGGCAAAGGAGGACAGCTCCTGGGACACCACAGGCCAATCTCCTATCTCTTATTGTTCTCTCGTTGCCTCAGGCTTGGTTCCTATCAAAATTCAAGTCTCCATGTCCATCAAAAGGTGATTAAGGGGAGATGAGATGGATCAGTGGAATAAGTACCTCCCCAGCAAGCACAAGGGCCTGAGTTCAATCCCTGGTTCCGCAAAAAAAAAAAAATAGGTGATTAAATAGGTTACAGCATATCCATGACAGTAATTAAAGAAAAACATTAGTAACAGTTAACAAAAAGAGAAGTCATATTGGGAATGACACCTTTTTTAAAAAACTGCATGTATGCATGCAAATGTGTAGTCAGATATCCACAAATATGTAAAATCTCTGGGTTGTGACAGATTATAAGTATATGTTATCTCTTCTGATTTTAAATCTAAGATAAATATGCTAAAAGTTTACCAAAAAGAAATGTCCCAATATCAAAAGCTCTATGTAGAAGCAACTATGTAAGGCGTGCTTAATTGTTTGGACTCATGGACACCCCTGACAAGTTAATGGAGTCTAGAGACACTGCGCTCCAGAACAAAGCGAATAATCAGCTACCCGTGAACTCTGCACACAGTGTGATGGGATTCCCTGACCCACTGACCCACTGACCCGTGGCCCCAAGTCGAGGCTGTAATTCACACCATCATTTGTCATCGGCCTCTTGGAATACAGCTGAGAGCAAGAAGAATAGGAAAAAGCCCTTCCACCAAGGAGGGGACACAGTAATGAGGGTGGTGAAGGCACAGTTGGCCTTGGTCACAGCATTTTTAACATTCGGTCTCTTTTTATATAACGGACCGTGGGCTACCTCTGGACTCACACCGAGTCTCTGTAAGTGCCCCCCACACACACAAAGCCCTAGATGTGACAAACTAAAAATTCCTATGTTATTATGCCTTCTACAATCTAGTTTTTTTTTTTTAAATATAGTGGTTTTTTACTTTATTTTATTTATTTATTTATTGTAGAACCGGGGATTGAACTCAGGCCCTTGCACTTGCCAGGAAAGCACTTATTCCACTGAGCCATCTCCCCCATCCCTACAATCTATTTACTGAAGCAGCTTTAACAATTGAATTACATTGCTGAACGTTTTAAACTGAATAGCCTATTCAATTCATTCACATGGTATAAAAATAACCCATACCTTCTAAACCCAGGAAAACTACATAATGCAACAATTTTTAGAAGGGGAACTAGACAATAACTTCTTTAACTGAAACCCTATGCAGGGTTTGAGATATGTACCATGGAACCGCCTAAACTGGTTCTGGCCACCCTAGCGCCCTGATCTGTAGGAAAGTGCCAGAAAGGTGACAGGAAACACATCGGAGGTAAGAGTTTGCAGAGCAGCCAGACTCAGAATCCCAGAGGTTGGAGGGCCAATGTCCTGAAGCCAATGCGCTTATCATCTAAATGCATGTCTGGGTATTTCAAAAGAAATTTATATTTAAAAAAAAGGAGGAAATAAATAGACAAATTCTGATTTTGTGACATCCTACAAGACAACTGTCCTAGACTCTGCAATAAGTCTATGGTATAAAATATACATTACCCAGAAGGCCAGTTCCAGGGTTACAGGACAAAAGTGACTTAACAAATTCTCAAAGTTTGTTGGTTTTGTTTTGTTTTGTTTGTTTTTATGTATTTAGTACAGGGCCTACAGGGTTTCACTACACAGACAGGACTCGTAGTGTTTCTCTTGCCTTCAGCCTCCCAAGTGCTGGGATTACAAGCACGTGCCACCACGACCAGTCTCAGATGCTGTCTCTGCACGTGCCTGAGGCACACTGGGATCGAACTCCAGTCCCTGCGCCTGCCTAAACAGGAGCTTTAATTTGCTGAGCTTTCTGGCTGTCCCTATATTCACGAACTTTGATTGGGTTCTGTTTTGGGTGGGGCTGGTTTTGCTTTTAGTCTTGGTTTTGGGTTGTTTTTTCTTTTCTTTTTTTAATGTATTTAGTATAGGATCTACAGGGTCTCACTACACAGATCAGACTCATAGTGATTCTGCTGTTTTCAGCCTCTCAAGTGCTGGGATTACAGGTGTGCACCACCAAGGCACTACGAGGATCGAACGCCAGGTCCCTGTGTCTGCCTAAGCAGTGTTTTTTGTTTTTAACAACACAGACATTTTAGGGACAACCTGGAAAACTTGAACATGGATCATGGGCTATTCAGTAAATAATATTAGGAAGTGATTGTTAATTTTCTAAATTGTGGTAATGGTGCTGTGTTTATGCAAGAAAGTGTCCTCTTCCTTAGGAGATTCAGGCTTAAGAAATTTAATGGCTGCACTGATTTTCCCTTAGTAATTGTGAATAAAAACAGAGAACAGGTAAATGTGACAGACGATTATAAAAACTATTCACTGAACTGTCTCAACTATCCTGCACATTTCAACTGTTTTCCAAATGCAGAACTGGGGAAAACACACAGCAAAACACAGTAAAGTTTTTTTTCAGTATTTTTGTCTTTTTTTTTACTATACATCTGAAAGCAAACTTTATTTGTTCATTATTTTTAGCAATAGCATTTTATGATCTAATACCCTTATTTTTCAAGAAGGAACAACATTTAAAAACTAATTTTACTTTTTTTTTTTTTTTGGAATCTGGGATTGAACTCAGACCCTTGCGCTTGCCAGGGAAGCACTTATTCTACTAAGCCATCTCCCCGGCCCCTAAAGATCCTTGAAGGACTTTTTTGGCTGGCTCATGATGCCTTAATTAAGGGCAGGTCTGGCTAGGTATGAGGATCCGGGGATCAAACCACAGTATCCTGGGCCTGACTGCTTTGCTTAAACAGGCACTTATACAACTGAGCTAATGGGCAGGCCCAATTTTTTTTTCTTTCCCCAGCACAGAGGATTGAACTCAGGACCCTGAGCTTGCCAGGCAGGCGTTTATTCTACTGAGCTATCTCCCCGGCCCCCTACTTTTATTTTGAAACTTGAATTTACCCCCACACCATAATCACCACATTAACTCTGTCACGCACATTCATAAGCAACTGCGCACAGCAGTACTACACCACGAGGCTCTGCGCGCAGAGGCCAGGAAAAACATGACTGGTCTCACCCATGGAACCGCAAAGCTATCTCGTGTTATTTGCCAGCGTGTAATTTCAGTCTAAGTTCTGACAATGAAATATATAGGTCATGTTTCACCTTGATTTTCCAAAAGTTGCCAAAGGGAGTTAGTTCTTCACAGCTTAGCTTTAAGGCCCGGCTGAAGCTGAAGATGCCGTAACTTCGTCGCCAGACCCATGTTGCCAGTGATTTTCAATTTACCTTGAAAGAAGGCCGACTGAGGGTTCTTCTGACCAGTCTGAGTCAGCCACGGTGACGGTGCAGTCGGCCGCCTTACCTGAGTTGGGAAGCACCGACCCTTTGCGGGTCTTCGCATCCTCAACCCAGGTGGCTTCTTTACCTCCAGGGCTGTCCTTCACCTTGAAGGCAAAAATATCCCCAATTTGCTTCACAAATTGTTCACCTTCCTCTTCAAGCTTCTTCTCAATCTCCTTGAAGAAAGGTCCGCCTTGAATTGTCCCCCGCACAGCTGGTCGGAGCAGCCTCGATTTGATTCGCACTGAAAGAGCTGGCAGCTTCCAGAAAACCCGTCCTGTAGAGTGTCGCCATGACGGCTCCCTCTGTTTGTCTTATAAAGTGACACAGAGTCTCACTTTATAGTTCATACTACCTTGAACTCAGCCCCTGCTGACCTAGAACTCACTGAGATCCTCCTGCCTCAGCCTTTCAAGTGCTCGAATTAAGCCACCACACCTGCCTTTTTTTCAAATTTTTAATGAGTTCCTTAGTCTAGGCCATGACCACAAGGTCAACATTCTTAGGCTGTGAGGACACAATAACACTTCCTTTGGATTTAAGAAATTCCTCATAGCTTTTCTTTATAATCAGGAAAGCACCAGAAATAGGGGCCTATGTCAACAAGCCACCATAGAGAGTCATCTTTTCGCCTCTACCCAAGCATAATTTCAGACAGAATGTAAAAGAAGTCCCTCAGCATATTATTAGTTTAAAATACAAAGTAGTGACCATAAGTAGGTTCAAGGTTCAGTATCACAAGAAAGTCACATTTTATATAAACAAAAGAGATCAAAATTTAGAAAAATTGAAGACTAAATTTCATTTAACTAGGTACAAATACTAACTTCTTATACTTCTTCCATAAAAGTAAATGGTAAATCCCAAGTCTAACCTTATACTAATTTTTTAATTAAAGACATTAAAAAAGATAATGTACTTTCCTAAAGTACATTATCTGGTTCTAGAGATTCTAAGGAACACAATGTCTATTACAAATAAACAGGTATAGAAGAAAACATTAAAAAAGGGAGTTTAAGCCCTTGCAGACAAATGAGACAGGGTAAACTGGGGGGTCCTGGTGCTTGCTTTAGCAACTCAGTTGATCAAGTGTTTTTTCATTAAAAAAAAAAAAAAAAAAAAAAGGTGTTAGTCTCTCACCTGGAAACTGCCATAAAGAAATGAGGGGCAGGGCAGATGAGGCTTCAATCAGTTCTCCGTCTCTCCTTTTAGGGAGGACTTGAAGAGGCCCCAACTCTGGGGCTCAGAGAAGCTTGGGCAGAGGTAGGAGGAAGGGCAGGCCTCAGGAGAGGTGTGGAAAGGTGACTGGTTCTAAACCAAAGGAGAACAGTTAAGTAAGTCGAGGGTTTCTATCTAGGTGGAAAGCCGAGGACATCAGCGTATGATAAAACACTGGCACTCAGAACCCACACTCTTTCTAGGGCATAACGACGCACACTGGTCGGAGTGTTCGTTGCTGCGGCATTTCTGGAGATACCGAGCTTGCTGTGGGCCACATGAGGGAGAAATTTTCCAAGATCATTTTCCTCTAGCTGTGGGGCCTCTTTCACAAGGTAAGTATCAAAGAACTCTCAAAGTATCAAGTACCTCTCTTTGACACAAGGTGAGTATCAAAGATTCCTTTCCTTCTCCTTTCGAAGTTCAAAAATTTTCCACTGTACATAAAACACACATTTTCTTTATCCATCCACCCACTGATGGACACTGAGGTTGACTTCATATCTCGACTACCATGAATAATGCTGGAGTTATCCTGCAAATGCATGTGTCTTTGGACATTAATCTCGGGTCCCAGTAGAATCACGGTTTCAGGATCCAGACAATTCTGGCTTAGCACTAAGACATTCTGCAAGACTTCCTTCCCTTCAGCTTAACCAGTATATTCCAAAAAAGGCTGGCATGGAGGAGTGACATAGCAGAAGGGCAACAGTCCACGCAGAGTGGGCAAGAAGGCTGCAAGCCTCCTTTTCCTTTTATTCCGTCCAGGCTATAAACTTTTTGGGTCTTCCCATTATCCACACCCAGAACTATGATAAGCCAGTTAGTGGGCTAATCCAATACCACATACCCTTAATCCCAAAATCACACACCCTAATCCAGCATCACATACCTACCTCCCAGAAGTCTCACCTATAAGCACATAACGCTTTGGGAGGACATCTAGATATAAGCCCTATAGAGATGTCTGCTACAATCACACACATGGGCCAGAAGCCATAAACACAGGACCCTGCAGAAGCAAAACCCCAGCTCCTATCTATGCAATCTAGAGAGTTAAAGGCACTTGCATGTTACAGCAAAGAGTGAATCTTGAGCAAAAACTATATGCCTTAAGCAAATCATTTGATTTCTCTGGGTTTTGATTTTCTCATCTTAGAAACAGAAACAATAATAGCACCTCATACACAGAGCTAGCTATAGTGGCAGAATACCACACAGGAAGATCTCAGAGCAATACCCAAAATATATGGAAACATTCAGTGAACTTTAGCTATTCAGAAGGTAATGGTGCCCTTTCATACTTGTTTGATCCAGGAGGGAATGACTGATTGCAGTTGAGCCAAAATGTCACTCAGCTGTCACTCCAGAAACTTTGAAATAACAGAAACTACGAGTTAGTGGAACTAGGTCACACGAGCAACAGCCCTCAGGAAACAGCGCCCATGAAGTGCCCGTATTTGCGCCTGGCTGTGGAATCTTCAGTTCTGTAGTATGCTCTTATACCACTCCAACACATTTTTTGGGAGTTGGAGATCCACTTTTAAACTCATTGACCCTATTACTGGAGACAAGAACAGAAACTCCGACAAGCACATTAGCGTAAAAAAGAACAAGTATGCTTATTCTCCTCTTTCCTGTTGGCACATAAAATAGGCTGTCTTTATACTGCCCTTGTGTTTCCATTTTCTCTACCTGTTACGGTCTGGGCCTAGACGTCCCCTCAGAGCCTCATGTCATCACAGGGTCTTTTCGGAGGTGCTGAAGGTAGAGTGTGTGGTTGATTGGTGGAGCAGTGCTGGGATGGAGTGTGGGTGACTGCTGGATCACTCTGCTGACTGCACTGCCACCCCCTAAACCCAGTAGACCAGATACAATATAAGGAACAGAAAAAAAAGGACAGAAACAGATTGTCCTGCTCTCTCTTGTTGCTTTTGCTGTCTTCTGCCACCTCTACCATGTGCCACTTTGCCTTGGTGCCAACCGAGCATGGACTGAAACTTCTACAAACTGTGAGCTAAATAAATCTTTACTCTTTTAACTTTCGGTGCCAGATATTTTTGTCTCAGCAATAAGAAAAAGGTAACAAAGATACCTGTCTTCATTAATGAGACTACAGAAAATTGCTTTTGCTAACAGCTTTTATATAGTTATTCTCTCATTTTGCTTACTACTTAAATTAAGTGGAAGAACTGCTTTTTCATTTTTAAGAAATGTTTATTATTGTACTGAAACAGTCTGCAAAACTGCAGGTGGTGGAACCCCCATTATCGATTTCTGAGGAAAGCAGACCTATGACACATTTAGGTGAAAATAATTCTGCCAACCGTCGTAAACCACCCTGCCTGGGGTCAGTTTCTAGACACAAGTAGTGACTGCCTCTGAGCTGACAAGACCGGGAATTCTGCCTAACCAGGCTGCTCCACACTGGCAACATATCCAACAGCAGCCGACCTCTGCAGGACAGATGCTAAGGCATTCTAAGTGCTCTAACGCTGGGGTTTTCCTAAGATCTGCCAGTCACGCACACAGTATCTGAGATCCATCCAGGGAAGCGTGTGCCTCAAAGCTCCTCCATCTACTAAGGAGACGGGCTGGGACAGTTTCACTTGGTCTTTGCACTACATCTGTTTCCCAAGGGAATCAAGGCCCTTCCTTCCCTGACTCTGCCCTCACAGGAAGCCATAAGGCAACAGGAAACAGAAGCAGCTTGCAAAAGAATACCTGGTTTTTAAGGCTGCAGTTGTAGAAAAAGGCAGCGGTCTCTGGATGGAAAGTTACTCAAGGTGGCCCATGGCTGTACTCTTACCATTTGGGAGAGATGAGGCAAGAGGATTAAAAATTCGAGCCCAGCCTGGGCAACCTAGTGACTTAGTAAAACTCAGTCTCTAAATTAAAAAAAAAAAAACAAAAAAGACTGGGATATAATTCAGTGTGAAGGGCCTAGGTTCTATTCCTTGGTACTGAAAAAAAGGAAGGCACTTCTGGGCTGCAGGAGCAGGACTTCTGTCCGGAGGTATGACTGCTCGGGCAGCCACAGGGGCACATCAGCACAAGCTGGAGCCTTCCCCTGCCCTGGCACCTCGGCATGCATCTCACAGGACAGAAACTGGGGCAGAGGACGTAGGGGTACAGGGATAAGTAGGGGGGGACAGTCAGGATGGCTGGAGCTAAGGAAAAGGAACATACCTTATACTCAAGTTAGGGACCAATTCAGACACAGAGTGGGCCCATTAGAATCCCAGTGCTTCTAAACTCGCTCCTGACGAACGTCTAGAATGAACTCACCAGGCTGGCAGCTTTGCTTTGGCAGTCTGGCACCGTACGCAGACTCAAGAAGCCTCCTGGCGAGGCCTGCCATGCTGTGTGTGTCTCCATCTCTATCACACACACCACAAAAGGGACCACCACAGCGGCCACTTCCTCCTCTGAGCCCTCCCTGGCATTGTTTCTTTCATTCATTCAATCATGATAAAATCACGGAAGAAGGAAATCTTGCTTCTGTCCTTGCCTGTTTGCTTGCTTCAGGTGCATAAAAACCACAGCGCCAAGGCCACAGAGGAGCTGGGAACGCAGGCAGAGACAGCTTGCAGAGGGCCTTGCACGCACCGCTGGAGCCAGCCCTGCCCTTGAAGAGCCAGAGTGCCTGAAGGGCCCCGCACAGTCTCTCTCAGACCAGCGGTGACCGACAGTGCGTGCTAGAGTCATCAGACTCCCACAAGACGAGATGGCAGTCACTTCAACCACCCAGCAACAAGGGTCTTGGACCTGCACTAAATCCCTGCAATCCTCTAGACATCTGAGAAGTGGTCCAGAAAAAGGGAAGACTGGAGACCAGAAGGGCCGCTGCTGCTCAGGAGGTGGTACGTTACTCACCGTGAAGGCCTGAAAAGGCAGCTGGAGATCAGGCCAGCCCGCAGCTGCAGAAGCCAACGCAGGACAGAAGCAAGCGGTCCCAGGCAAGCCAGACTTTGGGGGCCCAGAGGGCCAATGCTTTCTGAAAAGCCACCCGCTGATGGTGACTCCAGTGGGCCTGCAGCACAAGGCTGGCTGGACACCAACCTCCCAGCACCTGCCCCCCTCCAGCCAGTCCCTGGCCCCCAGCGCTGTAGCCAACAAGCTAGCCTGGAAGCCCGATCTCCCAGACACTCCAGCTGGCCAGCACAGTGTGCAAGGGGTCACCCGTCCCTTTATTTGTCCTTTTTCTCATGTAAACAAAGAATAAGCATGCATAAGCTATCTTGTCCACTTCCCCCTCAGCCAGGAATTCCATTAGAGACATCATACACAAGACACTAACTTTTAGCCTTGTAATGTTGATGGGTCATAATATTATTCTATTTGAAAACATAAAATAATAAGATCTATATTTCTGCTGACTTTTATAGGGTATGATATATTGATATATATATATATATATATATATATATATATATATGTATTTTTTTTCCCCTACTACTGAATGCCATTACAGAAAGGCAGGGGTCTTCAGTGAGAAGCTTAGTAACAGTGTGTGACAAGTTTCAATTTCTTCAGTGTCGTCCGTCAGCTGTGAGGTACAAGAGCAAGTATGTTTTAAAGAGAGCCACGAAGCGTGGGTCGCGCGCAGTGCCTTGCATGGGAGTTGTGCAATCACGCTGCTTCAGATTCCAGATTTGTAAGAAACGTCATCATGGGAAGCAGAACCACCCACTTCTCCTCCAGGAAAGAGGGCCAACCCAGACCATGAAGGCAAAGCTGACTGCGTTTGCTGACCCTGATGTCCAGGCTGAGTTTGTGCCCAGAAGCACCACGGTGAATTACGGGTAGGAGCACTTCTCAGAGCATTTAAGAAGCAAGGTACACAAAAAAAAAATCTGACAAGTGGGCAAATGGTTTCATCTTCCATCCTGACGACATTCCCTGTGACCCATCGCTGCTGCTATGGTAATTTCTGAAAAACAAAATTGTCACAGTGTGCTCTGACCCACCTGATTTCCTGCCTCTGACGCTGTACGTTAGCGGGCTCCTCCCCAAAGCCAAAAGGTCCCAAGAACGGAAAACACTCTGAATCAATTCAAG
>NW_004524577.1:11723201-11724035 GCF_000260255.1 Octodon degus
TCTGTTCCCCTAGAAAACCCTGCTAGGACAGCTGGCTACCATATTTATCAGAGGTGTATGACTCACCTAGACACACATTTCAAGGAAGCTGAATCATCTGCTACAGTTCCCATCTTACTCCAAGAATCTACAAGATTTTACTAGGTCGAGTGAGGAAGCAACAGTATTTCTTTATTGCTCCATAATGACCAGCGATACCACCGAAAGAAAGCTATTTAATGGCCTTGGTTTGCTCATATTCCAAGTGTAAATAACCACAGCTACTTCAGTAAACATTAGACAGCACTGACAGTACACAGCATACGCCAACATCTGACATGAGGCCTCTCAAGCACGTAACACCCAGTGCTTTCCACATGATTTCATTCTAAGACGAAAAGGTTAACATGAAAAAGATGTCAAAAGTACTTAAACACTATGAGTCCAAGCTGTGTAGACCCTGTACCAGATACACTAAAAAATAAAGTACTTAGGATAGCAGTAAGTACAGCCATAGAGCCATGAAGCATACCATTTTGAGGATTTTAAAAATATTTTAATTCCCTTCAAACTACTTGTATGTTCTTGCCTAAATTTCTTTAATTTTTTTATTTACATTTATGTATTGGGTACAGGGTCTCACTACACAGCTCACACAGCATGTAGTGCTGGGGATCGAACCTGATCCTGGCACCTGCCAGGCAGACACTTAGACCACTGAGCTATCTCCACAACCCCACTTGCCTAAAATTCTTCACTAAAATAATTTATTGTTTTGGCTTAGAGATTTTTATTTCTAACCAAACTTCAGATGTATACATACATATGTGTGTGTATATTATATATATATATATA
>NW_004524577.1:11724960-11725829 GCF_000260255.1 Octodon degus
GCAATTTTCAGGAAAACACACTGCAGGCCTTACTGTAGGCCATCCTGCTCTCATTCCAACTCCCATTCAGCCTTGCCTGCGCTAGCACTGCAAAGCGCCTTCCCACAGGTCCGCTAGCTTCCCCTCCCACCGCCAGCAGCCTGCCTCCGCACAGAAACTACCCTGAATCTCCCGTATCACGCTGCGCCTGAAACCCTCCCAACTTCCCACTTCCCTCGGGGTACAGTCCAAAGCCTGTATCATGACCTACGTGGCTCAGAAACTATCTTTCAAGTCCGCTCAAATCTCTTTTTTTGGTGATGGCAGAGATAGAACCCAGGGCCTGACACATGCTAGAAAATTGCTCTACTATAGAAGTATCATTTCATAAGGACAGTTCTTCCCTGACCTCCTCTCCCTAAGTTCCACGACCACAGGGACCTGGTTTTGTTCACTACCATATCCCAAGTTCGTGGCACGGTGACCAACCCACAGAATACGGCAAGTACTCAATAAAAGCTGACTTCCGTGAACAGAGACAGGTTTCTTCCTCTCGGTCCTTCTCTCCTCCCACAGTCACTGCTGCAGTATCTGCCCGAAGCTTGTCCTCACACAAGTAAAAGCACAACGTGGTCCTCCAGCGCGCAGTTAAACTTTCCTAACCACCCAGGTGAAATGAGGCTGCTCTCAACCAGCTGACCGGGAAGACGGCAGAGCCTGGCAGAGCCTGGCAGAGCCATGAACCTCTCGGCCCAGCCCGCCCACATAGCGAAGTGACTTCTGACATGCTACCTAGGTTTTTAGAGTTTGGTTCTCTAGGAAAATCTGCACCCTAATGTTTCTGTCAGGGTTCAATCATCCAGGAATGCCCAGAGCCTAGCCTAGTACCT
>NW_004524577.1:11726879-11733946 GCF_000260255.1 Octodon degus
GGTTTTTAGAGTTTGGTTCTCTAGGAAAATCTGCACCCTAATGTTTCTGTCAGGGTTCAATCATCCAGGAATGCCCAGAGCCTAGCCTAGTACCTGGTTCACAGGAATGCTTAAGAAATGCCCTTTGAGGGCCCAGGGAGATAGCTCAGTAGAATAAGTGTTTCCCTGGCAAGCGCAGGGTCCTGAGTTCAATCCCTGGTACTGCAAAAAGAAAAACATGCCCTTTTAATTAGCACCAATAAAAAGGCTGATGATATAAAATGTTTGTCTCTAGAGCTTCATTTCTTCTGTGGTCTCATTTATGGTTATGTCTGGAGCTACAAAGAGCTAAAGTTCTAAGAGTTTTTAAGGGTTTTTTTGTTTTGTTTTGTTTTGTTTTGTGCAGGGTCCCACTACACAGCTCGGACTCGTAGTGATCCTCCTGATTTCTGCCTCCCTAGTGCTGGGATTATAGGCATGTGCCAGCACACCCGGACGGCATAGCAGGCTCAGCACGCCCAGGGCCAAGGCCAGCATGGCATGCGATGCCAGGATTCGAACCCTGGCCCCTGTGCTTACCTAAGCAATCACTTAGTCTGCTGAGCTATATCTCCAGCCCTTAAGAGTTTTTTAATAGGATTAAAAAACAGGAAATAATGGCAGTCATTTGTTTATAAAAAGCAGTGCCCTTGTTTCAGATAAAGCTATTTTTTACTTCCCTAGTATCCTGAACTGTCTGCATCTCAGACTTCCTGTTTCTTTTGCTGAATTAAACAAGTTTGCCTGGAATCATGATTACCCACATGCCTGAAATACACTTGAGAAATCTGTGTTTGCCTGCTTAATACTCCCGGCAATTCCAAAGATGATTATGTTGTTTTAAAAGATGTAAAATATCAGAGGTTTAATATATTAATCTTAAATATGGAAGGGTCGCATCATTCTACAAAATGTATGTGTAGAATATTTTTTAAGAAAGTATGTATAGGGCTGGTGAGATGGCTCAGTGGTCTAAAGCACCTACTTAGAACAAGCTCAGCAAAGCACAGGGGACCGCGGGTCAATCCCCCAGCACCACATGCCAGCCAGCCCCGCCCTCTGGTGGGCTGAGCTGGCCACACACACACTAAATAAATAAATAAATAAATTTAAATAAAAAAATTAAAAAAATAAAGAGCCTGTTCATATATGTTGAGCTAAGTTTAAATTTTCATGAATGAAAGATCTTATGTACTGAGGCACACACGTAATAAAGAAAACAGAAAATATCCACTCCTAGTTTTATAACCCACCTTTCCCTTCAAAACAACTAGAGTGTTGCTCAGTGCTAAAAACGAATAGATAAGGTAAATAAAAACAAAAACTGAAACAACGTGACAGCCATCATTGCTATTTCATAATTTATCATAAAACGTAACGCATGACTATTTTCTTTATGAGAGATAATCAACTCCATCAGAAACACTGGGTAATTAGAAGTTAATGTCGCTTAACTGAAATAATGAGAATGTACTGCAGTCTGAGACCCACAAACGGGAGTCGCCACACTACAGCATCTCCACGCACTCTTCCTCTGCGTGAAACGAAGAAGCCAAGTCGCCTGCTTTCTGTCTGGAGTTGACGAGCAACTGGCTAACTCTACGTGAACACACAGCCCTACATGAAAATGAAATTCCTAGAAATGGGAACTAAAAGCAGTGTCTCGATGACAGTGACTAGAGGACTGTGACAGTGATGTCCAGATCTTACACTTTCACTGACTCTAGGGATAGAAGCTACAATCTGAATTACACACGGCTGTGCTCTGAGGCAGGCCACTTTGGGGGGCCTCCTAACCCCACAAAAATAAAGAGAGTGCTTTCAGAAAATGCCCCAGACTCGACATTCTTATAAGCCTTCTTATTGCACAGCATCTAAAACCCTGGAATAAAACAAGAACTGTCTGTTTTCACGCGTCACTGAAATAGCAAGAGAGTAAAGAACATGCCCGGAGAGTGAGCGAGACCCGAAGGAAGAGTGAAGGCTGATCAGCCTCCTCTGCGGACACTGAAGAGAAGGGAAGCTCGCAAAGCTGCTGACAGGCTGGGGAAAGGGCACCAGCTGAGATCCTGCTGCTTATGCCGCCCTGACCCGCAGATGGATGGCGGGAGGCGGAGGAGCCCTGTGCACCTCTAATTGCTGGACCGCGTCTGGGCGAACCGACAGGGTGAGCCAGTCACTGGGGACTCTCGGTTGAAGGGAGCCAACAGCCTCCTGCCCTCCACACTTTAACCTAAGTCTGTGTCTCTGTTTTTCATCCTCGGTGTCCTTCGGTCTAGCTCACAGGCTGGCTCCTACAAGAGAGAAGAGTGAGACGCTCAAATGCCATCTGGCTGCGACTTCCTGGGAACCTCAAGCTTTGCCTGAGAGCCCAACACGGGGGGGGGGGGGGGGAGGACAAAGCCAAGAAAGGCTGATTAATTAAGCCCCAAGCACCATAGGGAAGCATGCGTAGGAAACGCAAAACAAGAGAACCCAAGCGTGAGGCCGGGCACAGTAGGAAAAACGATCCTTGGGGGCAACTCATGGCCTCAGTCTCACTCCCACACAGCATGAAAAACTATAAAGCTGAGAAGCTATTTTCAGATTCCCAATAGAGACCCAGAAAAGAATAAGGAAAGATCCTTTTTGGAGGAAAACGTACCTGTAGGAGCCAGGGATATAGCTCACCAGCACAGTGCCTGCCTGGCAAGCACTAGATCCTGAGTTCAATTCCCAGTTTAAAAAAAAAATCTACCTTTAAATCTCAAAATTTATCATGGATAAAGTTCAATGAAACAAAAATTTGTAACAAAAATGCACAAAACATAAAAATGAAACTCCACTGGTAAAACTACAGAAGCGACACAGGTACAGACACCCTGACAAAAACTTCAACTACATGAACTCGATATTAAATGTACATATACTGTATATGTTTAAAGAACAAGAATATCTCTTTAAAAATAAAAAAGGGGGCTGGTGAGATGGCTCAGCAGACTAAGCACCTGCACTGGCAAGTGTAGGGACAAGGGTTTGATCCCTGGAGCCACATGGTGCACTGGCCCCACCCCCAGGTGCGCTGAGCCAGCCATCAAGTCTGGGCATGGTGGTACACGCCTGTAATCTCAGCAACGGGAAGGCTGAAAAAAGGAGGATCACTAGGAGTCCAAGCTGGGTAGTGAGACCCTACACCAAATCCATAAATGAAAATCAAATAAAATTAAAATTAAAATCTTAAAAATAACAAAACAGGAATACTGAAGTTAGAGTTAGAAATAAAATACAATAATATAAGTTAAAACTCAATAAACTAATAAGATTCAAAGAACTCATCGAAATCAGGAAAAAAGCACAAACAAGAGGAAAATTTCTCTTGTGCAGAAAACACACACAGCTAATAAGTGTATGAGAAGTTGTTGGGCATCATCAGTGACCAGAAGAAAACAAATCAAGCCTAGAAAGAGATTCACAAATCACATATCTTCAATTATCAAAAATTCACAAAATGTAGTACGTGTTGAAAAGATCTTAGCTTCTTCTGATGGCTTAGAAAATATTCATGAACGTGTAAGCTGGTTGGAGTATTTGTTTGTTTGTTTGTTTTTTTTTTTGGCTTTTTTGGGTTTTTGGCAGAACCAAGGATTGAACTCAGGCCCTTGCACCTGCCAGGCAAGTGCTTAGCCTACTGAGCTATCTCCCCAACCCCAGCTGGGGTATTCTGAACAGCAGTTTCATGTTACATATCACTAAACTTTCATGTGTAGTCAGTAATTCAGTATTTGCACTGCCCATGCGCCCAAGAAATATTCCCGCCCACGTGCAGTAAGATGCATGCCTCAGAAAGCAGCAGCATCACACTCAAAGGCCGAGACGCAAATACCCACTTGCTAGAGAGTGAAAGAACAACCTGTGATGTTGTTCACCCCAAAACCAAACTGAAAAAGTACAGCAACATCTAATAGTACGGTTACATATCAGCAACAGAATATTAGAGGAGGCTGGCCAGATAGCCCAGTGGATTAAAGCACCTGCTTAGGCAGATGCAGGGGCCAGGGGTTGGTTCAATCCCCAGCCTGCCCTGCCAGGCCTGCCCCCGCCCCGGGGTGTGCTGAGACTGGGCGTGGTGGTGCACGCCTGTAATCCTAGTGCTTGGGAGGTTGAAAACAGGAGCATCACTAAGAGTCCGATCTGTGTGGTGAGACCCTGTAGACCCCGTACTAAAATACATTAAAAAAACAACAAAAACTGAGAACACAAAATTGGAGGAAAATCTGAGTTCCAAATAATTACATAAAGAATGCTAATCTTATTAAAATATCATACTATTACAGGCACACATTTTAATATTAGAATGTTAAAAGAAACTTTCCAAAAATATACAAAGATGCAATAAAAATCTGAAAGGAAAACAAATACAATACCAATAGCTTCCTTGAATAGGAAGACTTGGCCAAGAGAAAGACAGCTACGTCAGATACAGCTAACGGCCAACATCCTGGCATTTGTTCTGACCAGAGGGTAGAGGGTGTTCACCACTTAGATCCAGTAGGCAGATGAATTAATAAAAGCAGTGATGCATGAGCCAGGCATTAAATGTCACAGCTTCCCCATCTTTCTTTTATCCCTCTGAATCTTCCCGCCGACTCCTGAAATTCCTGTCAATCATAACTTCACTTGAAGTCCATTTTATAACTCACAAATCTTGTCAAAAATACCATCTCAGTCAGGCATCTATAGAACCAGCTACTCAGGAGACTGAGGCAAGAGGACTGCTTGACTCATGGCTAACCTGGGCAACAGGAGAGACCCCCATCTCTAAAAAGAAACAAAACAAAGCAAAAAGGGGCAGGTGTTCTTCAGTTTCCATTAACACAGAATTTGTTGTTTCAAGACCTAAATGTAATTAAACAATTGCTTCATCTCTTTGTCCCATACTTTTATGTAGAAGGAGAATGATAGTAATCCATACTTCATGAGATTATTGCAGTCACTAAATGAGATAAGTTTTTAAAGAAATAGAGGGCCAGCCAGATAGCTCAGCGGATTAAAGTGCCTGCTTAGGCAGGTGCAGGGACCCAGGTTTGTACCCCAGCGTGCAGTGCTGGCCCCATCCCTGGGCCATGCTGAGACACAATTGAGACTATGTATGGTGGTGTGCACCTGTAATCCCAGCGCTCATGAGGCTGAAAACTGGAAAATCACTACAAATCCAATCTGTATAGTGAGACCCTGTAGACCCTGTACTAAATACATTAAAAATAGAAATAAATAAAAGAAAGGCCTTTCTGAACCCTATAGCCATCCTGGTTTACTGCCTAACTTCCTCTGTCCTATGGTTTGTGTCTGGATGTCCCCCAAAGCTTTGTGAGGTCACGGGGGAGGGGGTGCTTTCTCGGAGGCATCTGAATCTAGGGTGAGTTACCAGTTCATGGTTCAGCACTGGGATTAAGGGTCTGGGGTTGTGGGTGAGTGACCGCGGGAACCGTCCACTGATCAGACTGGTGCGTCCCAAATCCAGCAGTCTGGATAAGATAAAACAGGCAGAAAGGTTCCTTTCTCTCCTCCGCGCTTGCTGCTTTCGCTGTGTTCTGCCCCGTGAGCTGTTCTCCTCTGGCACGTGCCACCAGCAGATTATAGACTGAAACTGCTACAGTCTGTGAGCTTAACTAAACCTTTCCCTCTTTCACTTTGGGTGTTGGATATTTTGGGTCAGCAACCAAAAAAGTCCCTTCCTAGGCAAACGTCTCTAAGGACAGCTTACAAACAGTCTCTCCATGTCCCCATATCTCATTCATTTTTCCCATTTATTTTAATATTGACTATAATTTTTATCAAAGTATGACATGCTCATAAGTGAAGACAAAGACAGTGATAACAACCAGCTGGGCTGTCAGCACACCACGCGTCCCGGCCATTCCCCTAGCTGTCCTACGGCCACATGCCATGGCGGCCCTCCTCACGCAGACTCCCACACCCCGCCACTCCGCACCTCCTCCACAGCTGCCTGCTTGTGGCTCTTGCCGGGTACTCCCTGGAGCCCGCTTTACGACAACAACTCTGCCTCCTCACTAGAGCACCATCTCCACTGCCTGTCTGACCTTAATCTGCCCTCATGTGTGTGTCAGGGCTCACTCCTTCACGCCGAGGCTGTGCCTCCTCCTACCCCTCTCTAACAACCCAACCCCTGTCCCCAAATGTCACTCTCCTCTCTCCCTGGATCATAGCCATCTAACCCCTCATTGCACCACCTCCTTTAGCGGGGTCCCTCTGAGTCACCTCACCTGGGAAAATGCCCACAGCCATGTGGATGAGCCGCCCAAACCTGCCCCACCCTGCCGAACTCAAATGCTCCTCGCTGTTTCTCTTCTGCCAGCCTCTTCAGGGTCCCATCTGGTAGATGACCTCACCTGGAACTGAACCAACTCGGAATCAAATGCAACAATGTGACCTCCACTTTCCGGCTCTGTAAGCTAAGCCTGACCTCCGAGCTTCCCTGCTCCTGGTCAGACCCACTGCTGCCCCTGCGGCTTCCAGTTCTTCATGCACCCTTGTGCGGCATCACTCCAAGCACTCTCCTGCTGTCCGCATCCCCAAGCCCTCCGCATCCCCACGCCCTCTGCATCCCCACACCCTCCTCCAGGGCCAGCACTCCGCCCCTCACCTTGCTGGCTGCACCACTCACCCATCTCCTTATCGGCCCAGCCCACACCTGCTCTGAAAGCACCGCTCACACGGGCAGCCTGACCCTCCACAAACGTGCGCACATCTCCTGACTGCGCCCCCAGTGCACTCTCTTTTTAAAGCCTCTGCCCATCCCAAATTTACTTCCGCTCTTTCCTCGCCTTCATTCCGTCCAGATCTAGAAGAGACTCCCTTTCTTCTCCTTAAAACACCTCAAAGGTCTCTCATGTTAAGAAATGGCTGTTGGAATCCTAGATCCAACCTAGTCCTTTGTGGACAAACTTCTTTAAAGACAACTCACAAATGGTCCTGCCATTTCCCTTTACCTCATTCATTTTTCCCATATATTTTAATATTGACTTTAATTTTTATCAAAGTAAAACATC
>NW_004524577.1:11734299-11752757 GCF_000260255.1 Octodon degus
GGGGATTGAACCGCAGGCCCTGTGCTTTGCTAAGCTTGTTCTAAGCAGGTGCTTTAGACCACTGAGTCATCTCTCCAGCCCCTCTCTCCTCTTTCTTAAGCACATCTATTTTTATAAGATGTCTGCACAGAGCAAACAACGAAGACTAGGCGTGGTGGTGCACACCTATAATCCCAGCACTTGGGAGGCTGAAAACAGAAGGATCACTACAAGTCCCATCTGTGCAGTGAGACTCTGTAGACTCTGTACTAGACACATAAAAAAATTAAATACATATGGAACTAAGGAATATCTACTCTAGTATTAGTATTAAATGTTTCAGCTGACGCCCTATAGACTAGGAACAATACAGTAAGTTCCACTATCCCTCCAACCTTAAAGGAAAGCACCAGAGCACTCAATGTACCTATGGGCTGGTACCAGTCTATGTTTACTCATTTGCATAAATACAGGACAAATACAGAAGAAAAATACAGAAATCGGTAGTATCTAGAAACCCTGAGTAAGCTGACATTGTCTTAGGATGGACTCAGTGGACGTGTTACGCTGAAGTGGCACCTCAGGTGCTGCCAAGCTCCTGCTGGGAGTCACCTGCACAGTGAGCTGAAGGGCAGTCAGGCGTTGAAGGGCCATGTGTAGACCTGGAGTGCGCTGGAAATTTAAACAATACCTTCCGCGTGCTGGGCTTCTGTGAAGGGCGGGTTAAGAGAACGTCGCACCATTTTGAGAAACACAAGCTTGTCACGCACACCAGGAGAGAAAAATGAAGCCGGAAACCAAGAGAATCCTTTGCCCTGAGTATCAAGGAGACCCCGAGAAGGTCACAGCATGTCTCTCCTGGGGCGCAGGGAGCACCTGACTCTTAGCAAGGACTCTCCAGGCACAGATGTGGTTGGGGTAAAGGCCCGCCTGCATCCAGTCAAGCTGCCTGTCTCTGTGCAGGGCACAGGTAGAGCCTGACAAGGTGCCAGGAGGCTGCGGGGTTCCAGTTTCTATTCAAAGGGACAGCACTCCGGGGCTAGAAGTAAGGAGGTGATATCAGAGCTCAGGAAGACAATGCAGGAAAGCAAGCAGAGACATCCTAATCCTAGCCCTTAACATTTCCAGGAACAACAAGGCCAGATATTTTCATATCTCAATTAGTGAAATCCACAGTGTTTAACAATATTAAGCACTCTCTTACTCAAAGTTTTTATACATAAGGAAAAAACAAATGCAAAGAACTAAGAATACAAAACCAACAGTAAATAACTGCCAAAAGAATCCGACGATCCTGGTATCCAGTGGACTCTTCTCCCCACCCTATCTGCTGCTTTCAGGCCAAACTGTTTTTTACATTTAAAAGGGATGCATATAGGGATTTTTTTGTGTGTGTGCGGAACCAAGGATTGAACTCAGGACCTTGTGCTTGCCAGGCAAGGACTTATTCTACTGAGCTATCTCCCTGGCCCCCAGGGATTTATTTTTAAATAAATAAAATGTATTTAGTACAGGGTCTCACTACACAGCTTGGACTCATAGTGATCCTCTTGTTTTCAGCCTCCCCAGCACTGGGATTACAAGCATGCACCACTACGCCTGGACTCTAGCCACCCTAGAGGTGGGGTTGGCACGGCATGTGGTGCCTGGGATTGAACCTCAGTCTCTGAGCTTGCCTAAGCAAGCACTGTAGTCCACTGAGCTATCTTGCTGGCCCCGCATACAAGGTTTTTTTTTTTAAAGTAGTACTAAAAACAGATCAACAGTCTAATCATTGCCTGACAAGCACAAGGGCCTGAGATCAATCCCTGGTTCCACAAAAAAAAAAAAAAAAAGTCTTATCACCCTAGCTGTCTGTCTGAAAGGAAAGAATCACAATTCCTACAATGTGCCGTTAGTAGAAGATATCAAGCCTGGCTAACTCCTGCTCAGACTTTATTAGATTATTAAATGGGGGGCAAATCTTTTGTGTCCCAGAGACTGGGCAGGCATCAAGCCAAAGGAGGGAAGAGGAGGGATGGTGCCCCAAGTCTTCAAGCTGCAAGGAGCTGAAGGAGCACAGAACCTCACTTTAAACTACACACCCAAAGAAACAATGATGAGGAAAGAAGGAAAAATAGACACAGAGCTTTAGCAAAAAAAGGTGTTGAAGGCAGGATAGGGGAATGGGAATGAAAAAACAAGTTGCAAGGGCCAGGCAGATAGCTCAGCTGATTAAAGCACCTGCTGAGGGAGACATAGGGGCCAGGGGCGCAATCCCCGTGCAGACCCTGCAGCAGGGTGCCCTAATACAGCCAATGAGACTGGGTATGATGGCAGGTGCCTGTAATCCCAGTGCTTGGGAGACTAAAAACAAGAAGGATCACTAGGAGTCTGATCTGTGTAGTGGACCCTGTAGGCCCTGTACTAAATACATAAGAAAAAAAAAAATCTTTAATGAAAAAAGAAAAAACCAAGTTACAGCATGTACAGGTACGAACTCCCTGTATGGAAGGATCCTTATGTAGAACTAAAATCTATCAATACACTTTAATAAATGAACAAACTATATGTGCACATTGAATGCATAATTTTTGCTCCTTAAGAGTTAAACTCAATAACGTCCTTCTCACCTTTTTAGAATGCGGAAGGAGAAAAGGCTGAAAATGATATGCCACATCTGATTACTACAACAGCTAAGAAAAATGGGATCCTTTTCAACACTGACACTGGCTATTTGAAATAAATTATGTTTCTGCGACTGTAAGTTATGAAAATCCACAGCACAAGACCACATGCCCTACAAGGACCTCACTGCTTTTTATATATACCCACACCCAGCTAGTTTGAAAGAGGATAAATTCATCTGTCAAAGTATCTAAAAATCATACTCCACACTCAACCATCCATGCCCATTTTCAATGGGGGCCGAACACTAAAAAACATTCACTGATAACTCTACATGATCCTAACTAAAGACATTTTCAAATTCCCTTAATTGAACTTTAATTAAAGAACTCATAACAGAGCTCACAAGGCGTAACACTGGCTCGCCTCCATGACTGCTACGGAAAAGGACAAACGTGAGCAGCAGGATGAAGCACACAGCCTGCCCCTGGAAACCACCCTGCGCACAGACACATAATGGAAAGTGATGTCAGGGTTACGGATTAACTCAAATCGATGCAGCAACTCGATATCTTACATTTTAGCCATCATCAAAATTTCATGAGCTCTGTGAGATGACAGAAGTGTAACTCACTAGAATAATGGAATACAAGAACGGAAGCAGCCCCTTGCTATGCGAAAATTCTTTTTTTTTTTTTTTTTTTTTTCAGAACCGGTTATTGAACTCAGACCCTTGCACTGGCCAGGGCAGTGCTTATTCTACTGAGCCATCTCGCCGGCCTCTTATGAGAAAATTCTTAAAGCAAGTATCATTTGAAGTTTAGTAACCAAAGTAATATGATGACATGTCTGTTTCATAGCAATGAATCTACCAAGAACCAAAATCCTTATTATGGGCGAGAATCAGCTTCTAGATATCATAACAGAAGAATATGCCCATAAAATTCCTTGTCCATTTCATATTATTTAAACTTTTAAAATTAGCACTGGAGGTACAGTTTACCAGTATAGCTTTTAAAGTGTTCTGAGCAGAAAGCCAACATATAAGCAAGTAGTTCTTTACTAAAGGAAAGAAAAAAGTTTAAACACCAAAAGACAGCCGCAGGAATACTGCCCCTCGGACCTTTCTAGAAGCTTCTTGTAATACAGATCTGCAAGCTGGAAATGCTATTAGCAGCGACTCAGACCTACTCTATGGTAAGCAAAAACCAAGACAGGAACTTGATGAAACAAGATGCTCAAAAACTCCCAATCACGCTTTGTTTTTGGTTTCTGAAGCCTCAAAGCTTTCATTATGAAAAGCCTCACGCCTGTACCACGAAAGCATAAAGCACCGCCCCACGAGCAGCCAGCTCCGCCAGCCCGACTCCCGGCCAGCGCTGTCGTGATGCCGCCAGCTTTTATCTTCTCACCTCCACAGCCATCCCGGAGACGTCACTATTTCACTACTAAATATTGTAGTGTGCCTCTCTAAAAAGATTTTTCCCCTCAAATCAGAATATCATTATTAAGGGCTGGGGAGATGGCTCAGTAGAATAAGCGCTTGCCTGGCAAGCGCAAGGACCTGAGTTCAATCCCCAGTTCCTCCAAGAAAAAAAAAGAATATCATTACCAAACAAAAAGTACTAAAATAAATGCATTAGCACCACTAAATATCCAGCATTCAGACTTTCCCTCTTTCCTTGCTGGGTGCAGTTCGGTGATAGAGTGCTTGCCTGGTGTACATCGGCCCTAGGTTCAACCCCGAGCCCACTCCAAACCACTTCTTTTGACATTTCGTTTGTTCACCCCAACATGGCACACAACTTATGTTTGACTCGTGGTCACCACTCCCACTTTCTTCTCTTTGTAACTTCTGTGTGGCAGAACTCAGATGTATCCATCCTAGAGTTCCCATAGCCGGACTTTGCTAACTTATGTTCACTGTACCACCTAACATATTTCTCTGCCCCCTGTGCTTTATGTGTGGAATGAGAACTAGCAGTTTAATATGATTTAGGCTCAACTTTTTTTTTTCTTTTTCTTTTTTTTGATGGAACCAGGGATTGAACTCAGGTCCTTGCACTTGCCAGGGAAGTGCTTATTCTACTGAGCCATTTCCCTGGCCACCTAGGCTCAACTTTTTTCAGCAAGAATATTTCATAATCTGGGCATGAGGACACATCCCTGCGAGGCTCAGGCAGGAGAACCACAAAGCCAAGCCCAGCCTGGCCACCTAGCAGTGGGAATTTACCTCTAAAATAAACTGCAGATGTAGCTCAGTACAAAGGCCCTGAGTTCATTCCCCATTAGCACAGGAATAAAAGTTTAGAAACCAGAATTCTTTGCAAGTGTTACAGTGCACTCTGACATGAAGCACGTGTCACCTGGGAGAACTCAGGGTTTTTTTCTGTTTTGTTATGTTTTGGAGTTTTTTTGGCAGAACCGGGGATTGAACTCAGACCCTTGCGCTTGCCAGGGAAGCGTTTATTCCACTGAGCTATCTCCCCGGTTCACCTGGGTGTTCCTCTGCATACCAGTGGTTGCTGCTGACCACTGTCTAGGTTACTTCACTACAGCTGCTTAATGCTGACATTCTGTCATTTCTTCTTCTCCCTAACTCTGATTACTACATAAGATAATTCTTACCCAAAAGAGGTCAATGCTTGATTCTTTTCTTAAATACATTTCAGAAAAGTGAGCTGGTTTCGTAGCATTTACCAAAGGTTGTCAATGAGGTGGTTTTTAAAAACAGCACAGAGGGCTGGTGACATGGCTCAGTAGTCTAAAGCACCTACTTAGAGCAAGCTTAGCAAAGCACAGGGACCACAGTTCAATCCCCCAGCACCACATGCCAGCCAGCCCCGCCCCCTGGTGGGCTGAGCTTGCCACACACACACACACAAATAAATAAATTAAATTTAAAAAAAAAAAAAAAAACAGCACAGATACTGCCATGTTTTGATCCACTGTGATCATTTTCAAATTGATTGGGCATTAGGAGCCTTGATAAGTCAGAACTGATCAAAGTGGACTTGTGGGGCTGGCGAAATAGCTCTGCAGACCAGAGCGCCTGCTTAGGCAAGCTTAGGCAAGCACAGGGACCACAGTTCAATCCCAGGCACTACATGCCACACCAGCCCCGCCCCCAGGGCAGGCTGAGCCATCAAGTCCAGGCATAGTGGCACACCTAGCGCTGGGGAGGCTGAAAACAGGACAATCACTATGAGTCTGGGCTGTGTAGTGAAATCTCGTAACAACCAAATACATTAAAAAAAAAAAAAAAAAAAAGTGGACTTGTTGAAATTCTGCTGGAGCTGGGTATGGAGACAAAAGCCTGTAATCCCAGCACTGTGGACCCTGAAGCGGGAGAATCACTGTGAGTTCAAGGCCAGCCTAGGTGACATAGCAAGACCCTGTCTCAAAAACACAAACCAACTCTACTCACACCTTAGGAGGCCAGTGCAGGTCACACAGCCTGTGAGCAGGCTCTGAAGGTACACAGCAACTTCTGGAAGGACCCTCACTAAGCAGATGAGTAATTCCTCCAGTGAGGCTGCAATCGACATTCTTCTTGAAATTTCTCATCTAACTGCCTAGGTGTTATCTGAGGTGGAGATCTCCTTCCTAAACAGCTCACAGGCTGAGGAAGTCCACCTCTGTCCAGTCTTACAACCTTGGGCAATCACTGACCCTGTAACCCTACCCAATGCACAGGGCGACTGGTTAGTAATGCGATGGGTATGAACAAGCTTTGAAAATATGAAATGCTATTTAACTGTAAAGTGCTACTTTAGAGAAACAATCTTCTTGAAACATTACTGTCACTTCCCAGCATTGACTTCTGTCCTCCCAAGGCACAAAGCGAACTCTAGTTGGCTATTTTCGATTTTTAAAGTTTGATTTTCTTGAGCCACAGACCATTCCACAACTGGGGTAGAGACAGAATTTCGAGCAATCAGACAGACCCTCACCATTCATTTGGGATGATTCAGAATGATTCAAAGAAGATGATCATTTGGCAAAATTAAGAATTAAACATTTGGGAAAAAAATGGCTCAGAGAACCGGAACGCTGGGCACAGAAAAGAAATTGCTCATGATTGGCACATACAAGTAAGTTGTGCTAATTACAGCTATGTAAGGGTGGGCGACTTTATCACTCAAAGTACTGCTGTCGGCAGCTGAGTTAGAAATATTACAGGCAGTCAGACAGGGCTGGACCCTCAAAGGCCCCGGTATGGAAGACAAGATACCTTGCACCTGTGGGAGAGACAGGCACTGTCACTGGGGGCCAGACCTCAAGACAAAAGAGTAAACAAATGCCACCACGCACCTCCCTACGGATAGACTTCAGGGAATGACTCTTTCAGTCACCTTGAAAGAGCCAGGAAGAGTCACTAACCCAATTCCCTACAGGAAGAGCCCCTGTATTCATGTCCACTTCCTCCATGATTCACTTCCCCACTGGATCCTGGATTTAATCAACTTTACCTGAGCAATTGTGCTTTTGTAATTTTATTGGCTCACCATAGTTTTGTCCCCCACTCATGCCCACCTAGCAAGTTCCCATGTTTTCTACCTTAGACCCACCTCATCTCATGGTTTTGCTCTATAAAAATGGGTTCCTTGACAACCCACTCGGGTCCCTTCTGTCCCTCTCTGCGACAGAACCTTTCTTTCCCCCAATAAGTAACTTCTACTCTTAACCTCTGTTGCTCCTAAGAGGCTTTCTTCTTTTCTAGAGAACATGAACTCATCCCGGTATCTTTCAGCTTGGGAGTTTCTATTAAGTTTTATGACAGTGGCAGCAGCTTAGCCAAGAAGCACAGGAGGGAGCCTTTGTTGACTCTCAACAAAAGGATCGAAGGCAGGGAAGAGGTTCAGTGACAAGGAGCTGATTGGGGGATCCCTTGTGTGCACAGAAAGGTAAAAGGAAGTTGTACCCAGGGCTGGAGCGGAGAAGGAGGAGGAAGCGGTCACTAGCAAGATAAGCTGTTGTGTGGGAGATTCAGCCACGTTGGATCAGGGCCATGGTAATTTAGCAGTCTGTACTTGGGTTGGGACCTGTCAGTTTCTTTCCCCCATATCAGTACTGGAACAGAAAGAAAAAGCTACTAGGAAACCTGGTGAGTCAAACCAGCCATAACTCCTCAAACTTAAAAATTATCTGAGTAACACAGTAGTCGGCAGGCTAAACTGAATTCTCTTTACAGACAACACAGCAATTGGAAGCAGTGTCAAACTGCAACCTGGGAGATTTAGACGGGCTCAGGGCGTCTGTTAAATGCCACGTAGAATTCTCAAGGAAGCTGTGGCCGTGGCCTTGAAATACAGGATGTGCACCCATCTCTCCTGAACAGTCTGAGAGCTAGCTGGAGATACAGCAACGAGCTAGACCGCCTTTAAAGGGGCTTTCTTTTCAGTCCCTTGATCCACTGTGATCCACAAGAGTTCAAAACCATTAAGTGGCTACTGGAATGTTTCAAGTGATTTTGCCTGGAGCTACAAGAATTTCAGGTTTTCAAAATGTCAGCTGACTCTGAGCACAAGAAAAACTAAAGAGGGCAAGAGGTTTTGTTTGGTCACAGTGCTCACCTGGAAGAGTCAGGAAGATGGGCTTGTTTGTTCAAGAGAAGCTCACAAAGCCCTTTAATTTTTTTTTTCCTTTTTTTTTTTTTTTTTTTTTTTGCAGTACCCGGGATGGAGCTTGGGACCTTGCATTTGCCAGGCGGGCACTCATGCCGTTGAGCTATGTCCCTGGCCCTCAAATTAATCTTGATTTCATGAGCCACCCAAGAGATTAAACACTACCCACACAACCACTGTACACACACACACTGCTGCCCACTTAACTTTGTATTCACCGTGTAACAGTTATTTGTTTGACAGCAAATTTGCAATAAGTGAAATCTTATACTGCGTAAGGTTCCATGAATTAAAAACCTAAAAGCTAAGTGCAATGTGTAGTAACTCAGAAAATGAACCAGTTTCACTTCATAAAATTCTTTTCAGGCAGTCAGCAAAAGAAATTTGATATTAATCAATTCTCCAGAAATGCAAAAAGTTGAAAGGGAAGCAAATGTTTCCTTTACAAGCTCAATACATGCTGATGAATTAGCCTAAGTCAGGAATGACTGTACAGGCAAGCCTGCCACAGGGAAATGTTCTGAGGTTATGCAAATAATTGGCTGGCCTCACACATTTGAAAAGGAAAGGGAAAGGGAAGGCCACTTAATGATCCAAGGAGGAAGGGCGCAGGGAAACACCCTGCTGTATTTTCAAAAAGAGCAAGAGAGTGTGCTTAGTTTTTTTCTAAGCTGAGGTAATAAATTCTCAGCTACTGAGATGACCTAAAATCTTATTGTATTAATTTTTTTAAATGAAAACTATGCAAGTTCTCCAAATAACCTACAATCTTACCTCAAACTAAGCTGCAATGAAAAACGCAGAAAATGCGGCAAGACTTAGAAACAGAAACCAAGACAAAGGTGCAGTCACGCAGTGGGGCAGCTTGGGGATGGAGGGAAATCCTTTCCTGCTCCTTTCTCTGGCTGTTCTCCACCTCAGTGGCCCTTCCTGACTGAAGACAGCCTCCTAAAGGAAAGTCAAAGTCACAGCTCTGGATTTAAGGGCTCTGCTTAAAGCATCTATATTTCACATGGGAAATTTTGAGGTCTTGAAGGACCCATGCTCCTGTTTAAAAAAAAAAAAAAAAAAAAATTACAACAAACCTAATTCTGCCGATCTTAATGAGCAGAATTTGTGATTCCACAACCAGGCTGCAATCTAGACCCAAAATGGCCTAGAACGTTCCACTTCACTGCATGTGCAGGTCTTCCTAATGGCTAGGGGAAAGGAAGTGAAATACAGAAAGCAGAAGTGATGTACAGACAGCTCAACCGGCTGAAGTTCACAATCACCTTCAGTAACCTTACTGGGACCGCAGGCTGTCAGTGGCTGAAGCTCAGGCTGTGATTGGGTGAGATTCTGCGACTTGCTACAAGCTTAGGTTACAGCCTGTTCACCCATCAATTTATGTTACAGTTTACTCTGTACTGAGAAACGCTGAGGCAAAATTTAAAATATGTATAGAAGCTGGGATTGGTGGTACTGGCCTGTAGCCCTAGCATTCTGGGAGGCTGAGGAGGGAGAATCACAAATTCAAGGCCAAGCTAGGCTACTTTAGCACTTTGGTGAGATGCTGCCTAAAAATTTAAAAATGGGCTGGGGATGTGGTCAGTGCAAAGTGCAACTACAGATCACCGTTAAGGTTTAATCCCCAGGACCATGCAAGTAATTAATTAAATTTAAGTGAAATTTAAAAACAGAAGCATCATTTGGCCAAATTTACTCCAATAACCTCTATCCCAACTCAACAATGAAGCACCTGCAGGCTCATCTTCTGCCGTCTTCTTTTCCCTGTCAGTATTCAGTTCCTGGCTCATCTCACCCATAGCCCTGGATTTACGACGACTCCAAAATCCAGGCTCATGTTTCCCATGCTTCCAGACACTAGGAAACCTCGCTGGTTTTTCAAACCTAATATAAAATGGAAATCTGACTTTCTACCCTGCAGCCCCAACCTGCCCCTTCCTGGGCTCACCATTTCTGAACACAAGCTAGCTCAGTGCAAGAGGCCTATTTGCCCAGCTCCGCATTGAAGCTGTAGGCTCAACAATCCAGTCACCTGCCTGTGGCAGACAGTGGCTCAGACAGTGGCTCGCAGGCCAGGCTGAGGCCCAGTCAGCAAAGGAAGAAGCCGCAGCTGGGCAGCGCATGGTGCGGGGCCAACAACACACAACAGGAAAAGGCTCAGCGCACGTCATTACTCTTGAGTGCTAACGCCTTTCTTTTCCTGTACCCGCTTCCACACACAAACGCTTCTTGGGCCTGAGAGTCACTACGTACTCACAGGCCATGGGAGGGGGTCCTGCTGTTTCCTAAGCCCCTGATAAGGAAGGAGGGGCCAGCACTGGGCCTGCAAAAACAAGGTCTGGCCTAGGGCAGGCATTGTTAGCACCATCCTTGTAGTAGTTGATACACTGAGTCAATCTGAGTGGCTCTCCAATGCAAGTGCGGTGTGGGGCCCCTCCCCAGAGGGACTCAGCACCAAGTGTGTACAAAGGAGGTGAGGAAGGCTTCACCACTGGCTGGGCTCTGCTTCCTTGGAGAAGTGCCGGTCTTGTGCCACTTCGCAGATGTGCCACTTTGTTGGAGTTCTGATCTTCAGGAGAGAGAGGCTTGATGTCCTAAGATAGGTTTTGACTGATATAACAGCTTTAAAGCCCGAGTGTAGAAAACTGAGGCTCCAAGTGGTTACAATATTTCAGGAGGAGGGGCCTACAAGATAGCTCTGCAGACTAAGCGCCTGTTGAGGCAATCGCAGGGGTGGGGTTCAACCCCCAATATTGCATGCCGTGCTGTCCCTGCCCCTGGGCATGCTGAGTTGGTCACTGAGACCAGGCATGGTGGCACACACCTGTAATCCCAGCACGGGGATCACTATGAGTCTGAGCTGCATAGTGAGACCCTATACCAAATATAGATAGACAGATAGATAGATAGATAGATAGATAGATAGATAGATAGATAGATAGATAACTTCACAAGGGCCACTTGGGTTAGGCACCTAGAGGTGTGGTCTCTGCATCCCCCTTCCTCTACACCCTCAAGTCAAGAGTGTCTGGATTTCACTGTTTCGGCTTGTGTCTACATGTCCCTCAAAGTCTCACAAAGTCATGGGGCAGGCTTCTAGAGCTTTTGTAATTCTCTTTGTGTGTGTGTGTGTGTGTGTGTGTGCGCGCGCGCGCGCGCGCGCCAGGAATGGAACTCACGACCTTGCACTGGCCAGGCAGGCGCTGTGCCACGGAGCTATATCCCCCCAGTCCTAGCCTTTCTGATTGCTCCACAGTCCACTGTTGGGATTATGGGTGCGGGAGCTACGCCCACCCTGAGGCAGGCAGCCTGCATACAATACAAGGGCGGGACAGAGGCTCTCGCTGAGCCTCCCTTTTTGCTCCATTACTTTTGCCATCTTCTGCCACCATGAACTGCTGCCCTCTGTCATGTGCCACTCTGCCTTGAAGCCAGCCAAGTACAGACTGAAATGAAACCTCCACAGGCTGGGAGATAAATAAACCTTCCTTTCCTGAATTTTGGGCATCAGGTATTTTACCTCAGCAAAGAGAGAAAAGTAGTTAAGATACACTGTTAGCTGCGTTACCTAACAGCTCTGTGACCTCTGGAAGGTGAGTAGCTACCCCAGAGAACTGCTGAGAAAATTCAATGAGAAGGGGAGAAAAGGAAGGGCACAGAGAACAACGCCTCCACGCTGCTAATGGGGGACACAGTGGTCCAGGAGGGTGCGCCCACTGCTCCTCCTGCCACAGCTCCATCCCTCCGCTCAGGCCCGGGGCAGGGTTCTCCCTCCACTGCGCTCTTCGAACCAGGATCCAGGAGGACCACTGCCTTCTGCTGCCCCTTCGGGCCAGGGAGGCAGGCTGGCTGGCGCCTCACATGGGCTGCTGATGCATGTGTCACACCCACAGCTCTGTGCAGAGCGCCCTCCTGAAGCGGGTACGGTGGTGTCTCTGATCCCAGCATGTGGGAGCCTGAGGCAGGAGGATCACTGGGACTTAAGAGGCCAGCCTGGGCTATCTAGTGAGACTTTTCTCAAAACAAAACAGCAAAGAGAGACCCTCCTAAAACTCTCCAGCTAAACCCACTGACTGTGCTGGTGCTACTGCAGATAGAGTGGAATGCGTAGATGTGCGTGTTCACCAAAGAGCCGCTCTTCACTGAGCCACCTGCTGGGTCCAAGTCTGAGCAGAGTGCCGAAATCAGGATGAAAAGCAGCACGGGGATCAGCGGAGACTGCATGGGGGAATCCACAAGCACATGTGTCCTCCTGAAAGCCAGCCCAGAGCTCTCTGGAAAGCAGTGAGAAGGGCAGCTTCCAATGTCTTAGGAATCAGGCAATGTGTAGAGGGCTGTGGCAGAGTAAGGCGGCTGAGGATTCTATCCTGCCCCATGAGGAGTTGCAACTAAAGAACTAGTGAGACTCCAAGAGACGGACCCTCTCCCCACCTTTCCCTGACCCCAGCAGGGAAGACCCAGTCCACACTGAACCTATTAAATAAGGTCACACACGGCAAGTGACCTCCCCTCCACACCACGTAGCATTTCACCTGTACACTGAGGACACCCGGCCTCAGGGCCTCTGTGCTTCTGTGTATGTTACGTGAGATACCTGTCCCCACCTTCCTCTTAATAAAACTTTCTTTTGGGTAGTGCTGCGGAGGGAGCCCAGGGCCTCACATACTGCCAAGCAGATGCTCTAACAGTGAGCAATGACCCAGCCCTTTCTATTTTATCTGGAGGCGGACAGGGGCTTGCTAAGTTGCCCAGGCTGGCCTTGAACATGCAATCTTCCTACCTCGGCCTTCCAAGTAGCTGGGGTTACACCACTGCACCTAGCTAATAAACTGTTTCTTATTGTTCAAGACTCGCCTCAGGTGTCTGCTCAGCTGCAAGTATTGCTGGCCTTCCATGACACCTCCCTGGTCTGCGTAACTCTACAGCAGCTCTCAGCACAGAACAGGCAGTATCTGCCTGTTTGCACAGATGCCTGGGGACCAGGGCCAAACTAACAGTGCAGAGGTAGCTGCTCGCCACTAGGAGGCAGACTGCTACATCCAAATTCTAAATCCTGTCCCAAAGAAGGCATCACTCAGGCAAGTTATTCACCCTTGCTGGGCCTCAGCTTCCTGATCCATGAAATGGCCATAATAACAACAACTACCTTATCACAGGATGATGTTGGTTATATGAAATTATGCCTGTCACACACTAAACCCTTAACCACTATTATCTGTGTACTCCTGATTTTCTGTATAAAAAGCATACATTTATTAAGTTTCAGCTGGTCATGGCCCACACCAGTGTCTAGGTCCACACCAGGCTGCACGCCAGGCCTTGCCTTGACACTGAACGAGCAGAAGTCTCCCATCGCCTCGTGGCAGTACAGCTGCTGTGCCCGCTGTGCAGGGCAGATCTGTGCATCTGCGGCAGCACCAGATAGCAAACCTCCCTCACCGCCGGTCATAAAGAGCCACTTACACATATAGTAAATAACTCAGTTTTGGCCTTCTGTGTCTACATACTGTGGAGGCCCACCTGGGTGACTCTCCTTTGAAGAAGAGAAGCTGTCTCCATTCTGGCTGTGCCTAACCCTACTTTCAAGCACTGATGTGTACAGAGGTGGCTTGGACTGTTCCTTATCCCTTCAGTTGGCTTTGAGCAGTGCATATCATTCTAGCTGAGGTGCTGGTGGTAGTCTCTGAAGACGACACACGTGCTTCCCCGGTAGCCCCCATCTGCTGTTCTTTAATATGATCCAGGTCAGGAAAAGACGAAGAGCCAATGCTCCACGCTGTCAGCTGGGGTTGAGGCTAGAGATAAAGTCTATGACTTCCTAAGGCTTGAAAGATTACACATCAGCGCGGAAGCACCGGACCCCAAAATATTAGATACTCTCTCAATTGTGTAATGCAGATTACTCTCAGCATATTGCATATTTCAGGCCTCCTTCTAGGCCTGCTCACATACTCACCTACTTCCTACCACTCTCAGTCATTCATCCTCAAGCCACTCCTCCTTCATGACTGAAGAGTAAAACCCGGGTGCGGCCCTGCGTCCAGACCTTTGCTCTGGACAGCAATCACCATGGCTGGACTTAGGACCGCTTGGCTTCCCTTAACTATAAATATGCTTTAGTGTCTTTATTCTCACCATGGGTCGCATTGGAAGTGACAGACAGAAATTAACTTGACAGGATTCCATTAACTTATCCATGGGATTACAAATATCAACTTCCCTGACCTAGACAAGGACCAGAAAGGGCTCTCTATAACTTACTTTTTATTTTTATTTTTTATAACTTTTTAATGAGATTAAATTTTTTATTCTCTTTTTTGGTTTTACTTTTTTTTTTTTTTTTTAATAAGGGTAACAGTGGCTTCCATGAATTACTTTTTTTTTTTTTTTTTTGGTAGAATTGGGGATTGAACTCAGGCCCTTGCGCTTGCCAGAGAAGCACTTATTCCATTGAGCTATGTGTTTTCAGCACATAATGATTACATTCTCCTTGGGGTGCTGGTAAATGAACATAACACATCTTAATTCTCCCTTCACCTGTGCTATGCTTTTTCTATTATTTTGGAGCACAATCCTTCAACTTAACTTTTGAACGAGTAAAATGATCTTCTGTGTAAAGCCCTGGCAAGAGCCTCAGGCTCATCCCGTGTGCCAGGCTGCTTCGTCACACTGCTTTCTCATGCCTGATGTCCTCTCACGTTTTTTTGTCCTTCCTGGCCCAGGGAGCAAGCAGTAATCCCCTACACACATGCCGAAGAGCCTGGGCATGCACTTGACACTTGCACAACATGACATCCGTCAGAATGCATCACCAGGCACAGCTCACTGCACTCATGCTAGAAATGGTGAATGAAAGCACAACCTTTGCTGTAAGGGGACTCGGGGCCATGTCATTGCTACTACCTGGTCCCTGACTTTATCATTCCCCTGACCTTCCGACAGACCTAGTGTGCCTGCCACATGCTTACCCCTACAAAAGGGCAGCTCTGCTTTAATAATTTACAAAAACTTATTACCAAGTTAATTCTGATGGCTTCCTTAACTGACAGATGTATCTCAGTGGTACATGCTAGGACAAGGGTTCAACCCCCAGCCCTGGGGGAAAAACCTCAATGAGAAATTGTTGTAGGTAGCTAAATTAGATAGAAATATTATAGGCAGGGGCCAGGGGGATGGTTCAGTAGAATAAGCGCTTGCCTGGCAAGTACAAGGGCCTGAGTTCAATCCCCGGTTCCACCAAAAAAAAAAAAAGGAAATATTATAGGCCATCAGACAGGGCCAGGCCCTCAAGGAGACAGCATGGAAGACAAGATACATTGCAACTGTGAGAGGCAGATGCTCCTGCGTGGGTCAGACCTAGAGACCAAAGATCGAACAAACGCTGACCTCCCTAAAGATAAGCATCCGAAATTGATCATCACCTTGAGGAAGCCAGAAAGAGTCACTAATCCAACTGTTACCAGCTGGTTACTGGATAAACTCCTGTTCTATATTCACGCCTGCTTGCTACGAGATTTGCTTCCCCATTCAATCTCAGATTTAATCAATTTTACCTGAGTAATGGTGCTTGTAATCTCTGGCTGACCACAGTTTTGTCCCACCTCATGCCCACCTAAGTGAGTTCCCATGTGCTCTACCTTAGACCCGCCTCACTGCATGGTTTTACTCTATAAAATTCCCTGGAAGAAACTGTTTCCTGGGGACAACCCACTCGGGGCCCCCTTCTATTGCTCAGACAGAGGCTTTCTTTCCCCCCAATAAGTATTCTGCTCATAATCTCCATTTGTGCCTAAAATTCATTCTTCAGGGTTAGAGAACACAGTCTTGTCCCAGGTACCTTCCAGGTCAGGAGTTTCATTTCCCCTGTATCAACATGACAGGAACAGGCTCCACACATACCGTGAGGAATCACACAGGTACCTTTTCTCAGACCAAAGCAATGCAAAATCACTGCAGTCAGAAAATACTTAACTGTTCTACAGTGGAATTTTCTAAGTCCCAAGTACTTAACTATCACAACCTTGGTAGTGACAGTCTCCAACGCAGGACCTGGGCTTCACAGTGGGCAGGAACCACAAAAGAAATCTGTGGGGGCTGGGGAGATGGCTCAGCAGTCTAAGTCCGGGTGCCAGAACCCCACCAGGAAAAGCTTGGAGCACAGAGAGCAATGTGCTTCACAAGGCAGCAGGTGGCGGAGACCAAGTCCCTGCTGAACTCCAGGTTTCCTGGAAAAGGCAATACCACAGCCAACAGAGGCCCAGGCACTTGGCTAGGAAAGACAATGGCACTGCTATAGCCTAATGGTCACCTGAGAGCCCAGCTCCATTGGGCTGGCTGCATGGGGAAGCACCCACTCCTGGGTGCTGAACCTCACCAGTTTTTATACAGATCTGCTCACAGTGCCCAACACTGACGACCTCCAGCACCTCCCAGGAGCCCACAGCCCATGCCAGGACACCAAGAGGGCAGCTAAGGAACCCCATTTTTCTTACTTTTGCAGTACTGGGGATCAAACCCAAGGCTGTGCACATGCGAGGCAAGAGCTCCTACTACGGAGCTACAGCTCAGCAACTGAGGTACTTCATTTGAAAAGCGAACGCTGCAATATCCTCCAAGAGGCAGTTCCCTACTTACAGGCCTCCTGGTCGAAGCTCCCTGAACAGAGTGATAAAACTCGGGCTGGACACGGCTGTTTTTCTTGATTCTCCGCTTCTTCACGGAAGCTTCCTGCTCACTCTGGTGGTGCACCTCCACTGCTGGCTTCACCTCCTCCAGGCGGGCAGCCGCGGCCGCTGCAATCCGTCTTCTGATATGCCGAGGGCTGGCTCTGAATCCCTGTAGCAGAAACACACAGAACATAGCCAGATTTGTACTGAGTTAGTGTGGATATTGTCTGACACGAGCTACGCAAAGTCTCCTGAAGTCGCCAGGCTGAATGAGCACTTTTACAGCTGCAAAAAGAGCTTGTAGGAGGCTCAACACGCACGCGAGGTTTATTCCCAAAGTGCCCCGCAAAGCACCTCAGGGCTTCGACACCCAGAGTTATTCTATATTAAGAAACATTCCTAGATGGTAAAACGACAGGTTCAAAACCAGGCATTCTGGAAGGTTGAGGCAAGAGAAGCCCAAGTTTGAGCCCAACTTAGGCAACCTGGCCATCTAGTGACACCATCGTAAAAGGTAAAAACTAAAAACGGCTATGGATATAGCTCATTGTGAAGGCCTAGGTTCAGTCCTAAGTACTGGGAAAAAAATTTGGGGGGGGCTGGGGAGATGGCTCGGTGGAATAAGCGCTTCTCTGGCAAGTGCAAGGGCCTGAGTTCAATCCTCGGTTCTGCCAAAAAAAAAAATTTTTTTTGGATACAGGGTCTCAGGGGTCGGGGAGATGGCTCAGTGGAATAAGCGCTTCCCTGATACAGGGTCTCACGATGCAGCTCGTACTCCTAGTAATCCTCCTGTCTCAGCCTCCGCAGCACTGGGATTACAGGCCTGCACCACCATGCCCAATTTCAGGGCCGGCATGGCACACCCAGGGTTCTGGGGCTGGCGCGGCAGATGGTATGAGGGATCGAACTCAGGTCCTTGCGCTTGCCAGGCAGGCATTTATGCCGCTTAGCTATCTTCCCAGCCCCGCCAAAAAATTCTTTTATTCTTTTTTCTTTGGTACTGGGGATTTCTTTTCTCAGGACTTTCCAGGCAGTGAAAAAGCTCTAAAATCAGGAACAAAACAAGGATGTCCTCTATCTCTACTCTTAGTCCACATAGTTTTGGAAACTTTAGCCAGATCGATTAGACGAGAAAAATAAATAAAGGAAATAACAATACAAAAGGAATAAGTTAAATTAGCATTACTTGCAGAAAAGATACTTTATATAGAAGACCCCAAAAACTCCACGAAAAAAAACCTGCAAAGATTAAATAAGCAAATTCAGCAGCATAGCTGGGCACAAAACCGACACTCAAAAATCAATAAGCAGGGCAGGGGAGATAGCTCAGTAGAGTAAGTGCTTGCCTGGCAAGTGCAAAAATCAACAAGCCGCCTATACATGGATAAAAAACCCACCAAGAGAAATATGGGAAATAATACCTTCTAAACTAGCATCAAAAAAAAAAAAAAAAAGAAAAGAAAGAAAGAAGGGAGGAAAAAAAAAGAAATACCTGGGAATCAATCTAATGAAAGATGTAAAAACTTATACATTGAAAACTATACGGGGCTGGGGAGATGGCTCAGTAGAA
>NW_004524577.1:11756892-11758646 GCF_000260255.1 Octodon degus
CTGCACCAGCCCAGAACCAGTTGTGGTAAGCACCTGTAATCCCAGCGCTCAGGAGGTGGAGACAGGAGGATCGCTATGAACTCAAGACCAGCTTGGAAGGCTAAAAAAGTGAGTACAAGGCCAGCCCAACTGCAGAGCAAGACTCTGTCTCAAAAAAAGAAAAAAAGGTGGGCACCCTGCTTTGTTCAGGTACTAAGTAGGCAGCGCATGCCGAGAGGAGAGGCCCAAGCCCAAGGTGCAGGACAGACATCCCTCCAGGGTAAAATCCTGTTGGAAGCCGCTGAAGCTGGCAACTGGTCACATGCGTGAGCGCAGGACAAGGCCACAGCGCCCAAAGCAGTCAAGCTACCTCAGTCCTGAGCAGAGCATCCTGCCTGGTCAACATCAGCTATCAGCCACTGGGCAACCTTGTGTCACGGGACATTAACTTTACAAAGGTGTAAATAAACGCCCCTACCATTGTTCTTGGGTCATCTGCCAATCGGGCACACTGGCCAGCACCTGACCCAGGTCCATCTTTTCTTCCTGCCACCACTTCTCCCCAGGGTACCCGAGAGACCAACGAATCCCCACATTTGGCACCTGAACAGGGACATCTGGTGAGAGATAAGTGGGCAGGAGAACGACCTCTGCAGTGTGCACAAGAGGGGAGGGAAGCACACTGCGCAGAGCCAGTCCTCATCACAGGAATGCCTGCGAATGGAGCATCAGGCATAAACATGGGTGATGGAGGCTCGCTAGGGCCAGAACAGGGGTTTGCCATGACCAGAGATAAATGAGTTTGAAGAGAAGCCAAAAGAGAAAGTTAGATAGAACTACTGGTGGCTAAAAATGGGACAAATAGGGGCTGTGGAGATAGCTCAGCAGTCTAAGCACCTGCCTGGCAAGCGCAAGAACTAAGGTTTGATCCCCAGTACCGCATGCCATGCCAGCCCTAGAACCCCAAGTACACCATGCCAGCCACCAAAACAGGGTAATCCCAACGCTGGGGAGGCTGAGACAGGAGGATCACTACAAGTCTAAGCTGTGTAGTGAGTCCTTCTGCCAAATAAATAAATAAATAAATAGACTCAGAAGAAATACAGCTCTGTGTGTGTGTGTGTGTGTGTGTGTGGTTTTGACATGTTTGATTCCTGTACTTACTTTTCTAGATTCTGGTTAGAAAAGATTTTACAACCACAAAGGATTTGACTGGAGGTGCTCCTTTAAAAACAAGTCCTAAACACAAGCAGGACAAGGAGGGTGAAATAAAGGGACCACTGACAGTGCCTCAACCCTCCAACTTTGCTCAATTAGATAAAAAAGGACAAAATACTTTTATATCGCTCAAAACTAGTTCCAAGCAGTGCTGTGGTGTCATCAGGGCAAGGGGCACAGGCTGGGATCAGGGAGGGCCACACACTCCAGTCCTAGGCTGACCCAGCTGGGGTTTCCCAGTCGCCTGCACATCAGCATGCTGGGCCAAGCCATGGTGGCTGGTGCACACCACCAACCATGGTCCTTCGTGCCTAGGGCTAAGAAGAGGGGTCATGACTATAGCACTCCGTGGCCTTGTCTGGCCTTGGCGTTCTGGTTGCTGGCATTGAAGCAGGCTCAAGATAGTGCCCGCCCTGGTACAAACAAAATGCCCAGCAGCCAGAGTCACAGAGATAGCAAGCACACACAGTGACTTGCTGAGGACCAAGCCCTCAAGTTGCCTGGGGAGGAAGGTGGGCAGGGGAGCCCATTCCTAGTACTAGCAGTTTGCCCAGCCC
>NW_004524577.1:11759981-11761788 GCF_000260255.1 Octodon degus
AAATAAATAAATAAATAAATAAATAAAATATAAAAGGCTGTTTCCATCCTAAAGAAAAAAAGCTTGTCTTAAAAAAAAAATCTTATTTCCTACTTCAAAGAATCAACAATTAGGATCTCATCTTTTTGAAAAATCTCTGCATGTCAAAAGAAATCACCAACACAGTAAAAGGAAAATTCATGAACTGGGAAAAAATTATAGTCAACTGTCACTTAGACAAAGGACTTCCATCTAGAACATATGAAAAGTTTTTTAAAAATCAGGCCTCCGAAATTCAAAGACCCAATTCAAAAATGGGAGTCTAAAATGCAAATACTTCTTAGATGAAGAAATTAAAATGGTAAATGAATATTTGAAACAATGCTCAATATCATTGGTCACTCAAGAGATGCAAATTAAAACAACACTGAGATACCATCTTATGCCAGAAAGAATGGCTACCATCAAGAAGTCAATCAATAACTAATGCTGGAGAGGCTGTGGGGAAAAAGAAACCCTTCTCCACTGCTGGTGGGAGTGCAGGCTGGTATTCTGGAAATCAGTGTGGAGATTCTTCAAAACACTAGGATTGGAGATCCTGTTCAAGTCAGCTATTTCCCTCCTAGATATTTTCCCAAAAGAACTGAAATTATCACAGCACAGCGATATGTGTGCACCCATGTTTATGCCAGCACAATTTGATAGCTAAATCCCAGAAACATCTGAAATGCCCATCAACTGAGGAATGGATAGAAAATATATGATATTTTTAAATAATGGAGTATTACTCAGCTATAAAAAAGATAAACTCAAGGCTTTTATAGATAAATGGATGGAACTAGAGACTGTATTGGTAAGTGAAATAAATCAGACCCACATGTGCAAACATTATCTTGTCACACTAGTGTGAGAACCTGAAAGTATAAATAAAATCTGAAAGATACAATAGATACTGTGAAAGGGAAAGAATTTGTTCAGTGAGAAGTAAAAACTGGGATGAGGAAAAGGATAAAAAAAGAAGGGAAAAGGATATATTTATGTATAGACGCAGGACAGTTTAGATAACTGTACTGCTGATTTCTGCTGTTTCTTTCATAGGAGCAGTTAGTGATTAATTTTTTATTTTTATTTTTTTCTTTTTAATTTATTATAATTTCTGTTGTGTTTTTTTAAACAAATTTTGCAGGTTTATATCTGTTAACCTAAACAATTAATTTGAAGATAACATCATGCAATGCAGCAATCATTGCTGAATTCCTATTACTTTGTTTAATGAAATTTTGTATGATTCTAGTGGGGTTTCTTTTACTATTTTGTATTTTTCAAAAAACAAAAAAATCGTATTTCCTAACATTTACAATAATGCAGATATTTAAAAAGATTAAAGTTCTTTGGATTCCTAATAAGACTGATTGCTTGTTTTAGTCACAAATTCATTTGGTGCAGAAAAAGGTTATTTTACAAACAGATATAAAGGTTTGGAGTACAATCTAAAAGCAGTGGGATTTAAAGAGTTGTTTGGAAGGGCCGGCGAGACAGCTCAGAGGACTAAGCACCTGCTCAGGCAAGTGGAGGGACGGGAGTTCAATCCCCAGCACCACAGGCCACGTCAGCCCCGCCCCCAGGGGCACCGAGCTGGCCACCAAGACCAGGTGTGGTGACACATGTAATCCCCGCCCTGGGAAGGCTGAAAACAGGAGGATCACTACAAGTCCAAGCTGCATAGTGAGACCCTGCACCAACTACATAAATAAACAAATAGTTACTTGGCTTTGACATCCCACTGCACTAATGACAGGCCTGGTGGTAGCCTCCAAAGCCACACAGG
>NW_004524577.1:11769488-11771925 GCF_000260255.1 Octodon degus
ATTATGTGGCCCAGGTTGGCATCAAACTTGAGGCGATCTTCCTGCCTCAGTACTGGGATTACAGGTGTGCTCCACCATGTCTGGCAACAGTTTTTTGTTAAATATTAAGTTACTGTGCATACCGCACTCCTTTCAAAGTATGAAAATTGAGTTCATACTTTGTTTGCATTATTATTTGTGGTGAATAATGTATTTTGAAATAAATATTGAAGTCATCCAAAAAAAAAAAAAAGAATATATTTGATGGACTGACCAGATAACTCAGTGGATTAAAGCGCCTTCTTAGGCAGACCTAGGGGCTGGGGATTCAATCCCCAGCACGCCGTGCCAGCCCCGCCCCCAGGGTGCACTGAGACAGCAATTGAGACTGGGCATGGTGGCATGTACCTGTAATCCCAGCACTTGGGAAGCTGAAAATCAGAAGGCTCACTACGAGTCACATCTATGTAGTGAGGCCCTACAGACCCTGTACTACGTACATAAAAAAAAAGAATATATTTCAGCACCTTGTGATTTTGCTAAGATACTTGTTTGTGTGTTCTGTGTACTTGTTAACATATTTATGTGTCATTCTGTAAACAGCTGTTCCTCTTTTTATTCGAGTTCAAAAGTTTTTCTCTTCTTTGATTATTTGTTCATAATACAATTTAGGATATAGAATTAAAAGCATGCTTTCTCCTGAGTTACCAGCTGGCCTAAATGATATCAAAATTAGGTTACTAAGAGCTTATGAAAAAAATTAAATAACAAAAGTTCCTTAGAGTGGGGAGATACTATTAGACAAAACTTCAATTGGTGAATGGAGGGGTGTCCAACCTCTATTGATTAATAAGGAGTCCCCAGTAATCTTCATAGTCTCTAGAGAAATACCCCCAATAATTTGTTAAATCATTGGTTAAAAGGTACAACTTTTTCAGGAAAAAATTACAATAGGGTTTTCTCATAAAAGATGTTCTTGCGAGGCCAGGGAGATGGCTCAGTGGAATAAATGCTTTCCTGGCAAGCGCAAGGGCCTGAGTTCAATCCCCGGTTCCACCAAAAAAAAGACAGACAAAAAAAGATGTTCTTGGTACAAAACTAAATTAATGGGGGCTGGTGAGATGGCTCAGTGGTCTAAAGCACCTACGTAGAACAAGTTAAGCTAAGCAAAGCACAGGGACCGCGGTTCAATCCCCAGCACCACATGCCAGCCAGCCCCGCCCCCTGGTGGGCTGAGCTGGCCACACACAGACACAAAATAAATAAATAAATAAATATTTAAAAAAAAAAACTAATAAGAAACACAGGTTTTCACATTTGTATGGTAATTCATTACTGTTAATCTCATGGTGTATTAAAGATATTCATGATTCTAGATGTATAAGTCTTTCAAAATGTAAAACAAAGATTGCCTATCATGGTAAGACTTTTCTTTCAGATTCAGAACTCTGCCTTTAACAAAAAACTTGTGATGTATATCTCATTAAAGAATTATAGGGGCCGGAGAGATGGCTCAGTAGAATAAGCACTTGCCTGGCAAGCACAAGGGCCTGAGTTCAATCGCCAGTTCCACCAAAAAAAAAGATAAATTAGGCTGGGGAGATAGCTCGGCCATCTAAGCACCTGTCTGGCAAGCACAGGGAACCAGGTTCAATCCCCCATACCACATGCCACGCTGGCCCCTGAGAACTGAAGAGCGACACCTTGTACTAAATAAATAAATAGAAGATTAAAAAAAAAAAAAGAATGATAAATTAGGTAAAAATGTCTTACATATTAGATAGAAAGTAATGGTTAAAAGGGTTACATTATACTAAAATGAAAATTTAAATATGGTACAAAATGTCTTCAGGATTGTCATGATATTCCTCCCCCCTTGGTGGTATGAGGGATTGAACTCAGGACCTTGCGCTTGCCAGGCAA
The DNA here is from genome assembly GCF_000260255.1 of Octodon degus. Taxonomy (NCBI): domain Eukaryota; kingdom Metazoa; phylum Chordata; class Mammalia; order Rodentia; family Octodontidae; genus Octodon; species Octodon degus. The sequence goes on from NW_004524577.1 coordinate 11,771,391, forward strand.
ACACTCCACTGAGCTATCTCCTCAGTCCCCTATTTTGATTTCTAAATTTCTGTGTAAAAATATGTGACGTTTTTCTTAATTTAATTTTTTTATTTAGGACAGGGTCTACAGGGTCTCACTGCAGAGACTGGAATTGTGATTCTCCTACACCATGTATGTGTAAAAAAAAAATTGACCATATACGTGAGGGCAGGACAAGGCCACAGGGCAGTGCTGGGGACTGAACTGAGGACCTTGTGCTAGCCAGGCAGGCTCTTGGCCCTTGAGCTACCTCCCTAGCCCAAGCTACCCCAGTCTTGTTAAAGCATCCGGCCTGGCTAATGTCAGCTATTAGTCACTGGACAACTTTACGTCACATGATACTAACTTTGCAAAGGTATAAATGCCCCTATCACTGTTCTTGGGGTCTGTCTGATCAGCCACCATGTGACCCAGCTCCTGACTTCTTGTCTACCTTTTCCTACTCCTCGCTCCACCTTTCCTCATTCTTGCTGCCATTTCTCCCATGGAGTACCTAAGAAACCAACTGCTCGGG
>NW_004524577.1:11772460-11776729 GCF_000260255.1 Octodon degus
CAAGCTAGAGCAGCACAGTTTGTGAAATATTCCTGAGTCCAGCTATCCTAACCTGGAAGATCAGCGTTCTACTGAGTGGACCTTTACCTTTTTAAACTGTTTAATAAATATAAAATTCCAAACATTACATCTGGAGAAAAACACCAGCAGGTGCTTCCCGTTTACCTTCTGCGTAAGAACAGCTCAACAGAAAGGGAACACGTTCAGCTAAGCCACGCAGTACGTGCAAGTGATTTCAGATGACCTCTGTCCTCGTGTAGCACACAATTTACTGGGGAGCAAAAGAAGTTCACAAACACATGGGAACATGGGATTAGCAGTGAGTGTGGGCTGCTCGGGACTCAACGCCAGCAGGTCTCAAAAGGGAAGCTGTGAATGGAACAAGAGCAGCCTAGCTGGGACTTAGTTGAGTGGGTGGCACTTGAGGAATGAATGGAGCTTATGTTCCAGGCAATGGAAACAGCATGAAAATGAATGAAGAAGATAACAGATAGATGGATGGGACGGCCACACAGCAACAAGAAACAATGCCTGATGATGTCCCGGGATGAGAGCACCAGCCAACTGTGGCAAAAAGGAAGGGGCAAGAAATGCTCCAGAATGCAAAAAGGTTTAAAGGTTGCAGGAAGAGCACGAAGAATGGGGAGTAAAAACTTCAGAGGGGGCAGGAGTGGAGGACAAGGGAGATTCACGGGAGGGGCCTTCCCCAGGGACCTGCTGGGCCAGCGCCTCCCTGACGCCCGGCCGGCCCACGAGGAAACAGAAATCGGGACAGAGGTGACAAAATGGAAGTCATGGCTGGGGCTCCTTCTTCCCATCTCCAAATGCATTGGCCTGCTTCCTCCAGGTGCACCCACGTCACATGTGGCAGGATTTCTTATTCAAGGCTGGTAAGTCTCCACTGGATGGACACTGTGGGTTTCTTTACCTAGTCACTACGGGTCAGCCTGGAGGTGTCACAGCAGCTGCCAGAGAGGAGGACAGGAAAATGGAGCCAGAGCCTAAGCCGAGTCCCAGGCAGAGGAGCAGCACACTGGAAGAGCTGCGCCGGCTGCTCCCAGCCAGGCCGACTCCCTCAGCCGGAGCCTCCAGGAGCTGAGTGTGGCCGCCAGGTGGCAGCAGCTGCACACACAGCCCACATCCATCCAGTTCCGAAACGTGTGGGCCGGCAGGACGAACCCTTTCTCACTAGCCAGCTCTTTCTGTAGTGCAGTAAGTCAAGCACAGTTCTCTGGAAAGAATATAGATTCTCTTCTTACAAATTTTGCTTACTTTGTATTGGCCTACAAACTTTAGGAATACTTAGTGGAGGAAACTACATGAAGAAAAATGATTAAACATGTCAGTCCAGCTGTCCTGAAAATCAATAACCCACCGAATCCACAGCCCTGTCTCCATCCCAGCGAAATTCCACCAAGATGTCCCTGAGACAGCCGGTGAAGATTCATTGATGATACCAGGACCGGGAAGTGAATCAGACTTTCCTAAACTTAGCTTTCTTCCACATCTGCACACTGCGGAAGCCTTCTGTGACTGCCGAGCTACCCCGATGCACTCCTAACACTTGGAAGCAGCGCTTTAAAAGCAACACACTGTGGGACACAGAGGGGCAGCCAGAGCATCCGGGTACTGCGCCGCCTGTACATCCGGGTACAATGCTGCCTCTGCTGTCGCCTGACCTGTACGATGTTGGGCAATTACTTAGAAATAATACTTTGTAACGTTGTTGAGAAGAATAAATGAACTAAATAAGTGAAGTACTGCAAGAGTACTTAGTACATAGTAATATCGAAGTGCTGGCCATAACTACTGCGTATGAAGTCTGTGTATATAAATCCGTGAATGAATATATTCTTGAACAAATCAGCTATAAAGAGGAAAATTAATCACACTGCTAGTGTACTGTGCTGACTAACACTAAGGCCCTACCCCACAGTCACACCATGGCCTGGATGACCAACTCTTATAATTCAGGTGTGTGACCCTGGCTAGGTTACTTCCTTGGATGCCAGTGCTTTAGTCTGTGAAATGCACCGAATACGTCACCTCTTTCCCAGAATTCTGGTGGTATTTCAGAGAAGTAGTACACACTGGGTGCTTGGAGGGGCACACAGCACAGCAAGAGCAGCCAATCAATTACCATTTTTGCTGCTTCATTCTCTGCATAAAGCAGCAATCCGTACATCAACAGTTCAGAGGTAGGGCTGCAAGCACTATAAGCAACACTGTTGTTATGGTTTGTGTCTAGCTGTCCACCCAAAGCCTCATGCAATCATGGGGTGGCTTCTAGAGTTTGCAATTAATTCATTATCCAATGCTGAGATTATGGGTGTGAGCGCTGCATCCACCCTGGGTAGATAGCTTGAACACAATGTAAAAGAGAGGAAGAGAAGCTTGCCAGCCGCTGCAGCCACGGCTCCTGCCTTTTGGCCCTTTGCTGTTTTCCCGCAGCCATGGCGGCTGCCCTCTGCCATGTGCCGCTCTGCCTTGGAGCCACATGAGTATGGACTGAAATCTCCACTAACTGTAAGCTAAATAAACCTTTCCTTCCTTGATTTTTGAGTGTCAGTTATTTTGTCCCAGCAATGAGGGAAAAGTAATGGAGACAACAGTCATCCTAGGACAGTCACCTTTTTTAATTTCTCTAAATTATTCCACAGAATCACAGCCCTTTGGTTTATGATATGCCCTTGTTTCAAATACTATGAAAAACAAGCCAGAACTTTCAACAGAAGGAAATTTTATTTTAAAACACTAGGTGGTGCTATAAGCTCTCCCAGGTGCTAGTAAGTGTGGATTGCATTAGACAAGCTCCTCTGTTCCTCTGGGTAACACACCCTTCACCCAGCAGGTCAGGGGCACTCAGGAATTTCTGACTTCGCACATTTTTATGCCAGCCGAATTCGTCAGCACCTCCTGGGCAATACCTCATCAAGATGCAGTTCTAAGGGAGTGTGTGTGTGTGTGTGTGTGTGTGTGTGTGTGTGTGTGTAGCTCTTACCTACTGATCTTAAGATCTACTGATAGTACTGATATTGACATCTACTCCCTTAGGTTCTTACCTACATGCATACTACATTACTAACTATAGACACAATGTTATAAAGGATCTCTAGAATTTCTGTGTCTGGCACAGACATGTCTCCCATTTCCACATCCCACCAGCCTCTGGTAAGCGCCATTCCACAGTCTGAGGCCATGAAACTATCTTCAAAGAGTCAGGCAATACTTGTCCTCCTGTGAAGGAGGCGTTTCCCTTAGCATACGGGCCCCCAGGTGCACCCCCGTTGCATGTGGCAGGGTTTCTTGTTCAAGGCTGAGTCCACTGTATGGATGCACTGGGTTTTCTTTTTTTCTTTTCTGTGGTACTGGGGACTGAACTCAGAGCCCCGCACTTGCCAGGCAGGCACTTAGCCTACCGAGCTATGTCCCCGGCCCACACTGGGTTTTCTTCATCCAGTCATCTGCTCACTGACACTACGTTGTTTCCACACCTTAGCTTTAAGGAATGCTGCCGTGAAGACAAGAGGGCACATCTCCGGCTCCCGGCTGCAGCTCTGTTAGATCCATTCCAGAAAGCGGACAGCAGCACCATGTGGTGATTCTGGTTTTAAGTTTGTGAAGAACTACCCATTCCATACTGTTCTCCCTGTTTGCTGGTGCGGCATGTGGTGCTGGGGATCCAACCGCGGTCCCTGTGCACTTGCCTACGGTTGCCTAAGCAGGTGTTTGAGATCACTGAGCTATTCTGCCAGACCCCTGCTACACTATCTTACACTTGCACCACCAGTGTGTACCCAACTCCATTCTCTCCATAGCCTCAACAATACTTTTATATAGTATTTATCCTGACAGATACAAAGCGATAACTCACTGTGACATCTTCTTGATTAGGGATGTCCTGATATATTTTTAATCCAAGCTGCTCCATAGACCACTCTAGATCTGACCCCTTAAAAGCTTAATATGATTTTTATTAAACTCCCAGAATTCTAAGCCTTGGGTTCAGTTCCCACTACTGGAGAAAAGAAGAAGAAAGGAGAAGAGGAGGAAGGGCCAGTAATAAAGGAGGAATAGAACAAAATAACTGCTGGCAAGAATGTGGGAAAGAGGAAACCCTAGTACACTGCTGGTCACCATGTAAATTAGTAGGCCATTACGGAAAAAATATAGACGTTCCCTAAGAAATTAAAACAGCCTGGGATACAGCTCAGCAGTTTAAGCATCTGCCTGGCAAGTGCAAAGTCCCGAGTTCTGGTAACACAAAAA
>NW_004524577.1:11777189-11779887 GCF_000260255.1 Octodon degus
GGAACACTGCTCAGCCAAAGAATGACATCTGTCACTTGCAACAGCGCAGACAGAACTGGGCAACACGGTGTTAATGAAATCAGCCAGGCAAGAAAAGTAAGCGCCGCCGCATGAGCTCCCTCACCTGGAGAGTGGAAGAAGCTGAAGACAAAGCCGCGCTTACCTGGGGCGAAGGAACACAGAGCGAGGGGAGGCTGCTGCAGGCAGACAGGAGCAGGAGTCCTGGGGCGCTGCCGGACACCTGGAGCCTCAGCTAACAATGTGGCACACACTGCAACAGGCTCTTGAACAGGACTCCGCATGTGCTTGCCATGACAGGGTGTGGGCCGTTGGAGGAGACGGTGAGCACCACATGCACCTGATTCACACCACCGGGTTGTGCCATTAATGCGCACACCGGGAGCAGCCCCCCACATTCCAAGGAAGCACTCCACCACTGAGCCACACCCCAAACCCAATATATACAGGTTTTGTGCATCAGTGTAAAGTACATTTATTTTTTTAATTATAAAAGAAAGAACAATAGTAAAAACAATGGTATAAAATTTGAAAACATGACTGTAGGAGAGTAACAATGGTTAGTATGTTGCCTATTGTTATCTTCAAAGTAATTGCTCATATTACAAGATGTGGGTGTGAAAAACTGATCAAACAATATAGGCATAAACATTTCTTTTCAATAAACTAATAGCAATTAGTAGTGTAACTATGTTAACTATCTTGTGTGACAGTTTTGAGGAGCTTTCAGGAATTTCTTCTCATTTCACAATATCTATTGTACACGTTGGGTCTTATTTACTCTTTCAACTGCTTACACTAGGGAGACAATCAGTGTTTACACATGTAAGACTGATTTATTTCATTTATAAGTATGGACTGAAGTCGCATCCATTTCCCTATAAATGTCTCAAGTTTATCCTTTTTAATTTTTTTTTTAATGTATTTACTACAGGGTCTCACTACACAGATCAGACTCATAGTGATCCTTCTGTTTATAGCCTCCCAAGAACTGGGATTACAGGGGCACACCACCATGCCCAGTCTCAATCGCCATCTCAGCATGCCCAGGGGGCGGGGCCAGCACAACACACGGGGGATTGAATCCCAGTCCCTGAGTCTAAGCAGGCGCTTTAGTCTGCTGAGCTATCTCGCCGGCCCTTCTCCTTTTTATAGCTGAGTAGTTAGTACTCTGTCATATAAAAGACTGCATCTTTTTATGCATTCCTGGGTTGATGGGCATTGGGTTGTTTCCACAATTTGGCTATGACAAACTGTGCTGCTATAAACACGGGTGCACATATACCTCCTGCACGGTGTTTTTAACGCTTCTGGGAAAATACTCAGAAGGGATTAGGTGGGTTGAATGGGACCACTAATCCTAGTTTTTTGAGGAATCTCCACACTCATTTCCAAAGTGGTTGCACCAGTCTACCCTCCCACCAACAGTAGAGAAAGGGTCTTTTTTTCCTCAGGATCCACCAGTATTTGTTGTTGGCTGATTTCTGGATGAGAGGTGAGATGGCATCTCAGTGTTGTTTCAATTTGCATCTCTCAAATGATCAATGATGTTGAACATTTTTCATGTATTTATTTATAACCAAATTCAGTTGCATGGCTGGAAACATCAATAGCATTCCTGTACACAAACAATGAACTTATTCAGCAAGAAATTAGGGAAACAACACCCTTCACAACAGCATCCAAAAAAATGAAATCGGAATCAATTTAACATAGGAAGTAAAAGAGCTATATGTTGAACATTATATTACTCTGAAAAATGAGATCAAAGAGGATATCGGAAAATGGAATGATTTCCCTTGCTCATGGATAGGAAGAACCACCACAGTGAAAATGGCCACACTCCCAAAACTGTTACACAGATTTAATGCCATCCCAATAAAAATATCATTAAAGAACTAGAGAAAACATTCCTAAACTTCATCTGGAGTCAGAAGAGATCTAGAATAGAAAAAAGAAGGCAAAAGGTATCATAATCCCTGGCTTGACGTTACACTACAAAGCTACTGTGATAAAGTACTGGCAAAAAACCAAAAACAAAACAATGGACCCGAGGACCAGTGGAACAGATGAAAAGATGTAGGCACAATTGTACAAATACTCAGTCACACTATCTTTGACAAAAGGACCAAACATATTCACTGGAAGAAAGATAGCCTCTTGAATAAGGAGAAAGATTTATATGCTCTGAAGAGAAATCAGAGTATAGCCTCTTTAATAAAGGGGGCTGGAAAAACTGGCTTTCCACAAGTCAAAGACTAATATCCTTCACCATGCACTAAAGTCAAAATGGATCAACGATCTAAATATTAAAACAGAAACACCAAATCTACTGGAAAGAGAAAGTAAAGAGAAATCTTGAAGACATAGGTGTAGGCAGAGATTTCACGAACAAAACAAAACAAAAATCAAACTGCACAGGAACTACTTCAGAGAATCAAGAACTGGGATTTCATCCTATTAAAAAGCTTTCTTTCAGGGAAGCGCTTATTCCACTGAGCCACCTCCCCAGCCCCAAAAAGCTTTCTTTTGTACATCAAAAGAAAACGCCAACAGAGAAAAAAAAAAAAAAACCTACAGAGTGGGAAAAAAAAATTTTATGTCTCTCAGACAAAGGACTTATACGCACAACATTAAAGAATTTTTTTAGGGGGCCTGCCCCTTAGCTCAGCTCTTTAAG
>NW_004524577.1:11780862-11798876 GCF_000260255.1 Octodon degus
AAAAATAAAAAAAAATAAAATAAAATGCATTTAGTTCAGGTCTACAGGGTCTCATTCCACAGATTGGACTCGTAGTGATTCTCTTATTTTGAGCCGTCCAAGCGCTGGGATTACAGGTGCCACCACCACATCCAGTCTCATTCACTCTGTCGACATGCCCCAGGGGCAGGCCAGCATGGCATGTACGAGATGTGGACGGCATAAAAGGCCAGATGCCCCGGTCCCTATATCTGGCTAAGCAGGCACTTTAGTGAGCTGAGCTATCTGGCTGGCCAAACACAGTATTTCTTTAATATTAACCAATCTTATATCAATTGTTGCTTTGTTTCACTGATCAGAAGCTCTGGCTGCCAGAGAACCTTGATTTTTAAAAAACTGCAAATGCGAGATGGGCCAACAAGATAGCTCAGTGGACTAAGCACCTGCTAAAGCAAGCGCAGGGACCAGGGTTTGATCCCCGGCACCACATGTTGCACTGGCCCCACCCACAGGCACGCTGAGCGGGCGACTGAGTTTGGGCATGGTGTCACACACCTGTAATCCCAGTGGTGGGGAGGCTGAAAACAGGAGGATCACTATGAATCTGAGCTGCACAGTGAGACCCTGTACCAAATACATAAATGGAAAAAAATTTGCAAATGCAGTTCTATAAATGGAAATCTTTTAAAATTGCTTAGTGACATCAATCATTCTCTCCCTGGACATAATGCCCTCCCCAGGTCCCTGCTACCACAGCGTCCTGCCCCTCCAGTCACCGTGGCTGGATCTTGGCAGCTGGGGCACTCAGCATAGTGGTGACAGAGAGGAATTCTAGAGATCAGAGCATTTCAGGAGGGTAGAGGTAGAGACACATGACGTGACCTCACTGGACTGGAGCTGTTTTGTGACCAGAAGCGAGATTCTTCATTTCTAATGTTCCAAGCTCTCCCGGACTCTGGGTCTGCAGACCAAGTTCTGAGTGACGTAGGTCACTGTTCATGACCTGTTCATGATGATGCAGGGTGTGGCAATGCTGGCTCGGGACATGAGCAGGACCTCCTGACAAGATCCCAAGGCAAAGTCATATGCCAAAGCTGTCCCGAGCTCACACGAGATGTGGACGGCACAGAAGGGCAGATGCCTGGGGAGGTCCCACGAAATCCCCCGGCAGCCCACACCACATTTCTCACATGGCACATACCTTTACTTTTGCTTGTACCACTTCACTCTGCGGAGCTGGTTTCTCCCACACCCATTCACCCCTCACTTTTCAAATAAACATTCTGGCACCATTTTTGGCTTGATCTTCTATGTTCAGGGCAAGAAAGCCCTGGAGTACTTTTGATCTGTGAGCCATTTCTAAAGGAATGACCCCATAACAACGACGCAGGAGGGATGGGGCTTGGGGCCCTGTGCAAGTGGGAAGGACCCAAGTACAGAAACCAAGAGCAGCGAATGACAGAAAGAGCAGCAGCCCTGAAGCCACAGCCAGCGACCAACCCCTACCTCTGTGAGACCCCAGTGAGCACCTTTTCCTTCTGTTTCCCTTGAGTCATGCATACATCATACACTAAAATGTAACACGGTTGACCCTTATTCTCCACTCAAATGAGCCTAAGACACAAAACACAGGCTCTGTGGCTGAGAGTGGAGGAAAGAATAAAGGAGACTCAGTTTTAAACTGACATACAGCATCTCTTCCTTTAAAGAGCTTACAGTGTTTTTAACTGTAAATGCTAGACTAGCTGAAGCAGGGATCACAGGGTACGCTTGGAAAACTACTACATTATCCCATCTAGTTGACCTTCCATATCCACAATGAGGGTTTAGTTTTCTCTCAACCCTACATAAAATTCTGTGTAGATCCTGTAATTTTCCAGTCAGTCTCAGAAAATTAAAAAGTCCTCTAACCACTTCTAGCCACAAAATAGTACCATTCCAATGAGGTCACACCAATCCTTCTGGTTTCCTCTCAGATAGGGCTTATATGACTCCAAAGTCCTCAACAGATACACAAAAAATACTCATGCGGCCTTTGTCCCCATAAATTCTAGGAGGGCGTTTTTCCCAGCATAGCCCCTTCTCCTCACGACACCACTCGGCTGGCCAGCCACAATCTCCCTGCCACACTGACTCTGTGGACAGAAATATTCCTTCCTAGTGGCCCTTTAAAGATTATTTTCATTAGCCTTAAGAAGGCTTGCAATGGGACCTCACTGCACAGTAAAGAATTTTCTAGTCTCTAAACATGACCTGTTCATTAGGGTAGCTACTAGCTACATGCACCATTTTTCACCTAAATTTTAATAATTTAAATTAAACATAAAACTCTCTAGGTCCTCAAGGTTCACTCTCCCTCCTGAGAGCCAGGGTTACATGTGGATGGTTTCAAAGGGGCAGGCCTATAAATGACACAGGTCACTTCCTCCTGCACTCTACTAACTAGACCTCAATTACATGGCTATCGTCTAACTGCAAAGAAAGCCACACAGCAGTGCGGCCACATGTCTAGGAGAAAATCCACACTGATGAACAAAGGTACCACGGTGCATTTCGCTGCCACAGAGCTGGTCGCAAATACGGATTTCACAGCCATGTCCGGGCCAAGCCCAGCCCAGGGGTCTAATTCCTCTCTCCAGCAACGTGAGCTTCACTGTGACAGCACTAAGGCCTCCAACAAAACTCGGACAAAAAGAATTCCACTTACACAGCTTAATATATAGCAAATGCAATCTGAGTCCCACGAACTAGCACTTTTCCAGCACAACTCAGCTATTATATATCCAGCTCTAATTCTTTACAGCTTCATAAACAAAAACAATTTCCAGCTCTTAAGCACTTCCTAAATGCCAAGCACCACATACATTATTTCCTTATTTCTTGTATTTCTAGGAAGCGAATCCCATCTTAATATATATTTCACAGATAGAAATGGCACCTAGAAATTTGTCCAGTACTTAATAAGCTCAATACAATCTGCTCTAGAATTGAAACTCAGGCAAGCTGGCCTGGGGTTTCCCACACAAGTGAGCAAACTCTGGTTCTCGGTCACATCTGTCCCACTACCTGCTCCTGGGTGACACACAGCCAGCAGCATTCGTTTACACAGAATCCAGGGCTACTTCCACGTTACAGAAGCAGAGGGAGAAGCTGCAGCAGAGCTTCTTAGGGCTGCAATAGTAACAGCCCTTCCGCTCTGGTTCCTCCAGGAAACCGTGGCCCACCCCTCACTACTGTGTGTGTGTGTGTGTGTGTGTGTGTGTGCGCACACGCGTACTGGTGCGGGTACTCTGCTTCCACTGTAAACAGAAGCGCAATGCTGACTTGCGTTTGGGCCTGCTGCTCTGCACCCCTTACCCGCAGCTCAGTCTGTGGAATCTAAGGTCACTCTACTTTCCCTCTGGCAGCCACGTCTCCTCCATCTGTCTGCAGTCTCCTAGGCAGATTCAACAGCATCTGCTGCGCTCTCACCGACACGTAGACGCTGCTATCCAAGCCTGCACTAGCGATACTTTTCTCTCACAGTTACTCCTGTCCCCTGATGGTTTTTAAAGCCATCTTTTTTTTTTATTTTTTATTTTTATTTATTTGAGAGAGAGAGACAGAGAGAGAGACAGAGACAGAGAGAGAGAGAGAGAGAGAGAGAGAGAGAGAGAGAGAGAGAGAGTGTGTGTGGCCACCTCAGCCCACCAGGGGGCGGAGCTGGCTGGCATGTGGTGCTGGGGGACTGAACCGCGGTCCCTGATGCCTTGCCAAGCTTGTTCTAAGTAGGTGCTCTAGACCACTGAGCCATCTCTCCAGCCCCACCTGATGGTTTTTATATTTGGGTTATAAGTTATAACTACCAAGGAAAAGTCTGCACAAAATTTACCGACCCAACTGTTTCTGCTGTGATAGGCTTCAATTTTTTCTACCTTCCACCCACTTCGCCAGCTTTGAATGCTGCACACAAAGTCATCAGCCACCATCGAAGGTCAGTGAATGTTTCCGGGCAATGGCTATCTTGCCAGGCGGGGCTTCCCCTGCTGAGGCTGGCCTATCCCAGTGGTGGGGAACCTATGGCACACATTCCACACGGGCACACACAGCCTTCTCTGTGGGCACGAGTCAAGCCCTCCCAGCACCAGCCCAGCCACCGAGCACCAGGACACTGTACATGGTGCGGTGTTAGCACTTCGCAGCAAGTAAGTGAGGGTGGGGCTGCAGGTTGTAGCTTGGGCACGAGGCCTCCAAATGGCTTGCTATCACTAGCCTCTGTTTCCTTCTCCAACTGAATTCATCAACTCTGTGTTTTATTCAGATGAACTCTAAAAGAAATACAGATGCTTGGCCTTTTAAAAGACTCTGAAAGGGCCAGCCAAATAGCTCAGCGGATTAAAGCGCCTGCAAGTAGGCACAAGGGCGGGGGTTCAATCCCTGAACCTGCTGTGCCGGCCCCACCCCCAAGGCACACTGAGACAGCAACTGAGACTGGGCGTAGTAATGCACGCCCATAATCCCAGCTCTTGGAAGGCTGTAAACAGGCGGATCATCCTGAGTCTGATCTAGTAGTGAGACCCTGAACATCCTCTAGACCCTTTCCTAAAATACAAAAAAAAAAAAAAAAAAAAAAAAAACAGACTCAGTATGGAACCAACACTGTATTTGTATTAAAATAAAGATAAAAGGAAAGGAGAAATTGCACTACTCGCAAAACTATGACAAGAATAATTTATTAGATAATGTGGGGCACCACCGGGGCTCCCCCCTCAGCCCAGCTGCTGAGAGCGGAGGCAGCTCATGGCTGTCCGCTAAAGCCCTACCTAGGAATCGCCCTCATTCAGCCTGGAGCTGGGGGAGGGGAAGGGAGACCTCCCTTAGGATGTGTGGGCTGTCCTCAACATGCACCCTGGTCCGGCGCCTCCCTCTCTCTCTAGCAGGTTCTGCTGTTCCCAAGGCCCTCCCCCAAGAGTTGCCTGTACCTCTGTGTCACAAGACGCTAGTGTGAGACAAACATCAAGTGTGCTCTCCTGAACGGTGCCACCTATAACACTTAAAGCCCAATTTAACACTCAGTGACACAAGGGAATAATCAGCAGTAAGGAGCTTCCAGAGGACAGCAAATCCATCGGTACCAAAAATGACAACCAAAAGCAAAACACTGTGGAGTATACCCCTCAAAATAGGTCATGACGGGACAGATACAGCAAGACAGGCCGCAGACAAGAGTCCTGAAGCGACGGTAGGAGAGCAAGCCAGGAGGCCGCCTGCAGAATGGGCGGCACCAGACAATCCGCCCTGACAGCAGCCAGCTCAGCGCAGCTCGGCGCCCGGGCCAGCCATGCGCAAGGACAGGTTCCATAAATAGCACAGAAGCCACAAGCCACAGCCAGCCGGTGCCACTGCAGACTGAGGAGCCTCGCGGATACTCCTTAGGTGGAGCCAAGCTGCTCGCAGGACCCTCTCCTGAGACACTACTCGCCGCTGGCTGCACTGGCTACTGCGTCCTCAGGCGCAGCTCTAAAAGCTCTCCACAAACAATGCCTTTTTCAAAACAATAAGAGTGCTTTATGGAGTGTGTGCAGCTCCTGAAGCCAATCCTGACAGTCACTCCACGCAAGGCGGTGAAGATCAGTAATGAGAGAGAGGGTGGCGCAGATGTGGGGAGCAGAGGCAAAGTCACCCCGATAGATGAGCCCCTCCCCCCACTACGCTAGAGAAAACCAGAATTGGAGGGAAGATGGGGAATGACACAGGAAACAAGGGGCAGGAGGGAGGAGACCTGTGCTAATCCCCACTCTCAGCCGGGACTCAGGCCTGTGCAGTCGGCCCGGTCTTGCTCTGGGGTAGTCCCTAGGTGTCCTCCGGGACCCGTCACAGATTCAGCCTCTATGATAGACAAGCCATCGGGTTGCACAGCTCCAGAAGTAACTCTGGAAGGCACAGGAGTGGACGCTGAGCTCAGACCCGGAGGACACATGGAAACCCACACACCACGTCCAGGTTCAGCCACTGCACGTGGCTGGGAGAAGGGGGAACTAAGAAGTGTCTAAGTCTCCGAGAGGGTTTGGCCACTGAGGAGTCACAGCCACAGCCAGGCAAACACCAGCTCAGTCCATGCAGGGCAGGGCGCGGTTGGCCCTGGACACGCTGAGCCTCCTCTGTGCCTTCCCGCCCCGTAGTCAGGAGCCTCTGCCAGGATCTGGCCTTCGACTTCAGTGGGCAACTGCTCACATGGCAAAGGCCCACTTTCTGTGGGCTGTGTCTCATTTACTTTTCTCTCGTTGCTGGGACGATATACCCAACACCCAGAATTAAGGAAGGAAAGGTTTATCCAGCTCACAGTTAGTGCAAGTTTCGTCCATACTCAGCTGGCTCCAAGGCAGGGTGGCACACGGCAGAGAGCAGCCATTTGTGGTGGTGGCAAAGAGCAAAAAGCAAAGGAAGGGGCATCAGCTCAGGCAGCTAGCCAGCCTCTCGCCCCTCCTCACACTGCAATGCAGATTAGCTGCCCCAGGGCGGGCGCAGCACCCACACCCACAATAATCAATCACAAACTCCAGATGCTGCCCCATGACTGCACGAGGCTTTGGGGAGACACTTATACACAAACCACAACAGGTTATTAAACATTCTGAACAGCAAGCTAGGCATGGCAGGACACACCTGTAGTAGTACCAGCACTCAGGAGGCTGAGGCAGAAAGAGCGCCACAAGTTTGAGGCCTGCCATAGGCTGTGTAGTAAGTTCAAGGCCAGCCTGAATTACATGGCAAGACTGTCCCAAATAACAAAAAAAGAAAAACAAATTATTTTTAACATCACTCTGCCAGTTTAAGAAGATAAAAGGTAGTCAGGGTCTGGACGGGGCCTCAGGGCAGGACCTCCAGTCCAAGTGAGTGATGGCTGTAAAGTAGAAAAGTAAGGGAGCCGCATTTCCTGAGCAGCACTGCCCCGTGCGCTGACCGCTGCTGCCCCTGAGCATAACCCTGACCATCCAGGGACTGGACGCGCGTCTGGTCTGCACTCGAGTCTTACATGCTTTCTCGGCAGCACAAGCCTTCTCACAATCTGCTGACGTGGAAGACACACCCCATTATGGAGGAGAAAAAAAGGTTTCCTCACTTAAGCCCGGAGCGGTGAACCTACAGCACATGTTCTCTGTTTCTCTTTTAAGACAAAAGATGCTAATATACGGATGTGTTTTTCTAAACTAAAACCTCAGAGTTCAGGTTTAATTGCAGGGTTGGCACTGCGCTATAAATAAGTGTGTTCGGGTTGCAGTTTGGGCCCTGGTCTTCGCCATCCCTGATGAGCCTTCTAAATTACGCTGACTACAGGGGAAAGAAAAGAAAGTCGAGCTAACCAGGTCCCAAAGCAAAGATGGTCAACGGGAGGTTAGTGAGAACTGTCCCTGGCTGGCCCGTCTGGGGTGGCCCTGGGGTGGCTGCGGAGCCTTCGCTGCTGACCAGCAGCGCGTGGCCGCCGGCAGGCACTGCGGCAGAAGTCACCCTGAGCTGGCTTCTCTTTCTAGGATGATGTCACTGAGTCTCGGAGAGCATCTAAAAGCTTTGACGTGAGTGCAACCTGCTCCGGCTTCTCTTGCAATTACTGGGCGATAGCTGTGCACTTTGTAACCCAGATCGCAGCATTCTGGTAGAAGCTACTTTTCCCAGCATGGGCTTTTCCCAGTAGACTTACTGAAGCAGAGTTTATTTCAATTTAGCTTTTTTACAGCGTTCACTGGAGTCTGACTTACATAAAAGGCCCGCACGGGCGCGCGGGCGGAAGCGCTTCTCTTTCATCTCTCTGTCCTTCAATGTTCCTACTTACACATGGCACAAAGCAGACTTTTACTATGGTTTAGCTTTGATTTTTCCTCTTTAAAGATGTGTCTGAAATTTTCAAAAAAACTCAAATTACAAACTTAAGTACCTTTGAAGTGCATTCATTTTTTTTGGACTATGTGTGTAAGTGTGAGTATCCCTGTTTTTACTTCCAAAACAGACCCCGCTGGAGTAATCACTGTTAATTCACATCACCTTGTCCTATACTGACAGAGATTTTTAAAAATAATATAACAAAATACATGTCTTGGGCTTTGCTCTTTATATTTAACAAAAAGCAAATGATGGTATTTTTATGTGTTTTCTTTTTGACAACTGAGTGATTTTTTTTTAGTACATGAATGCACTATGTTATTTTATTTATTTAATGTATTTGGGGGGCTGGGGAGATGGCTCAATAGGATAAGTGTTTGACTGGCAAATGCAAGGATCTGAGTTCAATCCCCAGTTCCACCAAAAAATAAAAAATAAAAAATAAATAAAAAATTTGGTACCCTGTATTATATTTGGTACAGGGTCTCACTACACAGCTTGGACTCATAATGATCCTCCTGTTTTCAGCCTCCCGGCACTGGGATTACAGGGTTGTACCCCCACGCCTGGTCTCTGTGGCCAGCTCAGCTGGGGATCGAACATGTGGTGGATCGAACCCCAGTTCCTGAGCTTGCTAAACCAGGTGCTTAGTCCGCTGAGCTATCTCCCCAGCCCGCAATCATTATACTTTAACTAGCTATTCTACTGACTGAAATTGGGATACCTCACACTTTTCCTAGTATAAACATGCAATCAACAAGATACATGTGTATTTTTTTTCTTTTGAGACAGTCTTACTACACAGCTCAGGCTGGCCATAGGCCAGATGGCCCCAAACTCCCAGGGAGTCTCCTGCCTCACTCTCTCCAGTGCTAGCACTACAGGCCTGTGCCACCCTGCCCAGCTTGTGTCTTCAAATCTCTAGTTAAAAGTGGAACTGGCAAGCTTTAGGAAAAAAAAAAAAAGATACTACCAGATTTGATCTAAACATGTGCCAAATTAAATTTCTAACATCATGCAAGTTCCTTTTTAATCCCATCCCCATCAACACGGGAGGGTATAAATCTTTTCATCTGTCACCAGTCTGATGGGCAAAAAAACTAGTCTTAATTTGCATTTACTCATCACTAAAGTTAAAATCTTTTTATATCTTTTGAGCAATTTGCGTTCTTCTCTGAATTATTTGCTCACTCTACTTATTTTATGCTATATCTAGAATCATTGGTTTTGAAGAAGCTTTTCATATAAGAAAACTATCTTTTATATATGCAGCAAATATTTTTGCCTTAGTTGCAATCTATCTTTTCATTTTTCTAAATTATTTCACTCAATCCAGTCGATCTTTTTTTTTTTTTTTTTTTATGTATTTGGTACAAAGTCTCATTACACACCTCAGACTTGTACTGATCCTCCTGTTTTCAGTCTCCCCAGCACTGGGATTACAGGCATGTGCCACCATGCCCACTCTCAGTGGCCCACTCTGAGCGCCCCGTTGCAGGGCTGATGCAGCCTGTGGTGTCAGGCATGGAGCCCGGCCCCTGTGCTTGACTAAGCAGGTGCTTAGTCCACTGAGCTATCTTGCTGGCCCCAACTTTTCCTTTATGACCATTAAACTTTCATTATGCCCAACATTTCTTGCAACTGCAAAACTTTTATCTCTTAGATCTTTTCCTTTTTTCTTTAAAGTCTTTTCAATGCACATCTATAGTTCATTTGGAGTTAACTACCTGTATATTTTAATCCATTAGAAATTAATTTTGACTACAGTATGAAGGGTACACAACACATTCTGTCCCATCCCACGTGGGTAACATGGTCCAGTACACTATTCTTTCTTCAATGTCCTTATAAAGCAGCTGCCTGGAGAAAAAAAAAAAAATCACTGACAGATTATATTAGCCCAGTGCTCCAGAGAAACAGAATCAACTGGAAGCAGAAAAGTGGACAGACAGACACAGAGCTTTATTAGGAGGAGCTGCCCACAGTGTGAAGGCTGGGAGATCACTGCCGCCATGAACAGCTGCTCTGTGTCGCCATGTGCCGCCCTGCCTTGGAGCCAGCTGAGTGTGGACTGAAACCTCCACTAACTGAGAGCTAAATAAACCCTTCCTTCCTTTCTTTTGGGTGTTGGGTATTTGTCCCAGCAATGAGAGAAGAGCAAACGAGACAACATATAAATCAGTTTTTCTGTGCTCAAAGAAAAACAAGAAAGTCTCAAAGGATACTAATTTATTGACATAAATTTATAAGGACTTCTTCTCAGCTTTGATCACGTATTTGGTAGAGTGGCCAGTGGTGCAGGAGACCCAGGCAGAGCCAACCTTTTAGTTCGAAGACGGCTGTGACAGCCAAGCCCGGTGGCACATGTCTGCAATTCCAGCACTCTGGGAGACTGAGGCAGAAAGATGGCAAGCTTAAGTCATGCCTGGACAACTTAGCAAGACCCTGTCCCAAAATTTTAAAAAGTACAAAGGTCTAGGGATGCACCTTTAGCGTGAAGGCATTGGGTTCAATCCCCACTACTGTAAAAAAGAAACAGCATCAGGTAGGAGAAATCAATCTTCGTTGAAATCTGAGGACAGGCAGGGAATTCTCTCTTATTTGGTAGGGGATACAGCTGACAACCTTTTCTGCCCAATCCAGGCATTCGACTGACTGGAGGAAGCCTCCCTCCCCTATTATGGGACAATCTGCTTTATAAAGACCATAAATTTAGATGTCAGTCTCAATCCAGAAACACCCCCACAGCAACACCCACACAATGTATAACCAAACCAGCTGCACGCCGATGGCCAAGTTGACATCAGACTCAGTGCACTTTACAGTGAAAATCCTCCAAAAAAGCAGTGACTGTCCCAAGAGCATTATCGGGAGATGGACAAAGGGCCACCAGTTCCATATGTGGCCATCTGAGCTCAAAACAAAATAAAACAACACTGCATTACAAATGCTAGCTTTAAGAAAGTTTATTCCTTAATTTAATAAGGTAAGGAAAGAGGATCAAGACATTCAATTTCAAGTCAAGCTTTGACAAACTGGCTAAGATTACATTAGTGTTTCCTTTTTTTGCATAGGGATTAAGGAAAAGCAATTTGGGTGCTTTCATGGGTCAGCTAATTTAATTTTTTTTTTTTTTTTTTTTCTTTTGTGGAGCCGGGGATTGAACTCAGGCCCTTTTGCTTGCCAGGCAAGGGTCAGCTAACTTTAAAAATTTCTTGGCCTAATCACCTTACACCAATGGTTCATAAAATGGCACACATCAAAGGACTGTCACTTTCTCATTCAGACCCCACAGAGACTGGCAAAGGCCTTCTCACAAGGCAGGCTTCACCTCACCCCGGCAGCAACAGCAGAAATGGGAAGGAGAAAAGCGCAAAGCTCGCAGGATGCCTGACTGCTGGCAGGCTCTGAACCAGACTCCTGTGCTTAAGACACAGAGGCCCAGAGAAAAGAGACGAGTTAAAGAATACTCTAATGCCTAGGCATGAAATCTGGCCTACCCCTGAAAGCCCCTTGGCCCCACCCTCCATCACTTGGGAAGTTTCTTATTGTTGTTTTATTTTGTTTTTGAGAGAGGATCTTGCTAAGCTGTTTAGGCTGGCATCATGACCGCCTGCATCACCTCCCAAAGTGCTGGGGTCACAAGCACGCTCCAGCACGCCTGACTCCCCACAGAGTTTCAGCACAGCTGGCCAAGCTATGTACTGCTCAGACTCCTGCTGGGATGCAGGGTACGTTCATTCCCAGGAAACCAAGTGGCTGTGGCCTCTAGACTGTGCACCCCTTGGGGAAGAAGACAACCACTGGGGAGGAGCACCGGGATGGAGTACCTCAGGTCCTGTCTCCCCGTTGTGTCCTCACCTGCTCCACAAAGGCAGCACAGCAGCCTGCGAGGGGCACAAGGCACTCTCAGATCTACAGTAACCCAGCTGTTACGGTTTGTGTCTACTTGTCCCCCAAAAGCCTCATGCAGTCACGGGGCAGACTTCTATCTAGAGTTTGTGATTAACTCATGATCCACTGGGATTATGGGTATGAGGGCTGCTGGGATTATGGGTATGAGGGCTGCTGGGATTATGGGTATGAGGGCTGCTGGGATTATGGGTGTAAATGCTGCTGGGATTATGGGTGTTAGTACTGCGCCCAGCCTGGGGCGGATAACCTGAATGCAACACAAGGGAGACAGCCTTGCTCTCTGTAGCCATTAGTGCCACTATGCCTCCCTCTGCACTCTGCTGTTTGCCTCCGCCATGAACTGCTGCCCTCTGCCATCTGCCACTCTGCTTTGGAGCCAGCTGAGTATGCACTGAAACCTCCAGTAACTGTCAACTAAATGAACCTTTCTTTCATTCAATTTAAGTGTCAGGTATGTGTCCCAGCAACCAGAGAAGAGTATCCGAGATACCAGCTGAGAAAAGCAAATCACCTTACCAAAAAGAAGGAACACCTCCAGTGTAAGTTCACTTAAAATCAATGAACTTACACGGTCAGCACCAAACCCTTGTCCCATCTTAGGTAATGCTCAGCTCTGCAAGCGATTCATTTCAACTATGGAGGCAATCCAGCAATGATCACAGATTTGCACACAAATCTCCAAAATCACCCCTACATGATACAGTGACTAAGTATGACATATAACATCAATAAAAAGAAAACACTGAATACGAAATACCCAGCTAGAGTGGGAAAAGACAAAGCACATGAATACACTGAGCTACGTTTTGAGGAGGCAGTGTTAGGCAGGGCAGCAAGAAAGGTAGCGATGCCTAGATGGGACAGATGGAAGATGGCTGAAGTGGTTCCCGAGAATCCTACATCCCCTTCTGTCATTCAGCCACAGGCTGCCAATTAAAATTCTCTAGCAGTAAGATGGTAAACATCGAAGTTAAACATATTCCCGAATTCTAGTTATATATTTATGCTGTCCAGGTGGGCAACCCATGGAAATAGCTATCTCCCCCAAAACCCTTAACTTAATCCTTTGCTTTGCAGTGAGCTCATCTCCCAGCATCTATGCATGTATTTTTAGCATGTTTTATTAATCCTTTTGATTCCTTTATCCCTGCTAGCATCATTCCCTGAAGCAGGACTTAATTTCCTGACACAGGGAGGATAAATACAGATTCCTGTTCCACAGCTAAATGACTGTAAGGCTACCAAGAGTTTACACTTTGAGGACCTAGAAAACTGCCTAATTTGTTCTGATACCTGTCTTCAGAAGCAGATCTAGAAAGTGTGCCATCGGTAGGGATTTCTCCTTGAAAATAAAGTTGATTGGCAGGGAATTGATTGCATGCCCCTTCAAATAAAAATAAGTATTCTACAAAAGAAAAAAAAAAAAAGACTGTTGTCAGAAAAGAATTTCAATGAGAATATAAACGAAGAATAAATTAAATTATTGCGAATGAAGTCCTGTTTACTTTTTATACAGTGCAAGCAGGGGTTTTTTTTTCCTTTTTTTTTTTTTTTGTATGTATTTGGCTCAGGGTCTCAGTACACAGCTTGAACTTGTAGTGATTCTCCTGCTTTCAGCCTGGCCAGCGCTGGGGTTGCTGGGGTTACAGGTGTGTGCCACCAGGTCTGGTCTTGGTGGCCAGCTCAGGGGTGCCTGGGGCGGGGCTGGCACAGCGTGTGGTGCCAGGAATCGAAGCCCAGTCCCTGCGCTTGGCTACACAGGTGCTTAGACCATGGAGCGATCTCCGAAGCCCACAAATAGATTATTAAAAGTCCACCATCAGCCTATAGGGAATGCACTAAGATCGCTTCTCAGCCCGTTGATCTATTTGCTGTTCATCTTGCTTTTTCTCCCCTTTATTTGGGTCTTTTTTGTTCACTCATTCAACATCTGTTGAAACCCACCACTGTGGTGGGCACTATGAACAAGGGAGACAGAGGCGGAAGGCACAGGACCACTGTGAGCGGGCCAGGGAGAAAGATAGGCACACAATAATCCAGGGATGGCCAAAGAGGAAGCAGGCTCAGTGGGCAAAACGGGGAAACTGAGGAGGGAGCCAGCCCCCTGGGGGAAGAGAAAAATCACTATGTGAGGGAAGCCAGGGCCACGGCTTCAGCTACCAATGAGGCCTCAACAGTGTCAAGTAAGTGAAAGAGGTGGCCCAGGCAAATACAAGTCTGGGGTCTGAGAGCCTCAGTGTTGTGGTGAGAAGCCAGCAGGTCCTGGGGCAAGCGCACCCAGACTTTCTAGCAAGGAGGCTACTTGGGAATCACGTATCAATGTCTGATTGGAATATTTAATCCAATCAGACATCGTCTTGGTTTAAGTTTTTGTGTGCTTCTTGATTCAGTTAGCAGCCTGGGGTTATGTTATGTCCTTTTATGGTTTCCTGTGTTGTGGCTTTGGTGCTCCTTTTGTATATTTGTTCTTTCATTGGCTCTGATTTAACTAATAGGTGTCTGGGTTCCCGCCCTCATCTTAGCTATCTGGCTTCTTCACCTCAAAGCCCTGAGACAGCATTATTAACATATTTCTTATTCTTTATCCAAGCACATAAATTCCTTCTCCCAAGATTTCAAATGCCCTGTGCTTAGCCCCCTGGGCGTCACTCCTGCCTTTCCTAGTGTCTTCCTCCTGCTGCCTCCTCAAGCCTGTGGCTCTCCCACACATTAGCCAGCTCACTGCCTTTCCTGTCAGCAAGCTCTGACCACCACAGAGCTTTTCTCAGTCACTAAGCAAACCCCCTTTCTCCCCTATCTTGCCCTTGACCCACAAAACATCGTCTGAAAACTCTCACTACTATGCATTCCACTAAACTAAAAGTACTGCACTACATTCAGACCCCACGTGAGCCTTCTCTTCCCACCTCCTGCTCTGCCGCCCTGCAACCTCCTGCTTAGTGTGCAGCGTCACTCACCCAACCACTCCTACCCACCCCTACGCCTCACCTCCCTCACCACAGAACCACCTCAGGTAATAAGCTGTCATGTGTACACAGACAATAGGTGAAGGGAGAGGTGTAACTGCAGGGACTATCACGCAGAAATGTAAAATTGGGTCTGCGGCTGCCGCATAAACAGAAAGAATTCTTTCGGCAAGCCATGGGGACAGAGTAAAAATCACTGAAAGTAAATAACAGAAGGAGTAAATACCAGCACTGGACATACAAAGCTGGAAATTATTTACAAGGAGGAAACATCCTATTAAAAATCTCCATCAAAGGAACCAACTCTCCTCACCTCTTCAGTCCCCAAACTGTAGTAAACCCCCTACAAAAAAGGAGGGGGGAAAGAGGGACATCCTTAAACATACACATGTTTACACATGGGAGAACAGGAAATAAGGAAACAGAGCTCTGAACCCTCCCCCAGCTCTCCAAGGCAGAGCAAGGGGTCACTAAGGGAGAAGAAAACAAAGGAAAGGTAGCAGAAAGCTATGCAAAGTTTCCAGGAGGATAAAGAAAACAAATGAGTTCAAAGAGGAAACGAACCGAACGTTCACAGTAACTGTACTCAATACACCCAAGGTCAATTTCAGGGAACTAGGTAATAAACTGGACAAGCCAACCAAAACAGTTCAGACGCTGAATGATAGATTCAACAAAGATATGAAATCCTTGAAAAGATGTCAGACAAAAAATAGCTTCAGTAAAAAACAGTACAGAGCCCATAAATTGCAGAAATATCCAACGTGTAGACAGAATGCCTGCTATTGAGGACAAAATAGTGAATTATTATAAAGAGCCCAAAGAAGCCAAAAAGAAAACAAGAGAGGGCCTGCAAGATAGCTTAGTGGACTAAGTGCCTGCTCAGGCAAGTGCAGGGACCAGGGTTCAATCCATCACCACATGCCACCCAGCCCCACCCTGGGAGCACTGAGCCTGCCATTGAGACCACACATGATGGCGCCCACCTGTAATCCCAGTGCTGGGGAGGCTGAAATAAGAGGATCACGATGAGTCCCAGCTGTATAGTGAGAACCTGTACAAAATACATAAACACAAAGAACATAAAGAGCAAGAGAAGACTGTCCATCCAGCAGCTACTTGATGACAGTAAGAAAAACAATCTAAGGTTAATTAGAGTTAGAGAAAATCTAGAAAACTGCATAGATAGATTTATTAACATGCCGACAGAAATTGTGCAAGAAAAATTTCCAAATATAAGCAAAGATTTTAAAATACAAGTAAACATTTATAGAACACCAAACAATTATGATGAAAGGAATCCACCAAAGTACATTTTTATTAAATTCCAAGATATCCAACAAAAGCATCCAGAATTTTTAAGGCAGCCAGACAAAAACAAAAATCACATATAAAGGTAACCAGTTAGAATCATAAGACAAACCCTGAACTCCAGAAGAACTTAGAGTGAAGTATTTCAAGTCCTAAAACAAATAATTTCCAATCTAGATTAACTTATCCAGCACAGCTATCCCTCAAGAGATGGAGAAATAAGGTATTTCTATGAAACAGACCAGTTCAGAAAATATTGAGTAATACACCAACTCTAGAGAAAACACTTAAAAACATTCTTGACAGAAACAACAAATTGGATACAGCTAAAAACACAGAGGAAATCAGTGAAGTCAATGGATAAACAGCAACAACAACAACAACAACAAAAAAAAAAAAAAATCAAGAGAAAGGGAAATTGGCTCTCTATATGCCAAAAACTAAAACTTGACCCAGGTCTGTCACCATGCACTAAAGTCAAAATGAATTAAAGAACTGAACATTAAAACAGAAACACTAAATCTCCTGGAAGAGAAAGTAGGAGGAACTCTTGAAGACATAAAGGTAGGCAAAGAGTTCATGAACAGAAATCAAATAGCACAGGAAATACTTGAAAGAATTAACAACTGGGACCACCTCTTATTGAGAAGTTTTTGCATGTCAAAAGAAATTATCAATAAAGTGAAAAGATCACCCACAAACTTCGAAAAAAATCTTAACTAATAAGCACTCAAAGGTCTGCTCTCTAGAATTTATAAAGAACTAAAGAACACTAGGGCCCCTAAATTTAAAGACCCAATCCAGAAATGGGCATCTGAGATGAACACACACTTCTCAGAGGACAAAATTAAAGAAGCGAATAAATATATAAAAAGATGCTCCTCATCACTAACCATCCATGAAATGCAAATTAAAACAACACTGAGATACCATCTCACCCCAGAAAGAATGGTTGTCATAAAGAAATCAACCAACAACAAATGTTGGAGAGGCTGTGGGAAAAGGGGAACACTTCTCCACTGTTGGTGGGAGTGTAGACTGGTGCAACCATTATGGAAATCAGTGTGGAGACTCCTTAGAAAACTAGGATTGGAAATCCCATTTAAACCAGCTATTCCTCTACTGGGAGTCTTCCTGGAGGAACTGAAAGCGTCATATCATAGTGATATATGTGTGCCTATGTTTATAGCAGCACAATTTGTGATAGCCAGATCTTGGAAACAACCAAGATGTGGAATGGTCACATGTGAAATGGTTGAAAAAGATGTGGTACTTTTACATAATGGAGTACTACTCAGCTATGAAGAATGATAAACTCGAAGCCTTCATATTTAAGTGGCTGCCACTTGAAGATATACTTATTAGTGAAATAAACGAGATCCACATCTGTAAATATTGTATTGTCTCCCTAGTATAAGGACTTACAATTCCGTTTATGGTTAGGTTTCTAAATTGCTTTGTAAAAATATGTAAATGCTTATTTCTACTTTTATAAAATTATCTTTCCTTCATATTCTGTAAGGATTTAAAGTTCAACATACCAATATTTGATGGGAAATACCTGCTCCATGATATGCCAAAATGTTTGATATTTAGACAGATAGGGTAAACCGAATTGTATACATTGCAGGTTAATAATTAGCTTCTCTTCTGGAGGGTTAACAACCTAAGTTAGCAGTTCAAAATTGGAGAAAAGGAAGGGCTGCATGGTCAGCCAACATTTTGGCCCTAGCCTTTCAAGGTCAGTGAAGACTTGGGACATAGGAGAACCTGTACTGTAACAACGTGTAACTCAGCTGTGCTCCAAATTTTCTGATCAAGAAGATTATGGAGCCACAGAGGAATGTGTTCAATGATGTACAGTGTGCCTGGGGAGAGTCATATGGAGAAAAAACATTTTCTCAGGCTTTCACAGAGAGCAAATTGGTCAAGCAATGGCCGTGACTCATCCACATGTCTGACACTGACAAAAGGATGTACAAAGGG
>NW_004524577.1:11798976-11808727 GCF_000260255.1 Octodon degus
GATGAGCTGTAAAAGGCTCAAGTCAATAACTTCTGAGGATAACCCACTAATATTATAGACTGCTAGACAGTGTTAGATTGTTTAGTTGAATTCAAACACTTACAGTATTTAGATGCCAATAGAATATTCACCTCTGACAGACAATAAAAAAATGATACAAAGGAATGATCATTTTGCATTTATATATACAAAATAGGATAAATTTACAGCTACTTTAGCTTAATTCAAAGAGAAGAAAGAGGTACACTAACAGTGTTTGGACAGAATATTCTATCTGCTTCTTGTACTATGGACAACCACTAAGAATATAACAATATACAATGTATTGATTATCAAAACTGTCCTATTAATCAGCTGTGAAACTGTCTCATTCATATTTATTTCTCAAAAAAAATTTTTAAAAATTTTTTAAAAAGAGAAAGGGAAAAAGGGGATACACAAACACAAAGCAATGGTAATAACCAACTCATCTCAGTAATATTTCTCAATGTTAATGGTCTCCGCTATCCAATTAAAAGACAGACTGGCAGACAGAATCAAAGACCAGGATCCAACAACCTTTTGCTTTCAAGAAACTCAATCTGGGGCTGGGGAGCTAGCTCAGTGATCTAAGTGCCTGACCGGCAAGTACAAGGACCCAAGTTCAATCCCGAGTACCACATGCCACGCCAGCCCTGCTGGGGAGGCTAAGACATGAGGCCCTCCATTGAATAAATAAATTAATAAAAAAAATTTTTAAAAAGAAACTCATTCTGATCCTCCCAAAAATGATCACAGATGAAAAATGAAAAGATGAAAAAAAGAACATTTCATGCATGAGGACCTTGAAAACAAGCAGGGGTAGCAATTCTAATATCAGATATGGTCAACTTCAAGTTAAATGGATTAGAAGAGACAAAGAAGGCCACTACATCCTAGTGAAGGGAACACTCCAAAAAGAGCTAACACTGGTAAGCATACGTGCACTAAATACTGGAGCGCCTATTTTCACAAAACAAGACCACTGAAATTAAAATGTCCAACAAACACACAAACATGTTAGGGGATTTTAACAAACTAAACACAAAACCAATAAAGAAATGTGAGACCAGAACTGCATCCCTGAACATATGGACTTACTGGGTACACGCAGAGTACTGAACCCTCTCCAAGAGTGTATACAGTCCCTTTAGCCACACAAGACTTCTTCCAAAAAAGATCACATACTAGTCCACAAAGCCTACTTAAGTAAATATAAAAGAATAGAAATGGGGGCCGGGGAGATGGCTCAGTGGAATAAAGCGCTTCCCTGGCAAGCGCCAGGGCCTGAGTTCAATCCCCAGTTCTGCAAAAAAAAAAAAAAAAAAAAAAAAAAAAAAAAAAAAGAAAAAAAAAAAAAAAAAAAAAAAAAAAAAAAGAATAGAAATGTCCCCATGCACACCATCCAGTGTGTAATAAAAATAGAAATCATGGAAAAGGCAAAAGCTCCTGGAAAATTAACAATGTATTCCTAGACAAGCAATGGGTCACAGAATAAATCAAAGAAGGAACTCAAAACTTTCTGGAAGTTAATGGCAATGACAGTACAACTCACTGAACCCTCTGGGACACTACGAAAACAGTTAAAAGACGAGAGTTCATTGCAGTCAGTGTTCACATTAGGAAAACAGAGCAAGCTCAACTAGACAATCTCAGCAGAAATCCTATGAAATGTGAGAAACAATAAAAAACCAGCCCCAAATCTATATTAAGGAGGGAAATTGTAAAGACGAGTGGAAATTAATCAAATTGAGACTAAAGAAAAAAAACAGTAAAAAAAAAAAAAAAGTCAATGAATTGAAGAATTGGTTCTTTGAAAGAATGTATTACATAAATAAGCCCATACACAGACTTAAGAGAGTGAAAAGACTCACATCAATGCAATTATAATTGAAAAAGATGAAATTACAGCAGACACTGTGGAAATCCAGAAGAAAGGAACTACTTTGAAAAATTACATTCCAATAATTTACAAAGCAAATTTTGAAGAAATGAACAGATTCTTAGACACATACAATCTGTATACAAAACTAACCCAAGAAGACATAAAGATGTTTAACAATCAATGACAGTGACACAGTCATAAAGAGTCCACCAACCAACAAAAGCCCCAACCTTGCTGGGTTCACTGCTGAATTCTACAAAACCATAAGGATGCTTTAGCACCAATACTCCTCATGTTCTTCAAAGAAATTGAAAGGGATGGAGCACCCCCAAACTCACTTGTGGAAGCCAGTATCACACTGATCACAAAAAAAAGGGATAAAGAGTCAACTACAAAAGAAAGCTATAGCCCAATCTCCCTAATGGACATAGATGCAAAAAATCCTCAACAAGATATTAGCAAACAGAATGTACCACATTATTAAAAAGATCACACAGCATGATCAAGTAGATTTCATACCACAGAGATGCAAGGATGATTCAACATGTAGGTCAATAAATGTAACACATCACAGAAACAGGATCAAGGTCAAAAACCGTATGACCACATCAAACACAGAAAAAGCTTTCAACAAAATCCAACACCACTTCATGACAAAAACCTTAAAGAAAAACAGATATAAAGGACCATACCTAATATGATAAAAGCTAGACATGACAAACTAAAAGCTGGCATCAGAGTAAATGGGGAAAAGCTAAAAGCATTCCCCCTAAAATCAGGAGCAAGACAAAAATATCCAGTTTCATCTCTTCTATTCAACACAGTACTTGAAACATTAGCCAAGAAAATTAGGCAAAAGACAGAAATAAAAGGGATACACAAAGGAAATGAAATTACCACTATTTGCAGATAACATAATACTCTACATAGAAAGCCCAAAGAACTCCATGAAAAAACTCTGAGAATTAGTAACCAACTTTGGCAATATAGCAGAACACATGATCAATGCACAAAATCATTAGTATTTGTGCATACCAGCAATGAATGGGATCACAAGGAAATTATGAAAATAACACCATTCACAGTAGCTTCAAGAAAAATGAAATACCTAATAATTAACCTAACCAAGAGTCGTAGTTTGGAATTTTTCAAGGACAGCAATACAGGACACCTATTTTACAGAATCATTTCCTAACAGTCACCCAAAGAATCATATGCAAAGAGTGCAGGAAATCTGTCCACATACTAAATATTGAAGAATCCAGCTGAAGGTCTAGATCCTAATATCCCACATGATTGGGAGCACAGGCATAACAATGCCTCGTACAAGTCCAACTAACGGCCTTGGGCCCATGACAGTGTCTCACACAGGACCGCATCACGGAACTGTGCTGGGAAGGCCCAAAGGTCAGTGGTGGAAGCTAGGAGGTCTATGCCAGCGAGACAAAGGATCTGTGCTAACAGTCTGAGGAATCTCAACTGGAGCCAGGAAGCAATGCTCAAGGTAAGAACAAGAGCTCCCTGAGAAGTACCACGGCCATCCTCAGTGACAGTGAGGTCCCAAGCTCCTCCAGTGATGAGAAGAGCTGAGTTCCTACCAGGAAAGAGAACGTGACAAGCTTCTCCAGAGGACTGAGCAGTGCACCATCTTCCTCTCCAGAGCCAGGAAGCGATGCTCAAAGTGAGAACCAGAGCTCCCCCAAAATGAACTGCAGCCATCCTCAGCAACAATGAGGCCCCAAGCTCCTCCTCCAACAAGAACAACCAAGTTCATCAGGAAAACCAGCATGACAAGGTCTTCCAGCAGAATAGCCCAAGAGAACCAGAATTTTCCAACAGTTCCAACGGCTCCTCCAAACAGCTTCCCTAACAGCCTCTCAACATTTTCTCTAGTTCTACCTTTGACGCTGCTAGCAAAAACCCTCAGGTGGGCCTCCACACCCAGCACCACACTAGCTCAGTTTTACTGGGTATAGCAGGTTGACCACCAGCTGGCAATCCTTTATACCAAGGAAGTGAAAGACACCCACAAAGAAAATTATAGTTTTCTTAAAGGACATCAAAAAATAGAAATGTCCCCTGCCCCTGGATGGGAGAACCAATATTGTCAACATGGCCACATTTCCGAAACTATTATACAGATTCAGTGCAGTCCCAGTCAAAATACCAACAACGTACTTTACAGATCAAGAAAAAGCAATTCTAAAATTCATACACAACCAGAAAAAGCCCAGAATAGTAAGAGCAATTTTGGGCAACAAGAGCAAGGCGGGAGGCATAGCAATTCCTGACTCCAAGCAATACTACAAAGCAACACTAATTTTTTTTTGTTCCCTGGTACTAGCACAAAAACAGACACATGGATCAGTGGACCAGAATGGAGTGCAATGGATAAGCCTCTCCCTGGGAAAGCCAGGTCATGGTACCTCCATGGCTTCGCGATCATGGTATCTCCCCTGCCAGGTAAGCACTGGATCAGAATGGAGGACACAGAAACTTCCCCTGACACTTTCAGCTGCTTCGTCTTTGACAAAGGGCCAAAAGCAAACATTGGAAGAAAGACTGCCTATTCAACAAGCAACGCTAAGAAAATTGGTTATCTGTGTGCAAAAGAATGAAACTGGACCCTTATTTCTCATCATATACTAAATTAAAATCAAAAGGATCAAAAGATCTAAACATTAAAACAGAAACACTAAACCTACTGGAAGATAAAATAGGTTAAAAAAAAATACTTGAAGACATAGGTGTAAGATTTTCTAAACAGAACCTCAAGTGCACAAGAAATAACAGCAAGAATTAACAAATGGGATCAGACTAAAAAGCTTCTGTACAGCAAAAGAATCAATCAGTTAAGGTGAAGAGACAACCTATAGAATGGAGGAAAAAATTTGCTCCTCAAGAGAAGTAATATGTAGACTACACAAAGAACTCAAAAAAGGAGGTCAAGGACCAGCAAGATAGCTCAGCGGACTAAGCACCTGCTTAGACAAGCCCAGGAACCAGGGTTGATCCCTGGCACACAGGGTCAACACACCACAGGCTGTGTTGGCCCCACCCCTAGGTGCACTGAGCCAGCTACCAAGACCCAGTGTGGTGTCACACACCTGTAATCCCAGCGCTGGTGAGGTTGAAAACAGGAGGATCACTACAGGTTTAGTCCAAACTGTGTAGTGAGATCAAATACATTTGAAGAAGGAGGACGAAGAGGAAGAAGGTGACAGAGGGGGAGGGGAAGGAGAAGAAGATGGTGGTGATGACGATTAAATTACCAGTCAAGAAATGGGCAAGAGGGCCAGGGAGATGGCTCAGTGGACTAAGTGCTTCCCTGGCAAGCACAAGGGCCTGAGTTCAGTCCCCGGTTCTGAAAAAAAAAAAAAAGAAAGAAAGAAAGAAAGAAAGAAAGAAAGAAAGAAAAAAAAAAAAAAAGAAAGAAAGAAAGAAATGGGCAAGAAAGGCCAGCCAGATAGCTCAGCAGGTTAAAACGCCTGCTTAGGCAGATGCAGAGACCAAAGGTTTGATCCCCGGCCTGCCATGCAGGCCCCGCCCCTGAGGCACACTGAGATGGTGACTGAGACTGGGCATAGTAGCGCATGTCTGTAATCCCAGCATTTAGGAGGCTGAAAACAGGAGGATCACTATGAGTCCAATCTATATAGTGAGACCCTGTACACCTTGTAGATCTTACCCTAAGTTCAAAAAAAAAAAAAAGAAAGAAAAGAAATGGGCAAGAAGGGCTGAGGAGATAGCTTGATGGTCTAAGCACCTGCCTGGCAAGTACAAGGACCTGGGTTCAATGCCCGGTACCACATGCCATGCCGGCTCCAGAACCCCAGGCGTACCCATGCCAGCCACTGAAACCGGGCACATGCCTGCAATCCCAGTGCTGAGGAGGCTGAGACAGGAGGATCACTATGAATCCAAGCTGCATAGTGAGACCCTGTACCAAGGGGAGGAAGGAAGGAAGGAAGGGAGGAAGGTAGTAGAAGTAGCGAATGGAGCAAGAAAAACGAACAGATAGTTCACACTCTGGCCATTAGAAAACTGTAAATTAAAACAATGCTAAGAATCCATCTTAGTCCAGAAAGAATGACAATCATCAGGAAAGCAAGCGATAACAAATGCTAGCGAGGCTGTGGTGGAAAAGGATTCCTCTCCAATACCGACCTGGCAGGGGAGACACCATGATCAAGAAGGAACCCTCTCCATCGCTGGTGAGAATGTGAACCAGCTACAACCATTACGGAAGTCAGCACGGAGATTTCTCAGAGAACTGAAAGTAGAAGTTTCATTCGACCCCGTGACTGCCTGGCCGGCGTCTTCCCCAAAGAGCTTAGTCATCATACCACAGCGACACCAGCACACCAGCGCTGCAGCAGCACAATATGCGATCGCTATCCCTGGAAACAGCCTCTATACCCATCAACGGGTGCCTGCATAAAGAAACTGTGGTGTTTATATATAGTGGAATACTATTCTGCTGTAAAGAATGACAGATTAGAAGCATTTTTAGGAAAATGGGTACATCTGGAAAGTGTAATGATGAATGAGAAAAACCAGGCACACCAGCTTAAATACCACATGATAGCTCTCTTTGAGAGAGACAAAATACAATCAAAGAGAAGAACAAGGATAGATGCGAGGGGACGAGGAGATGGATCTCTTGCAGTAGAGATGGGGTCCGAGGGAAAGGCTCAGGGGTGAGGAGCAGGGGAAAGAGTAGAGTAAAAATGTGCACGTACAGGAGCCTAGTAACCTCAGTGAATGTGATTACTGCATGTCATATCATGGGATGAGATCAATAATATCAACAAGAATGAAAAATGTGGGAGGGCAGCGGAGGAGGGGAGGAAGGGAAGGGAAGGGCAGGGGATTTAAAAACAGAACAAGCTATGACATGCACACCACTCTCCAAGATGACTGTGAAAACATGAACTGCAAACATGTACTAATAAAATAAAGTTTTAAGGTTAAAAATAAATATTTAAAAATTAAGTATACTTTTCCTCCCGGGCTGTCTGAGGCTCCGTTGCCATCATGAATGACACAGTAACTATCCGAACC
Organism: Octodon degus; assembly: GCF_000260255.1. Classification (NCBI taxonomy): domain Eukaryota; kingdom Metazoa; phylum Chordata; class Mammalia; order Rodentia; family Octodontidae; genus Octodon; species Octodon degus. The sequence goes on from NW_004524577.1 coordinate 11,805,944, forward strand.
CGGAAATTCATGACCAACCGGCTCCTTCAAAGGAAACAAATGGTCACTGATGTCCTTCACCCTGGGAAAGCAACAGTACCTAAGACAGAAATTCGGGAAAAACTCGCCAAAATGTACAAGACCACACCAGATGTCATTTTTGTGTTTGGATTCAGAACCTATTTTGGTGGTGGCAAGACGACTGGCTTTGGCATGATTTATGACTCCCTGGATTATGCGAAGAAAAATGAGCCCAAACACAGACTTGCAAGACACGGCCTGTATGAGAAGAAAAAGACCTCAAGAAAGCAGCGGAAGGAACGCAAGAACAGAATGAAGAAAGTCAGGGACACCGCAAAGGCTAACGTTGGTGCTGGCAAAAAGCCGAAGGAGTAGATTCTGCAGTGCGTGTCTGCTGTGACTGCGACTTTGTTCACGAGAGGATTTAATAAACTGTAAAACCTTCAAAAAAAAAAGAAAAGAAAAGAAAAGAAAATTAAGTGTAAAAAGTAAAAAGGGGGTGCCCCGAGGCAGACCCAAGTCCTGTTCCACTGACTGGATTCCACCTAAGGTCTCTCTGAGCCAGCAAGGCTTGCAAACCAAGCCCGTCAGAACGAGGAACGCAAGCGCACGGACCTCTGCTTGCTGCCGCTCTGCCTGAGGAAGGCTGCTCCGGGTAGGGAGGCGATGAAGAGCTGCAGCCCCTGGTTTTGGCCTCATCTTGGCAGTCCCAGCCCAGCCCAGGGGTAGCCCATGCCCTGGTTTTGCAGCGTCCCACTCGGAGGATCTACTAAGGTAGTCATAACAAAGGTATTATTGACCAGATGCGGGCCCTGGAAGGTTGTGGTGCAAGGCTTAGCAACAGGGAAGCCGGGAGGAAGCCAGGCACTCTGGCCCGCCTTTTACAAGGCAGCCTCTTTAGTGTAAAATGTTTCCATGAAAGCACCATGGGCTGGGAAGACAGCTCGGAGGCCTACGCACCTACCTGGCAAGCACAAGGTCCAGAGTTCGATCTCTGGACCCACATGTCCGGAATGCATGCCGGTAATCCCAACACTCAGGACGTTAGGACAGGACAATCGCTACCAGTTCAAGACCAGCCTGCGGGCTACAAAAGTGAGCAGGAAGCCAGCCCAAACTGCATAGTGAGACACTGTCTCTAAATTAATTAATTAAATTAACTAAAATAAAAAGAAAGTACTAAAGATGTAAAATGTGTAAAAATCTCATGAGAGACTTAGGTTTCAAGGCCCATAAACTAAAACACAAGATTAAACATCTGAAGTTATGCCTCCACTTTTCCATACAACTGTCAGGGAATGTCTTAAGCCTTCAGGCATTAGTAATAATAGAACAACTAGCTGGCCTGAAACTCAGGCAGCACCCACATAAGACTACACGTTTCCCCTCTTGGTGCATCTCTTTTATTTTATTATTTCTGGTGGAACCAGGGATTGAACTCAGGCCCTTGCACTTGCGCTTATTCTACCGAGCCATCTCCCCGGCCCCAAACCTCATATTCTTTTCACCAACATTTGCAGTCACTTTTCAACATTCATTTATTTATGTAAGACACACAAAAGCAGTGAAACATTCAAATAATTATACCACTGCACAGACAGTAACACTGCTGAAATAGTTACAGTAAGGCTGCCCTCAAAATACCCGTTTGTAATGACGGACCGACGACACACGGTCTCGGCACGAGGACCTGTGGGAGGCGGCCGGAATGCGCCATGTGGAAGGCCAGGTTACGTGGACACCAGAACGATCCCTCTGGGGTGGGACTCAAAACTCAGACTCTGCTGTCTTCCATCACGCTTTGCCACCTGGCACACATCAGCTGAAGAGGTGATCCTCCAATTCCAGTCACCGGCTGGTGTCTTTGGGGACAGGTTCTAGCAACACACACACTCAGCCTCCCAGAGACCAAGCCCACTATGGCGAGTAACACAGGATCTGCAGTTCACCTACACGTGTCCTCCCATACACTTCGGGACGTATGTAATTACTTACAATGCTTAAAAGCAATGTAGGGTGGCCAGGGAGATGGCTCAGTAGAATGAGCACTTCCCTGGCAAGCACGAGGGCCTGAGTTCAATTCCCGGTTCCGCCCACCCCCCCAAAAAAAAAGCAACCTAGATGTAAATTGCTATTGTGCCCTACTGTTTGGGGAATAATGACAAGACAAATAAGTTAAAACATGTTCAGGACACCCCATCTCTTCCAAATATTTTCCAACTACGGTTGGGGAGTCCACAGAAAAGGTGGGAAAACTGTCTAGCTGACATCTTCAGTGTGCAAAACCACTTCTTTACTGGTAGGAAGGAGTGAATCTAGGGCCTTCACGCCGAGCCACATTCACGGTCCACTCTTTATTTTGAGACAGGGTCTTGTTTAGTCATTAAACTGCCCAGGCTAAGCTAGAATTTGTGATCCTCCTGCCTCACTTTCTCAGATGCTTCGACACCAGGCCTGGTGCAAAGAGTACTTTGATTAGCATTGAGGGTTGGAAATTTGGGGAAGAAAGGCAAATAGTACTTTAGAACTCAGCAGCGCTGAAGCACAGTGAGGCTAGGTGAGACAATGGGTCAGGACCCAGGGACGACGGTGTAGACAGGAGAAAACTGTGACAAAGAAGGGTCAGCAAACAGCAGAGCTGGGTTTCAACTACTTCCTCTTGTCACAGATATACCTGGTGATCCGAATTATTTTACTCAGTTAATTCCATTCATCTATCCACCAACTATTTAGCCACCATCGGGGCTGGAGAGATGGCTCAGTGGTCTAAAGCACCTACTTGGA
>NW_004524577.1:11809287-11817471 GCF_000260255.1 Octodon degus
CACACACACACACACACACACACTGGGGAAAAAGGGGCAGCTGGTTTAGCTTAGGCTGTGGAGATGCAAGCATTACGGGTATGTTGGAGCTGAGACTGAGAAAAAGGTGTCCTGTTCCAGGAAGCAACAGGATGTGATTAAGCAAAGAGACACCATTAAGCAGAGTGAGGGGAGATCAGATCTGATTAGAGACAGCTATCTCTGCCAAAAGCGCAAGAAAAGGTGAGCTGGAGGAAGGAGACTGGATAATAACGTACTGTAAGAGCCAGTTTCTGGCTTTTATTACGACTACATTTTATGGCACTGGACGCTGCTCCTCTTTCCACCCGCGGCCTCACCAAGTGACTGAGCGACTTATGCTACAAACAAGGGCGTCTCTGAATCCTGAAGAGGGCCGCCAATCAGACAGGACACTAACACAGCAGCGATCAACTCAAACTCCCCTCAGCAAAAGAAGGGCAACAGAATCTGCCCCTCACAGGGGGCAGACAGCACGACACATAGCTTGATCCAAGAAAAATGACAATTCCTCCTTTTCATGTAATGTTCTTTTTTAATTTGGAAAGTTAAAACACACCATGACTTTTTGACAAGTCCTGAGCTTTACATTCTAACACACCAACTACAAATGCTTCCATGTAAGAGGGGATAGTTTACTAATTTGTCAGGCATCAGCCCACCCACCAGTTCACTGGATACATCATGTGTAGATATGGTATATATGGGAATAGATACCAAAAATATAGACATATATTTGATGTAAATAAGGAGATGGGGAGAGAGAGGTGCGAAGGGGAGGGAGAGACGACAGCACCAAAGGACCCACTGTCAGAATGGGAGAAGCACCCATTTCTGGGTGGCCCCCACAAGGCTGCCCTCTGGGTGTCTTCAGGCCAGCGTCTCCAATAGTCCAGTTAACATGCACCAAGCAAACACAAATTAATTTGCATACACCTTAAAAAATATAATTACAAGCTGACATCGTGGTGCACACTTACAGTTCCAGCATGCTGGGAAACTAATCTAGGAGGACTACAAGGTAGAGGCCAGTCTGGACATCCCAGTGACTTCACAAGACTCTGTCTGAAAAGGTTTTTTATAAAGTCTAACTAAGCTGGAGGTGTAGCTCGGTGTCAACACTCTGGCTCAATTCCTCGTACTATGACAGACAAATAAATATAATTAGAAAGCTGTATTTTCTTAAACAAAAGCACATTTTAAAGCCAAGTACTGATACTCACTAGAAGAACTTATTTATTATTTCCTTGAACAGATAGCTAACAAAGAGCTATCAAATTGATCTGAAAAGAATTTTTTTTTTTTTTTTAGTTTTCTGGACTATTCCCATACACTCTCCCTATCAATTGGCAGGATCTATGTTTTCCTAAGGTATGCACTACTTCAGCTTTAATTAAAAGGCGCGTTGCCATAGTTGCTCAGAGAACAGCTCAGGGCCTGCTGGAGTCCGTTATTTTCCTGAGGTCTCGAGAGAAGCTGTACAGGCAGCAGCCAGCCAACACTGCCCATTTTTATCTGCCACCTAGGACAGCTTACGATCTGGTCTTACACCTCGGTGTTTCAATATTTTAAGAGAGTCTAAACAATTAGGAATGCTACTTAAAATTCAGGGCTGCTTTCTCCGTTATTAGCCATGTACGTAACCAGCAGACTGCAATTTACTCAGACAGCAGACTGCAAGGGACTCCGCCTAACAAATTCACAAACTGCAGCTGTGGAAAATACCAGCACATTCTTCTAAAATCAGGACACAAAACGCATTACATTTCCATGTAGTAATGATGACACATTACTACATGATTTACTAATAGCCGTGTGATGCATTTTCTAACTCAGACACGTGCCTGATGAAGAAACTCTCAGGAAAGGGATTAAAACAGAAAATCACATATGGATTTCAAAAACGTATGACTCAGAGACTTGTATTTCTTAAAGCTCAAATTCAGGGGGCCGGGGAGATAGCGCAGCAGAATAAGTGCTTGCCTGGCAAGCACAAGGGCCTGAGTTCAGTTCCTGGTTCCACCAAAAAATAAAAATAAAGAATAAAAAATCAAATTCAGTTTCATCTGAGCCCCACCTGTCTTTCCTGCCTTTCCAAGTGGCAGTCACCACTGTCACTAAGTGCTGAAGAGCAAGTTCAGTGGTTATTCTGAGCTTTCGGTGTCAGAGAGTGCGAAGAGCGCCAATCCCCATGAGCTTTAGAAAAAGTCAATGCCAGCTCAGCTCGTTGTAATCCAGCCCCGCGACTCTGCTTTCAGGTGGCTCTGAGCGCAGGCTGAAGGAGCAGGAGGACCGGGCTTTGGGTTTCAACTCTAGGAATCATGTGACAGCAGGCAAGTGATGATTAGATGAGGCAGGACACAAGGAGAGATGCTGGTACAAAAGTGCTCAGAAAATGTCAGCTGTTATCACTTCCCAGGAACTAGGTCATCTCCAGAACAGCGATGTGGGCCAAGATAGGGTCTCACTGTCTCCAAAGAGCCTAAACTTTAGGCCCTAAAGTCAACTTGTTTCTAGGATCAGTTGAAGAACTAACACTATAAACCATTCACATAAAGGTATTTCCAACTTAAATATTACACAAATCATTAGACTTCATTTTTACCGGGTATCACTCAACTCCCTCATTCTCTCTTCTCTAAGAAAGGGAAATATAATCTGAAAAACTATGTAAGAAACACTAAGACTATGTTTCTAGTCAGGCACAGAAGGCAGATTAGGAGCCTTGGGAAGAAGAGATGGTCCAGGTATGTGAGATCGGAGGTCTCTTTTCATGAACACATGTACTGTGAAGAAATGAAGGTTCCGCTTTGACAAGGCTATTGCACTGCAGGGTCTTAGAATACCATGTAGTTCTATGGATATTTACACAGGAAAAAAATAACATATTATCTCAGGATTATTATGACCCAGATCTAAAATGAACCCCAGAAATCTTAGGTGTTTGGAGGCGGAGATTTTGGAGCTGATTGGATCATGGAGGCACTCCTCAATAAATTAATCCAGGGGCTGGTGAGATGGCTCAGTGGTCTAAAGCACCTACTTAGAACAAGCTTAGCAAAGCACAGGGACCGCGGTTCAATCCCCCAGCACCACCCCTGGTGGGCTGAGCTGGCCACACACACACACACATAAATAAATAAAATAAATTTTAAAAAAATTAATTAATTAATTAATTAATCCATTGATGAATTTCTAATTAAATGTGCTGCTAGAAGGTTGACCCTGGACGTAGGAGAAGACACCAGGTATGTGATCTGGAAGCGTATATCCTCATCTGTGCTTCCTGGCTGCAGTCAGTGAGCAGCTGCTCTCTGCCAGGCTGCTGTTCTACCACGCAGCTTTTGACTTGGAGCCAACCACGAACTGAACCCCTTAAAACCGTGACCCAAAGTGAATCTCTCCTTTAGTTTGTGGGTGTCAAGTGTTTCACCCCAGCAACAGGAACCTGATTAATCGCTACCTCTCACAAAGTCAGTTGTAAAAACACAGATATGATTACTATTACTTCTGGTTTATCAAGAGAAACTGAGCGGCAGCAATACTAAGGGACCAAAAGGGGGCCGAGGAGATGGCTCAGGAGAATGAGCGCTTGCCTGGCAAGTGCAAGGGTTGAGTTCGAGCCCCAGTTCTGCCAAAAGAAAAAAAAAAAAAAAGGGACCAAAAAGAAGCTGCAAGTTTGGCTTCCAGGTCATTAATATCTAAGTCAGGGTGCTGCGTTTCTCCCATGACCCAAGCACTGTGTATGGAGAAGGGAGGCTGAGAAACACCTCATCAGGGAGTTCTTATAACTCCATATATTTCCTAAACATGTACTTCTGCACTGTCAAAACATACAAGCAAACTTGCAGTCCATGACTTACACAGACCCTTTCTCCATGTTCCTGCAGGGACAAGGCGAGAGCTGAAGTTTCAGGTGTAGGCTGTGGTGTGGGGAAGATGACTCTGAGAATTACTGTGCCTCCAACTATCAAAGCTCATTGAGAAACAGCTGTCTGCAACACCACACACTTAAACTTTAGCAGAACCTAAGCCAGGAAAGTGCTTATTCCACTGAGCCATCGCCCCGGCCCCAAGAACCTAGTTTTAAAAGGAATAAAGATCTGAACATTTTACAAAAGGGGATGAATAAACCTCTGACAAGCATGTGAAGAGAAGTTCAGGGTCATTAGGGAATCTGCAAATTTACACCACCAGAGACTAAGTAGAATGAATATAATAAAAAGACAGTAACAAATATTTGCAGAGCTATAGAGAAACTGGAACCCTCACACATCACTAGTGGGAATATTAGATTTTATAGCAACTTGGAAAAGTTTAACAGTATCTTAAAAAGTTAAGCTTATTACAATCTAGAAATTCGACCGCTAGGTACCTGCCCGAGGGAAATGAAAAGAAGATCACACAAAGATTTTAAACAAATGTTCACAGTGAGTGGCACTGTCTAGAATAGGAAACCTTTGGGAGGAAACTCTATTGTCCATCAACTGGTGAACAGACTGATATTCATAAAAGGAATGAATTTATGCAGCAATAAAATTGAACATGGGTGGGGAGACAGCTCAGTGGCATAAGGCACCTGCCTGGCAAGTGCAAGGTCCCAAGTTCAATTCCCACTAAAAACACAAACTACTAACACGCCCTGCCATATGCACGAACCTCAAAAACACAAGGCTACAGAACAAATGCAGACACAGCAGCCTACATACCCTATGCCTGCCCTTCAAAAACTGTAAGTCTGGAGACACTCGGGCCGGGGAGATGGCTCAGTAGAACAAGCGCTTCCCGGCAAGCGCAAGGACCTGAGTTCAATGCCCGGTTCCAGAAAAAAAAAAAAAAAAAAAAAAAAAGTAATTCTGGAAAGAGTAAGCTTACACAGATACTAAAAACAGATTAGCATTTGCATGCAACCTGGGAGTTAGACCAGAAATCTCTCTGGGGTTGTGGAAAAAATTCTAAAACCAAAAATTATACATTGATAGAGCTATTGTCACACTCACTGCAGGAAGAGGTGCTCACACGGAACACAGCTCGATCCTTTTACACCCCTCTCCCCTTCCTCTCTAATTCTCTGTGTGTGTGTGTGTGTGTGTGTGTGTGTGTGTGTGTGTATCTGTCTGTCTGTGTGTCTGCGTGTCTGTCTGTCTGTCTGTCTGTCTCTTTCTCTCGCTCTCTGCCTTGGTAAAGTTTTTGAAAAATTAATTAGGCCTAGGCATTTTAGGTGAAAATAATTTCCATGTAAAAGTAAACCAAAGGGCTAGCCAGATAGCTCAGGCAGAAGCAGGGGCCAGGGTTCGAGCGCCGATGTGCTGTGCCGTACCAGCACTGCGAGGCTGCCCGGGTTCACGCCGGAGGAACTAAATTCCAAGAGGTTTGTTAAAGAACAAGTGGACACTTTGGGGCTGGTGAGATGGCTCAGTGGTCTAAAGCACCTACTTAGAACAAGCTCAGCAAAGCACAGGGACCGCGGTTCAATCCTCCAGCACCACATGCCAGCCAGCCCCGCCCCCTGGTGGGCTGAGCTGGCCACACACACACACAAATAAATAAAATTAAAAAAAAAAAAAAAAAAAAAGAACAAGTGGACACACTCTGAAAGAGCAGTGATGGCTGGGTGTGGTGCGGCACGTGCAGTCCTCATCCTCCAGGAGGACGACTAATCCGAGCCCAGCCAGCGCAACTTACGTGCCACTGTCTCAAAAAGGCTGGCCCTGGGTTCAATTCTCAATACTACAAAAATAAACGAATAAACAAATACAGAGAATTCATCAGATGGATAAATTCAGTGAAGCTGTCGAATAAAGCCAGGTGTGCCAGGCAGCCCCTGAGGTCGGCTCAAGCCTGGCGACGCTACTAAGCCAAGACTAACGACATGAGGGAGAAGAGAAACAGTGACGCTTTCACACACAGTGATATAAATGTTTGCACCGAGCCACAGCGCGCAGGGTCAGGAGGCATCACGGGCTGAAAGCGCAGGAAGAGTCAGTGTGGTCTCGTGGAAGCAAAGACAAGGCTCACTGCTGTAGGGCGGCCCCCTGCAGTCTGGGCAACAGCGCTGGTCCTCGGGCGGGCGCAGGGGTGCTGGAGGTGGTGCAAACTACCTATGGTGTCGGGGCCACCGCAGGCACAGCCACTGTGGACCATGGTCCTCACCCCGCAGGACAGCACTGGGCCAGCCAACCCTGGACTGACATGGGGGAAGCCGTGAGCCAGACACCCAGCTCGTGACGAGGCGCTATCTCAGGTGTTTGTTGTAGTGACAGAAAGCTGAGGAACCAGTCTCTGAGCACGCGACAAGGGGCGGAGTGTGTGGGAGAAGGCAAACTTCCAGAGGTGAGAGTAGCTCTATGTTCAGGACCTAAGAAAGGGAGGCAGGGAGGGAAAAGGAAGGGAACAGCCCAGCAGACAGAAGAGACAAACCCATGAGCACTCTAAAAATGTGCAAGTACTGAACACCGACAGAAATATAAACATCATAAGTCATTAACATGAACTACAAATGATAATAATAATGAAACGGGGAAAGGGATTTAGAGGACATGAGATGAGAGGGAAGGGGATTAAGACAGAATCGAGGGCTGGCGAGATAGCTCAGTGCATTAAGCACCTGCTTTGGCAAGCACAGGGACCGCAGTTCGATCCCCAGTCCCCATGCCAGGCCTGCTCTGCCTCCTCCAACCCTCAGTTGAGCTGATCCATCAACAGAGTCCAGGCGTGGTGAGACATGCCTGTAATCCCAGCTCTGGGGAGGCTGGCTGAAAACACGAGGACCACTACGAGTCCAAGGTGCATAGGGAGACCCTGTACCAAATACATAAATAAGATAAAATAAGAAAGAACTGAGCTATGTTATATACATACACCTGCTCCCTAAACTGAATGTAGACTTTATGTTCTGCAAACATGTACTAGTAAAATAAAAAAGGAACGCTACATAAAGACTAGAAAGTTCCCCTTACACCTCTATCCACTGCTCTTCCAAGCGCTGTTCTTCTAAACAATCTCCACTGTTTCTGCATTGTGTTTGCATTTATTTTATAAATTCATTTTGTTTTTGCAGGTGTATACAGATCTTTTTTTTCCAATAAAAATGTATAGGAAGTAAATCTAACAGAAATGTAGAAGAAACTGCTTCCAATCATACCGTTAGAAACAACATAGCCCCCCACAAACCACCAGCAGTGTTGAGCACAGATGGAAGCGATAAAAATTTTTTGAAGGAAAATATTCCCACGTACATATGTATCTATATTTTAAAACCAGTTCACTGGGACATAGACTGTACAACACAACAAACTGCATCCACCAACAGTGGCAGTGCTCCAAGCGTGGCTAGCCAATCCATCGTGTCCATGAGGCTCTGTAGAGACCCCAAGGTAAAGAACTATTCTCATAATAATCTTGTTAGTACTGACATCTCAGATCAGTTTTGCTGAATTGTGTCTTCCATTTCATCTAAGTTGCTAAACTGTTTAGCATGAAGCCATACAGCACGTTGTTTTCTCCTTTAATACCTGTTGTACAATGGCTATAAGCTCTCCTCCACTTGCCATACCAGTGTTTTGATCAATACAACTAGTTACAAATACTGCTGATTTTTCCAAAGAAACAACTTTGGCTTTGTTTTCTCTGCTGAATGTCCTTTGTACACTTTAACCATATCTGCTAAGCTCCATTTCTTTCTTTCCACTGACTTTGTGTGTATGTACATTGGTCCAACCCCAAGCTTTTTAAGGCCCTGCTTCTGTTGCCTGATTTTAGAATAAGCTGCTCTCTAAACACAGCATTGACTACATCCCATGATTTTAAAATACTGTATCTTCCTTATCACTCAGCTCAAAGTATTTTCTAATCCCCTTTATAGCTTCTATTTTGATGAATGATTTTGAAGCAGGTTATTTAATTTACAAGGCCTGAGGTTTTACTAAAGATGTTACTGTTACTGATTTCAAAGTCTCTTGTCATAAAATGTAATTGTAGGGTCAGCCATATAGCTCTGCAGATTAAAGTGCCTGCTTAAGCAAACGCAGGGGTTGGGGGTTTGATTCCTGGCCTGCTGTGCTGGCCCCGCCTGTAATCCCAGTGCTTGGGAGGCTGAAAAATAGGAAGGATCACTACAAGTTTGATCTATGTAGTGAGACCCTGTACTTAATACATCAATACATA
>NW_004524577.1:11818646-11829951 GCF_000260255.1 Octodon degus
AAAGAAGGAAGGAAGGAAGGAAGAAAGGAAGGAAGGAAGGAGAAAGAAAGAAAAAGAAAAGAAAGTCACTGCCTATAAATATCATACATATCTCATCCAGAATGTTTAGACCATGAGTGCTGACTATTGTCACTGATGTGGCTGGATTTAATTCTAAAATCTTACTATTTATTTTCAGACCGTCTCCTCTGTTCTTTGACCCTGCATTCCCCCTTTTCCTGCCTTCTTCAGATCACCTGGATATGCTCCAGATTTCTATTTGGATTCATCTTTTGGCATTGTATTATTTCTTTTTTTTTTTTTCTTTGCACTACTTTTAATTTCTGCACCAAAAAAGAAAATGCAAGTAAAAACAATGACAGATCAGATTCCAGGGGCTTCATCTTTGCTCTTCATGTTTGTTCTTGGGGCCATAGACAGAAAAAGCATGAAAGCACAATAATGGGGACCAGGACACTTTGGCCCGGTGACAGCTCTGGACACAGTGCTGTTAGTGGCCAGCTTGGGAATGTGGACAGTCAACACTTAAAGGTACGTTAAAAGAAAAAAAAAAATCATCCCACAACTCCATTCTTAAAACCAAGCACAAAATTTGACGGCGAAATACATCCAGGGTTGATTGTGTCCCTCTGAGCCCCGGGGCAGCTTCCTGGAGGTGGCTGTGTGCGCCCTGGCGCTCAGACACCTGCTCCACAGAGAGCGCCAGCTGGCCCACCTGCAGCGCCATCCCCTCCTGAGCAGTGGCTTCCTGTCCAGCAAAGGGGTACCTGGGGCTCACTCCCTGCCCAGTCTCCCAAGTGACGGCAGCAGCCTTGGGGAGCTTTGCATTATTTCTATTGGTTACTCTGGGAGTTAAAATAGGCAAATCTAATTTTTCACTGCACTTGAGTTTAAATACCACTTCAGGTAAAATGTAAAACTTAAAATCCCACGTACCTCCCTGGCGTTCTCTACACTCCAGGCACCAGCATCTGCACACACGAGGGCTAAGCACACGGCTCGGCGCTTGCTTCCACACCTGAGGCTCTGGGCTCAGTCTCCAACATTGAAAACAAAAATCTATATTCATTATAAATGCCATCAGTTACTGTTAAAATCTGTGCTTTAAACCAGGTGTGCTGGTACACAGATGTCACCCCAGCACCAGGGGAAGCAGAAGCAGACAGATCCCAAGTTCCAGCCCAGCTTGGAAATGTTAGTGAGACAGTCTTAAAACAAAAACTGGTAAGGAGCAAGGATGGAGCTCAGGATGAGAGCCCTGCTTCAACCCCAACACCACACACACCCACACACAACCACAGACAACCACACACACACACACACACACTTTAAGCAATCACATGCATTTCTTTAAACTAAGAAAATAAAATGGTATTTTGTGTTTCTCTTCATCTTGCCATCTCTGACGCTCTTCGCTCAAATACACCACTGCATTAGAACTGGCTGAACAGCCTGCCAGGGTGCACCGCTTGACCTACCTTCCCCTGGCACTGTGCCCTAATCTCTCTTTAATTCCCTGCGCAGTGTTTCTTGGCAAAACATAAATTCAGGCACTGCAATTAGATGACAACACTGGTTATAAGGTAAAATGGCTACAAGATAGATCATTCCATAAATCAATACGTACCTGTATTGATTTTAATTAAACACTGAAATTAAACATCAGATAATAAAATTATTGTTCAAAATTCACAAAGTATGAAAATCCTTTTAATAAAAAAATGTCAGGGGATATTTTCAGCTTGTTTTAAAATTTACCTCAATCTGTTTATCTTTGAAGTCAACACTGGATATGTGAACTAAAGCATAAAACTATTTCTAAAATTAAAAATGATAATGTTTCTTTCCCATGAGAGACAGGATATTTAAAGGTTATAAAATCCATGAGAACTAATTAGCTCACCGAGATATTCATTCAGCAAATATCTATTAAGTACCACTCTGGGGGCTGGGGAGATAGCTCGGTGTTCCAAGCGCCTGCCTGGCAAGCGCAAGGACCCAGCTTCGATCCCTGGAACCACATGCTGACTGCTAGGTGGTGCAAGCCTGTAATCCCAGCACTGGGTAGACTGAGACATGAGCCTGCGCTGCACAGTGAGACCTTGTACCAAATACATAAGTAAAAGATTTCTTTTTTAATGTTTAAAAGTACCACTATGGTATGTACCAGATACTGAGCCACTGACTGGAAATTGATATTGATATTTACAGTCTTATGAAGGAGACAACAAAACCGTCCACTGCTCTTATGAGGCAGACACAGAAGAAGCTTCTTGAAGAAGACTTCTTATAAACTGAGTACTGAACAAAGAGCGTAAGCTAGTCCTTTGAGCTTGAGTGGTTTTGTTAGTAGTAGATACAGGGAAGAAAGGGATGGAAAGAGATCTTCTCAATGGGAAATAACATGGACAAAAATAAAACCCATGAAAGATCCAGACCCATCTGGAGAATTACAAGAAGTGTGCACACACCGTGGACTGGGCCTACCGCAAGGACATCTATCCGAGGATCCCTTTGATTTTGCACTGTATTAAAAGGGATGAACCCGTATTGCCTTGGCAGGAGTGGGAAAGACTACTGTGTGCTTTCTTCTCTTCCATAGCTGCCAGAGAGATAAAAACACCCATGCACAGCACCCTCAGCAGGGAGAGGTGACCTCACAACACTTCTGGCCACTGGAGGGAAGTAAAAGCCTAACTAAAGCCCCTTCTGGCAAAGCTTCTGATTCCCTGATTCCCGGCCCTGGCTGGCTCTGCCTTTCCCTGCTTTCCTTCCTACCTTGATATGCAGACCTGTGCCAGCCGCCAGTGTGGGTGGCAGGAGCAAGCACTGAAAAGGCGGAGCCAAGAAGAAGCCTGCGGCAGCTCCAGGTTCTCACAATAACAGGATGTCAATCCCTGTTCATTACTAACTCTGTCAAGTCAGGCTATATCAATTATTGGCATCTGATCACCTCCATTGCTCCTAAGTTTTAAGAATTTAGCTTCAGGGCTGGGGAGATAGCTTAGGAGAATAAGTGCTTTCCTGGCAAGCTCAAGGTCCTGAGTTCAACCCCCAGTATCACAAGAAAAAAGAAAAGAAAAAAATTGGCTTCAGAATAACCCACATTAAATTATCTTGGACATATTATAGAGAGGTGCTAAGCCCATTCAGAGGTGTATTTTAGTTCCTGAACCAATAAAATCACAAAAAGGCCAGCAAGGAAAGTGAAGCTATTTAAGGAAAGACGGGGCAGAATGAATAAGGACGCAGTCTATGGTATCTTCACCTCTCTACTCTGAGCAGGTGGGAAGGGATGCCGGCGTTAAGGGTAGTGTCAAGCTCCAAGACGGAAACAGAAATGGTGAAGGAGTGACGATGTCAATTCTGGACACTTTGGTTCATCCACATAAAAAGAGGGAAAAGACCACACATGGAGGCCTCCATGAGAGACCTCAGCCCCAAGGGACCATCCCACGGGGGTAAAGCAAACAGTGAAGATTCCACGAGCAGAATCTGAACAGACATGACTGAGGCCCAGCAAACCGAAAGTGGAAAATACCCTCGTGGTTGCCTAGGGTCTGAGAGCAGAGAAGCCAAGGGAACAGGGAGAGCTGACTGCTCACAGGTGTGGCCTTCCCTGCGGTGTGGTGGGCAGTGAAGATTAAATTGTGGCAATGATGTGGTAGGCAACGAAGATTAAATTGTGGCCGGGGAGATGGCTCAGTAGAATAAGTGCTTGCCTGGCAAGCGCAAGGGCCTGAGTTCAATCCCTGGTTCCGCAAAAAAAAACAAAAAAACAAAAAAAAAAAAAACAAATACAAAAAATAAATAAATAAATAATAAATTTTAAAAAAAGATTAAATTGTGGCAATGAAGATTAAATTGTGGCAATGATGTGGTGAGCAATGAAGATTAAATTGTGGCAATAACTGCACAATCTTGTAAATATATCAAGCTGTTTAATCATATACCTTCAATGGGTGAACTGCAAGACACGTAAATTCTATCTCAATAAAGCTTTTTTTTTTTTTTCTTTTTTTAGGTAGGCCAACATCAGGGAACATCAGCATCTAGGCAGGGAGAAGATTCAGTGCAAGAACGAGGCATCCAGGGCCAGGAAGCGCTTGTGGGCAAGGAGACTGAGGGTGTCCTCCAAAAATCAGGAAGGAAGCTTCGAGAAGAATCAGTGGCCAGCAGTGTCGAACAGGAGATGGATCAATTAATACGCTAAGGACGAAACACTGCAGTAGCAATTTGGAAGCCCATGGTGAGCCCAGGGTGAGCAGTTAGGTAGCAGCGGCAGCAGTCACATCATGTCATACCAGCGAGTAAATCAAAGCTGGAGAAGAGGACACAACGAATAGGGGGCCTTTTGCAAATCTGTCCGTGCCAAGGGCTCGTGGGACGGGCAGAGAGAGGCAATTTACAGGAAAATAGGAGGAAGGGATGGTTAATGCAACACCCTCCAGGAGCTAAGAAGAGAACGATTCACAATACAGACACGAAATAAAGAGTAGCAGGATGGGAGTTTCCATTGCATTGGGAAGGAGGGGTTAAGATGTCAGCTTACGGAAGAAGAAATTTAAAGAGTCAGTCATGTTCTCCGTGAGTTAGGAAAAAAAAGCTGCGGGTGAAGGACTAGGCCTCAGGAGGGGAAGAGGGGCAAATATTTAAAATAAATTCTGTAGGAGAGACAGAAACGAAAAGGCCAATACATGTACTTCAAATACTTTTAAAAACTCTTGGGCTGGGGATATAGCTCAGTGGCACAGTACCCGCCTGACAAGTGCAAGGTCCTGAGTTCAACTCTCCATGCCAAAAACAAACAAACAACAACATAAAACCTCTTACCAAAAATGAATAAATTTAATTTTTAAAAAAGGAAAGAAAATCTCTGAACATATTTCATGGCCAATGAAAATGTCAGAGACCTGAGAGACAAAGGTGACATCAGCTAGGGGGACTGGGATGAAGCCACCAGCAAGAGCCCGGCTCCCACACTCCATCTGTATGCCAGCACTCCTGCTCTCAAACCTGACTGTCTTGCAATCAAAACACCAAAGAAAGTTATTATTGAGCCCTAAGGTTAGACAGATTCAGACTGTTCTGATAAAAGTTTTTGTTTCAACTTTAATCTATACTGCATTTAACTGGCTTAGATGGAAAAAAGGGGGGGGGGGCTCCCTCATCGCTTTCAGCAGTTCCTGTTCTGTCTCCCGTGAAGTAAGGGTTAGTGATACAGCTGTGCGGACTCCAGAGCAACATGCTCTAGGGACAGGGTGCGCGTGTTTTGCACACGCCCTGGCTGGACAACTGTACGCTGCAGCTGCCAACACTCTCCTCAGGTCTGTGACTCGCACGGGGAAGCAGCACAGCAGTTCAGTTACAGTTAACAGAGGAAACCAAGAAAAAGTTCAGCTCTGACACCAGGAGTGGCTCAAGTAATCACTAAGGGCAAGACTGCATCTCATACCCTCTGTTAGCCCTCAAGTCTGACACAGTCCTGCATAAAGAAAAAATGAATGTGTTTATGTTGAAAATAACTGAGCGACACAAAATGAACATCATGCCATGTATAGTCATTCCTTCTTTTTTTTGAGTCATTACTTCTGAGTAAATGAACATAAATTAATCTAGATTCAGAATTTGACTCTCCCCAAAATTATGCATTTATAATGATAAACTACTTATAAAGGATAGCGCATGATAAAGTATTATTTTTCCCTAACCTACTAAATCAGGTAACTTTTTGTTTGGGGCCACTGAGGTAGCTCAGCAGACTAAGCGCTTGCTCAGGCAAGCACAAGGACTGGGGTTCGATCCCTGGCACCACATGCTGCACCAGCCCTGCCCCCAGGTATGCTAAGCCAGCCACTGAGACCAGGCATGGTGGTGCATGCGTGTAATCCCAGCGCTGGGGAGAATGAGACAGGAGGATCACTACAAGTCCCAGCTGTGTAGTGAGACACTGTGCTAAATACATTAAAAATAAATAAATAATGAAAAGCTTATTTTTTTAAGTGATACCTAAAAGCTACATATGTATATAGCACTATGTGAAGTTTTCATACATATAAACATTTATGTTGGATAATTCTTTTTTTGGTGGAACTGGGGATTGAACTCAGGCCCTTGTGCTTGCCAGGGAAGCACTTATTCCACTGAGCCATCTCCCCAGCTATGTTGGATAATTCTTAATGAGAGATGCAGAAGAAATGAGAAATCATGGAACGTGGCTACTTTTCTGTCCATGGCTTGGGACAGGGACTCTGTGAACTTGATGAGTCCAGGGGCACCTGGCTGGACTGTTCATTTCACCTAGGAAATGTCTGATAATCACTAGGAAAAGGGCCAGTGAGATAGCTCAGCAGACTAAAGCACCTGCTTAGGCAAGCTTAGGCAAGTGCAGGGACTACAGTTCAATCCCCAGCACCACATACAGCACCAGCCCTGCCCCCAGGGTGGGCTGAGCCCTCCAGAGTTGTAGTGGTGCATGCCTGTAATCCCAGCCCTGGGGAGGCTGAAAGCAGCAGGCTCACCACAAGTCTGAGCTGCACAGTGAGACCGTGCAGCAACCAAATACATTAAAGAAAAAAAAAAAATCACTAGGAAAAAGTGAACAATCATTTCATTAAGTTAAACTGAAAACTTCAGTTTTGTAAGGATTGTCCACTGAGTTTTTATTCAGCTTCTCTCACGGAGAATTTTGGGTGCATAGCACAGTTAAGCAGCATAGGACAAACAGAATTTCTCCAGGGATGTTGGTCCTAGTCTTTACCCTGCTATAAGACCCTGGGAGCTTAACACAGACGTAACAGGGACAAAACTTGTATGCCTTCCTGCCAGGTGGCTTGACCTACCAAGCGGCACATGCATGACTGTCCTATCAGGGAACCTGTACCACGGGGGTGGGAGGGATAGAACTGGTAGTCATGCATGGACAGTCATGAATGTACCACCAGTGTTTCAAACCACCTGAGGGGAACCACCATGCATGTACCACCAGTGACTCAAGCTGGCAGAACATTCCTGGTTCCTTTGCCTAAAACAGTGGAGAAATGTAGTCAAATGACAGAGGGAAAACATATTCTTCCTCCCCCTTATATCAAACAAAGCTTCCTTTATTCCAAGGAGCTGATTAACAGGGATCACTTAGGACTTGCTCACTATGGGTAGTCTCAAAGGCACTACAATCGTCTTCTTTCTAAGAATTATAAAGTAGCTCCCTTGCCCATATTTTCTGACATTTCCTTTAAAAACAAGATTGTCACTACCTGCTTTTCACCACAGGAATCTAAGGTAATGTGACTACTGTTTAAAGTTACAGTATAGGGGCCAGGGAGATAGCTCAGTAGAATAAGTGTCTGCCTGACAAGCACAGGATCCTGAGTTCAATCCCCAGTACCGCAAAATAAATAAATAAATAAATAAATAAATAAATAAATAAATAAAGTCACAGCAGAAAACATCCTTAATCCTCAGGAAAAATACCATCCTTGTCTTGCTTTCATTGTACTGAGGATTAAACCTAGCACCTCATGCATGCTAAGCAAGCATTCTATACTGAGGTACATTCCCAGTCCTAGAAGTGCACTTCTTAAATGCCAGAATTCTAGAAGCCAGAATGAACACTTGGTTTCTAGACTGAGTTCTACATTCAAGTGCAATCATCTCATTAGTTTTTAGAAGAACAAAATTTCATACTTTTTTTAATAAGACATACAAGATGTGGACTTCTGTCTAATGGGACTTCATCTGTTCAGGCCTTGCTAGAAGGACTAATAACTGTGCATTATCATATGCTCTCACTGAAGCTTACAGGATTTATTGGTAAAAAGGCAATAAAGAGAAATTTTCAAGTGTGTGGAAATAGAAAGTTGGTGGGGATAAGGATTTCTCTCACTATCTGAGAAGAAATCCTCACTGGGTTCCCTGCCCACTTGGACTCTCCTGGGCGTGTGGACATGGCACACGCAATATCCCCAGCCAAGGAAACCAACAAAGTGCTTACCCAGCAGCTTGGACTGTTCCAGGGCTTTCCCGAAGCTCTTCCATATTCAAAGTGAGTCAGCATATCCTAAACTCGCCTTCCTCACTTAACCACAGGACAGATGCTGAAAGTAAATTATCTATTTACTGAGATCAGAATGAATAACAGGAGCACCAACATCTTATTTCAATGATTATGACTTGTCAGAAAATCAAAATATTTTCATTGGTAACTTTTACAGGAGCTGTTTCTAAAAGGCAACAAGAATATCTACTGCACTATTCAAGTGCTAAGAGTCCAAGCAAACGTAGAGATAAACTCATAAGAAATGACATTTCAAGGGGAAAAAGAGAAGCAAAGAATTCCCTTTGAGTAGTTTAACCAAAGGAACTTGTTGGTAGGTGTTTCATCAGCAAATTAAGCTAAGATTGCATTTCATTTTCTCCAGAAAAAAATATTCACACTAAATCCATTTGTTAAAATTAGTGATATATTTTAGCACCAACTTCAAGGCAATTCTAAAGCCTAGAAAGATCATATAAGAGTTGATTTTCACCAAATGTTGAATTCTCAAGCATGTCCTCAGAATATACATTTGTCTTCTCTGTCCAGCTCTGAGTTCTACTGGCCCAATTACAGGAACTAACCAAGAGATGGTTTTCATTCATGCAAGCAATGTTTATTAAAAACCCACTCTATACAAGGCACTGGGCCAGCAGGTTACTCCCTGAAAAGAGATACAATCCCTGCCAGCCAGGAGCTCATAGGCTAACAGATGAGAGATATCAGACACAAGCGAGAATACCAGAGCACACCAGCAATCCCGAAGAATGAGCTAAGGCATTCAACACAAGCCCTCAGCATTTCTAACCAAATGCAAGCTCAGGACAAATTTTTAACTGAAAAATAACTAAACAAGACAGTCCTGTTTCATGTTTGCCACGTGAGCCTTGGCTGAAATGCCTGAGGTGAACACAATCATCCGCAATAGCAGCAGGACACCCTGTTTCACTTATGTACATGGAAACGGTGCTTTGTTGTCAAAGTCAGACTTTGCTTTTGGATGTTTGCATCGTGTTCAATACTTACTTTTCTCCCATGTAAGTGAGATGTTCTACTGAACCAAACACACTGTCAAGAACTGTCACCTCACAAATAAAGATGCTTTATACTGAATCCCAGTAACTTAACTAATTTTCAAAACTTGAAAATTTACAAGCAGGGCTGGTGAGATGGCTCAGTGGTCTAAAGCACCTACTTAGAACAAAACAAGCTTAGCAAAGCACAGGGTCCGCGGTTCAATCCCCAGCACCACATGCCAGCCAGCCCCGCCCCCTGGTGGGCTGAGCTGGCCACACACACACACACACACACACACACACATAAATAAATAAAATTTTAAAAAAAAAGAAAATTTACAAGCATATTTTTATTACTATACATTTTAAGATCCGTTTTATATAATATAGCCATGGTCACTAAATACCGAACAACTACTCTACATTGAGACTTTTCACCATAATTTCTTGTCCTCTCCCCATACAACCCAGCATGGCACTATGGGCCCTATTTCACAGATAGGGAAACCGAGCACCCAAAAGTTAAGGAAGTTGCCCAGCACGATGCAGCTAGTTAGCACGAAGTGAGGAACAGAACTTTTCCTGGTGTATTACATGACAAGTTAACGCATTCTCTCACGAATCCCAAATTGGGCACAAGTTTCTCACCTCCGGGCCACATGCTGTAGTTATCCACTATGCAGCATTGTAATCCTGATAAATGCAGTTAACGCTTTTCAGCAATTGGAATCCAGCAAAAGATCCAGGTAGAGTGAAATGTCAGACTAGTAAAATAAAGTGTGCAACAACCACAGGAGGTGCCTGGAGGACGTGTGACTATGTAGTCTTTGCTCAGCCTGGTAAACTATCAGGCAGCACGGGCCATTCTTGGCTATGTGAAACTTTTCCCCAAATGGAAAATTATGTTGGGAAAAGAGGGTCTGGGAACTCCTAAAGGAACGCTGAGTCGGGACAGCTTGTGCTTTCTGTTTTGTTCCAGCTTCACTGGAGCTGGTCCTATAGAAGTGTCACCTAATCACAGTGCCAAGGTCGCCTGCTCCTCGATTTGAGCTAGCACAAGCATTTCAGCACATGCCATCTGGCAAATCTCCATCACTAATATGATGTCAGTTTGCAAAGCGTGGAAAGAGAATCTGACTATAACCCTGGAAACCTAAAGTGAAATATGTATATGGATCGAAGGCTCCTGAGCCAGCCTCCTAAAAGCTTTTCTGTCGTTTATCCAAGGCCACAACTACTGGAGACCTCCGAAGCACCCAGCAAATGCTTCCACTCCAAACTACAGACTGAACTAAGCTGACATCCGCCTCAGGGCTTAGGGGCAGCCTTTCCCCCCTAATGCAGAGTCTAACATATAACACATGTGTTAGGACATTCGCTGGGCACTAACATGCTCTCCCTTAAGAAGAAACCTGTGACAGAGCTTGGGGACTGCCTGCTGCCATTTGGCCTCCTACTGGTTTCTTAACACGCATGTGATTGATCCTGGTACTCAGGAAAGAGAACTTCTGACCTTGAGCGTGCGCGCTAAATAAATTACCTCAGAACGAAAGTGGTGAGATCTCAGAACAGCATCTAGGGAGAAAAGAGAAAAGGAGATTGCGTTTAACTCCTTGTTCTTCAGCCCACCGAGTTCCTGACAACTTGCCTAGTCCCAGGCCCAGGCCACAGCAGGCGGGCAGGGGTGGGGTGGGGGCTGGACCACGGGTCTCTAAGGGATCTCTCCGCGGGAAGTTTCGGGCAAAGTTGTGGGAGCCAGGGCTCCAAATCCCCACGCCTTCCTTTCTCGCCTCAAAGCCCAGGCGAAAGATGGGAGACGCGAGGCTGCTGCAGCCGCGGACTCCAGCTGCCCTCAGGATGATGGCAGTGACCCCAAAAACGGTTCCTCCCTCCCAGGCCTCGGCCTCGAAATCCCGGTCCGGAGGGGGAGTGAGGGCCACGGGCCGGGCGCCGCTCGGGTGGGCACAGGCTCCGCACTCGCCGCAGACCGCTCTGGCGGGCTTACCCCGGCTCCTCGAGCGCCCCGAGAAGACCGATCTCATCGGATGCTTCCCTTTCTGGAGCTTGCGGTGCCAGCAGCAGCAGAAGATGATGGTGGCAATGGTGCCCAGCAGGAGCAGCAGGAGGAAGAGGGCGCACTGGATGCTGTAGGGTCTCAGAAGCACGAGGAAGGCGGCGGCGATCATGGTGCGGGCGGCGCGGCGCGGGCTCGGGCACCCGCGGGGCGCAGCGGGGCTCAGCGCGTGCTGCCCGG
>NW_004524577.1:11830612-11843593 GCF_000260255.1 Octodon degus
TCCCCGGGAAGGGGCCGCTCCGCGCCTGAGCGCCCAGGGGAGCCGGCCCGGGCTGCGGACCCGGACCCGGAGCTCTCGGCGCCAGGAATCGCGCACCCCAGCCCCGCGCCCGGGCACCTGGCCCGCGGAGTGCTCTTGTAGGGAGGGGCGTCCTTTGAGACGTGGGGACCTGGCGGGTGGAGGAAGTGGGGTCGGGTGCCCGCGTTTCAGGAGAAATCGTATAGCCGTGCTGTGCTCCATCGCGCCCTCCGCTGCTGCCCACTCCGCCCCGCGTTTCTCCTGCAGCGAAGCGCCGTAGCGATGGGCGCGGGTGCAGGGCCCACGCGGGGTGGGAGAGCCCGGGGAGCCCCTCGGCAGGCCGCACACCCGCCAGGCGGGAGCTGCGCTGCGGCGGGCGCTCTGCGGCCTCGGCCGGGCTCGGTGGGCCGCGCAGCGCTGGGGTCCAGCTGGGGAGTACGATGGCTCTGCTTCCTTTACTTAAGAAAAGTGCAGTTGTAGTAACAGTACACTACTGCATTTGGGAAGTTTCTAATAATTAGGTTGGATTGATTTCTGGTGTATTTAAGAAGCTAAGAAACACACACACACACACACACACACACACACACACCAATTTGTAAAATTCTTAAAAGCAGTGAGAGAATTAATCCGAATAGGTTTACATGTCTATAGGGAATCTCAAAATCAGTTTTGTTTTCTAACTACCCAAATCCCACTACATGGGTCTGAATAAGAGCTTAACCCATGATGTTCCTTCTCAAAGCCGGTGACAGTACTGGTGCTCGAAGCAACTCCGAAAGGTCCCCAAAGCAGTCTCCGAGGCCAGAGCTGTGCACTGACGGGGAAGACGGCGGCTAGGACTTCTTACTGCAGCTAGCTTGCTCAAACTTGACGTCGTTGGTGCTGCACGTTGCCTCTCGCTGGCTGAGGCGTGGGGTGGGAGGTGAAAGGGGCCTGCGGGCGGGCGGTGTGGTCCTCGTCCCCCACTGCGCGCCGGGCGGGGCTGCGCAGCTCTGGCGCCAGGAAGGGCAGGCGGCGCCGCATCACATGCACACAGCTAAAGGTTTCCCGCTACCGCAGCCCACTGCAGTGAGGAGCTGGATTCCTGTCCATTATGCAGGGGTTGTTGAAGAAAATCCTCACCAGTCTGCAATGTGTGGCCTGGGAGAAACCACTCAATTTGCGCGTGGTGCAGTAATAATCAACGTCGGGCAAACATCAGCTGGACATAACTAGTGAAATTTGGGGAAGTCATATTTTTTACTTCTCGATTAAACTGGCTAAAATTTGTAGGTGAACTGAAATGGTTTAGGTAACCTTGAACTGAAACAAGTCCAAGACTACAGACATAGCGTTGTAGCCAATTTGCCCGGAATTCTGCAGTTTTTTTTTTAACAATAAAAAGCTACTAAGTAGCAGTCACAGTTCCCTGAGCTATAACTTTGACTCAGTTATCATCCTGAGCCTTGGCCCAGGCATTTATAAATTCCAAATGCTCACAGAACTGCATTTATTTCTGTTGGCAGCAGATGCTTAGCTACCAGGCAGTAGGACTCTAGGTTCTGCTTGTATGCATCAATTTCTCCTTTTTGTGTCAGGTACCCCAAGAGTAACAATAACAAACAAACCAAATCTTTGGGAGAATTGAAATTTGGTTCTACTGGTTTTCTGGTGTACTTCTAATTTATCATTTTCTTTTCCAAATAATGGTGTGTTGTTAACTGTTTTTTTCTGTGTATGTAGTGCCTGATGCATTGTGGAATCAATAAATATTTAATCAGCCCACGGGTCCTTTTTGGAAGTTAATTTAGTTGAATTTGTAGCTTTTTTCTTAATGTTTTAAAAAATGTTTTATTTGTTTATCGGACTCATAGTGACCATCCTGTCTCAGCCTCTCCAGTGCTGGAATTAAAGGCTTGTGTAATTAGAACCCTAGCCCGTTCTGCTGGCCCATTCAGTGGCTGGCAGAGTGAGTGATCCTGGTTTCTGGGGCCAGCACAACATGTGGTACCAGGATTGAACCCGAGTACTTACACTTGCCAGGCAGGCACTTAGACCACTGAGCTATATCCCCAGCCTGTAGTTTTTTTTCTTTTTTTTTTTTTTCTTCCAGAAATAATTTGTACCTTTTTCATTTTTTTTTAATTTTTATTTGTGTGTGTGTGTGTGTGTGTGTGTGTGTGTGGCCAGCTCAGCCCACCAGGGGGCGAGGCTGGCTGGCATGTGGTGCTGGGGGATTGAACCGTGGTCCCTGTGCTTTGCTAAGCTTGTTCTAAGTAGGTGCTTTAGACCACTGAGCCATCTCACCAGCCCACCTTTTTCATTTTTTTTGTAAAAGCTACAACATTTAAAGTTTAAGGATAGGAGGCTGGTGAGATGGCTCAGCAGAGTGGGCCAGAGTTCAATCCCTGACACACATGCCACATCAGCCCTGCCACCTGGACATGCTGAGCCAGCGATGGAGTCTGGGTGTGGTCACGCACGCCTATAATCCCAGCACTAGGGAGGCTGAAAACAGGAGACTCACTAGTAGGAGTCCCAAGCTGCGTAGTGAGACCCTGCACACACACACACACACACACACACACACCCCTCTAAAGTAGGGATAGGTATTAAAAGAGATGGTCTATAACCTTAATCTCTCATACCATGAAATAAAAACCCTGATAGAAGAGTGCGTATAATTTATATACTGAGTGCTCATTTCGGCAGTTTATATACTAAAATTGAAAGGTGAAGGAGTTCTAGCATCTCAAAAAATCCACATCACCTCATGTAATCTTAGAATTCTGGTGATTTCCAGCCACTAGAATCAAGAATACCATAATATGGATGAATTGCTATTTTTTTCTTTTTTAATATTTGAATTGGAGGGGAAAAACAATTGTTGTTTTCAGTAACATCAAGTATTATTTTCAGAAAATATACTTGGGGGAAGGACTTTGTATTCATTTTACCATCATAAAAATATTGAACATAATTGAAAGAAATCATCATAACAAGATATTTCCAATAGAGGCATTTTAGATTGTTCATTCAACATTTAGAAATTTTAAATTGTAAAACTAAGATTTGTCATCCTATGGATTTGCCAGGCTGCAGAATCCATGGTACTGCTGTGAAGAAATTCTTTGTCTGTGAATCTTACAGAGTTTTTTTCAGCAGTCTGCTGAGATTCGGGGCTTAGTAACGTCAATATAATTGATTTCATCTGCTCTATAATGTGTTACTGACAGGTTTAGGGAAGTATTTACCATTCATAACCAAATAGAATTCACTAGATAGTTTCCACTGATTCGTCATGTGGCAAAATACAGTCACTTGGCCAGAAAATGTAGTCATAGTTGTATGAACTGCCGCCAGTGGAGAATGTAAGAGCTATTCATAAATCAAATTATAAAGCTCCTAGAGTTATAAATCACTGAGAAGTATTGTTCATTAGTATTCAGAAAGGGTAAAATACTCCCACCACTTCTAAGATTGTGCAATTTACAAAGTAAGTGTGAAAGCTGAAAGTATTGTCTTCTAGACTCAAAATGAAAGTTACCATATAAATGAGAAGCAAGCCTATGGGCTTAAATGACAAAAAGTAAGTTTTATAGTTGTTTCATAAGTATGTTATGAGATGAATAAAACCTTGTTTAGTATCTACAAATGAAATGTTAGTGTATCTTGATAAAAGGAAATCTACATTGACTAGCTATGTTTCTTACAATAATTTTTTTGTGATTTAGGACTTTTGCTTTAAATACTTTATTCTCACAGGTTTGTATGCTGATGTTTTCAAGCCTTCATAACCTGAAAGAATAATAGCGCTAAGGAAGCAGAAGCACCAAATGTACTAAGAACAGAAAATTGAGATGAGTAACTGATGATTTGTTTTTAAAAAAATTTCAAAAACATGTAGTTCTAGAGGTTTGAGAAATTATCCCAGTGTAACTACATCTCATGAATCTAGAAACACAAAGAAAAATGTATGTCTTTTTTTTTTTTGCTTTGAACCCTTTATTCTTTTTTTCCATAATTTTATTGATAAATAGCAATGAGACAGTTTCAAATCAAATTGGTAGGACAGTTTCAATAATTAACACATTGCATACATTCTTCCTAGTGGTTAATTGCTGTACCAGATGCGGACTTGATATCCTGTTTACAAACACCATTAGAACAAATCGCTCTATTCATTAAGAGAATGTAACTATATATCTATCCTAACCACTTTGAATACACAGATACAAAATGAACATTCTGTATCCCCTTTTTTTTGTTAAGTTCCGTTATTTGAATATTATAGGTGCGTTAACTCAGCAAAATAATCCAAAAGTGTTCAGTAGTCCATAATAGTATTGGGTCTTCCGCTTCACTGGCAATGTCAGAAATTGTTGACCTGAGTCCCCCACAGCTCAACATAACAGCATGGCTTTACTTCTTATATTTCATTTTTATACGTTTCTGCTGGGTGGTTAAGACCAAGGTAAAGCAGGACCTATGCAACAAGAGTTGTAGCTTTTGAGTTTGATAAGGTCAGTGAAATCTCTTCAGGATTTATCCTGAGATCCTGTACCTCAGATTGTTTGTCAGTGTCAGCCATGTGGATGAGTCACGGCCATTGCTTGGCCAGTGTACTCTCTGTGAAAGCTTGAGAGAATGTTTTAATAAGGATTTTTTTTTTCTCTCCGAATGCCTTCAGGACAGGTTTGGCTGGCTTGAGTTGTGGGGATCGAGCCTCAGCAACCTGAGCCTGACTGCTTTGTTGAAGCAGCCACTTAAAGAACTGAGCTAAGGGGCAGGCCCCCAGAAAAATGTATTTCAAAATGTCTTTGTAGGCCAGGGAGATAGCTCTCAGCCCCTACCTGGCAAGGCCAAGGACCCGGGTTTGATCCTCGGCACCACGTGCCATGCCAACCCTGGAACTCTGGCCCTTCCTGCTGGCCACTGAAACCAGGTGAAATGGCACAAGCCTGTAATCCCAGTGCTGTGGAGGCTGAGACAGGAGGACTCACTATGAGTCCGAGCTGTGCAGCAAGACCCTGTACCAAATAAATAAATAAATAAGATTTAAAGTCTTTTTTAAAAATGTCTTTGTAGCCTGAAATACTTTGTGGAGTGCAACAGAGAAAGCACAAGCAAACACACTGAACCAGAAATATAGTGGAGTTTATAGTACAAAGAAGAAAGCCAAAAACCTAAGTTCTGAGTCCTAAACCTGGAATTAATCCATAGATGAATTTCTAGGGACCTGAAATTATATACACATCTATGTCTCTCTCTCTCTCTCTCTCTTTTTTTTTTTTTTTTTTTTTTGGTGGAACCGGGGATTGAACTCAGGCCCTTGCGCTTGCCAGGGAAGCACTTATTCCACTGAGCCATCTCCCCGGCCCTCTGTCTCTCTTAAGGAAGGTGATCCATGACTTTCTGAGGTTCTTGGTGAGTTAATGCCTGCCCTCAAAATGAGAAGAAGCATGTGAATTGTATAAATCTGCACCAGTACTCAGCCTTCCAAATGCACTTTTCTCTGTCCATCAACATTGGCATCAGCTCAGGGTCCCAGGACTAGAAGCGGCGTCTCGGGCACTGTCAGTCCAGGGCAGTGATAGTGAACCTTTTAGAGCTCTCAGTGCTACGCACAGCGCACTGCAGCCCGAGTGCCGTAGGTCCCCTCCACATGTCTAGGGAGAGCAAAGAATTTTCTTCTCTTAACCTACAGACAGTCAGGGAAGTCTCCAAATGCAGGGGAAGGCTGCTCACCCCAGGACTGAGTGCAGTGGTGTGCTAGAGATTTCTTTGCCCTCCAGCATCTTTAAGGCTATCAGGGGAGAGTTGGGTGAGTTCCTAAAGTAATTCCTGCTGGCTTGTCAGTGCTGATCTCGAACGGAAAGACTGAACGAACTACTTGGTTCCAAGTTACAGCCTTCTCTCTGGGAAGAAGTGCCAGATTTCCTCCAAGCAATTCAGTGTAGCAGTTTTATTGAGATAATAGAGTGGATCAGGCCATCCAGAGCCAACAGCACTGGCCCTAAAACCTAGTCTTGTATTCAGAGCACAAAGATTACCATAGCCTTAAAGCCTAAAAGAGGGACAGGAGGAGGTATGAGGCTCCAGAAACTATGGCACCACTTTCTTTTCTCCTCCCTCTCATGCTCCTTCTCCTTCTGCTTCTCCTCCTCCCTTTCTTCACCCTCTGACTGTCACAGGATGACCCAGGCACTAACACCTTCACACTAGACATCCTGGCCTCTGTGTCTATGAGCCAACCAATTCATTATTAATTAGTCACTCTTTAGTATTTGGTTATAGCAGCACAGAGTGGACTAAAAACTGCCTGGTATCCTGTAGACCTCAGCTCCTCCCTACCACCCTAGGACACCAGGTGTCAGCCTCACGGGATTTCTTAAAGCCCTGCCCTGCGGTTATAAACCAGCCTCTGATGCCTGCTAGGTTAGATCTAGCCTTAAGTGAGGAAAATCTGGTCCTCTTACCTTCAGTTAAACATAAAAATGTAGGGGCTGGAGAGATGGCTCAGTGGTCTAAAGCACCTACTTGGAACGAACTTGGCAAAGCACAGGGACCGCGGTTCGATCCCCCAGCACCACATGCCAGCCAACCCCGCCCCCGGTGGGCTGAGCTGGCCACACACACACACACACACACACACACACACTAAATAAATGTTAAAAAAAAAAAAAAAAAAAAAAAACCATAGCCAGGCAGGAGGTCACACCTGGAATCCCATCACTCTGAGACACTGAGGCAGGAGGGTCAAAAGTTCAAGGCCAGTCTGAGTACTGTAGCAACTTGGGGACCCTTCTCAAAATAAAACATAAAATAGGCTTGAGATGTAGCTCAGTGTGAAAGCTCAGGGTTCAATTCTAGTTACCAAAAACATGACTATTAATAAATTAATGTGCTGTTACTATACCTAAGAAGTGAACTCACAGGAGTGCTGTGATCCCCATTTTACAGACAGAAAAACAGACATGAAAAGGCTATGGGGGTAGTAAGTATTGAAGCCAGGCTAGGGATTCAGATAGTTTGGCCCTAGTGCCTGTGCTTGTAACCATTCACGTGACTCTGCTTCACCATCTAGTATGTTCAGAAATATAGATTTAGCCTGAAAGACCATCTGAAACTACCAACGTAGAAAAACTATACCCCAAGAAGTTAACCATTCAGCTTTCTATCCGCATAGAAGGTTTGCCCAGGGTTTGGATGGCCACCAACCGTTGCAGCAACTTCTGTGCCATGGACTTCAAAGCTCACAACGTTGTCCCAAGTTGTGGCTGCGGGAGAGCCTCCTGCTTCTCTCAGCCTCTGACTCTAACCGTGAGGATTAGGTCTCATGCCTTGGACTCACTGTGCCTATTGGTCCTCCTTCCTTGCTTTTCTATGACTTCCTGGATGCCAGCACAAATACCTCCAGGGCACCTGCTTGGGCTCCTTCTGGTAATCAGTAGCCATTCCTCAGTAACTGAGGAAGTTCCAGGAATCCCTCTCTTGAAACCCAAATCCATGAGTGCTCAAGTCCCTTACATACAGTGGTACAGTATTTGCATATGACCTACACATACCCTCCTGTATGCTTTGACTCATCTTGTGGCTACTTGTAATACTTAGTACAATGTGAATGCCAAGTGAATAGGTGGTTAGGGAACAGACATCTGTGCATGCTTACTATGGACATTAATTTTTCCCCAGACATTGTTTAGTTTAATCACCAATGTAGAATCCATGGATGGAGAGGGCAAGCTGTACTTTTATTCTCCTTTTCTACTTAGTTTCCTGGTTCTGGCTTAACCCCAGGGCTGCCTAACCCCAAGCTTGCTAATACCTGGGACAGAAGCAGTGTCTGATGTTCACTTCCATTTTCATTACTCTATGATAAATGTATTGATAGCAATAAATATATGTGAATACATTTTTGTAAATGACCTCCCTATACATATAGGGAAATTACTTGATAAAATATATAGTGAAGCTGATTGTTGTATTTTTCAAAGTTTAATGTTGCTTCAAGGTGGTTTGAAAGACTATTAGAGTAGGAGGAATGATTGGTAAGGAATTAAAAGAGAAAAACCACTTAAGATGATTTATGAAGTAAGTTGTCTATAATGTGCGACTCGGCTTATTAATCATGTTTAGACCTAAACTTTTGAGATCATGAAAGTGAAAAATTAATGAACATATTGGAAACGGTACCCAGTTAATTCATTAACATGTGATATTAAAACAGGGTATAATGGGATAGATATCTCAAAGAAAAATCCACTTGTCTTTTCTTGTATAATTGAGTAGATAAATTAATACTTGAAAATTGAATTACTCCTTTTTATGCATGCACATTGATTCTGGGATCAGAGTTATTATACTTTGTGAATTTTAAAAATTGGCCTAAAAGTTATTAAAGTTGTAGAATGCACTTAAAGCAAAAAAAGCATTAATGAACTGATCTTACTCTCATCGTGAATGAGCTATTCCACACTAATCAGAAACAGGTGACGTGACAAGTGTTTTTCTAAGCCTTAGAGCTATTCTATCATGGAACCAGTAATTGATGTTACTCTTCTCTATGCTTAACTCTGCACCTACTTTTGATAAATTAAGGAGAAAGCAGGTAAGTGTTGGAGGGACAGAGAGTAACAGAAGAATAGTGAGGGAAAACATGCTAACAAAACAAACCTTCAGATGGCTTTACCCATGGCTGCTGGCTTTCTGTTGACAGGTAATGGAGATGAGTGGCCTTGGGGGCGGGGGGGAGTTAAGATTGCTGCCCCCAACCCCAGCATCTGGTTTCTGCATCATTATCTCTCTGTGATAGAAGTCACCGTCATCGTCAGATCAAGGTGAAAGTTAACCAGATACACTGCCTAAACAAGAGAAGAAAAAGGTTATTTATTTCTTAGTTCTCTTGCCAGGTCAGCAGCAACAGAGAGACTCTGTTTCAAATGATGATGCTCTGTGTAAGGCCAGTGACGCTAGGAAAACCAGTGGTGTTGATCCAGTGACAGAGGTCAAATTAGAAACACTAACCCTAACCAATGCAGTACTACTCCAGTAAACAGACTCCAGTGTAGTCAGGGCACAATGTCAGTATCAGACGTCCATAGGAGACAACACGTGAGAGTTCTGGCAACAGAAGGAATCTACTGGTTGGAATAAATAGGCACCCAAGCATGAGGAGCCAAATTAATCCCCTTACTGGATAATGGTTGTACACATGACAAGACGTGAGAGCACCATGTACTCATAAAATTAGCTTCAACAAAAGGACAGTCATAAACACTTGCCAGAAAAATTTGCTTTGCTTTTCCTTTCCTGTCATGAAAAGCTTAAAATGGTGCAGATTTACCAATAGAGTGAAGAGACAGCCCACAATGTGAGACAAATGTTTGGTACCTGTTCCTCACACAAAAGATTACTGTCAAGAACATATAAAAGTTCAATCCTGGACACCACATGCTGTACCGGCCGTGTCCCTGGGCACACTGAGCCATCTACCGAGACCAACTCTGGTGGCACATGTCTGTAATCCCAGCGTGGGGGAGGCTGAAAACAGGAGGATCACCAGGAACACTACAAGTTCAAGCTGCATAGTGAGACCCTGTACCAATGAGAGAGAGAGAGAGAGAGAGAGAGAGAGAGAGAGAGAGAGAGAGAGAGAGAGAAGAAAGAAAGAAAGAAAGAAAGAAAGAAAGAAAGAAAGAAAGAAAGAAAGAAAGGAAAAGAACATACAAAGAGCTAAAAAATATAAGACCTTAGGCTAACCAGATAGCTCAGTGGATTAAAGCTCCTGGTTAGGCAGACACAGGCACTGGGTTTCGAGTCAGGATGCCATACCAGCCCTTTCCTTGGAGCACACTAAGACAGCAATTTAGACTGGGCGTGGTGGCACGAGCCTATAATCTCAGCACTTGGGAGGCTGAAAAACAGGAGGATCACTACGAGTCCAATCTCTGTAGTGAGACCCTGTAGACCCTGTACTAAATACACACACAGAGAGAGAGAGAGAGAGAGAGAGAGAGAGAGAGAGAGAGAGAGCCCAAATTTAAAGACCAAATCCAAAAATGGGCATCTGAGATGAATACAAATTTCTCCAATGAAGAAATACAAACAGCAAATGGATATATGAAAAAATGTTCAACATCACTGGTCATTTGAGAGATACAAATTAAAATAGCACTGAGATTCCACCTCATCCTGATAGAACAGCTGTCATCAAGAAATCAGCCAATAACAGATGCTTGAGGGTGTGAAGACTCCTTGGTGTCTCGGGTACCCTTGGGGAGAAAGCAAGAATGACTCCCAACGTCTTTCCCTTTTCTGTTTTTTTTTTTTTTTTGTGAAATGATGGGTGCTCCCTGGCAGTTGGAGAAGCTATATTTGGAGAACTCTTTAGAAGACCTTTTCACTCTAGCTGCTAACCCAAAGATTTTGGTACCTCTATACAACAATTCAACCCTAAATATGCCAATAATCTATAACAGTAGTAAGTTATCAGTGCAGCTGGAATATTGTTATGGCATTGCTTTTTCACATCTCGTGGTTATACATTTCTGCTGGGTGGTTAAGACCAAGGCAAGAACTGTATAAATAAAAATTAACTTTTTGCTATCTCACAAGGTCAGTTAAACCTTCTCAGGATTTCCCTTGGAACCAAGTATATTACCTCTTAGATCTTCTTCGTCAATGTCAGCCTTCTGGATGAGTCACGGCCATCATTTGACCAAGTTGGTTTTTAAGAAAGCTTGAGAATTTTTTCCTTCTAAATGACACTCCTGAGGCGTACTATACATCACTGATCACTTTTCCCTGTTGGCCCATAATCTCCTTGATCAGACAATTAGAGACTCAGCTGAGTTACAAGATGTCACAGCAGAGGTTCTCTTATGTCCTGAGTCCTCATAAACCTTTGTGGGCTAGGGCCAAATTATTGGCTATCCTTTTAGCCCATCTATATTTTTGATTTTTGGTCTCCAAACCTCAGTTGTTAAACATCTAGAAGAGAAGCTTGATGACCTGTTATTTTCTAAAAACCATCGATATTCTAATATTTAAATCCTTTGAAGTTACTCTTCTCTTATTAATGGGACAAAATACTCAACACCCAGTATTAAAGAAGGAAACATTTATTTAACTATTTAACTCACACTTAGTACAAATTTCAGTCCATCCCTAGCTGGCTCCAAGGCAGCGTGGTGCATGGCACAGAGCAACCTTTCATGGTGGATGCAAAGAACAGAGAGGGAAGGGGGTGGCAGCAGCTCCAGCAGCTAGCTGGCCTCTCTCCCCTCCTTACACTGTACTGCAGATTCCCTGCCCCGGGGTGAGTGCAGCACCCACAATAATCAATCACAAACTCCAGAAGCTGCTCCATGACAGCATGAGGCTTTGGGGGGACAACTAGACACAAACTGTAACATCCCTATAGGATGTTAATAGATGACATTACATATTTTCACAGAGAAATTTAGAAATTAAAACCATACATAGCTTTGAAGCATGACAATCCTGAAGACATTTTGTAAGAAACTTAAATTTTCATTTTGACATGACATACCCATTTTAACCAATCATCTCTATGTGATACATAAGCTTTTACTTATTTGTCATTCTTTAATGGGATGTACATGACAAGTTTTTTTTTTTTTTCTTAAAGGCAGAGATCTGAATCTGAAAGGAACATTGTGATTGTGATTCCTTATCACACTAAGGAATCTTGGTTTTATATTTTGGAAGACTTGTACATCTAGAATCATGAATACATGTAATACACCATGAGATTCATAACAATGAATTACCACACACATGCACAAACCTTTTTTAAAAATTTAGTTTCATATCGAGAATGTTTTGCCTTTTGGCCAGAACCACCATCTTCCAGTAATTTGCCAAAATGGCTAACACAAAGGGCAAAAGGAAGGGAAGCCAGTATATATTCTCCAGGTCTTATAGGAAACCTGGGGTTGTTCCTTTGGCCACATACATGTGAATCTACAAAAAAGGTGACATTGTAGACATCAAGGAAATGGACACTGTGCAAAAAGGAATGCCTCACAAATTATGGCAAAACAGGAAGAGTCTACAATGAGTCTACCCAGCATGCTGTTGGCATTGTTGTAAACAAGCAAGTTAAGGCAAGATACTTGCCTAGAGGATTAATGTGCGTATTGAGCATATTAAACACTCAAAAAATCGTGATAGCTTCCTGAAACGTGTCAAGGAAAATGATCAGAAAAAGAAGAAAGCCAAAGAGAAAGGCACCTGGGTTCAGCTGAAGTGCCAGCCTGCCCCTCCCAGAGAAGCACACTTTGTGGGGGTCAATGGAAAGGAACCTGAGTTGTTGGAATCCATTCCCTATGAATTTATGGCATAAACTGGGGGTGTTGCTCTGCCATTCAGTACCTAATTGGCAGCTTAAATATTCTAGGTCCTATGTAAAAATAAAATCATCCTGTGTTGTAAGGGTGGTTTTCTTGTTGAACACGTATGTGGAGCCTTCTTACCTCAGAAATATTTACAGTAGATATTCACTGTTCACTGTACCTAGTAGTTGTGTCTAGTCTTTACTCTTCAGTGTTTTTCTTGCTGAAAGATATTGCTGAGGTATTGTACAGGTGTATGCCCAAATACTCAGATATTTATAAAATATTTATATTGGCTTGAAGATCCTGTAAATCATCATGAGGAAAAGATGTATGAAAATAAATGGAAGTTAGGGGCTGGGGAGATGGCTCAGTAGAATAAACGCTTCCCTGGCAAGCGCAAGGGCCCAAGTTCAACCCCCAGTTCTACTAAATAAATGAATAAATAAAATAAATGGAAGTCACTTCAGAAAGAGAATATTTTATAAGAAGAGCTTATTGTAATTTTTTTAAAAAAGCAAACTTTATCTTTTAACCAATGACCAAATTATTGGAGTGTCTCTCAAGAGACTATTGAGATTCTTGGGGGCTCCTTATTAATGAACAAAGGAGGATGTATATA
>NW_004524577.1:11843718-11846649 GCF_000260255.1 Octodon degus
CTGTGCTTTGCTAAGCTTGTTCTAAGTAGGTGCTTTAGACCACTGAGCCATCTCACCAGCCCCTATATATATAATTTTATCTTAAGAATATTGTTAACTTTTAGTTCAGTTATCTCTATCACTTATTTATTTTTTAAAAATCATTTATTTATTTGGTACAGGGTTTGTTACATACAAAGCTCTAACTCATAGTAATCCTCCTGTGTCATCCTCCCCAGCACCGGGATTACAAGCATGCACCACCAGGCCAGTTTCATTGGCCAACACAGCACACCCAAGTTCCAGGGCCAGCACAGTATGCAATACCAGAGATCAAAGCCAGGTCCTTGAGCTTTCCAGGCAGATGCTTAGACCACCTACCTATTTCCCCAGCCCATCTGTCATCTATTTAGACCTTAGACTTCCATTTTATGGGTTTCTTCAATAGGCCCCAGGTCAGATCTAGCCTCATGATTGTCAGCTTCTCCAGATCTGACTAACCTAACAGCACACTCTGGTATCCAAATACCCTGCTCAGCATTCTGTGGAAAAAATACAAGCACATCCTCTACCCTAGATTGGCTTTTTTGCTTTACCTTCATGAATTATCTTTTTGTTGCTGTACCTCCATTTTTGTAAAATTTTAAAAATTTAATATAGCCAAGTGAAGTTGGAGGGACTAAGACCCCCTTTTGTTTTTGTAACTGAACTTTGATCATACAGTGAGAAACCTGTATCCTATATTTTGGAAGAGACAGACATACATAGTCTCCCTGAATGTATTATGTCCTATCTCTGAAAACAAGCAAATTAATCTAACTTATCTGAAGATAATGACAGTGAAGAACACCAGAGAATTTAGTGCAAGAGCTGGGTGAAGACATTACTACCAGATAAAGTCTGAAAATCATTTTTAGTTGATCTGAACAATTTGGAAAAAATATGTCTCTGTTAGATGAGGTGACCCACCTATGAAAAAGTCATGACAGCTTGTACCACTCTGGAGGCTACACCAAGCCTGCTATTATTTAAATGGGATGTCAACATCAAGCAAAGGTATAAATAAATAAAATCTAAAATGTACAATAGATATGGTAAAATAAGGAGAAACTGTTCAAAAGGAAAGAAACTGGGGTGGGGGAAAGGAGAAAAGAAACAAGGGCGGAGCCTGTGTCACTGCTGGCCCGCCTCTGTCGCTTGGGGGTGCCTGCCGCTTTCTCCCTGCTCTCCCTACCCTGAGCTCCTCCTCCTCCTGCTCGCTGCTTGCCCCGGCCACGCCCCTCCCAGCCCACTGTGTGCCCAAACCTCCACAAACTGTGAGCCAAATAAACCTTTCGTCCTTTAGCTTTGGGTGTTAGGTATTTTGCCTCAACAGTGAGAAAAGCCACCCACACACCCTGTGAATATATGAAAAACAAAAGCAAAACAAACAAAAAAACACCCAGTGAATTATACCTTTCAAATGTGTGAATTGCTTAGTAAATCATATTTCAATAAAGCCTTTATTTTTTTGACAGCATCAGATTCATTTATTTATTTTATAAATCCTTATAAACTTAATTATCATACAGATTATAGTCACACTAATAGACCCAAAAGCATAAAACATATAAGTCAATTACACCAAGTCAAGGGACACTATTTTATTTATTTATTTATTTATTTATTTATTTATTTATTTATTGTAAATGCATTTAGGACAAGGTCTACAGGACTCCTAAGTAATCCTCCTGTTTTCAGCCTCCCAAGCACTGGGATTACAGGCACGCACCACCATGCCCTGTCCCAATTGCAGTCTCAGCGCGCCCCAGGGCCGGGCTGGCCCAGCGCGCCCGGGCTAGAACCCGGCCACTGCGCTCTGCCTAAGCAGGCGCTTTAGTCCGCTGAGCGATCTGGCCAGCCCTAAGGGACACTTTAGATCCACTGTCCATGCAAAACTTTCATTTCAAAAGGCACATCATATATTCAAATATTTTTTTCAGTGTACCTGCTGATGTATTTATCATATAAATAACCATAGGCTTTAAACATCCTGTGTTTTCATGAGTTTTGTACATTTGTCTTCTAAGCTTTTTTCTGCTTCATGTAGCTATTTGCCACTCATCATTGTAGCATATCTTGGTAGATTCTATACTGTGTTGAAACAGTGTTTCCTTAATTTCTTTGAATATGGTCTTGCCTCCCCTTGTTTCAGAAGGAAATGTCACAGAATTAATTGTTCAGTCACTATTACCTTATGAGATAATAATATGAGACATTCCTTTTAAATTCACTGGGTTTTGTGATTGTTACCTTCCTGTTAGAAATAGGAAAATTGAATGCTTAGTCTTGTAATGTTTTGTGGCGGTTTTTTTGTTTGTTTCTTGGTTTTGGGGTTTTTTTTTTCGGAACCAGGGATTGAACTCAGGCCCTTGCGCTTGCCAGAGAAGCGCTTATTCCACTGAGCCAGCTCTCCGGCCCCCAGTCTTGTAATGTTGACGTTAGTTCTTTTAACACAGCTAGAGTGTTACTCTTCTATACACGCAGCCTTTGTCATCTAATTTGATACAAAATAATCCACACTCTGATTTAATATCACCAAGTCCAATTTTATCTTTTGCCTTTTTTATATGATTACCATGCCCTGGCAGTAGAATAAAACATACCATGGTTTGATAATGCCACTCATATGGTGCCAAGTTATTCCAGTTGCGTCACTGTGGTTTGTAGGGCAGAAGCACTACAGAGCGATGTGCCTTCCCAGTACCGACTCTTGTTGCAACTGCCTAAGTCTCCCCTCTAGTATGAAAGCAGCCATCAGAAATGCATATGTACCTTAGTGAACCTATGTTCTTTTTTTTTTAAATATTTATTTATTACATTTATTTATTGTGTGTGTGTGTGGCCAGCTCAGCCCACCGGGGGGCGGGTCTGGCTGGCATGTGGTGCTGGGGATCGAACCGCGGTCCCTGT
>NW_004524577.1:11846817-11859432 GCF_000260255.1 Octodon degus
AGTAGGTGCTTTAGACCACTGAGCCATCTCTCCAGCCCCTGAACCTATGTTCTTAAACTTTGTTCGTGTACATTGAAACTTCAATCTCCTATAATTTCCATATATCATGAAATGTTATTTTTATCATGATTTTTAAAAAACTACTGGATTTTAAAAATTAAATAAATTCTTACCTCAGTCTGTATATTGTAATAAATAAATTTGGTTATCTGAGCCAAGCAGTCTATGATATTTGACAACTTAAACTTACTAATATATTTCTGTTGCAAAATGGAATGTCACATAAGATTCCACTAAGCATTTCTTTATCTTCTAATCTATTCCGTTCATCAAGTCTGGGTGTTTGTTTGTTTGTTTGTTTGTTTGTTTTGTCAGTACCACACTGTCTTTATCACAGTAGCTTTATAATAGAACTTCAGGACTGGGACTGTGATGCCCTCCGCCTTGCCTTTGTTGCTCAGATTTTCCATCGCTATTGTAAGTCTCTTCTGGTTTCAAAGGAATTTTAGAATTTTAGTTCTGTGAGATATGCTATTGCAATTTTGATCAGAATGTCATTAAATCCATATAACAATTTTGAGAGTGTGGCCATTTTCACTACACTGGTTCTTCCTACCCAAGAGCAAGTGATATCTTTCCATTTTCAAATATCCACCTTAATTTCCTTTTTCAGAATACTGTAGTTTTCAGAGGTCTTTTACATCCTTTATTAGATTTATGATTAGTATTTTTTTTTTTTTTTTGGTACTGGGAATTGAATTCAGAACCTTGTGCTTGACGGGCAGGCACTGTGCCACTAAGCTGTATCCCTGGCTTCCTTTTGTTTAGATTGATTCCTAGGTATTTTATTTTTTGGGTACTATTATGAACAGTATTGTTTCCCTAATCTCTTTTTCAGTGAGTCTGTTATTCATGTACAGGAAGGCTATCGATTTTAAGTGTCCTATAGAAAGTGATGATTGAGCAGTCTATCTTTGCTTCTTTATTCAGAAAGCAGTAAAGTTCATTATAAACTTGAAAATCACACATACAGTATGAAATAAAAATGTGAAACTCTTCCTCACAGTCCTTAAAGGTATATAAAATAAGTTTTTGTAAGTATAATTTGTTACATTAAATTTTTTATTCAGTTTGAAAAATTCCTGAAGAAATTGTATTCCAAATTATTTTAAAATTTAGCTATAAAGTCTTAGATGAAAACAAGGTAAAAGCTTCATGCTATTGGATTTGGCAGTGATTTCTTGGCCATCACGCTAAAGGCACAGGAAACAAAAGAAAAAAAATAGAATAGTTTACCTTTTTGTTTTAGTTTACCATTATGAGAATTTAAAAAAAAAAAAAAAAAGAAGAAGAGGTACTAAAACCCAGTTTTAAAGGACCAAAAAAGTTCATCCGTAGAGTATGAGAAAATATGCAACACAAG
Organism: Octodon degus; assembly: GCF_000260255.1. NCBI lineage: Eukaryota > Metazoa > Chordata > Mammalia > Rodentia > Octodontidae > Octodon > Octodon degus. The sequence continues at coordinate 11,848,241 of NW_004524577.1, forward strand.
GTGACACATGCTTGTAATTCCAGCACTCTGGAAAACTGAGAATTCTGAGTTCAAGATCAGCGTGAGCTATATAGTAAGTTTGAGGCCCGCCTGGAATACAAGAAGAGCCTGTCTCAGAGGGAGAGGAAGGGAGAGGAGAGGGAGAGTGGGAGGGAAACAGGAAGGGAGAGGAGGGGGGAGAGAAGGAGGGAGGGGAGGGAGAGGGGAAGGAGAGGAGGAAGGAGGGGAGGGAGAGGAGGAGGGAGAGGGGAATGATGCGAGAGTTGAGAAGAGAGACAGAGACAGGACATGAGAAACTATTTTCAAATGATGTATCTGATTGGGATTGACAACTAGAATGTATATAACAACAAAAATTGAGCAAACAACTTGATTTAGGAATAGAAAAAAAGGCTGGGGATGGAGCTCAGTGGTAGAGAATTTGCCTAGCATGCAGGAGACCCTGAGTCCAATCCCCAGTATCAAAAACTGAAAGAAAGAGGGGCCAGAGAGATGGCTCAGTAGAATAAGCGCTTCCCTGGCAAGCACAAGGGCCTGAGTTCAATCCCCGGTTCTGAAAAAAAACCAGAAAAAATTGAAAGAAAAAAAGGAAGGGAGGGAGGGAGGCAGGAAGAGAGAGAGAGACAGACAGACAGACAGACAGACAGACAGCCAGACAGACAGACACGGAGACAGAGAGACAGAGACAGACAGAGACAGAGACAGAAAGAAAAAAGACCAAAAGCCAGCCTCACTTCCAAGCGCACTGAGTCAGAGAACGAGTCCCAGCATGGTGGTGCACGCTGCTACTCCTAGCACTAGGGAGACTGAAAACAGGAGGATCACTACAAGTCAGAGCTACACAGTGAGATCCTGTAGCAAATACATTAAATAAATAAATAAATAAAGTGGGGGGCCGGCCTGATATCTCAGCAGACTAAGGTGCCTGCTTAGGCAGAGCACAGCAGCCAGGTTCCCCAGAGTGTCCTGCTGGGCCTGACAGTTCTGCTTAGGAGAATCTCCAATGGCAATTTAGGAAATCAGTGAGACCTCGTCTCAAAATTAAAAATACATAAGGGCGGAGAATATAGCTCAGGTGAAGATCCTGGGTTTAATCTCCAGGAATACATACACATGTGTGCAAAAACATTGCATTAATTTTCTGGATGGTTTCAGGAAATATTTGTGAAAGTTGTTAGAATTACAGCAGAGCCACTTTTGTTGAGCCCTAATCAGTCTGTGAGTCAGCTAATCAAGCAAGCAAAGAGGTGACGAAGAGGTTCTTGTGCATGTGCACCTGATGACAAGAACTGTTCACCAAGAACCACAATCCTGCATGAAGTCAGGACTTTGTACCAAAAATATTTCTGCATGGACATTTGCCCAGTAACTGTTCAGTCTTGGACTGACGTGAACCTTGTTATTGATCCTCATAGCTAAGGATTACTGTTTCAAATCACCTTACATAATGCTCTTTATTTCCCATTTTCAAAATCTCCCCTTACTCTGATCTTCTTAAATGCACTCACAGTTTAGAATGACACGTATATCCCCGTGTGTTGCAGTCAGCATTTGCAAGGACACACAATTAATAGGATTATTTTATAAGCATAACCCAAAGAGTCAGATACAAAGAGAGAGCACAAAGTCTGTCCACACACTAAAGACCAAAAGAATCCAGTGGAGAGCCTGGATCCCACAGCAGTGTCCTGTGTGAGTCCAGCTGAAGACCTAGAGCCCATAACAATGCCTCCTCCCCCTGAGTCCAGCTGGAGGCCAAGAGCCCATGACAATGTCTTATCCAAGCCTACATGAAGGATCTGCTCTGGGAAGGCCCAATGGCCAATGGTGGAAGCTAACACAGCCATCTTCAGCCCTGACCAGGTCCCAAGCTCCTCTGACAATAAGAATAGCTGAGTCCATATCAGGAAAACCAATGCCACAAGGACATGATCCTTCTGGGTCCAGCAAATGATGTTCAAAGTAAGGAACAGAGTCTCCCTAACGTGAACTGCGGTCATTTTCAGTTACAACAAGGTTCAGAGCTCCTTTGATGATAGGAACAGCCACATGCATATCAGGAAAGCCAGCCTGACAAGGTCCTTCAGGAGAACCAATGGCTTCCTATGAACTTCTCATCTTCTCCAACTCTCCCTTTTAGGCCTCTGGCAGCAAAGGCGGGCCCTCTGCCCCCAGCAAGGACCACACAAGCTCAGTTCAGCTGGTGTTACAAGTTGACCACCATTTGTCAATCCACCACACCATGGTAATCTTATTTTGGTCTGAAATAAGTGTGACTAAAGTTTAGTGAATCTCTATATGCTAGATTGAGAAACTGAATATAGCCACAGCCGTGCCAAAACCAAGCTATGCGGTTGCATGAATAATATAAGCCAGTGGGGGTTTTTTTCCCTGCAACTCACAGGAAAACAAAACACATTTTATGGGACAGATGGAGAGAACAAAAAACCCGTTTTGGTCCAGAGAACACATACGCATCTATGCTTACATATATATATAAGCATATATATATATATATATAGAGAGAGAGAGAGAAAAGCTAAAATAATTTTTCATTAACATATTTCTTACTATATGCAATACAACCTCTAAGTTTTTGTTCTATCTGTAGACTCTTATCTCATTTTTTATTCCTTTTTTTTTTTTTGAACCGGGGATTGAACTCAGACCCTTGCACTTGCCAGGGAAGCGCTTATTCCACTGAGCCATCTCCCCGGCCCCCTCATTTTTTAAAGTGTAGGTCACAGTACACTAAATCAATTTCATAACCCATTAATGGGGTTGCAAGCAACATGTGTAGTAAACAACAATCACATTATGAAAAAGATGATATCTAAGAAGTAAAATGGAAAGACGTAGCTTTATAGCAAATGAAAGCAAAGTAATTAAAAGCATAACTACTTGAAAAAAACATAACTATTCAATTCATTTATGTTTACTTTTAACAAATCAATGATAAAATTACTGCAAGAATTTAAAAGCCAGCTCTGAAATTATTAGAAACAAAAGTCACAAAACTTAAGGAATGAATACCAATATATAATTCAGGTGTCTAATTTGGCTTTCTATGTAAATATACATGCTATACTATGAATTAAATAATAATTGTGAAAGGCAAATATAGCACTGCAGTAAAACCTAAATACGCTTTTGTAAATTTCACAAGACTTTTATTGCCTTCTCCCCATATCAGTTTCGCTATGTAGACATCAAAGCTCTTGGCAATACTTGGATCACAGTAGAAACAAAAACTCCCCCCTCAAGAATCCCAAAGAGCCGGAAACATCATGCCAATGTAATTCTAAATTTTTCATGCTGTTCTCGTGATCTTTGGGGAATGGCCAACTAGTTTCAGCTTTGCCTCTTGGCAAGGCGGAACACGAGGGAGGGAGCTGCCCATATTCCTTCTGAAAAGCTGTCTGCTTGTTAGAGAAAGAAAAGTCCTGATTGGAGCGGGCCTAACTGACAGCTCCAGGATTGCAGCGCTGACAGTGCAGGCTGGGTCACGCTGAATACACTGATGTCTACCTCATCCAAGTGCTCTTACCTTCTGAAGGACAGTTACAGGGCCAGCCAGATAGCTGCGTGGATCAAAGTGCCAGAGTTCCATCCCTGGCATGCCATGCTGGCCCAGCTCCCACCCGGGGTGCGCTGAGCCTGGGCGTGGTGGTGCACACCTGTAATCCCAGCGCTTGGAAGGCTGAAAACCAGGAGGATCCCTAGGAGTCCGAGCTGGGTAGTGAGATCCTGTAGGTCCTGTATTAAACATGTAGAAAATAAATTTAAAAATTTTTTTGGCAGAGCTGGGGATTGAACTCAGGCCCTCGCGCTTGCCAGGGAAGCGCTTATTCTGCCAGGGAAATGCTTATTCAAAAATGTATGAAGGAAAGTCACTAGGTTTTATAATGCTCACGGAGAAATCCACGGACTCATTGCACTTCCACTATTCTCAACTGATGTCAGGCACATTTTCAATTCCCAAGCAGCTCCTGCAGCATCCAAATTCAGAAGATGGTCATATACTACAGGATGATTTCACAGCCCTGCCAAACCTCAGTGTTGCTTAGAGTGAGAAGAATATGAGAACCTGAAATTAGTCAGTATGTCAGAGTGATTTTAAATCTGCACTTTTTTTTGTGCGGAACCGGGGATAGAACTCAGGCCCTTGCACTTGCCAGGGAAGCGCTTATTCCACTCAGCCATCTCCCCGGTGCCTGCACCATTTTTTTAAAAGAGAAAAAGAAAAAAGTTCAAACCAATATAATAGAAGGATAACAATGGTTAACACATTGCATATTGTTGTCTTCAACTTAGTTACTCAGAGCATTTAATTGCACAAAGAATATTCCCATAAACTTTTCTTTTCAAAGAACTAAGAGAAATTAGTAGTATAACAACCTTATATACATTATATATATATAAAGCAATATATAATACTGCTTTTCTGTTGCTTTTTACTTTTCCTCCATTCCAGTATCTCTTTGCTTTTGAACAGATTGTTCCCATCTCACCATATCTATCGTACGTTTTATTTTTTATTTTTTTTTTAATTTTATTTATTTATGTGTGTATGTGGCCAGCTCAGCCCACCAGGGGGCGCGGCTGGCTGGCATGTGGTGCTGGGGGATTGAACCGCGGTCCCTGTGCTTTGCTAAGCTTGTTCTAAGTAGGTGCTTTAGACCACTGAGCCATCTCACCAGCCCTATCGTACGTTTTAGATCTCCTTTGCTCTTTCAGCTTCTCACACTAGGGAGACAATACGATGCTTGCACATATACATCTGGTTTGTTTCACTTAGGAGGGCCCGGGACATGGCTTAGTAGAATAATCACTGCCTGGCAAGCACAAGGACCTGAGTTCAATCCCTGGTTCTGCCAAAAAAAGAAAAAAAGTCTAAAACTCTGTTTCACTTAGGAGTATGATTTTAAGAGGTATCTATTTACCTATAAAAGTCTACAGTTTATGCTCTTTGTGGCTGAGTCATACCCCATTGTATAAATTGACAAAACATTTTTATCCTTTCCTCGGTTGATAGGCATTTAGGTGGTTTCCATGATGTAGCTATTACAAATTGTGCTGCTGTAAACATGGGTGCACATATATGGCTGTGGTAAGATGTTTTTAATTCTTCTGGGAGGATAACCAGCAGGGGAATAGCTGGGTCAAATGGGACCTTCAATCCTAGTTTTTTGAGACATTGCCACACTGATTTTCACAGTGGTCGCATCAGTCTACACTCCCACCAACAGTGGAATATGGTTCCTTTTTTCCTATAGCCCATGGAGCATTTGTTACAGGTTAATTTCTTCATTATAGTCATGCTTTCTGGAGTGAGATGGAATCTGAATGTTGTTTTAATTTGCATCTCTCAAATAACCAATGATGTTGAGCATTTTTCATGTATTTAATGTTTCTATTTCTTCATCTGAGAAGTTTGTATTGCCCATTTTTGGATTGGGTCTTTAAACTTGGGAGGTCTCAAAAATTTTTAAATTGTTGAATTCTTTATAGGTTCTTAATAGTAATCCTTTGTGTGAGGAACAGCTGGCAAACATTTTATCTCACTGGGCTGAGCAGATAGCTCAGCAGACTAAAGCACCTGATTATGCTGGCGCAGGGGCTGGGAGTTCGATCCCCAGCATGCTGTGCTGGCCCCACCCCTGGGGCATGCTGAATGGTGATTCAGAATGGCCATGATCCTGTAATCCTAGCACTTGGGAGGCTGAAAACAGGAGGATCACTATGAGTACGGACTGTGCAGTGAGACCCTGTAGACCCTGTACTAAATACATTTTTTAAAAACCACATTTTGTCTCACACTGAGGGTTGCTCCTTCACTCTGTTGGTGATTTCACTTGCTGTACCAAAGTTTAATAAGATGGGATTCCTAGTCGTTGGTTCTTTTTGACACTTTCTGTGCAATCTGGGTTTATTCGTTAAAGTTCTGTCTACAATAATGTTTTCCAGAGTTTTACCTGGTCTATCTTATAGCTGTTTAAGTTTCTGTTTCATATTTAGATCTTTGATCCATTTCAAATATAGTTCATGTTGAAAGATTATCAGTGGAAAAAAAAAAGAAAGAAAGATTATCAGTGGGACTGGGGAGATAGCTCAGTGGAATAAGTGCTTGCCTGGCAAGCACAAGGTCCTAAGTTCGATCCCTGGTACTGCAAAAGAAAAAGAAAAGAAAGAAAGATTATCAGTGGGACTGGGGAGATAGCTCAGTGGAATAAGTGCTTGCCTGGCAAGCACAAGGTCCTAAGTTCGATCCCTGGTACTGCAAAAGAAAAAGAAAAGAAAGAAAGATTATCAGCCCCATTTTATTCTTCAACATGTCCTTTAATTTCTTTTTTATTTTTCAAAGAATACAAATGGTAAAAAAAAATTAGAAACAATATAAAATTTCATTAAACAAAGTAATAGGAATTCAACAATGTTATGTAATGTTTTCTTCAAATTACTTGTTTAGGTTACCAGATATAAGCCTGCAAAATTGCTTTTAAAAAACGGAAAAGAAAGCCATAAGAAAAAATTTTTAAATGAAAAAATTAAGCATTAAGTACTTTCAAGAAACCAGCAGAAACCAGCATTACAATTATCCAAACTATCCTGCATATATACATGAATATATCTTTTTCTCTTCTTTTCCTTTTCCTCACCCCAGTTTTCCTTGCCATTTAACAAGGAAAGATTCTTTCCCCTTCACAGTCCCTATTGTACCTTTCAGATTTTATTTACTCTTTCAGCAAGACACAGGATGTCTGCACATGTGGGTTTGGTTTATTTCGCTTATGAGTATGGTCTCTAGTTGCATCCATTGACCTAGAAAAGCCACAAAATTATCTCTTTTTTTGTATCTGAGTAACATTCCATTGTGTAAAAATGCCACATCTTTTTTATCCCTTCTTCACAGATGGGCATTTACATTGTTTCCAAGACTTAGTCATGACAAATTACACTGCTATAAACATGGGTGCAGGTTGCTGTGTTGTGATTTCGGTTCTTTTAGAAAAATATCTAGGAGGGGAATAGCTGGGTTGAATGGACCTTCAATCCTAGTTTTCTGAGGAATCTCCACACTGATTTCCATACTGGTTGTATTAGTCAGCACTCCCACCAGCAGTGGAGAAATGTTCATTTTTCTCTACAGCTCTTCCAGCATTTGTTATTGGTTGACTTTTTTTTTTTTTTCATTTATATATTTGGTACAGGGTCTCACTAGGCAGCTTGGACTTATAGTGATTCTCCTGTTTTCAGCCTCCCCAGCGCAGGGATTGCAGGTGTGCACCACCACGCCCAGACTCAATTGCTTATTCAGTGCACTCCTGGGGCATGGCTGGCACAACATGGGTGACTGGGGGTCAAACCCTGGTCCCTGAGCTTGCCAAAACAAGCAATTACATCACTGAGCTATCTTGCTGGCCCTTTGGTTGACTTCTTGATTATAGCCATTCTTTCTGGCATAAGATGGTATCTCAGCCTTGTTTTAATTTGCATCCCTTGAGTGACCAATGATGTTGAACATTTTTTAAAATATTTATTTGCCATTTTTATTTCTTTGTTTGTGAAGTGTATACTCATCTCAGATACCTATTTTTGGAATCAGAATTTGAATTTTGGAGGCCTGATATTTTTAAATTATTTATATGCCCTAGGTAGAAGTCCTTTGTCTGAGGGACAGCCTGCCATAATTTTTTCCCATTTCATGGGTTTTCTTTTCATTTACTTAAGCATGCTCTTTATAATTGTACATGGTCTACATTGAAGAATGTCCTGTGTGCAGCTGATAAGTATGTGTATTCTGATGCTGTTGGGTGGAACACTCTGTAAAGGCCTGATAAGTCCATTTCTTCACGTTTGATTTAGTTCTGTTATATCTTTGCTGACTTTTTTTGTGTAGTTGGTTTATCTCTTTGTGCCAATGGGGTGTTAAAGTCCCCCATTACAATTGTGCCATTGCTCATTTGATTTTTCAGAATCAAATTTTTGTCTGTTAACATTTGTTTTATATATGGGCTGGTGAGATAGCTGAGTGGACTAAAGCGCCTGCTTAGGCAAGTGCAGGAACCATGGTTCAATCCCAGGCACCACATGCCTTGCCAGCCCTACCCATAGGCTGGCCTGAACCAGCCAGAATCTGGGTGCAGTGGCACATACCTGTAATCCCAGCACTGGAGAGGCTGAAAGCAGGAGGATCACCACACATCCAAGCTGTGTAGTGAGACCCTGCAACAACCAAATATGTAAAATAAATAAATAAATAATGAGACTGGGCGTGGTGGCGCAACCCTGTAATCCCAGCTCTTGGGAGGCTGTAAACAGGTGGATCACTAGGAGTGCCATCTAGTAGTGAGACCCTGAACACTGCAGATCATCCCCTAAAATGAAAAATACAAAATAAATAAATAATTTTGTTGTATATAGTTGGGTGCACTATTTGTTAATATTTATGTCTGCTATCACTTTCTGTTGGATTCTTCCCTTTGCAAGAAGTTAGTGACCTTCTTTATGTCTGTTACTCAGACTTGGCTTGAAACACACTTTGTTTGAAAATAGAATAGCTACCCCTGATTTTTTCCGTGTTTCTATTACATTGAGTGTTATTTTCCATCCTTTGACTACCAGTCTATTTTTTTTTTCAAAAAGCATATTCTTGGGTCTTGCTTTTTGCTCCATTCTGTGAGTTGGTGCTTTTGATTGGCTAATTGAAACCATTAACCTTGATACTTATAACTCACATATATTGATGACTTATCCTTGTCATGTTATTTTCCTGTTATTTGCTGTCTATCTTTTTCTTCCTATCTCTGTTGTTTGCCTTGCCTGGTGGATTCTTTCTGTTGGGGTTCATCTTTTTTTTTTTTCTTTTTTTTTTTTTCTTTTTTTTGCGGAACTGGGGATTGAACTCAGATCCTTGTGTTTGCCAGTCAAGTGCTTATCCTACTGAGCCATCCCCCCGGCCCCACTTTTGGGGTTCTTAAAGTGGTAGTTCTGCTTGTCTCTTTCTATCATTCATTCAAAATATTTTCAAGTTTGATGGTCATAAATTTCCTCAGGTGTTCTTTGTCATGGAAGTATATTTTCCATCAGTTTTGGAAGATTGTGGGCTACATGAATTTGGATTGGAGGCCTTTGGAACTTGGAATACTTAACTCCACTCCAAGCCCATTAACTTCTTATCTTTATAGGTGATTTTTTTTTCTCTAACAGCTTTTATGAGTCTATTCTTGGCCAGCCAAATAGCTCAGCGGATTAAAGCACATGCTTAGGCAGACACAGGGACCCGGGTTTGACCTCTAGTGTGCTGTGCCAACCCTGCCTACAGACACACTGAGACAGTGATTGAAACTGGGCATAATGGAACATGCCCGTAATCCCAGCACTTGGGAAGCTGAAAACAGGAGAATCACTACAAGCCCGATCTGTATAGTGAGACCCTGTAGTCCATGTACTAAATACATTTTTTTAAAAAAGATTCTATTCTTGTGTTGAATGTCTGGAATCTTGACTATGATATGCCTGGCTATAGATTTTTTTATCATGACTAACTAAAGTTCTATATGCCTAATTTATCTCTATTTCAAATTATTTTTCTCTACCAATGAAGTTTGCTGTCATGACATCTGAACAATTTTTTTATATGATGAATACTCTCTCCTGCTTTTTCATTGACTCCAATCAATCTTAAGTCATTCTCCTTTGCCTGATCTAGCAGCTGCTGGATTCATTTTTCATGGTCCCTTGCTATTTCATGATCACGAACTGCAAGCTTGTCTTCTATATCTGAAATTCTGTCCTCACATTGGCTTACTCAGCTGTGGATACTTTCAATGGAATTGTTATTCTTCTGGATATCTCCTTCAATCTGCCTTATAGATTCCATTTTTTATGCTGAGCATTCATAGATTCCATAATTTTCTTGAGATCCTCTTTTTTCTTGTCTGTATCTGTTCTAGAGTCCCTAAGCATGGTTTTCATTGTAGACACCATCTTAGCAGTTATCTGAGAACTTATTTTTATTTCACTTTTTTCTAGAGCCTTATTCAATTGCTTTGTTGTTATCACTTCAGAGAGGCCAGATGAGTAGCTTTCAGATTGTTCCACCTCGTTGCCCCTAAGTGTGCCTTTGGTGAGCTGGATGTCTAGGCTTGCATCTTTTTTTTTAAATTTGGTACAGGATCTCATGCAGGTTGGACTCATAGTGATCCTCATATCTCAGCCTCCTCAGTGTTGGGATTATAGCCATGCACCTCCATACCCAGTTTTGGGGCCATCTTAGCATGCAGTACTGGGGATTGAACCTGGCTCCTTGTGTTTGTCAGGCAGGCACTTGGACAACTGACATATCTCCACAACCCTGGAGTTACATCTTATTTAAGTGTCTTTTCACTTTCTTTCTTTTTTTAGTTTAATTCCTTAGATGATGCTTATAGCTACCTATGATGGTTGCTTTATTGTTAGTATTTAGAACCCACAGGAAATGACATATCTTTGAGGTATCTTCCAGAAGTATTTGGGTTAGGGGTTTTGAGTCTGTTGCAAGATAGCCCCTCTTAAGTTTGTTGGGGATGAGAAGTTGCTGCTTGCTTGGCCTAGCCCCTGGTTCTTTGGCCCTGTGCCACAATATTTTCTGTGACTCTTAGTCAATCTCAGTCTTGGAATACCAGGAAGAACAATTGTTTAAAACTATTACATCACTTTTGGCTATAGAGGAACCGTTAGCAATGACAATAGCATCAAATATATCCTAGAAAATGACAAATGAGCTAAACATTAATTTGCCGCCTTTAACAGTATGAACTAGATTTGTATTTATATAAAAAGATCTAAAACAAGCCAGAAACTTATATGCAGTATACAAGTGCTTAGTATGTAGATTTTGCAAGGGTCAAAATTTAAAATGAATTAGAAAATGGAGAAGTGGAAGAAGAGAAAGACATTAGAAGTAAGGCTGGAGGACAAAGAGGAATCATGCTAACTTTGGGAAACTGGTGCTGAAGACTGGAGGAAAAGAGAGAAGGAAGAGATTTAAAAAAAAAAAAAAAAAAACAGAACCGTAACCACGAATGGGCTAAAGACTACATTCATGTTCATATAAAAACAAGATCAAACAACAAAGGAGAAAAATTGAAACAAAGCTAAAATCGCCACCATAGCAACAATAATTAACAAGCAAACGAGAGGAAAAGGGG
>NW_004524577.1:11863707-11864581 GCF_000260255.1 Octodon degus
TAAAAATGTTATGAATACTTGTTTCTTCTCTTACTGTATAAGTACTTACAGTGTATAATGCCCCACATTTGTACTTCACCTTGTAATGTCTAAAATATATACACCTAAGCCATTTACTAGAAGGTCTGTGAACTAGTGGAAGACCGAGCCTTGGTCTAGGACTGCTTATTGCAAGGATCCATAGAGCTTATGGATGGATACATCGCTCCGTAGGGAGTGTCAGACAAGCTATGCCATTCTGAAATGTAAAACAAATAAGACGCAACTTGAACACGCCCCATCATATGAGGTGACACCCAAACTAACTCAGAGGCCTCCCCTATTACTCTGGACTATGAAGTACACAGATGGGAAGGAAGCAGGTAGGCAGCCAGCAGCAGGATGCCCGAGGTCTCGCTCTACTTCACCTGTGCCTCGTCATTGCTTATACCTTTAAAATTATGAGCAAAGTATTATACTGCGTAAGATCTCTGATAGTTCTGAGCTATACTTGCTAATATGATCCTAAGTGTAAGCTCAGTATATGCATTATTATGCTTAGACAAAAGAACCATATTTTCTAATATAAATACTCACTATAAATTTGATAAGAAACATAATAGTACTGTCTGCTCAATGATCCACATATTTCTTGGAAGATTTCTAAGCTCAGTTCTTTCTATAAAATTTTATTATTTATATTATCTCTCCTATAATTTTTTCATGAAAATAAATAAATACATACAAGTGCTAAGGATATTAACAAAAGTTCAGTTTCACCATTTGAACCCTAATAGAATAGCTTTCCAGTTTGAACCAAGAAAAATCTTCCATCTCAAGATTTTAGAGTTTTCTGGGGTTCTTTAAGGTAAACAACAAACAGCCTCCCAAAAAT
>NW_004524577.1:11866681-11868107 GCF_000260255.1 Octodon degus
TATAGAATTTCAGATATAAGACTGGGCATGGTGGTGTGCCTGTAATCCCAGTACTTGGGAAGCTAAAAATAGGAGGATCACTACGAGTCCAATCTGTGTAGTGAGACCCTGTAGAATCTTTAAAAAACAATTCAGGAATGTAATATGATATTGTAGGATAAATACAAATAGTGACAAGCTTACTGTAGTAAAACAAATTAATATTATCATCATTCACACCATTATCTGTTTGCAGTTATTTCTAGAGTAAGAAGAGCTAAAATCTTTTTCTTTAGCGTGAATACCAAATGCAGCACAATTTTGTAACCTGCAATGTTGAGCATTATATGATTGTGCATTCCATGACTTAATATTCCCATTTTCCTAACCCCTCTTCCACTTAGCACTGTTTTATTCTCTATGTATATTTGAGGGGTTTTACTTGTTTCAGATTCTAGATGTAAATGATATCTTGCAATATTTTTCTTTCCATGTCTGACCTTATTTAATATATTGCCCTCCAGGTTCATCAATACAATATAAAACATCAAGATCTTAGTCTTTTTTAAGGCTGAATGACATGCCATTACACACATATGTACATATAAGTCTATACCAAACATATTTAATACTTCCATTAGTAATTCCTCCACCGATGGACACTTCGGCTGTTTCCGTACAGTCAGTAGTATTTTCAGCATCTGTATTGTTGAGCGCCTGTCTGATCCACTGCCTCTAACGGCTGTGTACTACCATGTTTACTCATCCATTCCTGAAGCACTGCGTCCCTAGGTTTGGTCCAGCATCTTGCTTCCACAAACAATGATAAAATCTTCATCTGTGTCTATTAATATATAAAGTGAGAATTTCTTTGGAACACGGGCAGGGATTTATGACTTACTCACTACTTGCTTATTTCAGGTTTGCTTGACTGGATGGTATAGGATTGCTTTTCAGAATGGTCATGACTCTACCTGTGCAGCAGCAGTGTGTAAGGCTGCCCTTCATTTGTGCTTCTTGCTAACACTTAATGTTAATATCTATATTTTAATTTTTGCCAATCTGATGGATGAAAATATCGCATTTTAATTTGCTAATGCAAGTTTTGGATGACACAGGAGTGCTGATATTAAAAGTTCTTAGACATTTCCTTGTCTGTGCGTACTGGAACTTTGTTTTACTTATAAACCTTTAATTGCAAGGTCAGAGTCATGAGTGAAAATCTTTACAAGATAATGTCAAAATACGAATGTCTGTTTCTATCGGCAGTAAATAGGAAACTCCGGGGATCCATGTCCACTCTATGCAAGGTTTTATGAAGCTTCTTAATTTTCTCCCAAATGATATTTTATTGTGGTATTTCAAATGATATTCTGCACCAGACTTGATCTTTTCCATAACTGCTAATGAGGTTGAATATCTTTTTGTATACTTCTTGGCCTGTGTA
>NW_004524577.1:11868686-11871439 GCF_000260255.1 Octodon degus
TTAATCTTTTTATTATTACCAGTACTTTTATGTTTAAAATTTATCCCAAGGTCAAAATATATATACTTCTATTTTCTTTCTTTTTAATGTATTTTTGGTTGTTACAGGGTCTCACTACACAGCTCAAATTCTTGCTGATCCTCCTGCTCTCATCCTCCCCAGCGCTGGGATTACAGGCCTACAGCACTAGGCCTGGACTCTGGCCTGCTCAGCCCTGGGGGCGGTGCTGGCGTGGTGTGTGGTGCTGGGGATCGAACCGCAGTCCCTGAGCTTGCCTAAGTTTGCCTAGCAGGTGCTTTAGTCCGCTGAGCTAGCTCACCGACCCCTACTTCTATTTTCTTACACAACTTAAAGATTTAATTTGGATCTTTACATTCTTCACATGCCCCCCTGCTGTATTTGTGTGTGTGTGTGTGTGTGTGTGTGTGTGTGTGTGTACGTGCAGGGTCCATTGTCTTTATCATCTTCCCAAGTAGTTCATCAGCTTTTCTGGTTTCATTTATTGAACGAATCCCACCTGCCCCGGAGCCCCTGTGCCACTCTGTCGCAACCGAAGCATTTCATGTTCCTGTGACAATTTGCGGCCTTGCAGTTCTGTCTCTTGACTGTGACGTCTATCCCTTTATTTACTCTATTGTGTTCCTTGTGCCAGATTTCCACTAAGTCCTTGTACCTGTAGAGAAAAATTCCGTTAGACTTCCTCCAGAGTTCTTTGCCTTCCGATCATTCACCTAAATTTTAAAATGAAATGAAGTTCCAATACTTTGGATTTTTCACTGAGCTGTTCTAACTTTGTACCTCACGTTAAAGCTAATTAGCATGTTCATATGATGGCTTTTTTATTCTTGAACATGTCTGTCTGGAGGGCACTGCTGGGGATTGAACCCAGGGACCCACCCACACTCGGCAAGGGCCCTACCACTGAGCTATGCTGCAGCCCACAATCAACTTTCATTGAAGATTTTTTACTTTCTTCCTGTCTTAAACCTTTTTTTTTTTTTTTTCAGAACCAGGGATTGAACTCAGGCCCTTAACCTCGCCAGGGAAGCGCTTATTCCCCTGAGCCATCTCCCCAACCCCACTTAAACCTTTAGTTGTGCACTAATGACATTTGTTCTCTGAGGAAGATTTAAACATAAATATACAATAGGTAACCTCTCGGGATTGGCAACTGTCAAAAGATGTCATAAATTATTTCCCAGGGATTTTTAAAGAAAGCATTTTATGGAAGTATAATATGCATGCAAAGGAATTCACAGATTAAGAATGAACAGTCTGATGAGTCACTACAAATGCAACCAATCCACATCAAAAATTAGGCCGCGGACATCCCAGAAGATGCCCTCCTGCACCCTTATGGCCACCAGCTGCATTTGTCTCTGTCTCTGCAAGGAAACTACTTTTCTGACTTAATACACACATTGGCCACTAATCATTTGTAGCTGGCATAGGAAAGCAATACGTTTTGTTTTGTTTTGTAGAGGGTCTACAGGGTCTCACTACGCAGATTGGACTCATAGTGATCCTCCTGTTTTCAGCCTCCGAAGCGCTGGCGGTCACAGACGCGCACCACCACGCCCAGTCTCGGTCCCCTCTCAGTGCGGGGCTGGCACGGCACGGCGAGGATCGAACCCTGGTCCATGCCTGTCTAAGCAGGCGCTTTAGTCCGCTGAGCTATCTGGCCGGCCCAGGAAGCAATACATTTTGTACTTCCCACCGTTCTGTTAAGGTTTCCTATTTTATTACATGATATTTATGTATAACTTCACAGATGGAGGCAGTAAAATTCAGATTGTGAAGCATTTGACCTAAAACAGGCTGTTTTTCAGAGCAGCCTAGATTAGAATGTCAGTCTTGTTTATTCTACCCTGTTTATGCTAATACAATACACGCGCACGCACACACACACAGGAAGTTGCGGTTCAGAGTTTGTCTCCTCTGTCCTTCGTAGATTTTTCCCTAGAACCAAACTAATAATTGTCCGCAAACCCCTACAGTGTTGTGGAAACCGCAAATACCCTCAGAGATTTGTTTTTTGTTATGTTGTTGTTATGCAAGTAGCCAATCCGAGAGCAAGAGTCAGTTCTCCTCGCTGCTGATTGGCTGCTGCTCTGCAACCAGTCCCAGCAGATGTACCCTTGCTCTCGTTCTCCCTAAAGTTCTAAAATCCCTAAGATGCTGCCAAAATGTTCTACACATACTGAGGCATTTTTTTTTCCATACCAGGAATCGAAATTTGTGCTTCCCAGGGAGACACTTATGCCGCTGAACAATCTCCCTGCTCTCTAAGGCTTTTTAAAGCAGTATTTTATTAAATTATATTATATGGGGGCTGGGAAGATAACTCAGCGGTCTAAGCACCCGCCTGGCAAGTGCAAGGTCCCAAGTTCGATCCCCAGCACCACATGCCGTGCCGGCCCAGACCCCGGACGCACCATTACGGCCACTGAAACCAGGCGTGGAGGCAAAACTCCAGTGCTGGGGAGGCTGAGACAGGCTGATTGCTACGAGTCCAAGCTGCGTAGGGAGACGCATACCAAATAAATAAATAATGCTTGAAAATTAAAAAAAAAAAAATTGGGCAGGCCAAATAGCTCAGCGGGTTAAATTGCCTGCAAGCAGGTGCAGAGGCTGGGGGTTCAATCCCCTGTCCTGCCATGCCGGCCCCGCTCTTGGGGCATGCTGAGACTGGGGGTGGTGGTGCATGCCTGTAATCCCAGCTCTTGGGAGGCTGTAAACAGGAGGATCACTAC
>NW_004524577.1:11872764-11882802 GCF_000260255.1 Octodon degus
CCCAGCACCACATGCCAGCCAGCCCCGCCCCCTGGTGGGCTGAGCTGGCCACACACACACACACACACACACACACACACAAATAAAATAAAATTTAAAAAAAAAAAAAGATTTAAATATGGAGGCATTCTATTAAAGCATCTCATTTATTGCTCAAAAACGTTAACTGTTCCTCCAAAGTATCCAATATTACTTTTATCTAATAACATTCAACAGATATTTATTGAGCGTTTAATATTGGCCATTCACGGGGTGCCCACTAGAGAGAACACATAAGACAGCGAAAAATGCCATCAAAGTGCTCACAATGTACTTATCTCATTCCTCATTGCTAGGAGAAGCTCTAGAGCGTGGGGCTTGTGACCCATTGTGGAAGCCCTAGAATTAGCGACTCCATGGGTTACGCTTTCGTTTTTTCTGCTGGGAACAATAGTGTGGGCAAAGAGTGCATCCTGTGGAAGACACATGAAAGACAAAGATGACGGAGCGCTAACCTAACATTTGTGAGGCCCCAGGCTCAAGCTCCAGTACTGAAAAAACTACAAGCAAACTACTTTGGTTCAAGCCCTGGCTCTAATGACAGGTCCTTCCATCCGTCTGTCTGTCTGTCTGTCTGGCGGGCTGGCGGGCTGGCTCTCTATCATCTAACAAACACCATCAGAGATGAACGCTGTCCCAAAATAGGCACATAGCCAAATGCTACGTAAGAAAGTGCTACTGTGACGTTCCGTTATCACAAGTCAAGGGGACCGAGGTAGTGAAAGTGGGCTACTCACACACTGGCCAGAAGCTTTACTGTCATTGTTTAAATTCTTAAGACACTTTGAACAAGGGGCCCCATGTTTCCATACTACACCAGGCCCTGCAGATAATATAGCTATTATCAAATCCTAGAAGTCAGCTGGGAAAAGTAGAAGTTATTCAACAGTGGTGTAGGGAGAACTGATGCTCCGTGTTGGGCGCTGATTTCACGCCACGTGGCGCATGAAAAGCATAATTAAACAGCAGAGACACAACTCCGTGTTCTTAACTTGAATGCAAAGTATTGGTTTGAATATAAAAATGTCATCTTTAAAGAATAGTATCATGTATTTCCTAATTTCTTAGAGCATAAGAGTTAAAGGCATTCCTAGCTCCTCGATGTGGTCTTGTAGTATTTTGCCCCCGTACCAACTGAAGGCGCATTGGAGTTTTTGGAAGAATTTTGTGCCTTTGCTGTTTCCTGTCTCTGGTATTTTTGTTTGTTTTTTTGTGTTGGGGTTTGCAAATTCCTTGACCCTGTTGTTCAGGAGTGTACCACAGGATTGTCCAGCAACCCCAGGCAATCCAGGTACTGGCAGTTTTATACCAGAAAGGTAGCATAACGGTCTACGCTGTGTAACAAACAAGGATTTGGATTTGAGATGATCTGAACTTGAATCTGAGTGCTTTTTGCCACTAATTGGTGACCTGGGCAGATTCCTTAAGCTCTTGTTGCTTAACTGACCTCAACTGTGTAGTGGGGATAGTGACAATTCGTTGTCAGGGTGCTCCATTGACTGAATAAACACACATCAGTAAAGTTCTCAGGCTAGTATGTGACAACAAAAACTGGGTAGATATTTAATATTATTAAATGCTCAATAAATAACCTCTAAAGAAAGTATCTGGCACATGAGGCGGGCTTACTAAATATTTACTGAAACCAGAAGTAAGATCTTCTTAGTAGATTTTCCTATTAATATAGTACCAGATGCACTAATGTGGATGGGCGTGCCATTAATTTTTCAAAAGATCATAGCTCAATAATATGCTTTAAGAAAAGAAAACACAGAATTTTAGATTCTTTCTCTGTCCCGTGAGGAGTGCCCTCAACCATCTTGTGAGGAACCAAGTTAGATAGGGCTTCTCTTTCAACTCCAATAACATGTTGTTTGTCCTTAGAAAACAAAATAGGTAAAACAACAAAGAAGGCCATTTTCCATGCAGGCATGAAAACTTTGAATGTGTAAGTTTCCAATAACAAAAGGCAACAAAGAGAATTTTCAGTTGATTATAAAAATTTGTGTAATGTTCGACAACAGAGGTTTGAACTGCAGCAGTAGATTTTTACTGATATGATCCCTAGTAAACCATAATCAAATGTCATATAAATTTTAATCTGTGAGGGGCCAGGGAGTTAGCTCTGCAGAATAAATGCTTGCCTGGCAAGCGCAAGGCTCTGAGTTCGATCCCTGGTACTACCAAAAAAAAAGATTAATCTATGAGAAATGGCTAATTTTGTCCTGTCACACTGGCCTAACAGGAGCTTCTAGAAGGTGATTGGTCAGAAAATCAATCTTGTCTCTAAACCAAAGTTTCAACCCCTTCAAATAACACTCTTAGCAATTAGGGGAAAAAAAGGTCCACTTTTTAAGACATTCTTTCTGGTTTCACAGTAATGCATATTCACTTTAATACAATAACCAAATATTTTAAAACTGACTTATTGTTATTAAATCATTTAATAATGAAAGGTAGTTTCCAGATATTTATTTTCCTGAGGTAACAAATATTAGCAGTTTGTTCTACCTAGTTCTCACTTGCGCACACACACACACTGAAGCACATGCATGTGCACTTTGTTAGTGTGTTTGTGAACCACTGCATCCTCCTGCCCCTCAGTCTTGCCGCAAGCAGTCACGCAGTTTGAAGAGCTGGTTGGTATGGCGGAGTCCCTGCTGAAGGGTGGAGGGACCGTGCCTCCCGCTGCGTCCACCCTCTGGAGAGCCACCAACAACTCCTCACCAGACTCGTTTGCCTCAATGTGCAGTAATTCTACTTCGAATTCCAGTTCTCCGGTTTCCCTGAAGGTTGAAGAAGAGCATCCCCCGGAAGAGAAGCAGGTCAGTTGGAACACCTGCCGCGGAAACAGTTTCATATAAAAATTAGCATGAATGTGGAAAATGATCATTGTTTTAGCACATACATTTCAGGAAAGTCATAGCTGTAATAGTTCTATTACATAGCTATGCCTCAAGGGGCCAGGGATATAGCTCAGTAGCATAAGCGCTTGCCTGGCAAGTGCAAGGGCCTTAGTTCAATCCCCGGTTCTGCAAAAAAAAAAAGTATTACTCAAAATACAGTTGGGGGGGCCTGCCCATTAGCTCAGTTAAGTGCCTGCTTAAGCAAAGCAGTCAGGCTCAGGATTCTGTGGTTCAATCCCAGATCTTCATGCTTTACCAGGCCTGCCCTTAAGGAATCCCAAGCTAGCCAAAAGAAAAAAGAAAAAAAAAAATTCCTACGTAGCTATTCCTCATTTAATAACCTACCTGTTGAGCGACAGTTCAGACTCTCTACTGAGGCACTTTGTTCAGACCAACCACCCCCATTCTGACTTACAGCCAGGAAGGCGCATGACTGGGCAGCCCAATGGTGGCTTTTGCTGTAGTATAGTACTATAAATCTATATTCTGTTATACATTGCACTGCCAGTTGGAAGAGTTATGCAAATAAAAGCAAAGTCAGGCCAGTGAGATAGCTCAGTGGACAAAGCGCCTGCTTTGGCAAGCGTACAGACCAGGGTTTGATTCCCGGTCCTGAATGCCATGCTGGCTCCACCCCCAGGCAAGCTGAGCCAGCAACAGAGTCAAGGGATGGTGGTGTTTTCAGCACTGGGGAGGCTGAGAACAAGAGGATCAGTATAAGTCCAAGCTGCATAGTGAGACCCTGTACCAAATACACAAATGAATAAATAAATAAAAGCAAAGTCAGCAGGTTGGGCTTTTCTATGACCACTCATTTGTTCTGAGTATCTTAAAGTACCTACTATAAACAATTCCTCATTTAGGGAGCAGTTCATCTAGTGACCCAGTGCCGGACTGGAACTTGGTAGTCACTGAGGAGTGTCTGCATTTCATTTTTACAATAAAAACTTTCATGAAACAAATACCCAGCTTAGAAAACTAAAGGCAGGGGCTGGGGAGATGGCTCAGTAGGATAAGCATTTGACTGGAAAATGCAAGGATTTGAGTTCAATCCCCGGTTCCGTCAAAAAAAAAAAAAAAGAGAGAGAGAGAGACAGAGAGAGAGAAAACTAAAGGCAAATCATGAGCAAATTGAAGTTTTTAAAATTTATTTTTATTAGTTTATGTTTGTGATACATTATAATCACACTCAATTTGGAGAGTGGATACATATACATAGTGCATCTTGATAATTTTTACTCTTTCTCTCCTCTTCCCCAAGATGATATTTTAAAAAATGATAAAAATTTTAAACCTATAACCCAAAGGTAGCTAGGCATTAAGGGTTGTACTTTTTTTTAATTAGTGAGAGAAGGTACAGTTCAGCCTCTCCATGCTGGGTGGTCATAACTCATTTTCTATTCTTCCAATTTCTCTTAATCAGAAAACAGAAGCCAAAAAGGCAAGAGTTCATTTAAAATCAGGTATCAGCCTTGGGAAATGGCCTCCAAAGGTGACAAATGCCAGCAAACTAATATTCACGTATTGAAGTCTTAGTATATCACTTTGCTATGGCTATGTAACAGTTCCCCACACGTGTAGTGATTTCATGTGACACCACTGGTTATTTCAGAGCGCTGAATGTCAGAAGTCTACAATGGCTCACTGGACTAAAACCAAGTGCCAGCAAAATTCCTTCTGCAGGCTCCTAAGGGAGCATTTGTTTCCCACTCAATCTGGTTGGGACCAGACTTAATTTCTTGTGTAAACCTAAATTTTCCATTTTCTTGTTAGCCATAACCAATCTGAAGGCCTTTCTAGGGGCGATCGCATTCCTTGAGTGTTGACACACTTTAGCCATCTTCAAAGCCTCCTGAGGCAAGTCAAGTCTTTCTCACTCTTCTGTCGCTCATTTTTGACCTAACCTCTGCCTCCCTCTTCTTTTCAGAACTCATATGAATAGATTGGGCCTCCTGTATAATCTCCCATCGCAAGATATTTAACTTTGCTAGCATCTACCCAATTATTTTTGCCCTGTGAGCTAACATATCGGGTACCAAGAATTGGGATGTGGGCATCTTCGCAGAGTCCTTATTCTGCCCGCCATGCTTTGTTTGCAGTCTTGAGAATCAAGTCCAGATTATATGACAAGAATTTGCATATAATCTTACACAAATACTTCACATACACTGAGAATTATCTCAAAGATATTTACCCCCAAATGTAGAATGTATATTAAAAGAATAAAGTGTCTGCCTTCAAGAATGTTGAGGGCCGGAGAGATGGCTCAGTAGAATAAGCGCTTCCCTGGCAAGCGCAAGGGCCTGAGTTCAATCCCCAGTTCCACAAACAAACAAACAAACAAAAAAGTTGATATTGTTCTCAGCTGTGTTTTAACTCAATTAGTAATACATTTCTCCAGATAATCATTTTTCTTTTTCTAATTTCAATTTTCATTTCTTATTTTTTAGTTCAAGATTGAAAAATGGCAGATTGCCCGTTGCAATAAGAACAAACCTCAGAAGTTTATTAATGATTTAATGCAAGTGCTTTATACAAATGAGTACATGGCCACACACAGCCTGACCGGGGCGAAATCCTCCACTTCAAGGGACAAGGCCGTAAAGCCAGCTATGAATCAAAATGAAGTTCAAGAGATCATAGGTGAGTGCACCATTCTGCCTCATGAATTTGAACTGATGTTACCATACAAGGTCAATTAATTCTGCCAGGGTCTTTGTAAAACTTAGTCCTCTCTGAAAGAAAAATTCTGGAATAGTTTAGTAGTTTCATTAAATATGGAAAATTTTATGGAAAACTTTTCATTAAAATGATTGTTAAATAGGACTGAAGTTTATGTAACTAAAATGTTTGGCTCAATAAAACTCATAGCTTTAGAAAATAAAAGCTTCAAAATAGTCTAAAAATAACTTCAATAACAATTTGTATCCTGTTTTTTCCTGTCTTAGCTATGTCTCATCTTTTTCATTTGATTATTCCATTTGTAGTTTTTAAATTAATGCATCTCATTAAATGTGATCATCTAAATTACCCAACTAACATTATTTGCAAACATCTAAGAAACTTAGAGATTCACTGATTCTGAGCTCAATAGATCTCATTTCTTCGTTGGAAAATGATCAGTTGAAGGACTGGTCAAATAGCCAGTCGGCAGATTGAAGTGCCTACTCAGGCAAACGCAGGGGCCAGGGTTTGATCCTTGGCATGCCGTGCCACCCTGCCCCTGGGGTGCATTGAGACAACGATTGAGACTGGGCATGGTGGCACGTGCCTGTAATCCCCTCCCAGTGTTCAGCTGAAGAGGCTGAACACAGACAGATCACTATGAGTCCGAGCTACGTAGTGAGACCCTGTAGAACCTGTACTAAAACACACACACACACAGGGAAAAAAAAAAATCAGTTGGAATCTAGTTGTTTTCACTGATATTAGGCAGGGATAAAAATAAATCCTTAACATTTTGGAGCAAAGATGTGTAGAGTTCAAAGCAAATTGCAGCATAAAATTTAAATGGGACTATAGGAAAACAAATATGTATGTTCTTCATTTATAAAATAGACCTTCTAGTGTGCTTTGCTTTGCTTTGAAAACCTGCCTGTATATATATTCACCCAGTTATCACGCAAGAATGCTACTTCTGTAATGCAGAGATGAAATTACAACACAATTGTTTGATGTGTGACCTCAGTTCATAAGATGGAAAAGTCTGATGAAGTTATTGCATATTATTGTTGTCTTTTGCAGGAGTAACAAAGCAGCTGTTTCCCAATACAGATGACGTGTCAATTAGGAGAATGATAGGGCAAAAACTAAACAACTGTACCAAGAAGCCAAATGTAAGCAAAAATCTTAACTCTCAGGATATTAAGTAGATCCTTTTGGTAAGTCTTTTAAATCTTCGCAATCCTTTCAATGTGGCAAGAAGGTGTTATGCTGCTTATATCCGGGGACAAACATTCTGCAAATTGTCACTAGGGGACGACAAGGTGGACTACAGAGGGAAGTTACACTTGGTGATGCTGAGTTGTGCTGTGAAGGTTTCCCTTTTACAGAATCTCTCAGGTATTCTGATACTTTTAATTTGCCTGTGTGCACCAGAGAGCTCCAAGAAGGTAGTGTGCTGTGTACTGTTGTGCTTCCCTAATTGTTCACAGAACAACATTAACTTGTGACTAAAGCGGCCGGGGTTCGATTCCTGGCGTTTCATGCCAGCCCTGCCCCCATGGTGCGCTGAGACAGAGATTGAGACTGGGCGTGGTGGAGTGCGCCTGTAATCCCAGTGCCTGAGATGATGAAAACAGAAAGATCACTGCAAGTCCGATCTACACAGTGAGACCCTGTAGACCCTGCATCCCCTGTACTAAATGCATTTTTTAAAAAAAGAAGAAAAGCATTAACTTATGAGCAACAGTAAAAGTAGACAAGCACAAGTGCAGCACTGTTTAGCAAATGTTTCTGCAGAACCATGTACACTGTCTCTGGGAGGGCTCTGCACACTGCAGGCTACATTGGGGGTGGAGGCCCTGCAGCCACAGCCACCGGGACACAGCAGCCTCCGCCATCCCCCTGAGCCTCTCACTGTCTGCAGGTCTGAAAATCAGCTGTCGCTTAATAATGGCTTTTACCAATAGCTGAGCCTTAGGTGGAGCAAGTCTGTCAAGTGGAATCATGTCTGCTTTCGTTGCCCAAAGTCCCGGGCTAGTCCAGCGGACTCCTTATGGTCTCTGCTTCAGTTTGGAGCTGAGCTGGCCCTGAAGGCCAGCGGTGCTGAGGCTCAGTCCCCAATTTGGTCTGTTGGAAGGGGGTCCGAAGTTAAGGGTGGGGCCTGGAGCACAGTGTTCTGCCCTGAGGTCACAGGACCTCCACGCTTCCTCTGTGTCACGGTGCCACGAGGTGAGCTCTGCCCCCCACCAGGCTGGGCTGCCTCCCCACTGCAGAACCGCAGGGCCCGTGGTCGGGCACCAAAGCTTCCAAACTATGAGCTGCCATGACCCTTCTCTTTTCATCAGCTGAGCATCTCAGATACTTGTTACAGAAGTGGAAAACTAGCTAACATGTTCTCTGTTATTTTGCTGGAGAATATGTGAAAAAATATGTATGATTGTGTGCTAATATTTTCATTCACCCATAGAAGTACAAAAGTAGCACATGAGAGAGATATATTTAGAAGTCCATGTGTTTAAAAGGGTTTTTTTGGTGGTTTTTTTTTTTTTTTTCTTCTTCTTCTATTTTCTTGTACCTTTGACTTCTTTTTGCATATTCGCTCCCTGATCAAACATCTTGGACATCGTGTTGCTTGTCAACCCTTCCACTGTCTGTTTTTTTGTTTTGTTTTGTTTTGTTTTTTGGACACTGGCTGTTTTAAGTGGGGTAGGACTGCGTGCAGGGCAGCATGCCCCCTTCTCCACCTAGAACTGCTATCACCTCCTTCTCCAGAAGGTTCCTGTCTCAGTTATTCTTCTCTCATTGCTGGGTCAAATACCCAAACTCAAAATGAAAGGAGGAAAGGTTTATTTAGCTCACAGTTCCTGGAGGTTTCATAGTTTAAAACAGCCTGAATTACATAGCAAGACCTCGGAGCCTTATTTGCTCAGTAGAGAGGGTCAGTGCCTCTGTCTTCCACAAACATCTTTTTTCTGCCTGAGGAGGCCTCAATTGCAGACGCCACTGCCCCACACTATAGGGTTCAGAGGAGAAGCTGGGGCGCCTAAGTGCCCAGGATGACCCACTCCACACCTCCAAGAGAGGCTGCAAGCCAGGCGATGAGATTGCCACCAGTTTAAAGGTTCCTGCCTCTCTGGCCCCGCCCCTCAAGGCCAGTCCTGGCCCTCTGGCCCCGCCCTGGTCATCTGGCCCCGCCCCTCGAGCCCCTCGAGCCTCTCCGTGCTTCTTGAGATCGGCTTCCCAATGACTTGCATGAGGCTTTGGGAGGACAACTAGACAAACCCTAATAGTTCCCTCGTCAAATCTGCTGCACAAAGAACTTGAGAGTAACAGTAGCGTCTCTTCCTTAAGAAAATAGAATAAGGGCAGCGGAATCTTTTTCTTGGCTCACACAAACCACAGGACTGACTTAAAGAGTTATATAGGATAAAGATATTTGTATCCTTCCCCCCGCCCAAGATCATGAATTTCAGAATATTATGAAAGCAACTTTCTAATTGTTAGATGATGATTGCTCAAATGTGTCTCATTCTGACAAGAGGCTGAAGGACTGGGAAGATAGCTCAGGGGCATACGCGCCTGCCTGGCAAGCGCACGACCCTGAGTTTGATCCCCAGTACTGGGGAAAAAAAAAAATCTGACAGGAGGTTGAGCAGTTGTCACAGTGTACAACGACCAAGTTCCCTTCTGAATGCTCTGTAACTAGACCTGCAGGCCAGACATCTATCTTTTGGAGCCTAGTATTATATTTGAGAAATCTACAAAGCGCTTTAACACCCTAAACTCTGCCCTTTTAGTATCTTAGGCCACCAAGAATAGGTACAAAACACGTCGCTGTCACATATTAGCTGGGTGTTCAGGATCTCACTGCTAGATCAGACTTATAGTGATCAGCCTGTTTACAGCCTCCCGAGAGCTGGGGTTACAGGCTTGCACCACCACGTCCAGTCTCAATTGCCTTCTCAGCACACCCCGGGGGCAGGGCTGCCGTGGCAGGCCCGAGGATCGAACCCCCAGACACTGCGCCTGCTTGCAGGTGTTTTAATCCACTGAGCTATTTGGCCGGTCCAGGAAAAGAGTTTTTGTATCAGTTTTGTTTGTGTTTGAAATCAGTAGTGTTATTAAACGTGAACGTTATTTAAAATTGGAACAAAGGACAAACCTTTTGCTTGGAGCACAATATATTTTTGTGTCTCTGGATCTGAACCTAGCTTTGTACTGCCAAGTTGCTTATATTCGAAATGCATATATTTTGAATAAGAAGTGAAGATTAACATCAGAATGGTAATCTTGTTTAAATTGGTAAGTATATTTCATTGGAAATATAGCTAAATTCAAATGATGTCCAAAAGACTGAGGAAAGGGCTGGTGAGATGGCTCAGTGGTCTAAAGCACCTACTTAGAACAAGCTTGGCAAAGCACAGGGACC
>NW_004524577.1:11883037-11883847 GCF_000260255.1 Octodon degus
ATAGGGATTCAGAGCCACCCATGGCAGGAACTAACTAGGGTCCTCAGGAGACTCCTCGGAATCCATTCCCAGGTCAGTGCTCCCAGCGACCCAGCCTCCTTCCGCTAAGTCCCACCCCTAAGAGTCCACCGAGCCCCCACAACACTAGCACACTGAAGACCACGCCTCCAGCCCTAGAAGCTTTGGGACAAACTGCATCCAAACTACAGCACATGGTCCTCTAGCAAAACAGAGGGAGGGGGTTATTTTAAGTAATTGGCTGAAGCAATTGTGCAAGCTGGCAAGTCTAAAAATGTAGGGTAGGCTGGCAGGCTGGAGCCCCAGGAAGAGTTGATGCTGTAGACTTAAGTCTGAAGACAGTCTGGAAACGAAAATTCTTTCTTGTTCCTAGACCTCAGTCTTTGTCTTTCAAGGCCTTCAGCAGCTTAGCAAAAGCCTCATCCAGTTTCATATTATGAAAGGAAATGTGCTTTATGCAGAGTACGGATTTCCTGGAATGAAAATCTCATTTAAAAATATCTTCAAAGAAACACGTAGTCTGTCATTGGACCAAAGAATTGGGTACTGTAGTGGACACACACTTACCACAACGAACGCTGTAGGGCAGGAAGTCTGGTTTAGAAGCTGCTCCAGCTTTGACAACTGGGTGAAGTTTGCATGTCACTTGACTTCTCTGGACCTCAGTTTATGTAGGATTTGATTCTTCTGTGTTTTAAATGAGATAAAGCAAATCTGGGAAACTTGGCAGGCACTTGGGAAACAATCATTATGCATAACTGAGGAATGATAGAATTGCTGATGTTCTTTAAG
>NW_004524577.1:11888092-11889324 GCF_000260255.1 Octodon degus
ACTACTTCATAATACCTACCAAAATAGTATTACCAAGGCATTATGGCAGTATTACCTACCAAGATAAATTAAATTGCCTTTGCAAAACCTATTTGTAGTATTCAGAGGGACCTTTTTGTTTTTGTTTTTGTTTTTGTTTTTGGTACTGGGGATCAAACACATGACCTTGCGCTTGCCAGGCAGGCACTTATACCACTGAGCTATCTCCCTGGCCCTATCTATAGTATTCAGATCCAACTTATACAATCTTCCCCTAAAATATTTTGAAATATATTGATACCAGGATAGGTAACAGAATGAATGTATTCTTTACATTGATTATAAATGAGTTTCAAAATAAGAAAGCCAATGAAACTTAATGGAGCCCCAAAAGGCCAATGATATATATGTAATTCATATATTATGTATTTACATGCATAAGAATTGAGAACATGATTAAAATAAAGCCTTTATCCAGGTGTGGCAGTTCGTGTCTGTAATCCCAGCACTTGGGAGGATAACTGTGCATTTGAGGCCAGTGTGGGGTAGGTAGTGAGTTCAAGACCACCCTGAACTGCATAAAGAAACTCTGTTTCAAAATGACAAAAAATAAATAAAGCCTTTACTATGCTGGGAAAGAAAGATCTAGTCAATAAGTGATATGGGGGCAGCTAATAAGTGGGAAAAATTGTGCACCTCTATTTGAAACCTTGTTCCATTTTGCGTTTCATATGTATTCAGTCTATAGTTACATTCTCTGAATGGGAAGGACCTTCTGAATGCAAACCCAGAGCAGCCGAAGTGCCAGAAAACCCTGCTGACACTCAGCCTGCAATGGCCTCGTGCTCAGCTGGCTGCTGAATTGGGAGCTACAGGTTTCACGTTTCCTGAGTAAGCATTTGCTTCCAAGAAGACACACTTCTGCTTCTGCTTCCTGAGGTCTACCACTCCTGCAACACCTTTTATTTTTTTCCCATAATTTTATTGAGAAACAAGTAACAATGAGACAGTTTCAAATCAAATGTATAGGACAGTTTCAATAATTAACACATTGCATACTCTCTTCCTAGTGGTTATTTGCTGTACAAGATGCAGACATGATATCCTATTTGCAAACACCATTAGAACAAATCCCTCTATTCATTAAGAGAATGTAACTATATATCTATCCTAATCATTTTGAATACAGAGATACAAAATGGACATTCATCTGTATACCCTTTTTTGTTTAGTTCCGTCATTTGAATATCATA
>NW_004524577.1:11889804-11891396 GCF_000260255.1 Octodon degus
CTCTACATCATCGATCACTTTCCTCTTTGGTCTCATAATCTCCTTGATCAGAAAATTTGGGACCTTTTAAAAAAATCATTTATTTGGTACAGGGTCTCACCACGCAGCTTGGACTCGTAGTGACCCTCCTGTCTCAGCCTCCCCATTTATACAACTTTTAAAAGTATCTGGGGCCGGCGAGGTAGATTGGAGGACCAAGCACCTGCTTTGCCAAGCTCAGGGACCAGGGTTTGATGCCTGGTCCCGTATGCCGTGACAGCCCCACCCCTGGGGCGCACTGAGTCCACAAACAAGTCTGAGTGTGGTGGCGCACACCTGTAATCCCAGCAGTGAGGAGGCTGAAAACAGGAAGATCACCGTGAGTCTGAGCTGCGTAGTGAGACCCTGTACCAAATCCATAAAATATTTTTAAAAAGTATTTGGATTTTGCAGAGTGTCACTTATTTTGCTAAAAACAGAAAGATAAAATGTTTTGTTGTGGTTCTTCTGGTTTTATTTCTTTTTTCTTTTATTTGCTGTTGTTGTTAGAAGAAAAAGGTAAGTCAGTCACTTGCACATTCGTACTGGAGTTATTTTCAGTGTTTCTGTAGAAATCCTGGTAAAACAAGGCACACTCAATTAAATTTAATCAGAAAAGCTACAGATACTTACTAGTATAATTATATCACAGGGAATTCTCAGGACATCTGCTACAAAAGCCTAAGGCCCCTCCAATTCTCATTCATTTGTTTGTTTGTTTGTTTGTTTGTTTGTTTGCAATACTGGGGATTGAACTTAGGACCTTGCACTTGCCAGGCAGGAACTTACACCGCTGAGCTCTGCCCTCAGCCCCTCGTTCTTTTAATATGTTTCCCTATGCTTGTCTGTGCATGCCCTACAGCTGTAATCTGAATAGAGTTTTATGAAAAAGATGATATTTAGAGAACAGGCCATGACTGTTGAAAATTAAAATTTTGGAGGCTGAAACTTAAAAGTTAGGGCTAGAGGGGTATAGCTGAATGGTAGATAGAAATCTTGCTTTGTATGCAGGTCTTTATTTTGATTGATCATCAGTACCAGGGGGTGAGGGGGAGTAACACTTGGGAGCTGGGGAGATAGTTTGGTGGTCTAAGGGCCTTCCTGGAGCGCAAGGTCCCAAGTTCGATCCCCACTATGGCATACCTATAATCCCAGAGCTGAGGAGCCTGAGACAGGAGGATCAGTACAAGTATGAACTGCATAGAGAGACACTATAGCAAAAAAAAAAAAAAACTAAATAACACTTGGGTTTGAAGATATAAACAAAGAAGATTCAAAAGTGTTCTATTACATAGCCAGAAAAAGTGAATCAAAAGCATATGTAGAGCCAGGGATATTGCTCAGCTGCATAAGCACCTGCCTGGCAAGCACAAAGTCCTAAATTCAATCCCTAGTACCACAAAAAGAAAAAAAACATATATGATAAGGTGCGTTTTCACAAGCTCTAGCCCATCAGATTAAAAGAATCTAAGAGTGGATAGAAAACACTACTCAAGGGGCTGGTGAGATGGCTCAGTGGTCTAAAGCTCCTACTTGGAACAAGCTTGGGAAAGCACAGGGACCACGGTTCAATC
>NW_004524577.1:11892251-11912763 GCF_000260255.1 Octodon degus
CACATTCAGAGGCCAAGATCAGGTCCACATCGAACCCAGCACTAATCCTACTACAGAACTGGTGGGACATTGATCTGGACAGGCCCACAGGACTACAGACACCACAGAAATGTTTCTCTTTGTGTGTGTTTCCCTTATATGTCTGGCTGGATTTTTTGTTTGTTTTCCTCTTTACTTTTTAGGTTTATACATCTATTTCTATTCCATTCATCTCCTGTCTCTTCTTGACTATCTTTCTTGATCTTAGGATATCTTTGCCGAGGGGACATTACCCCTAACCTCTGTGAAACTTCGTTTGCCATCTATCTGGCTCAGCTCGCCGTCCTTTGGGACCAGACTATGTTGATGGTTATGACCCAGACAGTCACAGTATTGTTGTAGAAGGGAGGACAACTAATTACAAGTGG
Organism: Octodon degus; assembly: GCF_000260255.1. NCBI lineage: Eukaryota > Metazoa > Chordata > Mammalia > Rodentia > Octodontidae > Octodon > Octodon degus. The sequence goes on from NW_004524577.1 coordinate 11,892,659, forward strand.
CAATTACAACTAGTTACGACTAGTAATTCCTGGCTAAAATATCACAGCTAGGAATAGCTATAGCATCACACAGGACTTAGAATCTGACAGACAGGGCCGGGGAGATGCTCAGTGGAATAAGCGCTTCCCTGGCAAGCGCAAGGGCCTGAGTTCAATCCCCGGTTCCCGAAAAAAAAAAAAAAAGGATCTGACAAACTATGGTGATTCTTTACTTGGTATCTTTAACTATAGACCAAGTTCTACAGAATATACATACATATATATGTTTTGTATATATATATATACAAAACATATATATATACAAAACACAAATCAGGAACTCGTATGCAATGAGTTTCCCCCATAGTAGAATGATTTTACTCTGTAGTGAGAAAATTTAAGGGCTATAAGGGACAAAACAGAGAGATGAAAAAGAAATATCGTCAAAGCAAGGCTGGGGACAAAGGATGACTATGTAGGCTTTGGGAAGCTGGAGGAGAGGCAGAAGAGAAAGACAGGGAAGGCAAAAGACTATTGAAGTAAATCACAACGTTTGCGTGCGCCTCCTGCGCCTTGAACTCGGCCCCGAGCCACTAGGTGGAGCCAGCCGCTGCTGAATGTCGCGCTCCCGCGGCCTCTGCAAGTGGGCTCCCGGCCAATCGCCCTTCTCTTGGTGGTGCTGCCGTCCGCTGTGTCCACTGCTCTGCCCCACTGGGTGCTTCTCTGCGGAGGCCTGTGGGGCTTCCTGCCGCCCCTGCGCCCCTGCAGCTGTCAGCTGTTCCTCCCACAAAGTGAGTCCAGGCTCAGGGAGGAAGCACTGCCCGCCACCTCCTTACTTGTTGAAATTTCTCTCTTCGCTCTCCCTGTGCACTTCAGTTCTCACTGCGGGGTCCCAGGAACCCCACTTCCCTCCTCCTCCCCCTCCTCCTCCTCATATTGCTACATTCCAGTGTCTGGACACCAGATCCTGGAGAGGCTCTTTGTGTCCTTCTCACCGCTCTCCCACCTTCCTGGAAGTCAACGATGAATTTTCTTTGCCCTTGGGTGGGATCTGAGGTTGTCAGCATGGGCAGCTCCTGGGAAGAGGGCTGAGATTGAACCTGGGAAGACCTTTTCAGTTTGGGAGGCTACCTGTGGTCTCTTCCATGTTGACTTTATTTATTTATTTATTTATTTATTTATTGGATGCAGAGTCTCACTAAGTAGCTCAGATTTGCAGTGATCCTCCTGTCTCAGCCTCCCCAGTGCTGGGATTACAGGCATGCACCACCACGCCTGGCATGTGGTACTGGGAATTGATCTTGGGTCCTTTCACTTGCCAGACAGGTGCTTAGACTGCTGAGCTATCTTCCCCACCCTCTTCCATGTTGTTTGAAGTGTGGCCTCCTTATGGGTTTTGAGCAGGACTGGTTGGGGGAGGGGTACAGGGAGAGGGGCCTGAGTATGAAGGATGGTGGAAAGTCAACAACAAGGGTTTGTGGGGGGCAGGCATGGCCTTAGGTGACTTACGGAATGAGTAGGAGGGTGGGGCCCAGAAGAAAGGGGTGACCATGTATAAGCTTGAAAAGGACTCAAGACTCTGAGTTGTTTTGACAGAGCCTATAAATGGAAGGAGGTCCATACACAGGCTGGTCATGAGCCTGGTCAGGGATGGGGGTTCATAGCTGAGATCTGGGAGCAAGGGAAAAAGTAGAGCAAAGTATTGGGACTTTGGAGTTTGGGTGAGAGTGAGGAAACCAGGCCAAATTTTGGGGTTAGTGTTGTCTGTTGTGAGTCATTTGGGGGGCAGTGGGTGGGGTGTCTTTATGTGTCTGGAGTCAGAGTACTTGGTACTTATTAGTGTTTTGAAAGAGCTCTAGTCTATGAACCAGCTGATGGCTGCCTGTGGGATGGGGTTTTCTGTATACTGGGAAAGTAGATGAGATCATGGTGAATGGCTTGGAGGTAGCTATGATTCAGGAAGGGCTTGAGGGTGTGGGCATGTTTTTGAAGCCATTATAAAAGGGTCTGGCTATGAGGTCCAAGTTGGGAACCCAGAGGCAGAGACAGTCAGGTAGGCCAAGGAATGAGAGGAGTCTGAGGACAGTTCAGGGAGAAGGCCTACCCATTAAGATATATTGTTGAGAGGTAGCATCCAATTGAGGTTGTGGCTGAGAGCCAGGCAGAGTACTCAGGGACTGACTCTAAGGCCTTGAGGGAGACTGTCGAGGTGAGCTGAGGGGCACAGCCTGAGGTAAAGTCAGTCTCAGTGAAGGTGAAAAGGTCTTGCGAATTGGGGTGGAGCTGAGGGCTCAGAGGAAGGAGGGAGGCGACGGCAGCAGCATGTGTAGAGAGGTAAGAAGGATTGGCAAAGGTGACTGCTGCCCCGGGCTTGGGGAAGGAGGCCCCACCCCAGCCATGGGGCACTGGGGAATCACCAGGGTGAAAGAGAGAGCCACTTAAGGGTCCTGTCAAGTAGGGATGAAAAGGCCGGCTGCCAATTCCCACTGGCCATATTGAAAATTGAACTGTAGGGCCCAAGAATGTTGACAAAGGAATAAGTGGCCCCCGTGTGAGGAAAAAAGAAGTAAACCTACCCTACTCTTGACCAATAGACTTACCCTGGGGCCCAGTCAGTCTCTGGTTAGGAGAACAGGTAAGCCACGCAGGGAACAAGGTTGGAGGATGTGGCTTTTGCACTGCTTTACCTGGTATCCTGTTTTGCCACATGGAAAGCACAGCCCAGGGCTCTTAGACTTTTGCTTGGAGGATTGTCCTGGCTGGAGTATTCTTGTGAGAACCTGGAGAGTAGATTTATTGAAGGGCTGTCAAGTTCTCGGTTTTGTAGACTCTGAGAGCGATGGCCATAAAATCAGCCTCACAGGTCTGAGGACCATCCTTGAGTTGTTTGAGCTTTGCCTTGGTGTCAGGGGCTGCCTGGGAAATGAAATCAGCCTTGAGAAAAGTTATCCCTTGGCTGAGAGAGATCTAAGCAAGTGTGGGCTTTTAGAGCCTCTGTGACCCAGGTCATACATTGGGCCAGGCTCTCTTGGGAGTCTTGATAGATGTTTTGGACTTTATGAAACGAGATGGACTCTGAGGAAGCCCTGTCTAGACCAAGAGAATGGCGGTTTCCACAGTCTCTGGAACTGTGCTTGTGACTCCATCTAGAGTCCTGTCTAGGAACAGCAGCTGTCCCAAGGTCTGTGAGCATCCGGGTGTGGGCCTTCCCAGCGGCACTCTGGGCCGTCATCCCAAATTGGGGATTTTTTCCTCATCAAGTGAAGAGCGGTTGTGAGGATGATTTGAATACTGTGCCAGGTAAAGTCAAAGGAGTGAGGTGAGTGAACTTTTTCGTACAGTGCTAGGGCCTTAACAAGAGGAGCAGAGATGAGCTTCAGGTGGGAAAGGTTGGAGGAGAATGGGATATAAACATGGAGAGGGCATTAGTGCCCTTACCTCTTGCAAAGGGCATAGGGGTTTGGATCTAGGGCTCTGTAGGGTCAGTAGGGGTCGTCATTTGGGAGTAAGACTGGGTTAAAGGTGGCAAAAGAATGGGTAAGGTGCATAGAGGGAGAAGCTTGCTTGTGGGATTGAAGGTTTTGTGTGATGGAGGGTCTGGGGCTGAGGCAGGCATGGAGGGGGTGTTGCGAGCCATGGAGGGGGCTGTGAAGTAGAGCACAGTGACCAGAGAGAGGAACAAGATGCAGGTGAAAAGGCCTGATCTTAGGGGATCTCTTCCCTCTTGACTGAACTCTGGAGAAAGTGGCCAAGGTTTTGTTGTTGTTGTTTTGTTTGTTTGTTTGTTTGTTTGTTGGTAGTACCAGGGATCAAACTCAGCACATTGTACTTGCCAAGCAAACACTTACTCCACTGAGCTATCTCCTTGGCCCCCAACGTTTGGAGAGGCTCTGAAATTGGACAGGCTGTGTTCTGGGCAAGGAGAGTTACCTGTGGGAGCTTGTGATAAGGCCAAGCCACATTATAGAATGAGATGAGACAGCTATTGAGGGGGGTGCCCAGAGGGTGTCTTTAGGAGGGGCAGAGGCAGCTCCTCCCACAGGGGCTTAGGGCCAGGAGGGTCCAACAGGAAGAAAGGCAATCAGGATCAAAAGGAGCATCTCTGGGGCTGGTGAGATGGCTCAGTGGTCTAAAGCACCTACTTAGAACAAGCTTGGCAAAGCACAGGGACCTCGGTTCAATCCCCTAGCACCACATGCCAGCCAGCACCGCCCCCTGGTGGGCTGAGCTGGCCACACACACACACACACACACACACACACACACACACACATAAATAAAACTTAGAAAGGAAAAAAAAAAAAAAAAAGGAGCATCTCTCTGATAAAGACCAGAAGCCTCAATGAAGGACTCAGACCAATGACATCCAGGCAGGTCTGTTGTGTCCAGGCTTAAGCCGGAGGCCAGGTCTAGTTAGGACACGATTTTCTGATTGAAGGGATGGATACGCTCAGCCACTCCCCAGGAAGGACTTAGCCCAGAGACCTGAGCACTGTGCTTTAGGCAGAGGTTTCTGGTAGGCCGGAGGCAAGGACATCACCGGTTCTTGTGCCCTGAAAGGGGCTGAGGTGGGGGAGACACATCCAGGAGCTGAGCTGTACCTGTTACCTCCTGGGCTTGAGGAACCAGATGTTAGGTAAACGGTGATGACCCAGTAAAGAGCACGACCAGCATGAATGTGGGGTCCCACATGCGACCTGCTGGAGGGACTCCAGAGGAGAGTGTGAGCCTGGCTCTATGAGTAGAATTAGAGGACTTAGCAGGAGGGCCCAGGGGAGGCGAGTCAAGGGGACATGACATGGGGAACAAGAATAGCTGCGTGTATGCTCACAACAGCAGGTGGCTATGACCCTGCAGCAGGATGGGTGTGGGCGCCCAGGCAGAGGAGGCATTGTTCCCAGGCTCAGGCGGCTGGAGAGGGGCAGGGGACAGGGGAGGTCAGACCCATCACATCCATCTGTCTTGCTTACAATTTCATTTCTACCTCTCATTTTCCAGCTGTTATCTTTCCTGCAACTTTCAGTGTGAGTGTTTAGTAAGCCTCCTGAATCTCTACTAACCTGCCATTTCTGATTATCTTCGACTCAAGAATGTAATAAATAACATAATTAACCCTAAAGAGTGATAGGTTTTAGAGGTAGCAACCATGGTGCTGGTGGCTGTGCAGCAGAGAAGCAGCAACAGGGGAGGAGGAGCCTTTATTAACTCTAAACACACGGAGAGGACCAAGGGGAGGGGGATGGGCAGATCCTCTGACCTGAGACAGGGAGCCTGAGACTTTATGGACTTTGCTAGGGGTGGAGCTTGAGGGGCGGGGTCAGTGACGCTCGAGGAGCTGATTGGAGGCTCCCCTGTGTGGGCGGGACAGGTCAAAGGAAGTTGTACCCAGGGCTGGAGTGGGGATGGAGGAGGAAGTGGTGATTGGGAAGGTGAGCTGTTGTTTTGGGGATTCAGCCATATTAGACAACCACCGTAATAATTCAGCAATTCACACTAGGGCCATAACCTGTCAAACAGTAATAATCCATGGTGTAGGTCTGAGGCTAACACCTGTGATTAACACAGAATAATTTAAAAACTGCAAGTTGTTACATACTGGAAAAACATTCTGTGCCCCATTTCTACCTAACACTTCCCAGAGGCAGCTACTCCTTCTACTTTTAAATATTTTATTTCATTTTATTTGTTCAGACTCGTAGTGATCCTCCTGTCTCAGCCTTCCCAGCACTGGGATTATAGGTGCGCACCAGAACAGCATGTCATACTGGGGATCGAACTCTGGTCCTTGCACTCGCCAGGCGAGCACTTATGCTGCCGAGCTATCTCCCCAGCCCCTGCTCGCTTTCCTATCTGTGTTTCCAGCTACTTTTATTTGTGTGTGTATATGATATGCCATTGTGTGTGACACACACTATTTGTATGTATTTTTCATAAAGGATGGGATTTTGTACTGTTGTGAACTTTGATTGTCCATCAAATGAACTTACCTGTGTAGAGATGGGGAGCCTTTTCGACTTTTCACAGCAGCCTGCTGTAGCAGGTTCACTGTCCCTGGCTTTGTGCTCTGCAGAACCCTTCCCCTGCTCCCAGTCATGATTGAGCCACCATTTCCCAAATGTAGATACGCCTCCTTTACAACAGCCAGTCTTAGAAGATTTCAAGATGTTTCCCTTATATGAACGTACCATCACTTGTTTGAAACTCCGCTAAGGTGGACAACTCAGTATTTTCAATTTCTTTACTGTTATAAACAACGCCACTAGGAATTTCCTCTACATGTGCCATTTCAATCATTTGCAAGGATATCTGAAGGAAAATGTTGAAAATGAGTAATGGAGTAGACAGTTGGTTAAGTAACCGACAAATTGCAGTTGTCCAAGTTTATAGTTCTAGTGACAATCCTTTGGGATACCTTTTCCCTACATCTCCACTTGAATAATATATTATTAAATTTATAGTTTTAGTTTGCATTTGTCTTAGTTATGGACAAGCCCAAGCATTTTTCTTTCTAGTTATTTCTCTTGTGAATACTGTTCAAATCCTTTACTTTTTCTTTTTTCCAGACAGGGTCTTGCTGTGCAGTTCATGCTTAAACCCGTGGCGATCCTCCTGCCTCAACCGCCCAAGTGTTGGGATTACAGTCACGTGTCATCATGCACTGTATAACTTTTCCTTTTTCACTTGAAGTCCTAGGATGTTAACCTGTTTCTTCATTTGATAAACACAGGAAGTAATCCCACAAAATTGAGGTATTTTATGTGTTTGTTGAAATATTATTTGGTAGCTTATAAACATTCACAGGAAGGGCAGGCCTAGTTTGTACACATCTGTAGAAGAAGCAAATGAGTCAAAGATAGCCCCCTGAAGAAAATATCTGAGTTGATATTGAAAGGATAGACAGGGGTCAACCAGACACAAGGGAAGGAGGAGAGGGGCCGGCACAGGAAGTGTGGTGCACTCAGGCCCAGCTTGGAGATGAGGTTTTGTGTGGGTCCCGGTTTCAGGAGAAACATGGCAGTTTCACACCCTGAAGGGTGTGACGGAGCTGATCTGCATAGTTCTTGGCAGCCCCTGAGCTGCAAAAAACTCTGGGTCTTTCCTCTGTGGAAATGTTTAGCATAATAATGTCATTGGAGAGAGACAGGAAATATGTTTTCAGATACTAATGGTTACTAGACTCATTACTTTAAGATGAACGAAGTGTGTCCATATGGGAAAACCCCAAAAGAGGCACAGGTAAGTGTAGTGTTGATACATTGTGTCAACTTGCCGGATGGGCTGGTAGGGGTTCCTGCGGGGGTGCATTTGGTTCAGGTCCCCAGAGTGACTTGGCACAAAGAAACCATATAAAGAGGCTGAGGAAATAATCAACGTTCTACTTCGTCCGGAGGAACTTCAGTCTTCACTTTCGGTTTGGACTTCATTGCCTGGCTTGCAGCGCAGACTCTTCGGCCTCCGGCTTGGATCCTTCGCCTTCCATCGCAGCCTCTTCAGTCTTCTGTCGCAGACTCTTGAGTCTTCCGTTGCAGACCCATTAGCTGACGGATAGAGACGTGCACAGAGCACAGCAGTGAGCTTCAGACCTTGGGACTGAATTCTTCAGTCTGGGGTGTGCAGATGCCCTCTGCACGCTCCACATCTGACTCTGCGGCTCTCGTAAGCCAATCTTGTAATTCCTTACGCATTGTATATCTTGTGTCAATAGCTGTTCCTTATATCTGTTCCTCTAAGTAAAACCCTAACCAATCCAGTAAGTTAGGGACTTAAGAAATCAGATTAATAGAGCCTTAAAGATCTTAACTCATAGAAAACAGTACAGACCTTATCTCATAGATCAGGCCCAAGAATCTTCTTTAACATCTTTTTTTTTTTTTTTTTTTTTTTTTTTTTTTTTTTTGGCGGAACCGGGGATTGAACTCAGGCCCTTGCGCTTGCCAGGGAAGTGCTTATTCCATTGAGCCATCTCCCCGGCCCCCTTCTTTAACATCTTAATTCATAAAGTAATTATTAGCTAGTCTATTCACATTTCCTCTGGGCAAAAGGTATTCCTTAAATCCTGACCAACAGTAAATCATCTTTATTTCTCCCACTCTACCTAATGGGTTTTCGGACCATACAATAAAAATCTACACTGCTGATCATCACAGCAGGAGCCCAAAACAATAGCCCCTGGCCTGCTTCCTCTTTATTCTTAAGGAAAAGCCTCCTCTTCTCCTGTGCAAGCTAGTATTCCCCCAATCAGCCCCTGACACCCTGCCTTAGGAGCCCCCATCCCTCCCAAGATATCACTGAGCCCTCCTTCCAACTGCATCCCAGCCTAAACCCATAAAAGCCTGAGCTCTCTGTCTCAGGCCTGGGGATTGTTTCTCTTTAATCAGACCTCCTGCTCCAAGCACTAAAGGCCTCACTGTTTTCTCCTGTCTCGTATCTGCACCCAAGGCACTTACATCTTGGTGGGGTGACTCCAATGAGTTTGGGCATGTGGCTCCTGGAGGCTCCCCCAGTTTGAGCTCCCCCAGCCAACGAGCCTCTTTTTCCTTTTTCTCATTCCTGCCGTTGCTAGTCTGCAGGCAGCACTGGCCAGCCTCGATCCTCACCCTGAGCCCCTCTCAGCCTGGGTGTTCCTGTCGTGGTTTTCCTCTAAAATCATGGGCCCATGTCAGGACTCTCTCTCTCCTCCCAGGGCATTTCTCAGCCCTTAACAGGACGTCCCTCACCAAGAAGATTGGTGACAAGCTACGAGGGCCAACAGTCTCTCACCCTCAAGAAAGGGTGATGAATTTTCTGGAGACAAATTCTATATTTTAAACCTTTTGGCTCACCTCTAATTCGATCACTATGGGAAATACTCCTTCCTGACCCCCAAACACACTTAGGTGTGACACCCTAAGTCTCCGGGAGAGGGTCAAAACAAAACTGATTTTTTAACTTTTGCTAGTGCAATGGCAAAGGGTCAAATATCCCTTTACACACAAGCTTTTATCGCTGTCAGGACATGCCCTTCCCTCCTTCAAACAAATGCTTTTGGTGGGCTCCACATCATAAGCATGGCTGATCCCCACCTTTACCTCTTCAGACCCTCTCTAGGATGTTAGGAATGGTTTATTGGCTGTCAGGCAGGGGCTCATGTGAGCCTTCCCCCACAGTGAGAACCTTACAAGCTAGTTCACATTCCAGTGCTAATGATAAGCTCTGAAAAAACAGAACTCTCCATTCCATCACAAGGACAAGGTACACATGTCATTCTTACCCAAAAGACAAGAGTCTTCATGTCCTAGTCCTTATCAGTACGGGAATCCTCTCTGTCCTTGGAGCTGGGAGTCCTCTCTGTCCTTGGAGCTGGCCTTTGGGCAGGACAATGGCTGCTGTTCCCCACCTCCACCAACAACCTTCTTTTAAACTGAACAAGCAAACAACAGACATAACAACATCATTAACTTGCTTCCAAATCAGATAAACTGTCTTGCAACAATTATTCACCAAAACAGCTGGGCTCTAGTTGTTTTTACAGCCAAAAAAGGATGGCTTGTGCTACACTGGAAGAAGAATGCTATTACTTTGTGAATCTGTCTGGACTTATCATGAAAAAGATTAAAAAAGAAAGACAATAAATAAACCGCCATAACTACCTCAACAGAAACCATCAACAATTAGGCTATGGGTGTATCCATACATGTGCTCATGGTGGGACTGATACAGGGAAACCTCCAAATGACACAGGGAGAAACACTGATCTCCCAACCTAAAAGGTACCTGGGATGAGTTCGTGTTGTCTAAAACCAAAGAATGAATTTTAGGAACAAACAGAGGTTATGAGCAGAATATATTTATTGAGGGAAAGAAAGCTCCTGTCCAAGACAGGAACAGGAGGGGAGCCCCTGCAGCAGGTGGTCCCCAGGATGCTGTCTCTTCCAGGGACTTTTATAGTGTAAAACCATGTGGAGCTAAGGTGGAGAAAGTGGGAACTCACTTAGGTGGATGTAAGGTGGGACAAAACTATGGTGAACCAATGGGATTACAAGCACCATTGCTCAGGTCAAATTGATTTAAGTCCAGGACCAAATGGGGAAGTGAGTCACATAGTGGGCAGGCATGAATAAGGGACAGGGCCTCTTCCTGTTGGGGGTTGGGCAACTCATTTGGGCTCTTTCAAGGCAATTGATACCTACTTAGAATATCAATCCCTGATGCTATCCCTAGGGAAGTAGGCAGCTGTAGCTGTATTTCTTGCCTCTTTTGTCTTGAGGTATGGCCCATATGGGAGTGTCTGTCTCTTCCAAGTTGCAAAGCCACCTTGTCTTCCATCTTGTCTCCTTGAGGGCCTGGTCCTGTCGGCTGCTGCCTACAACAGGACCACACCTTTGGATCATGGCCCCTCTCCTTCCTCCCTTCCTAGGCTCCATGATGATGACAGTGGTCTTACTGCCCATAGCTCCCTGTCCTTTTTTTTGGTGGAACTGGGGATTGAACTCAGACCCCTGCGCTTGCCACGGAAGTGCTTATTCTACTGAGCCATCTCCCTGGCCCCTCCCTGTCCTTTTAAATTTTTCTCAAGAGGATTTCTCCAATCCAGGATACAGTCTCTACCACCAAGGAGCTCCACATCCTGGCCGAAACACCCAGTACCAGCTTCTACATGGGCAAGATGCATCATCCCAACGTTAGCCCTCATCACAATGCCCCCATTCAGCAGGAAGTAGTCTGAGAGAGTTGGCACCCTCTTTTAAGAACAAAAAGATGAGAATGATTGGTTTTCTGAACCTACAAAAAAAAAAAATCTGCCTGTTCATCATGCAATGGACCCCAAAACAATAACCCATGGCCAACTTAGCTTTTCTTCTTAAGGAAAAATCTTCCTCTTCCTTTTCCTCATATACAAGCTAGTATTTCCCCCAGTCAGCTCCTGATACCCTACCTTAGTAGTTCCATCTCCTCCGGAGATGTCACTCAGCCCTCCTTCCAGCTTTGCCCTGGCCTAAACCTATAAAAGCTACGCGTCTGAAGTTTGTTTGCTTCTCTGTAATCAGTCCTCCTGCGCCAAGCAAAAAAAGGCCTCTTTGCTTTTCTCCTCTCTCTTATGTGTACCAAAAACCTTACATTCTCTATTCTGTGTTTTTTGTTGTTGTTTGGTTGGTTGGTTGATTGGGTGGATTTTTTTGGCAGAACCGGGGATTGAACTCAGGCCCTTGCGCTCGCCAGGGAAGCACTTATTCCACTGAGCCATCTCCCCAGCCCCTATACATTCTCTTCTAATCAGTTTCCATACTGCAGAATGTACATTCAAGTTAGTCAATCCAATCACTAATACCTGTTCCCAAAAGTGTTCTTTGAATTCTGTAGATTAAGGTTTTCCTAAATGTTGTCCATAGATGCAGGTAAGGGATGATCCTTACTGATGCAATGAACCAAATGTGGATTATCGTGATTCAGAAATATCACTTGCGACCTTCCACTTGTGAGCTCTAGTAACGTGGAGGTCACACAGAGATTCTTTTGATATCCTTGTGACCAAGGAATAGTGCCTTTGCTTCCTTTTTCAGAGGTACTGAGGAATGAACCCAGGACCTTTGCCCTGAGCTGTTACCCCAACCCTTTATTTTATTTTTATTTATTTTTTTAATTTTTTTTCTTTCTTAACATTTATTTATGGTGTGTGTGTGTGTGTGTGTGTGTGTGTGTGTGGCCAGCTCAGCCCACCAGGGGGCGCGGCTGGCTGGCATGTGGTGCTGGGGGATCAAACCGCGGTCCCTGTGCTTTGCCAAGCTTGTTCCAAGTAGGTGCTTTAGACCACTGAGCCATCTCTCCAGCCCCCAGCCCTTTATTTTTTAATTTGTGACAGCCCTTACTAAATTGCTAAATTGTTTGGGTTGGACTTAAATTTGTGGTCTTCTGCCTCAGCTTCCCAGAGCGCTGGGATTACATGCCAGTGCCACCTTGCATGCTCCAAATATCATCTTTAAAATGATAATTAGGGCTGGCCAGATAGCTCAGTAGATTAAGGCACCTGCTTAGGCAGACACAGTGGCCAGGGTTTGATCCCTGGGGTGTGGTACTGGCCCTGCCCCTTGAGCTCACTGAGACGGCCACTGAGACTAGGCATGGTGGCGCACGTCTGTAATCACTGCTCTTGGGAGGCTGAAAACGGGAATCACTATGAGTCAGATCTAGGTAGTAAGACACTGTAGACCCTGCACTAAATACATTAAAATAGAGCGATCTCTGCTAATTGACCTACAAAAAGTTCTGACTAGTCTTTATATAATTACAAACTTACAAAAAGTTATTATAATTTAATTGGCCAAAATAGATTTGGATGCACTCTAATGGTATAAGCAAATCTTGTGGGTGTTTGTTGGTTTCTCTGTCCAATCTGAAAATAGCTGTTTTATTTGAGCTCAATAAATTTTTCTTGAACTGGCAAGATAGGTGAGTGGACTAAGCACCTGCTTAGGCAAGTGCAGGGATCAGGGTTTGATCCCCTGAACCACATGCCCACGGGCTGAGCTGGCCACAGAGTTGGGGCATGGTGGCACACACCTGTAATCCCATCCCCGGGGAGGCTGAAAACAGGAGGATCACTATGAGTCGAAGCTGCATAGTAAGACCCTATACCAAGTACATACAAAATAAATAAAAAAGAAATCTATTAAATTAATTAAATTAAATGAATTCTACTTTTTGTATTTTTATATTGTTAAAGTATTTGGTTGTTATTTAATTTGGTTTACAGATAAATGTCATGAAAGTTTAAGATACAGTTCTGGGTCAGGGAGATGGCTCAGTGGAATAAGTGCTTCCCTGGCAAGCACAAGGGCCTGAGTTCAATACCCGGTTCTGAAAAAAAAAAAAAAAAAAAAAGATATAGTTCCACCAAGATTGCTAGCTAGTCAAAATGATGCTGCATATAGTTTGATAAATACAATGCATATTGTCATTTATGCATTATAACTTGAGAGTCTCTTATTTATTCATATTCAATGTGTTAAATGTTGAAGTTGTGTTTTCATGGGTTATAAGATAACTAAACAAGATCCCTTAGGAAGGCAAGAGACTGTTGGACAAGACTCCAGTCAGTTGATTAATAAAAAGCTAACTGGAATAACATTATTTTATTCATTAAATTTTTAATGAACTTTTATTCATTAATAAGCCCCAACAGTCTGCATAGCCATATGGGAGACAACCCTGTAAATACTGTTCAAGATATATTATTGTGATAGGTTTTCATTGGTTATTGTCAAAAGGTTGTTTTCAGAGAACATAAAACGTTAGGTTTTGTGATTAAAAGATACTCTTAGTATAAAACTAAATTGGGAAACAAAATAGTGGCAATTTGTTATTGCTAATATCATGGTGTATTAAATGTATTCACGCCTTTCAAATGTATACTACTCTAAAATGTAACACTGAGATTGTTTATAGTGATAGATATTTTCTTTCAGAATTACATGTATGCCTTTCTCTTGTGCTCCAGATATTTTTTGGTTTTGCTTTGTTTGTTTCTTCATGCATATGGTTCAGGGTCTCATTATGCAGCTCAGCCTCATAGTGATCCTCCTGCTTTCAGCCTCCCCAGCACTGGGATTATAGGTGTGCACCACTGCGCCTGGATTTGGGATCCCCTCAGCTCACCCAGAGGTGGGGCCGGCATGGCATGTGGTATTGGGGATCGAACCCTGGTCCCTGCTCTTGCCCAAGAAGATGCTTAGTCCACTGAGCTATCTCGCCAACCCTCACCAGATATTTGTAATAAGAGGTTCATGTCAAGGCAACATGAGATCATCAGTCACGTGATAACCTTTGACCCCCCAAACTTATGTGATATGTATGCTATGTATGTGCTATTACATTTAGGGATGCTTAGATATTAAACAGCTCAGAAAATTTTGTAAATATCTTCCTATTAAAAAACTTACGTATTATGTAGGGATAATTGCCTAAAAGGCTTTTCTATTCCAAAATGGAGATTTAAATGAGTTATAATATCATGACTGTTATGCTACAATACTAAGCATGGCCACTGATGTCAAATTTTCTCTGTAACACTATATAACTGCTGTCTGTTAACACTCTACAGGGATCCCACTACTAAAATGCTCATGATTGATAAGAAATAACAGTTCTCAGGCTATGTCTCATTTTCAGGGTGCTTAAGATAAAATTACAATAATTAAGTTCATTGCTCCCACTACCATGTAATGTCATTCACCTGCTCTTCTGGATAGTCAACCACTGAGGTTTGGAGACTACAAATTACAAATATAGATGGGCTAAGAAGATAGCTAGTCTTTTGGCCCTGAGCCTCCAAGGTCAATCAGGACCCAGGGTATAAGAGAACCTTTGCTGTGACATCCTCTAACTCAAGTTGAGCCCCTGACTTTCCAATCAAGGAGATTATGGGACCACAGAGGAAAGTGATTTTATGGCGTCTAGTGTGCCTAGGGACAGTCACCAGGAGAGCCTTCCAAGTTTCCGTAGAAAGCAGCTTGGTCAAGCAATGGCTGTGACGCATCCTGACAGAAGTACTGAGAGGCACTATGCTTGGTTCCAAGGTGAATCCTGAGGAGATTTAACTGGCCTTGAGAGATAGCAAGGAGTTAGTTTTAATTAATACAGGTCTCACTTTAACTTGGTCTTGAATATCCAGAAGAAAAATATAGACACAAGGCATATAAAATTACACCCCCATCTTTCCTAGCCACAGTTAAGAAATAAAACATCAAATAATAAAATAAGGGGCTTGCTGGTTAGCTCAGTTGTTTAAGCGCCTGCTGGGGCAAACCCAGTCAGGCTCAGGGGACCGTGGTTTGATCCCCAGCTCTCCATGCCTTACCAGACCTGCCAGACCCTGAGCCAACCCCCCCAAAAAAAGTCCTTCTCAAAGAATAAAATAATAAAAACATCATTAGGGACTGACCAGATAGCTCAGTGGACTAAAGTGCCTGCTTAGGTAGAGCGCAGCGGCTGGGGTTCAATTCTCTGCTTGCCATGTTCCCTACCCCAGGGGTATGCTGAAATGGCAACTGAGACTGGGCAAGGTGGTGCATGCCTGTAATCCCAGCACTTGGGAGCCTGAAAACAGGAGGATCACTAAAGTCTGATCTAGGTAGTGAGACCCTATAGACCCTGTACTGCACACATTAAAAAAAAAAAAAAATCAAAATCATTGTTGGTGCATTCCGTAACAAGCTGCCATAGAGAGATCCCTAGACCTATAAAATCTGCTGCCACCAGACCCATCTTGGATTCTACAGTGGACTGTGTATTAACACACTTGCTTTTACTTTTAGTTTTTTTTGTGGCTGGAGGTCTCTTCAACTGTTTAGAAAACAAAAATGGAAGCGGGGAGGAGAGGAAATTGAGAAAAAAAGGAAAAGGAATGAGTGCAAGATAAAAACAAAGATAAAATAAAATTATATTTTAGAGCGCAAGATAGAAACAAAGATAAAATAAATTTTTTTTTTAGAAAGGGGGTACTGCCGTCCACCTTCCATTCCATGTGTATCTGTCTCTGAGCACAATGCTGGCTCACCTGCCTTACCACCTGCTGGCTTATATTTCAGACTTTTCCACGTATGTGCTTTCGCCGGTCCATCGTGTGTGTCCTCATTGGGGTACCCCAGAGTGGCTGGCTTTCCACAGGTCACCCAGTCCCAGTGACGTAGGGGGAGGGGCCCGTCACCTAACTTCTTCCTGTGGGCCAGTTGCTGAGTCCTGGACGTTTCCTGAGCTGGTGTGTAAACACATTTCTATGTTCCTCATGCTGTCTTCGGTGTGTTATTTATTCCAATTAATCTTAGATTAGTTTACTTTGTGTCTTCTAGCCTTGATGGAATTCTTTTTTCATACATTCTTTTTTTAAAAAAGATATCTCGGGGCTGGTGAGATGGCTCAGTGGTCTAAAGCACCTACTTAGAACAAGCTTAGCAAAGCGCAGGGACCACGGTTCAATCCCCAGCACCACATGCCAGCCAGCCCCACCCCCTGGTGGGCTGAGCTGGCCACACACACACACACACACACACACACACACACACATAAATAAATAAATAAAATTAAAAAAAAAAAAAGATATCTCTGCATAATTAGTCCTTGAAAGCATCCTCAGTTTCCGATACATCCTCACACTGGTTGCTTCTCTCGCCCATCCTGTTAATATGAGTTTTATTCTTCAGGATTTCTCTTTAGAACCTTTTCCTGGACTCTTATTCTTTACTATACTATTCATTCAGGTTTTGTGTCATTTTGTTTATCCCAGTTAACTTTTTATTAGTGTCTTCTGTAAACTCCCTGATTATTTTATTTTATTTTATTGAACTCCCTGATTATTTTAACACTTCCATTACCTATTTAGTAAGTTCCTTGCTAAACTGCTGAATACCTCATTGATCTCCTCTTACCTTTTCAAGTAATTTGAGTAAGTAGCTTTTGCTTTCCTTCCCCTTGACATCCTCTTTCAAGAGCTGGGAATGTGCAGAAGCAGTTTCTTGCCTTTTCTTTTAATGTTTCCATCTTTTTTTTAAATTGTTTTGTTGTGTTTTATACCAGGTAGACCTTTACAGTGGAAAGACATTGTTGCTAGTAAAGAGATCTCTTTATTTAGTGTGTTTTCAAGGCATGGCGAGCGATAGCTAATCCTTTGTCTATATCTAACCACCTTTGTTAATTTGGGAGGGGAGAGTGAAGCGCAATTGGCCAAGTCCCAGGTCTCTGAGAATGGGCAACACTATTGTTAACATCACTACAGTAATCCTGGTATTTTCCTAGAGAGAAAAGCCAGGGCAACAATTATGTAACCCTGGCAAATATTAAGCAATTGAGCAGCAGTCACACATACTTCCAACACAAAGGAGAGGTACCGTGTGAAACAGTTTTACTATCACTAATGGAATCGCTGTTATCTGTGGGCACAATGGAATCTTTTTGTGCAACTTTAGCAAGGAGTTTAGCCAATGACCCTTGATTTTGCCTCCTTTGGAGGACTTTGTGGAAATGCGACAGTGTCTTGTTACACAGATTCATTGCTTGTACTACGCCAGCCACATTTGGGTGTTGCTTTCTACAAAATTTTGTGATGTTGTCTACATTTTACCATTTTACTTCATTTGTTTTTTTGTTTTGGTTTGGTTTGATTTTTTTGGCAGAACCGGGGATTGAACTCAAGCCCTTGTGCTTGCCAGGGAAGCGCTTATTCTACTGCGCCATCTCCCCAGCCCATTTTACCTCATTTGAAGTGAGGGAGTCCTCCAGTTTTTTCTCCTCCTCCTCTGCAGATGAGATGCCCTCACAGCCTCTTGCTGTTGGGACAGGTCACTGTCTTAGTTACTTTTCTCTTGTTGCTGGGACAAATACCCACCGCCCAAGCTTAGGGAAGGAATGGTTTATTTAACTCACAGTTATTGGAGGTTTCAAGACCCTGGAGGAGAGGCTGGGGCGCGGCTGTGTCCAGGATGACCCTCTCCACATCTCTGAGAAAGCACAGGCTAGCCAGTTTAAGGGTTCGAGCCCCTCGGGCCCTGGTCCTCTTGATATAGGGACCCTCCAAATGACACAGGGAGAAAAACTGATCTCCCAACCTAAAAGTTACCTGGGATGAGTTTGTGTTCTCTAAAACAAAATAATGAATTTTAGGAACAAACGGAGGTCATGAGCAGAATATTTATTGAGGGAAAGAAAGCTCCTGTCCAAGAGAGGGGTGGGGGCATGCGGGTAATCTCCCAGGAAGTTGTCGCTTCCAGGGACTTTCATAGAGGGAAACCATGGGGTGAGATGGATCTAAGGTGGTGGAGAAGACAAGGGAACTCGCTTAGGTGGGCAGGAGGTGGGACAAAGCTATGGTCAACCAATGAAATCACAAGCACCATTGCTCAGGTCAAATTTATTAACTCCAGTACCAAATGGGGAAGGGAGTCATGTAGCAAGCCCGCATGATTACAGGACAGGGTCTCTTCCTGTTGGGGGTTGGGCTAGTGACTCATTTGGGCTCTTTCAAGGTGATTGCTGCCTATTTAGAATCAATCCCTGATGCCCATCCCTAGGAAAGTATGTAGCTGTGTTTCCTCTTTTGTCTTGGTCTCGAGGTGTGGCCCATGTGGGAGTGTCTGTCTCTTTCAAGTTGTAAAGTCACCTTGTCTTCCATCTTGTCTCCTTGAGGGTTTGAGCCCGGGATATACATATATGATACAGAGTCTCACTATACAGCTCAGACTTGTAGTGATCCTCCTGTTTTCAGCAGGACCCTGAAATGCTGGGATTCCATGTGTGTGCCGCCACCCCCAGGACTCTGTCATGAGCCCCAGGGTGGGGCTGGCATGGAATGCCGGACCAGGGATCAAACCTTGGTCCCTACGCTTGCTAAAGCAGGCAGTTAATCCACTGAGCTATCTCCCTGGCCCTTGTATATAGTTCTTAACAATTATATTCATGGTGGGGATTTGGTACATGTACATAACATCCCAATTCTTTTTTTTCCCTTCCTTATAAGAGGAAAACTTTGAAAAATTAAACAATGGGAACTCAGAAAGAAGAGAAGTGATTTATGTTTACAGAATTAGATACAGGTAACATAATTAGGTGACAGAAAGAAAAAGAAACAGAAGATAAAAAGAAGAAGGGGTCAGGGATGGTGGTGCACATACAATGTCAGCATTCAGAGGTTGAGACAGCAGCGTCACTATGAGTTTGAGCCCAGGATAGACTACACAGGTGAGTCCAAGGTCAGCCTGACAGCCTGCCTCAACCCCCAAAAAGAACAACAAAAAAAGAAAAAACGGTAGGAAAGAAAAAAGAAAAAGATTGAAAGACTATGGAGAATAAAAATAATAAAATATTGAAAGGTGAAAAGAAAGGAAATAGAGGAGAAAAAAAAAAGAAAGAAAAGGAAGACAAACAATGGACAATTCTCCAGACCCAATAAGCCAGTGAAGAAGAGGGAAGAAGTTTAAAAAGGGAAAGGCTGGGGCTGGAGAGATGGCTCAGTGGTCTAAAGCACCTACTTGAAACAAGCTTGGCAAAGCACAGGGACCGCGGTTCGATCCCCAGCACCACATGCCAGCCAGACCCGCCCCCTGGTGGGCTGAGCTGGCCACACACACACACAATAAATAAATGTAATAAATAAATATTTAAAAAAAAAAAAAAAAAAGGGAAAGGCTGGGCAGGCCAGATAGCTCAGTGGATTACAGCTCCTGCTTAAGCAAATGCAGGGACCGGGGTTCTATCCCCAGCCTGCCGTCGTGGGACAGCAGCTGAGACGGCGTGGTGGTGTGCACCTGTAATCTGAGCTTGGGAGGCTGAAAACAGGTGATCACTACAAGTCCAATCTGTGTAGTGAGACCCTGTACTAAATACATTAAAAGGGAAGGGGCTTAAGTACACAAGGCCAGCACTTACCTCCCGTCGTGGGGGATGGGGTTCACATCCTTCCTGGCCCAAGCTCAAGCTCCTCTGGAGGTTTCTCTCCAGCCTGCTGCCTATGTGTGGCTGTCTCTTGTGGCTGTCTTTCTCCAGTCACTGTGGGAGGGCCACACTGGGCAGTCTGCAGTGAAGCCACACACCAGGTATTCTGAGTCCCAGATTTACACAATCAACCTACTTCCAGCATGGTACCCTACTCAACACTTTCTATGCAGTACTTTTGTAGTGACACCCCTGGTTGTCCTTGCAGATCACAACCCCTGTGGGTGGCCCCTG
Source organism: Octodon degus (assembly GCF_000260255.1). NCBI lineage: Eukaryota > Metazoa > Chordata > Mammalia > Rodentia > Octodontidae > Octodon > Octodon degus. Next base: position 11,912,330 of record NW_004524577.1, read on the forward strand.
GAGCCACACTGCCTGCCAGTCGGAACTGCTGTCTTCCCTGTGGCCCCCAGCACTCATGTTGCTTCTGTAGACCCTGACTCCTGTCCCCACAGCCTCTACCCAGGTGCCTGGGGGGAGTCCAGACTGATTCCTTTCCTTCTCTGTGCTGTGATCCAACTCTGAAACTCTGTAGCTTTTGATTTCCCTGCCACTACCTTCCCAATTCCTGGTGATCTGTTCTTTTTTTTTTCTTGCCTGAGTTTTTTTTTTTTTCAGTGTCTGGATTCTGGATATCTTTTTGTTGTTGTTCTTGTTTGTTTTTTTAGCCTTGAGAAATTTTCTTGTATTGTTTCTTTAATGGTTTCTCCTTCACAGTTTTGTTGTTTCTTTTTTAAAATTTTGTATTGATTCTAATGAGAAAATAATAGCAACAAAGAGTTTCAAAACAGGTTAGT
>NW_004524577.1:11914513-11917644 GCF_000260255.1 Octodon degus
GTAGGTGCTTTAGACCACTGAGCCATATAATCTCTTCTTGTTATAGCTCTATTAATATTCTTATTTGTCCTTGAGTCATTTTTTATATTTGTCTTTCTAGAGATCTGTTTATTTTATTCAAGTTATACAATTTGAATAAGATAGTTTGAAAACAATTATAGGATTGTTCACTATGTTTCTACTAATTATTTTATTGCTGTAAGATTTTTATTTCTCTAAGATTTTATTTCTATGAAATTCCTCCTTTAAATTTGCTGTGCTGGTTATTTAAGGTAGAGCCTTCTGCCTGTTAGCCACACACTTTACACTGAGCTACAGCCCTTCTCTTTGAGGGATGACCCTCCTGCCTCAGCCTCCCAGGTAGCTGGGATTACAACCACACAGCCATGTATCACTGTGTTGGGCTGAATTTGTCTCATTTCTAATCTATTAATTTGAATCTTCTATTTTTCTTGGCAAATCTACCTCAACTTTGAGAATTTGTTGATGCTTTTAAAAAATCATCTGTTGGTGTCACTTGTAAAGGGTTAACAGAGTTTTGTGCTTAACTGTGGAAAATTATAAAAACCCCTTGTGCTTCCTGTTGTCTGCTCTAAGAAATGTGTTCTCCCTTTTGGCTCAAGGCTGTTCAACAATAAATAACTGTTTCTTGTCAAGGCAGCAAGCTAACACAAACTCCCTCCCCAACCATCTTCTGTAACGCAGTCAGCTTAAGATGTATCTTGTAAAAATATGCACTTATCACTAAGCTGTGAAAGACCTTTTAGTTATGAACAGTTTGCAGCTGTGTCAAATAAATGTAGTTTCTGTTCTGTACTAGATAACAAGTTTGCTTACCAAACTGGATGTGATTTCTGTTATAAATACCCCCTTGCTACCTAGTTCGGGGCCGATCAGCCTTCTCCTGCGAGAGGACCTGAGCTCAGTAAATAAAAGGCTCTATTCAAATTTCTATCTGGCTGATCTGATTCCTATGCAGAGTTGACCCATAACATTACTGTTTTCTCTATTATTTTTGTTTTTCATTAATTTCTGCTCTATCATTACTACTGTTTTCCTCATTTTATTTCAGATTTGGTTTGCCCTTCTTTTTCTAGGGAATTATAATGCAAGGTAAGCTTACTGACCTTAGGTTTGTTTTGCCTTTCTTTAAATTTTTTTTTCCTTCTGGAACCGGGGATTGAACTCAGGCCCTTGCACTTGCCAGGCAAGTGCTTATTCTACTGAGCTATCTCCCCGGCCCCTTTCTTTCAATTTTGAAAAATTAAAAAATAAAATATACTTATGGTATATAATGTTTTGCAATATGTGTACATTATGAAATAGCTAAATGAAGCTAGTTAAATACATCCTTTCGTGTCTTTCATATAGGCATTTATAATTATTATCATCTTTACCTACTTATCATCAATTTTGGTACTGTTACATCTTTCCATTCACCTCAAAATATTTTCTGATTCTCTTGCTTTCTTCCTGAATTCATTGTTACTTTGGGGGGGGGCTATTTGAGACAGAGTCTTCTCCCTATTCAGTTCAAAATGGCCTTGAGCTAATTTTGTAGCCCAGGCTGGTCTTGAACTCCCACGAATTTCCTGCCTCAGCCTCCTGGCTGGGATTATAGGCGTGCACCACCACACCTGGCTCATTGTTACTTTTGTGTGTGTGGGGGGGGGAGTTGGCTCAGCTCATCCTGGGCCCAGGGCTGGCACGGCATGTGGTCACTGTCCCTGTGCACTTGCCTAAACTTGCCTAAGCAAGCACTTTAGACCGCTGAGCTATCGGCAGACCCTCACTGTTACTTTTGATTGAACCATTTCATCCATTAACATTTACTGTCATCATTTCTGCAATTGGATTGTTACGTTTTTGTTTTCTGTGTCATGTGTTTTATGCCGCAATTCTTTGTTCATTGATCCTTTTCTTCCTTCTGCATTAGTGACTGCATATAATGTAGCATTTTAATTTAATGGTTTTTTTCCCCTTTGTCACTTTTAATGTTTTTTAAAAAGCGTTTACTTAAGGTTTAACATACATAAGGTAACATCAAAACATACTGAATGTTTAAATTAAAAAAAACATTTATTATAGTACAAAATGGCATTGCCATTAATGTGCCTCAAAATACTCCACCTCACTTTGAACACATCCTGTAGTTTTTGCCACTTTCTGAAGCAGCTCTGAAGCTTTTTTTGAATGTCTTTGTTTGCACTGTCATTGCTGCCTGAGCTGCCTCACTGTCCTGAATCAACTCAAAAATACCCTTTGGTGTGTAGGGGTCTGTTGGTCTCTCTGTAGTCCCTGGGAGAAAATGGGGAGAGGATTGAGAAAATAAAGACAAGAGAGACTATCTGAGGTCAGGTGGTTGACCAAGCCTGATAGGCAAAGGGCAACCCCCCCTAGCAAGGGCCTGTCTTTGTATCTTTACAAAGTTGCAAGACACCAGGTTGCCTAGCAACCAAGAGCCCACAATGTCCAGGCAGGATGTTTTTCTGAAGAGGAAGGTAGCTTGATTGCTTTAGGCACCCAGGCCTCATCCTGCCCTCCCACGCAGGATCAGTTTCAGTTTGCCGGCTCCCAACCTTCACGTTCATTCTGACCTTGGGGAAGAGCCAGCATGGTGCCAGATCCAACAAATGTGGCAGCTGAGGGCAAGACGTAGTGTTTCATGAGTCCGCCTTTGTGCGAGAGGACGTTCTGCAGCAGCGTTGAGTGAATTTTTTTTTTTTTTTTTAATTACACCTCATAAAAGCATGAAAAAGGGAGGCTGGGGATTTGGCTCAGTGGAAGAATGCTTTCCTAGAAAGCTGGAAGCCCTGGGTTCATTCCTTGGCTCCCAAAACAAAACAAAACAAAAACATGAAAAAGGACTTTCAGAGCTGCTTCAGAATATGACATGTGTGTCTGAAGTGACAGAGATATTTTAGGGGAAATTAATGGCAATACATCTTTTACTGTAATTAATTTAAAACTTTTCCCATATATTTTGATTATACCTCATACAATTTATCACTACAGCTTTAGATTATTACTGACTTATTTTTAGTAATAGAAATATTACTTTTTTCAAAAATGTATTTAGGACAGGGTCTGCAGAGTCTACGTGGTCTCACCACATAGATCGGACTTGTACT
>NW_004524577.1:11919989-11921166 GCF_000260255.1 Octodon degus
TTTTTATACTTTTCTGAGAGGCAGGAGTTTGAGGCCAGCCTAGACTACAACATGAGTTCCAGACCAGCCTGAATTGCATAGTGAGACCCTGTCTCAAAAAGACTAAATAAATAAATATAAAATAATAAAAATGATACAAAAATTCAAAACAAGATGATAGAAAATGAACAATGGGTATTATATTGCATTTGTTATTTTTGAAGTAATTGTTCAGATTACCAGATTCAGGCATGCAAAATTGATCAAGCAATTAACCATTAAGTGTTCCTTTCAATTAAGCAATAGAAATTAGTAGTACAGTTATCTTCGCTGTCTTGTACCTTTTTTTTTTGGTATCGGGGATCGAACTCAGAACCTTGTGCTTGCCAGGTAGTGCTTAAGCTTCTGAGCTATCTCTCTGGCCCGATCTTTCAGTTTTTTACAGTGGAGACAACATGATGTTTATGCATGTGTGTCTGATTTATTTCACTTATGTGTATGCTCTCTGGTTGTGTCCATTTGCCTATGAAAACCCTGAGCTTATCTTTGTATCTGAGTAACACTCCACTGTAATAAAAAGATCACATTTTTAAAATTTATTCCTCAGTTTATGGGCATTTGGGTTGTTTCTAAGATTTAGCTATGACAAATTGCACAGCTATAAACATGGGTGCACATGTGTTCCTAGGTTGTAAGGTTTTCAGTTATTCTAGGAGAATACTGGGAAGGGTACTGGGTCAACTGGAAACTCTAATCTTTTTGAGGACTCTCCACATTGCTTTCCACAGTGGCTGTACTATTCTACACTACCACCAGTGCTGGAGATGGGTTTCTTTTTCCCCACAGCCTTATCAGCATTTGTTATTGGTTGATTTTTTGATGACAGCCATTCTTTCTGGGGTGAGATGGAATCTCAGGGTTGTTTTAATTTGAATTTCTTGAGTGACCAATGATATTGAACATTTTTTGATATATTTATTTACCACTTGTATTTCTTCATCTAAGAAATGTGTATTCATCGTAGATGCCCATTTTTGGATTGGATCTTTGAATTCTGGGACCTGATTTGTTTTTAATTGCATATATGTTCTAGGCAGAAGTTTTTCATCTGAGGGACAGTTGGCTAAATTTATTTCCAAATTCAGAGATGTTCTTTTTATTCTGTTGGTGTTTTCTTTTTTTTTCTTTTCTTTTCTTT
>NW_004524577.1:11921451-11924590 GCF_000260255.1 Octodon degus
TGTTCTAAGTAGGTGCTTTAGACCACTGAGCCATCTCACCAGCCCCTGGTGATTTCTTTTGATGTACAAAATTTTTGTAGTAAGATGAGATCCCAGTTGTTGAGTCTTTGAAGTATTTCCCATGTTGTTTGGTTTTTGTTCATGGACTTTCTGCCTACATTTTTATCTTCAAGATTGCTACCTATCTTTTTTCTTCCAGTAGATTTTGTTTCTGTTTTAGTATTTAGATCTTTGATCCATTTTGAGTTTAATTTAGTGCCTGATAATAGACATGGGTCTAATTTTAGTCTTCAGCATGTAGAGGGCCAGTTTTTCAGACACAATTTATTAAAGAGGCTTACTTCCAGTGAATGTGTTTGGCCCATTTGGCAAACTTAAGGTGGCTGAATGTGTTTGTAGTTGTGTGTGCATCTCCTAATGTTCCATTGAACCTCAAATCTTTTTTTTTCCCACGAGTGTCATGCTGATTTTAGCACAGTAGCTTTGTAATATAATTTCAAGTCAGGTATTGTGATGCCTTCTGCCTTCCCTTTGTTGCCTAGGATTGCTTTTGCTCTTCTAGGTCTCTTCTGGTTCTCAATGAATTGTAGCAATGTTTTCTCTAGATCTGTGAGGAATACTAACGGAATTTTAATTCAGATTGCATTGAATCTGTGTAACAGTTTTGGGAGTATGACCATTTTCACAATATTGGTTCTTCTAATCTATGAGCAACGAATATCTGCCCTCTTCCTAAAATCTTCTTCCATTTGTTTTTTCACAATATTGTGATTTTCAGTGTATATATCTTTTACTTCCTTTGTTACATTGATTTCTAAGTATTTCTTTTTGGGGGTAATGCTATTGTGAAGGGTGTGGTTTCCTTAATTTCTCCCTCCATGAGTTTGTTGTTTGTGTGCAGGCATGCTATTTATTTTTTAGTGTTGACTTGGTATCCAACTAAGCGACTGAATTTTCTTATTGACTCTCAGAATCTTTTGGTAAAGTGTCTTCAGTGTAGAATATTATGCCATCCACAAGTAATGATAATTTAACTTCTTCCTTTCCTATTTTTATTCCTTTTATTTTTTCTCTTGGTTACTTGCTCTGGCTAATGTTTCTAGATCTATATGGAGTAGAAGTGCTGAGAGTAGATATCCTTGTCTTGTTCCTGATTTTAGTGTAAAAGCTTTCAGGATTTTTAAAAATATATATTTTTTATCATTTATTTATTTATTTACTTAGCACAGGATCTTGCTACACAGCTTGGACTCATAGTGATCCTCCTGTGTCATGCTCCCTGGTGCTGGGATTATAGGCACCAGTTTTGATGGCCAGCACAGTGTACCCAGGCCTTGTGGGGCTGGCACAGCATGCAGTACCAAAGATTGAACTTGGGTCCTTGCACTTGCCAGGCAGGTGCCCAGATGGCCAACCTATCTCCCTGGCCCAAGCTTTTAGTTTTTGTGCATTGAGTATCACGTAAGCTGTTGGTTTGTCGTAGATGGCTTTTATCAAAAGAGGTAAAGACCATCTATTTTGATTTTTTGTAGGGTTTTTATCATGCATGAGGGTTGAACTTTATCAATAGCTTCTTCTGCATCTATTGAGATGATCATGTGATTTTAAAAAATTATTTAGGGCCAACCTGATAGCACAGTGGACTAAAGTGCCTGCTTAGGCAGAGCACAGTGGCCGAGGTTAGATCCCTGAAGTGCAGTGCTGGCCCCACCCCCAGGGCACACTGAGATGGCGATTGAGACTGGGTGTGGTGTCACTCATCTGTATAAAATCCCAGCACTTGGGGGGCTGAAAACAGGAGAATTATTATGAGTATGGTCTACATAGTGAGACCGTGTAAACCCTGTCCTAAATACAGGAAAACATACACACACACACACACACACACACGGTACAGGGTCTCACCACAAAGCTGGGACTCAGTGATCCTCCTGTCTCAGCCTCCCCAGTGCTGTTTGTATTTTTTTTTTAATATTTATTTATTTTATTTATTTATTTTGTTTGCGTGTGGCCAGCTCAGCCCACCAGGGGGCAGGCCTGGCTGGCATGTGGTGCTGGGGATTTGAACCACGGTCCCTGTGCTTTGCTTAGCTTAGCTTGTTCTAAGTAGGTGCTTTAGACCACTGAGCCATCTCACCAGCCCCCCCAGTGCTGTTTTTTATTACACATGTGTACCACCATGCCCTGTGTTCATGGCCAGCACAGCAGCACAGCATGCTATGGTGGAGATTGAACCCGAGTCCTTGTACTTGCAAGGATTTTTGTCTTTGGCTCTGTTGATGTGGTGTATGACATTTATTGATTGTGTATATTGAAATATCCTTGCATTCCTAGGATGAATCGCACTTGGTCATAATCTTCTTAATGATTTGATGTATTCTATTTGCTAGTATTTTATTAAGGATTTTTGCATCTATGTTCATTACGGAGACTGGCCTGTAGTTCTCTTTATTTGGCTGGATTTTGCTCTGGTTTTGGTATCAGGCTAATACTTGCCTCCAGGGATGAGTCTGGGAGGATTGTTTCCCTTTCAATTTCTTTCTTTTTTTATTTGCATTTTTTTAGTACAGGGGATACAGGGTCTGCAGGGTCTCACTACATTGATCAGACTCGTAGTGATCCTCCTGTTTTCAGCCTCCCAAGCGCTGCAATTACAGGCACACAACACCACGCTCAGTCTCAGTCACCATCTCAGCACACCCTGGAAGCCCTGGCTGCTGAGCTCTGCCTAAGTAGGTTCTTTAGTCTGCTGAACTACCAGGCCAAACTTTCTTTCAATTTCATTGAAGTGTTTGAGACAAATTAGCATTAATTCTTCTTTAAATATCTTATACAACTTAGTTTTTGAACCCATCATAACCTTTGAGCTTTTCTTTGTTGGTAAGTTTTTAATTACATTTTCAATTTCATTGACTGATTATTGGGTTATTCAAAATTTTTATATCTTCTTTATTCATCTTTGTTAATTCATACATATCTAGGAATCTATCCATTTCTTATGTGCTTTCCATCTTATGAGTGTAAAGATTTTCAAAGTAGGTATTGATTGTCTTCTGAATTTCTACAGGATCTGAGTGATTTCACCCTTTTCATTCCTTATTGCATGGGTTTGAGTTTTTCTTTCCTTTTTTTTTTTTTA
>NW_004524577.1:11925384-11930961 GCF_000260255.1 Octodon degus
GGCCTTGCGCCTGCGGATCTTCCGAGCTGGCTGGCTGAACCTCGTAGCCACACGCCGCTGCCAGTCCTTGTGGAAGTGGGCTTCAGAATCATGCCATTCCGGCTGGGCGCCGTGACTGCGTCTAAGGCCGCGGATCGGCGGAACCAAAAGGCTCTTAATGAGTTTGGCTATCACTTTATCAATTTTATTTTTTCTTTCACAGAGCCAACTCTTTGATTCATTAATTCTTACTATTATTTTCTTGGTCTTCATTGCATTAATTTCTGCTCTGATCTTTATAGTTTCCTGCTTTCTTTGGACTTTGGACTTGACTTGCTCTTCTTTTCTATAAGCTTGTGGTGCAACATTAGCTTATTTATTTGTGTTCATTTTGTTTTCCGGATATGATCATTTACCACTGTAAATTCCCCTCTTAGGACTGCTTTCATTGTGTCTCAGGTTCTGGTAAGTTGTATCTGCGTTTTCATTTGATTGTAAATATTGTTTCATTTCTTCTTTAATTTCATCTGTGACCCATTGGTTGTTCATGAGGGTGCTATTCGATTTCCATGTGTTTATGTAGTTTGTGATTTTTATGTGAATCACTTCCCATTTCAGTGGTCAGTATGAGATAATTTCAGTTCCTTTGCATTTACTTGAGCACGTTCTATGGGCCAGTGTATGGTCTATTGTAGAGAACGGGCCATGTGCAGCTAAGAAAAATGTGTATTCTGATGTTGTTGGGTAGAACATTCTGTAAAAGTCTACTAAGTTCATTTCTTCACAAGTTGGGTTCAGTTGTGTCATTTGTTTGCTGATTTTTTTGTCTAGTTAATCTCTGTCTTTGTCACAATGGGGATCCTCCGTCACAATTGCGTTGCTTATTTGATTTTTTATGTCTATTAATATATGTCTTATATAGTTGAGTGCTCTCATATTTGGTGATATGTATCTATGATTGGCATCTCTTCCTCTTGCAGTTTTCCTGTATGTAGTGACCTTCTGTATCTTTTGCTCATTCTTGGTTTCAAGTTTACATTGTCAGCAACAATAGCTACCCTTGGTTTTTTCTGGATTCCCTGTTGCACGGAATATTGTTTTCCATCCTTTGATTTCAGCCTGTGGATTATCTTTTGAGTTAAATGTATTTCATGCATATAGCATATTGTTGGATTTTGTATTTTGGTCCACTCTGCCAGTCTGTTTCTTTTGATTTGTGAATTGAGGACATTTACATTAATGATTATAGCTGATATATATTAGCTTACCTTTGTTATGTTACTTTCCTGCTGTTGTTTACCTACTTCTCCCCTCTGTTTAATTGCTTGCACTGCTGGGGATATAGTTCAGCAGCATAAGCAACTGCCAGGCAAGCACAAGGTCCTGAGCTTGATCCTTGGTACCAAAAAAAAGAAAAAAAAAGAAACAAATTCCTTAATTTCTTGCCCTGCTTGGTGGTTCCTTTCTATTCTTGAAATTGTGGTCATTTTAAATCTCTTTCTAGAGTATCTTTCAGTACTTTTTATGGGGCTTGTTTGGTAGTCATGAATTTCTTCAGTTGTTCTGTTAGATTCTGGGTTTTTTTGTTTGTTGTTTGGTTTGTTGGGGTTTTTTGTTTTTTGGTTTTTTTTGGTGGTACTGAGGATCAAACTCAGGACCTTGTGCTTGCCAGGCAGGTGCTTATGCCACTGAGCTCCCTCCCTAGCCCTGTTCTTTGTTAGGGAAGTATTTTATTTCACCATTAATTCTGAAAAATAGTTTTGCAGGACACATCAAGTTGTTTTTCTTTAGGATCTGAAATACTTCACTCCAGGCTCTTTTTTTTTTTTTTTTTTTTTTTGCAGAACCGGGGATTGAACTCAGGTCCTTGTACTTGCCAGGGAAGCGCTTACTCCACTGAGCCATCTCCCCAGCCCCACTCTTCTTGAGAGTTTGAGTGGAGAAATGTGCTGATTCTGAGGGGCTTTGCATTATGAGTGATGTGTTTCTTTTCTCTAATAGCTTTTAATATTTTGTTCTTTTGCTCACTTTCTGGGGTCTTGATCATAGTTATTGTGTCTAGTTGTCCCTGCAAAGCCTCATGCAATCATGGGGTGGACTTTTAGACTGTGATTAACTCATGATCTACTGGGATTATGGGTGTGAGTGCTGCTGGGATTATGATTGTGAGTGCTACACCCAGCCTGGGCAGATAGCCTGAATGCAACATAAAGGAGACAGACTTGCTCTCTGTATCCATTGTTGTTACTCCTCCCTTTTGCTCTTGCTGTTTTGCTGCCTTCCGCCACCATCAACTGCTGCCTTCTGCCATGTGCCGCTCTGCCTTGGAGTCAGCTGAGTATGGACTGAAACCTTAACTGTGAATTAGATAAACCTTTCCTTCCTTCATTTTGAGTGTTGGGTTTTTGTCCCAGCAATGAGAGAAGAGTAACTGAGACAATTGTTGTGTCTGGGTGTAAACTGATTTTGATTATGGCTAGTTGGAGTTCTGTATGCCTCACCTGGATGTCAGATTTTTTTCCCATGCTTGGGAAATTTTTTGCTACTACTTCTACAAATAGTCTTTTTATGGATGGAATAACAAGGGAAAGATGGAAGGTAGGTTGCCTGTCTCCTGCCCGCACATCATGAGCTTCTCCTCTGCCACGCCCTTTAACCACACTGCCCTGCTTTAGAGTCGGCTGACCACTAGGTGACACCGCTACAGACTGGGAGTTGAAATAAACCTTTCCTCCTTTAACTTGTGTGGCTGGTATTTTGTCCCAGCAATGAGAAAGTAACTAACACAGGGTATTTGAAATCTACTGATGCCTTAATGGGCTGCTTGGTTAAGAATCAGTTCTTTAAAGTTTTTGTCAGGCTAGACCCTGAGGATTGATCAAGACCACTAAGCCAGGCATGACTGAAGCAAACAGTGAACTGTATTTTAGGCAGGGTACGGCCTGGTCAATGACAAGAAGACTGCTGACCATAAACAAAGGAAGAGAGTCTGCTTCATGGACTAATAAGGGGCTGAGGAGATAGCTCAGTAGCATAAGCACCTGCCTGGCAAGCATAAGGCCTTGAGCTCAACACCCAGTACAGAAAAAAAAAAGTCACATTTAGACTAACATGGGTAGGAAGGAGCATTAGGCATTATTGGTGGGCCTGGTGCCTCTTTGGTGGTGGTGAGGAAAGTACAGGATGACAGTGACATTCTGTAGATTTATAGTTTCCTGCAAGCCTGAGAACCATGCTTGGGAGCCGTCCTTTTTTTGTTGTTGTTGGTACTGAGAATTGAACTCAGGACCTTGTGCTTGCCAGGCAAGCGCTGTGCCACTGAGCTATATCCCCAGCACAGGGAACCATCCTGATAAACATTTATTTTAGTCTTTCAGGCTGAGTCGGGATGGTGGGGCTTCCTGCCTGAACAGAATGGTAGTGGTCTAATTTTTCTCTTCAGGTTGGGAGGGGCCTAATTGTGAGGACCTGACAACTTTAACTATTACTGAGCGGCTAAGGTTCAAAAGGATGTTTCTGTAAATAATTATTCAATATAAACTGAGTGATGAACTGATAGAAACTTAAGTTGACGTCTAGTATTCTTTCATACACATTGAATTGAAGGGAAATTATTAACAAGATTGCTAATATAGGCCTGAGGAGATAGCTCCATGGTCTAACCGCCTGCCTGGCAAGTGCAAGGACCCCAGTTTGATCCCTAGTACTATATGCTCTAAGGGCCACGGAATCCTGGGTGCACAGTTCCAGCCCCCAAAACAAACATAATCCCAGCGCTGAGACAGGAGGATCATTATGAATCTGAACTGCAGTGAGATCCTATATCAAATAAATTTAAAAAAATAAAAAAAAATAAAGCTCCCCACTATAGATCCAGCAAATTATTATGACATTGATAAGGGTTATGTCTAAAAGTATTAAATTAGCATTTTCAAATTCAGTGATGGGGCCCCTTTCAAGATGTTAATGATCGGGCCGGGAGATGGCTCAGTAGAATAAGCGTTTGCCTGGCAAGCACAAGGGCTTGAGTTCAATCCCCGGTTCCACCAAAAAAAAAAAAAAAAAAAAAAAGATGTTAATGATAAAACAGAATGGACTCAGGCCCCAAGCTAAACAAGACTTCTCAATTACGCAAACCCCTAAAGCCCTCCATTTTGAAACCTGAGCCAATGAGCAAAACCTTTTTTTGTGTGTGCAGCATCTCACTACCCCCTGCAGCTCGGACTCGTTATTTTCCTGTTTTTTGCCTCCCTAGTCCTGGGATTACAGGCCTGTGCCACCAGGCCTGGACTCCATCGCAGGCTCTGCGGGCACAGGGGCGGGGCCAGCGCGGCATGCGGTGCCAGGGATCAAACCCTGGCGCCCGCCCGCGCTTACCTAAGCAAGAGCTTAAATCCGCTGAGTTATATCGCCGGCCCTAATCTTCGGGCAATTTTATCCCTCTTTGTTCTAACCACTTCACAAGACTAGCCAATTAATGCAATCCAAACTCTACCTTCTATGACTGCAAATTTGACATAGGTTGTCTTTCTTCCCATGCCAAGCTAAAGAAACCTGACTTTGGGGGTACTGTAGGTATGTTTCCAATTCTCCATTGCTGAGCTTCATATCTGTCCCCCCTTTTTTTCTTTCGTTGAGACAGGGTCTCAAATATAAATATGCATGTATTTGTAGCACATATAGATAAATATATATACTTTATATATAAATTATACGTATATTTACTATTGCTATTTAATTAAGCTTCCTATTTCGGGCATTTGCTTGGCGGTTTGACATGGTTCTCTCGTCATACTATGTACCATTGGCATTTTTTTAAAAATAAACTTTTAGAAATCTGAGGTACACACTGTCAGTGCAAATAAAAAAAATTTCTATCCATGTATCACGGATAGACTACGTATCAAAATTTAACCATTCCCTGCCCCATTCACTCCACTGGAATTATTTTCAATTTTTTACAATTATAAGCCTGCGATAGACCCTTAGGACGAATCCCTGCAACATCAATTACTGAATCAAACAGCAGGTGCTCCCTCCGCCCGCCGCAGCCACACTGCCCGGCTGCTTCCCGCGGGAGCCAAGTCTCCCCGGCGGCCAACTTCATCCGGAGCGTTTCCTGCGCGTGGTCCCGGCGAGCCGGCTGCACCGTCGGCCGGTAAGCGCGTTCCTCCGCGGAGCGCGCGGGGCCGGCCTTCCCACGCTCGCAGACGGGGGGCACGACCCACCCAAACCTCCTCGGTTTTGCAGTGCCTTTTTCCTTTTTAGACACCCCCCTACCCCCGCCCCCGCAGTTCTGAGACTGACCCCCGGGAGGGCGGAGCTAAAAGTCCCAGCTTTCTTCAGGGTTTTTATTTTTTTGATCCTGAGACTAGACTCCTGCTCAAAGGTCTGGGACGGCCGCCACCTCGCAACCGTCCCCCTCCCCAGCGCGCGGCTCAGGCCGGCAGCCCGCACATCCTCCGCCCCAGCCTGCCGGCGTCCGCGCCTGCGCACACTGCGCGCCGGGCCGCGGGTTTCGCCTGCGCGTTTCTCGCCCACGCCGTGGGCTCGCGTGGGTGCGACCCGGACGCCTAGCGGGACCACCCCTCCGGCCGG
>NW_004524577.1:11931061-11932202 GCF_000260255.1 Octodon degus
CGGCGTCCCGGCCGCCTGTGGCGTCAGCGGCGTCGGCGCGCGCGTGGGGCCGGGCAGCGCTCCCGGAGGTGCAGGCGGGAAGTGCGCCGTGGGCAGCAGGTCGCCGCCTCTCTCTCTCGGCATTGGAAACATGGGCGACCCTGGGCCGGAGGTAAGCGCCCAGGGCAGGCCTCCTGCCAGGGCCGCATCTTCCCCGCCGCTCGGCCCACAATGGCCGCCCTGCGCCCGGGGCGGCGGAGACGGGCGGCGCCGCGCGGCCCTGCCCGGCACGGGAGCCCCGGGGCGGCGGCCGCGCGGCCTCCGAGCTTTGTCTGTGCGCGCCCGTGGGAAGCCCGGCCCCGGCGGCCCGGGGGCTGAGATGTTCTCGCTTCTTTTGTAGATCGTGGACGCCGTCTCTCCTGCTGGCCCCGAGGCTCCCGCGTCCGCCGCGGAGGAAAACGAGGACGACATCCAGTTCGTGAGTGTGAGTAGCCCCTGCCCACGGAGCCCCTGCCCGCTAGACCCCCCCGGGATCCCGTGCCGCCCGGCACGGCCCGGACGGGACCGAATGGGCTCGGGGCCACCGCGCCGGCCGCCGCCGAGAGGACGCTGGGTCCGGACGCCCCCACGCCTGCGTTTGCGTGCGCTTTGCACTCGAGACAGGGTTCTGGTTTGAAATTGGGAATGTCTTCCCAGAGATGACACGGGGAACGTCATCCCAGAGGTGGTCGTCTTGGTACAGAGAAGGCGAACCGGAAGGTCCCGGGTGCCGAGCCTTAGTTCCGAGGCGCCACAGCCTACTGGCTGCACCAGCATCATTTGTGACAGCGTGGTGCGATGTCCCATGGTCCTGATGCACAGGCCTGCGTGCCCAGGAATATGCTGCGTTTTTCTGAGTTTATTCTTTTTTGGGACTGTTTTTCAGACATCCAAAAAAAGAAAAAAGAAAGAACCTGGGAACAGGCAGTTACCTTGACTTTCCTTAGATGTTCTGAATCAGAAATTCAAAGCAGGGCCTAGAAATCTTCATTTTGGAAGAAATACAGGACTCGGCTTTCTGAACATCTTTATAAAGCATTGGCGAGGCCGGGGAGATGGCTCAGTGGAATAAGCTCTTGCCTGGCAAACACAACGACCTGAGTTCAATCCCCGGTTCTGCCCC
>NW_004524577.1:11932302-11953038 GCF_000260255.1 Octodon degus
ATTTTTTTTTTTTAAAAAAAGCATTGGCTTTGGGGCGGGGCCTGCCTGGCAAGCTCAAGCTCAAGGTCCCGAGTTCAATCCCTTGTACCACACCAGAAAAGTAAAAATAAATATGAAACATTAGGTTTATATCATATATTTTGGGTGGCTTTAATTTTTAGCTGTTACATTTTTATAATTTTGCTTTAGTAGTTAGCTGGAAGACCCTTCTACCCCGTACTGCTCTCCACGAATACTGTAGTAGTAGCTTGATGTTAAAGTTGTATCATTTTGAGTGTTTATCAAATACGTATTGATGGAATGTATTGGTCAGCTGTATAAAAGTGGTACTTAAACGTTTTGCTGATGTGGTGAATCAGTGTCGTGTGGTGTTTTAATGGGTTTGTTGAGAAGATCGTTCTTGTCTTTTGGTATATCCTTCGCTGTTCTTTCATCTTGAACTTTTAAGGATTTCTGATAGGGGATGGGCAGTGCATTGTATCCTGCCTCTCTCTTCACTGTGCACTGGTTTTCAGGGAAATGTGTGCTGAGGATTGATCTCTGCTTTGTGCCCGAGAAGCCACGTGCATTTGATGATAGGATTCCATGGCTTCCAAGGACAACTACTCCAAATCCTTGAGTCTTGATATCTTTATGAACATTGTATTCATTCTGATTGATGTTTCATGCAAATAAAAGGAGTAGCAATCTTGTTTGTGAATCATGGCCCTTTGAATTGTGAAAAGGCCTTTGTTCAGCTGAGATTTAGAAGTATCTTTAAGTTTCATGTAAAATGTAGATCACTTCAATCTATCAAGGATATTTATTCAGTGTATTATACATTGAACTTATTAGGATCTCTTACAGTTATTTCCTGTTTTCAGTAAAGGTTTAATGGCTTGGCAGCTCTAAATGGAAGATAAATTACATATTTTAGGTGTAATTATAATATCAAAAGCAGCCTATAAAAATTTTTGTTGGCTGGCCTAAGGGTGTACTCCTTGTGGTCCCTGCACCCTGGGAGGCTGAAGCAGGAAGATCACAAATTCAAGCCCACCGTGGGTAACTCAGTGACGTAGAACCTACCTCAAAATAAAAAGAAAACAAACACGGGGGATGTAGGTCAACGTGAAGGGCTTGGATTCAGTCTCCAGAAGCCTCCTCCACCACTTTTTTCCCTTATAATCTGATCCTTTGATTCCTCCTGGTAATCCTTATCCAGTAAAGATGAAAAATATTTTTCTGCTTGAGTTCTGCAGGTACAGAAAGTACATTATGATGTCACTAGCTTGAATTTCTTAGTTTTCACTAACCTAATTTTCTCACCTTTATGTGGTGATGCCACAGCAGACTGTGATTTTTAAGATACAGAGCCTGAAAGGGAATGCAGCCTGCTGAAGGGAAGGAATGGTAGTAGAGGTGGAGGTGCAGCAATGGGCCCTTTTACTTAAATTTATTGAAATATATAGAGAAATGCACAGTTCGTCAGTGCACGTGGTTGGTCTTTTGCAAATGCAGGGCATCTGCACAGACAGCACCCGGATCAGCGCGCTGCCTTAACAGCTTTGCACTCTCTATTACCTGCTTAGTAATAGCTTCTTTATTCAAGAACTTTTTTTCAATCTTTGAAAGGCAGAACTTAGGCCTGCTTTACTTCCAAAACACTTGAGGCTACTCGTTGTTGGTAGGAGTGTTCATAGTGCCAGTTAGATACAGTGTTGTAAAAACTACAAAGGGAACCTATCTGAATCTCATAATATGTAGTACAAAAGGTGGCAGTGTTAGCCCAAATGATTGGTAGTATATGAATTGTTGAAAATGGAATAAGCAAGGAAATCAACACAATTTCATAAGTAACTTGAGTGTATAGGTTGGATATTAGTACTTTAGCTGATGTGGTAGGGATTCATGAAAAAAATGATTGGTGGGCTGGTGAGATGGCTAAGTGGTCTAAAGCACCTACTTAGAACAAACTAAGCCAAGCAAAGCACAGGGACCACGGTTCAATCCCCCAGCACCACATGCCAGCCTGCCCCGCCCCCTGGTGGGCTGAGCTGGCCACACACACAAAATAAATAAATAAATAAAATTAAAAAAAAAAAAAAAGAAGAAAAAAATGAGTGGTTTTGACTGGATTTCTTAGGTAGTAATGTACCTGTTAAACACAAAGAATGTTATTTAAACTAGGGAAAGCCAAAGGTTAAGCATCTTAGCCCTGTTTAAATGAAACCGTATCTTACCCTAAGTGTCAGCATTTAGTGTGGTGGTATACAGATACAAATAGTTCTAACAGATAGTTTTGTAGAAAGCATTAGTGCTTTAAAAGGACATCAGACTTCAGTTCCTGAGTAGCTGGTTATTGTGTTTCTAATGGCATTTTACACAGAAGAAATAACGAAAACAGACTGGTTCTGGAAGATGTGCTTTTATTTTTGGTTT
Organism: Octodon degus; assembly: GCF_000260255.1. Classification (NCBI taxonomy): domain Eukaryota; kingdom Metazoa; phylum Chordata; class Mammalia; order Rodentia; family Octodontidae; genus Octodon; species Octodon degus. The sequence continues at coordinate 11,934,721 of NW_004524577.1, forward strand.
TAAAGTTGGTGAGAGAAGGATGGCCAGATAATACATCCTGAGTGCTGGCACAAAGTTCAGTTAATAGGCAATTGAGAGCCATTTGAACAGTTTTTTAATTGGGCAGGATTTCTAAAGTAAAATATTTCCCTAGCTTCTCTGTGTAGGGAATAAAATATGATTATATAGGATTTTAAGTTTTTGCATTTATGTCCATATCCATTATCATTGTTTTTGAGAATTCTTTTTTTTTGTGGAACCGGGGATTGAACTCAGATCCTTGCATTTGCCAGTCAAGTGCTTATCCTACTGAGCCATCTCCCTGGCCCCTGTTTTTGAGAATTCTTTGAAGTAACCCCCCCCTTTTTTTGTAGACCATATTTCAGTGTATTAAAATCTTTTTCCATGGGTGGGGGAGATGACTCAGTGGAGTAAGTGCTTCCCTGGCAAGCGCAAGGGCCTGAATTCAATCCCCAGTTCTGCCAAAAACAAAACAAAACAAAACAAAACAAAAACCGAAAAAAAAAAATCTTTTTCCAGGAGCTGGGGTCTGAGTCCCTGCCTGGCAAGCTCAAAGACCTGGCCCCTGAAAGCAGGCGTGATGGCATGTGCCTGTAATCCCAGCACTGAGGGAGGCTGAGACAGGAGGATGTTTTTCTAGATAGGAAATTTGTGCTTTTGCTTTGAGAATACGTTTTCTAATTTGAGGAATGATAGCTGTTTGTTTCATTAAAGCAGACTTTTACAATTTATACTAATTTAACTGTTTCTGAACTTTTGTTGTGCTTGTGCATATGCCATTGCTGATAAATTTTATGGCATTGAGAGTTGAATCTTTTCATTTTGTTTTTAGTACAGTAGAGGATGAGAATAATTTCATTAGGTGATACAAATTCAAATAAAGTATTTCATGGGGGCCAGGGAGAATAAGTGCTTACCTGGCAAGCACAAGGCCCTGAGTTCTGGGGCTAGGGAGATGGCTCTGTGGAATAAGTGCTTCCCTGGCAAGTACAAGGTTCTGAGTTCCATCCCTGGTTCTGCCAAAAAAATAAAATAAACAAGGCCCTGAGTTCAATACCCAGTAAAAAAAAAAAAAAAGCATATTTGTTTGGGGCTGAGGAGACAGCTCAGTAGAATAAGCACAAGGGCCTCTGAGTTCAATCCCTGGTTCCGCCAAAAAAATAAAAAATAACAAAAATAAAGTACTTCATAATGGGAAGACCATGTTTATTTGTTCTGAATAAGAGTATTATTCAGGTGATGTGCTTATGTTTTCCCTGATATTTGTATTATGAGTATTACTTCTTAGGTGAATTATGAACTTATTTTTGATCAGTGTTATGAGATATTTAGAAGGGCAGTAGCAAGTAGCCTTTTTCTCTTTTTAAAGGAAGATAAAATGTTACCTCAAAGTTTGTATAACAAGCATTGATTTGAAGATAGAAATTATACTTTGAAAGGAACTCAGAATTACAGTGACTACACAGTTAAGTGTTTAGAGAACCAGGTGTGGCTCATTCTGTTACCATCTCTTAAGTGAGTTACACAGTTGTGGGGATGGGATGAGATGATGTGCATGAGAAGATTAGCCTGGTGTCTTATGGCATGAGCTTCAATAAAATGTTAGTCTAGAAAGTGGAAGGCTATATTTTGATCCCTGAAGTGCATTGTAGTGGGACTTTTTTTTTTGTATCCACCATGAAAATTAGCTGTCCTTTATTTTTCAATGGTACATTGGTTCTTTTGATTCAAGCCTATGCACACACACACACACACACACACACACACCCCGCCCCTGCCTTTTTCTCTTTTCATTGCTATGGATCAAACCTCAGGGCCCGGAACATGCTAATAACCAAGCGCTCTACCACTGAGTTGCTAGTGGCACTTTAGTTCACAAACTTAAATCTTTCTGCAGTTCTGGCCACAAACTGAATTGAAAAAGAACTGAAATTGGAAATTTCCCTAGAAGGTCAACATTAAGCCTGAATTTGATTCAGTTCTCATATAGTCTGGTTTGAGATCACAGTTGCAGAAAGAAAGAAATTCATGAATGGAGACACTACTAAATAGCCCCATCCCTTTTTGGCCGTCTGTCAGTTTCCCTCCCACTCTCTCACTCTGTTGCTTGTAAATTAGGAATTAATTGAATGAATAAATATTCTGATTTCTACTTTTTCTCATTTGAATTCTTTTAATCCTGATTGTGTGTACATGCATGTGTGTGTGCAATTGGGATTAAACCAGGGCTTCATGCGTGCTGGGCAAGTGCCATGCTACTGAGCTCCATTTCCAGCCCTGATTCTTTATTCTGTCTTATTATAAATCATGAAATTGTGATCTTCTGTAGCTCACAAATAATTTTACATCAGTATAATGGTTCCTAGAGTCTTGTCTCAGCTCTCTGCAGTTAATTTTTAATTGTTTTTGACCATTTTTCCTTAATTTTTAATGTCCATTTTAATTTGCATTGTGTCCTGTTCATTTGTTCATTCTTTCTTTTTTGGAACTGGGGATTGAACTCAAGCCCTTGTGCTTGCCAGGGAAGTGCTTATTCTGCGGAGCCATCACCCCAACCCCCGTTTTTTCTTTACTATTCTGTTTATAAAATTCTGCCCTGTGTATTTCTGGTTACTTTCATGGGGACTTTCTTGGTTTACTATCTCTGTGGTTTTTTTTTTTTGTTGTTGGAACCGGGGATTGAACTCGGGTCCATGAGCTTGCCAGGGAAGTGCTTATTCCATTGAGCCATCTCCCCGGCCCCTTATCTCTGTGGTTTTGCAATAAAATTGTGTAATGCATGTTTATTTCTTGGCAAAAGCAAACGTGGTTATGTGAATGATAACAGCTATTACGGTTTTATGTCCTTTGAGGTGAACACATGGCTTTGACAGTTTTAATACCAGAGGTGGAAATAGTTGAGAGATGTCAGCCATACGTGGGAGAATATGTGCCTTACCTTTCTCCTTTTCCCCCTCCTTTCATCCTTCATCCTTACATAAGTTTGCAAAAATCTTAGTTCTTTGGTTGCCTTCTGGTTTTATCTTGGTGTCTGGGCCCCAAAGGATAGCCTTGGAGAAATAAACTGTCTTTGGGATGAGCACCTCTTTTAGGGAAAAAGATCATTAGCTAGATATTAACTGTTTGGCCTACAAGTAACTTTCCCTATTCTAAAAATTTTTTCCCTCTGGCACTTTCTCTTCTTGCATACCTTCTGGCTTCTACCTGACATGCAGTACTAGATTTCTTTTATTTATGTATTTATTTTTATGCATTTAGGTCTGTAGGGTCTCACTACACAGGTTGGACTAGTAGTGATCCGTCTGTTTTCAGCCTCTCGAATGCCGGGATTATAGGTGTATGCCCTGTGAGTGGGGCTGGCACTGCAAGCTAGGGCTCAAATCCTGTCTCTGCATCTACATCAGGCGCTTTAGTCTGCTGAGCTATCTGGCAGGCCCTAGTACTAGATTTCTTAAAAATAAAGAAATAAAGTAAAGAAGTAGTCTTTACTGATGTCCATTTCTACTGCTACTCCCCACCCCCAGCTAGGCACGTGCTCTGCCTATATTTCTGGCCCTTAATTTTATTTTGAGATAGCTCTTAACTAAGTTATGCAGGCTGGCCTTGAAGTTGAGATCCGCCTATCTGTCTCCACAGTAGATGAGATGATAGATATGTGCTACACTGCTTGGCTGTCCTTTGTAAAGGTCTTACTACTTTACTCCAGTGATGCTCACTTTTAAGCAGGTCCTGTTGGATAGTTCAGTGACATCTTGATGCTCAGTGTTTCTGGCCTTATTTAGCACAATGTGTTGGCTAGAATGACAGTTTTTGCTGAGGCCAAGTTAGTTACAGTTCAGTTTTGGAATTTAGTAGCCTTCCAGGGGAGAAATAAACAAATCTTCATTTCCAGGTTGGTAATAACTATGGGCCCACATTCCAGCTGTCCAATAACCTTGTCCACTGTGGTACTTCAGCCATTAGTTTTCTGTTTTTACATTCTGAATTTATACTAACCATGTAGTCAAAGGTTTAAAACCATGAAAACCTCTTTGCCTCCTTGATTTTGTTCTTTAATACCCAAATGTTTTCCTAACTGCTTTGCCCATATTCTTTGTGCACTGTTGAGCTGTTCTGACCATTACCATTACTCAACATTATTATGTACCATGCTGATTAGTTGTCTGGCTTCCCCCACTAGTCTCATTTATTGCTTTCCATTTGCCTATAGAGTGAAATCTAGGCTTTTCAGGTAGCATTCAAGGGCTGGTTTATGAAAAAGTAAGTCAGTATGACTAGGAAGAAAGGTTGGAAGAGATTTTGGATTCAACATATGTGGGGATAGGAGGTTAAGTTGTTGGTCAGAGATCTCTACACCACTTTATTTTTTTTTTTTTGATTTGTGTGTGTGTGTGTGTGTGTGTGGCCAGCTCAGCCCACCAGGGGGCGGGGCTGGCTGGCATGTGGTGCTGGGGAATTGAACCACGGTCCCTGATGCTTTGCTAAGCTTGTTCTAAGTAGGTACTTTAGACCACTGAGCCATCTAACCAGCCCTCTACACCACTTTAGGGTTGGATCTTTTTTTCTTTTTTTCTTCTGTGGTGCTGGGGATCAAGCCCAGGGCTTCAAGAATACTAGGCAACTGCTCTTCCACTGAGCTATACGCAAGCCTGTGATGAGCTTGAATAGTTTGGTTGTTTTTAATTTTATGTATGTGGTACAGGGTCTCACTACGCAGCTCAGACTTGTAGTGATCCTCCTGCTCTCAGCCTCCCCAGCGCTGGGATTACAGATGTGCGTCACCATGCCCAGTCTCGGCTCAGCGTGCCCAAGGGCAGGCTGTTGGCAATGTGGTGCAGGGAATCCTGGCCCCTGCGCTTGCCTAAGCATTCCCTTAGTCTGCTGAGCTGTCTCACCAGCCCTAGCTTGGCTAGTTGAACAGACCGTAGTATCTGTGACCTTTTACCGGTATTTCTGTAGTAGTTTTCCTTTCCCAGGCAATTGGCATGGCCCTGGTATCAGTACATATTTAGGTTCCTTTTAGGTGCTGTCATTTTTAACTTGTGTACTCTGACTATTCCTATATTTTTGTTGTTGTTGTGTGTTTTTCTTCTACTCATAGGCTTCCTGTTTAGAACCATTCTTGACTGTAAATTGTTTTAAGTGCTAGCTTGGTTTAAATAAATGTTACAACTTTTAAAATTTGCTTAATTCTTTTAGGAAGGACCACTGAGACCTGTTCTTGAATATATTGATCTGGTCAGCAGTGACGATGAAGAGCCTAGCACCTCACATAGTGAGGTAAGTACTCTACATTTGATTTACATTTCTTCGTTTGTGCCAGTGGAGAGGTTTTTCAAAAGGAAGTTATCAAGTAAATGATGGCTTTATTTAGGAGCTATTATGCTCTTGAAAATGCCCTATTTTTGCTAGTGTGGTTCATAATAGCTAATTCATGGAGTCTTTTGCCTAGAACATCTATTTCCAATTTTGTTTCTTTAGTTTCAGTGAAGATATGAGAAGATAAAATGATAAGGAAATTCCTGAAGGAGATACCTGATAAAAGAGAAGTGTAATAAAAACTGCAAGCATTTTGACTCCTTTTGCATTTCTCCGTCCTGTACTGTCTAGATCCTTCCAAAACACATAACCGTTGAAAAGTTGCTTTATCTTAGAAGAGGCGTGAAGATTCTTTAGGAAATGGAATACAGGGGAGGATTGCTAGCTGATTGTTACTTTGATTTTGTCCCTTTACAACACCATACCTGGAATTATTAATCTTATGTGACTTGCTGCTTGTGGGTTAGACCCTTAAGCCAGTACTTCTTTATTTTGAGAATTGAATTAATTGAGTCCTTTGTAGCAATCTTGCTTCTCATTTGTCTTCCTTAGCCCAAATTTTCTTAGTGGGCTGTTATCTTGGTGGATTAAAGAACTCTTGCCTATGACACAAGGGATTGAGCCTTGAATTTAGAGTCAAAATAACTAGGTTTTAGCCCCACCTTTACTCTTTTCTAGTACTGATACTTTGGATAAACTAATCTTTTAATCTTTGCTTTTACTTTTTAATTAAATGAGAGTAGTGCTTATCTCACAGTTGTGGTAAAGATGAAGTAAGGTAACAAATATGTACGCTCCTTAAAACTGCAAACCACAAAGTGGGAATATTCAATTGGAAAGTTGTTACTCATGGAGAATAAATGGCAGGGTTTTGAAAGGGACTTAAATTAATAAGGGAGGTTTAGATTTTTTGTTGCTGTTGTTCTTAGTGTCATTTTCCTCATTATTAGCTTCTACTTGCTGACTTACATATGTTAAATGGTTTTTTTTCTTTTATTAATTGTGATTACCAGTGGTCTTATCCCTCATCTTAGCATGGAATCATGCAGCTGGCCAAGTTGGCAGCACTTAAACTGAGCTTAGTTTTCCTCTGCTTTTCAGAGATGTAGTTGTCCTGTATTAATGACCAGAGTTGGTATAGGGCTTGGGTAGTGAAGCTTGTGGATGTGACTTTAGTATCTCTTTGCTGACCTGTAGGGGATTGTGCTTTTCAGTTTTATTTATAGTAATGTAAAAATTGAATTCTACTGACGACATGCATCTCTGCGTTTGAAAGTTAACATATTAAAAGCATATTTTTTTCTTCCTTGGTTTTCTTGTTCATGTGGATAACCCAGAGAATGCCTGAATCTAAGGTGCCACCCTCTGCGAGTCGTCGCTCTAGCTGCAGTGCTCCTCTTCCCAGTGGAGACAGCAGCAGCTCCTCCCCTGGGAGCTGTGCCAGCAGTCCACAAAGGATAGCTTCTCAGCTTCCCTCTGTTGAGAACCCATTGGAACACCAGAGAAATGATCAGAATAATTCTGATAATAAGATCTCTGAGACAGAGATGCTTAAATCTTCACAAAAATATCAGAACTTGCCTTCATCTTCACTTCTGGTCCCCCAGGAGTCTCTGGACTTCTCTGAGGTCAAAGAGGACTTATCCACAGAGTCTTCTACTTCACGGCAAGGACAGGATGCCATCCTCTATCTCCAAACACAAGTGGCTGAAATGTCCCGGGTGATCCGTGATCTGCAGTCCAGGAGCTGTTTTAGGTTTCATCATTCGAGGCCAAGTGAGAATTCTTCAGTTCCTTGGGATCTCTCCACATCTAAGGAAGAAAATTTATCCACAATTGAAGAAGCTGAATGCAAGTCTCCATCAGCTGATAACAAAGGGCAGCCCACTGACCCCACCCAATCTAGTTTCACAGGTCTTTTGAAGAGAATGGAACAGAGAGGTGTTATAAAGAGGGTAACATTACAATCTGAAACAGAACCATGTGAAGGGAAGCCTGATTGTATAACCTCTAAAAAACGTTTGGTTCCTCCATTGCATCCTCTTTTAAGAATTGCCACCACTGAGGTTTTTAAGGACCCTGCTGATTGTCACCCTTCTTCCTTCATGGGGCACAGGGTATATCCTGTGTCCAAGGATACCTCTCCTTTTCAACCAAATCCACCAGCTGGGGGTTCCATTCTAGAAGCATTAGAGCACAGCAAAAGAGGAAGCACATCTCTAGATTCTACCTCAAAAGAAATGGAGATCATGGGTTGTAGGTTCTACCACGCTGCCTCCATTGCAGCCCGAGCTGCTAGTTATATGGCCTATATGACTCAGTATCAGCGTAAGCTCTGGGAAGACATGGAGGATTTAGTTCATAACCCACAGTTTGATCATGAAAAGGCAAGGTGTATAATATCTGATGGTGTGGATGCAGGCCTTTGGCAACTTTGTACTACTAGGGACATAATGGACTCCGTAGTCAGAGTTATGGCCATGGCAATAGACTACAGAAGGCAGGCCTGGCTCCGACTTACATCTCTCAGTAAGAAAACTCAGGAAAAGATCTTACACTTGCCCTTTGATGGTACTTCCGTTTTTGGAGAAGATGTAAATGCTGTTGTTGCAGAAGAAAACAGTATTAAAGAAAATGACTATAAGGATCACAATAAGTACTATAACCAACATCGATACTTTAATAGTCATGATCAGAAAGCATATTATCACAATAGAGGATATTCTAGAGGAGATTGGTATAAACCCCGAAACCACCCTTATAGGTACAGAAAAAAGGGAGAATCTCCAGAACGACATGGATACAAGAATTAACCTGTTCATATTCAGAAGAATAGTCACCCAAGATTCTTTTTTACTTGTTTCACCCCACTCAAATAGGATCGGCTTTATAGGCAGGAGGTCATCAATAGACTGCATGCATGTCTAGAATGATTACAGTGAATGTTTGAAATACGTAATGAAAGAACTAGTTTTATTAGTCAAGTAAGTATTGGAGATTTTGCTATACGGAGGATTAGGCAAAGTTTACCCATTGTTTCTGGTCAAAAATAAGGCCAGTTGAGGGGTGTACTGGGACTCTAAATCCTCTTGGATTAAGGGAAAGTGTATGGATATGTTCCTCAGGAAAATTGTGTTGGTAAACTGAGGACCAGTAGATTTTGAATCTGGAAACAGTTTACTACTAGATTCTGTTTACACCAGAGGCAAATCCTCCATTTTTAGGTCTTCAGTACTTTGTTCAGACATCAGCTTGATAGATCTTCATTAAATGACAGCTTTGTAACTAGTCTCTGTCAAGATGATCAGCTCACCAAGAGTTCAGACTGCTATCAAGCTCTGTGAGACTTTAGAATCAGCTATGAAGCTATGTGCCAATTGAAATTCAAACAAATTTTGCCAAATCCAGTTTGCATCTAGCTGGAATGGCTACATGTCACAAATCTGCTGTGGATACCAGCTGGAAAGATTTCTCTACCTATAACAACATTGTAGAAATTTTTGTTGTAACTACTTCATCAAGACTGATGGCCACCATACCCTCAGCCCTCATAAAAGTACACATGCGATAATTCTTTCTTGTCATCAGTCCTGGTAGTCTTTGATCTGTCAAGCTCACATTATCAACAGTTGAGAGACTCTGTCTTAGAGGTCTCACTGTAAACAGGGCCTTTCACCAGGATGGCCGCCTTAAGGTGATCTTCTCCATAGTTCATTCATTTGAGGTTGATAATGTATCATACTCTGTAAAGATGTGCATAGCAATGTCCCGGAAATAAAAGATGTTGTTATACTCTGAAGGCATACAAATCTGAACTCACTTTAAGAGTAAGAATTCAAAACAAGGCTGATAATCTGGTTCTCTTAGCAAAAATGAAAGGAGGTGCCATCAGTGTAGCTTTTGTTGACAATTCCTAAAGATTTAAAGCAAAATTGTGGATGTCATGAAGCAAGCAAGCCACATTCATTACAGATTTTTTGAAAGACTGAAGTCAAGACTTCTACGTGACGCGATCTTGGTTAATTGATCACTCGATATTGTCAAACTCGCCACAAGAGATGATTCACATTTTCTACCATACTGGAACTGGCAGCAGATACCTCAGTTACATGTCGCGCAGTATCTTCTCTGTATCTCAAGGCAGAGGCTACATGGCATACCAGCCCTTAGATCTTGTCTTTGTAGCATGGCACCGGGAGTAGAGAAAATGTTGAAGGGGTCTGAATACATTACTTACTGTTACTTGCTTGGTAGCCAGAAACTTTTTTTGATAGACTTATATGATTTTTTTTTTTCTTTGTCAAACTTTTTTTTACCTGTTTGATCAGGTGTTACAGATATACTGTTGGTGGCATGTAGCACTGTTCTAGGGCTTTTTTTTTTGTCACAGTTCTTGCACAGTAATGATTACATTTTCTTGATGCCCTTTTAATAATTAGAAATGGGCCTGGGGAGATAGCTCAGTAGAAAAAGCGCTTGCCTGGCAAGATCAGGGTCCTGAGTTCAATCCCCAGAACCACACACACACACACACACAAAAATAATAATAATTAGGCTTATTCCTCCTCTTATAACTATATTCAACACACTTTTTACACTTTTCTTCCTCTTTCCATAGAGGTTGAAACACTGATTATTTCTACTTGGAAGAAGTTACTTTATTGTCAGTTGATTTTAGGGAACTGTATTGGTCCTGTCTGTCCTGTATATTGGTGAAGCCTGAACTAGTATTGATAAAGATCATTGAGTAAACTTAACCAAATTGTATCAAAAGTTAATATTTATCTTATTTTTCTATATTTTCTACAAAGTTAGGTTCTTGTCAATGCTCTGTAAAAACTCTTTGAAGCTTATCATTGATTATCTTAAAAAATAAAAACAAGCCACAAGCCTAAGAAATGACTCCACCTGACATCTCACAGGAGAAAGACCTTAGGTTTTATGTGGCTGCACATAAGTGTTACTAAGGCTGTTTTAACTCCATTTATCTCCTTTTCCTCCCTGAATTACGTGGTGTGTCACAACCTTGGTGGTTTTTTAAGTACCTGTATTTTCTAAAAACCAAGCCAAAATAAATAATTCTTAAGGACGTGATTCTCTGAAATTGCTTTGATATTTCCATGCTTCTGTTCCCCTCCTCTTCTTAAATTGTGGTTAAAAAATCCAAAATGTAGCACCTTAATCATTTCAAGTGTATAATTTATCACTGTTAACTACCTCCACTTTGTTGTGTAGCTTAAATATCCTGAAGAAAATGTTCTTTCTCTTGATACTTATGTTGATCAGTAATAAAGTAAGAGACTGCTTAACCCCTGAAGCCCAAGCATCTCTAGAAAATTCAGTTTTCCTTAAAGTGAAAAAGTATTAGAAACCAACATACTGGTAACTAGTTAGGCAAATTGGTGAAAGTATTTTGGTAGTTGAGTGGGGATTGGGACAGAATACAGCAGGGTGGGAATGGCATTGATCTGTGTATTAGTTTCTTAACTGTAGAAGAAACCATTTCCCAGTATCCTTAGCCCATTTATCTTTTTGGTAATCTCTGGCATACTTGAATGATGATGGTGTTATGGAACTAAAAGTGGGTACTTGGTTTAGAGAGATAACCCCAGGAGAGTGCAGAACTCATGTTTAATGAGCTACACAGTTGTACCTGCTATGTGCAGAGCTTGTGACAAAATTCTTCCTTAAACTGACCTCTGATTTAAAATACCTCTAGGTTTTTTAGGAGGCCTTGACATAGCTTCAAGTTTAATGATTTAGCATTTCAAAAATGATGTGTGGAATGACCCTTCAAAATGTTACTTCTTGACTAGACAGAAAATGTATATGAAAAAATACCATTTGTAGTTACTATGTATAAAGAAATTATCTTTCTCCATTGTTATATGAAGTGCCTTTTTAAATTTCACACTTATGTTTAAAACTTATATTTTGGTGTCTTGCATATATAGCTGGTGGTATTTGTGTGAATTTTGTACAGTGTTTTACTCTTTTAGTTGATTGCCTTCATTATCTATATAATTGCACTATCTAAATGTACTCTCCTGAATGTTATTTTTCTTTATAGTACTGTTGACTCATTTCAGAAAGTGGTATACTTGCCTCTCCTTTATCCACAGAAATTTTTTAGGTTTTAGTGAATGGCCCAGTTTTCTAGACATGAAGGCAGCTTTATATGTTCTAGATTATCTGATTGAGTCATTTGTCTTATGTTTAATCTTGTTCTTAGCCATGGTAACAAAATGTGTTTATTGGGTAAGAAGCAAGGACATCTTACAAGGCAGTAAATTTGCTGACACTTTATGTGCGTGTGTATATATATTTATTTATTTATTTTAGACTTGAATGATAGCTTCCTTATCAGTATAATTACATTTCAACTTCTTTAAAGCTGCATAGTAGCGCATCAGTTTAATTTAACTTAGCCTACAATTGACATGTTGAGGGGCACATAAGCTTTTTCAGGCTCCTTAGATACTTTATATTAGTACTATAGTCACAGTTTACTGAATTATACCCAAGTGACCTGACAGTGTCCTGTCCTTAAGGCCTGATACATCCAGGATAACCTCTCAGGTGTTGTAAACAAGGAGGTTGAAAACACAAAATGCAGAATCCCTTTTGTAAAATTGAATACTAACAGCACAGAATTAATTGGCATACTTAACTGTTTTTGAAGATACAATTCATTGGGATTCTGATGTAGGTTTGAAAATACGGATTACATCTTTGTAGAAATAGTTCAGAGGTTGCAATAACAACTTTTTTATTTTTGTTTTGTTTTAGTGTGAGGCCTACTTTGCCCCAGTCTTGCTTGCACTGCTCTGGTTACCTTGTTGTTTGACATCTACCATCAGATACTTGATGGTCCAGTAATTGGTTGTCATCCCTGTATGCATGTCAGCTGGCCGGATCATCTGATGTGGGTTAGTGGATACATAAACCAGTTGGTTCTTCTTTTTTCACTTAAGAAAATATCAGGTGGAAGCTGTCAGTAAACTGATGATGATTATTGTATTAAGTGCAAATCTTTTTGTTTTTTTCAAAAATAATGAGGCTGTAACCCATTAAAATTTATGAAAATTTCCCTTCCTGGATGATGATAATATTGCTTTATTAAAATTTTTTTCTCTTATTAATGGGATGTTCTTGTACTTTTTTGTCTTTTCTTTGTTTGAACTTATTGTTATGAAAACTTTTTGTAGTAGTGTCTGGTGTGAGTGGTTCCTGTGGAACACGTCTGAAAGGAGTGGCCACATCGCAGTCCGTGCTTTTGTTAGCCTGGCAGGCAGTCGTTTTACTATTTGTATTGATCTTTGCTTCCCTTTTATGTAATACTTCCTAGAAGCATTTCTGTTCTAACTGCAATCCCTTTGAGGTAGGTTGTATTTTTTTATTCTACCATCTATACTAGCTAAGATTTTGATGGGGCTTTGTATTTGTGTATTTAAATCAAGATTTTTTTGTTTGTTTATTTATTTATTTTGTGTGTGTGTGGCCAGCTCAGCCCACCAGGGGGCGGGGCCGGCTGGCATGTGGCGCCGGAGGATCAAACCGTGATCCCTGTGCTTTGCTCAGCTTAGCCTGTTCCAAGTAGGTGCTCTAGACCACTGAGCCATCCCACCAGCCCTGTATTTGTATATTTAAGACAATGTTTTAGACATTTAGATATTTTCTGGTTTTATCAAATGTCATTTTATGAAACATAGCCAGTCCAGTCTCAAAGTGATCCCTGGCTTTTGACTTTTTGTCAGTTTTTAACACCTCCTTCTATAGTGGCAGTATTTTTTCTCATATAATCACATATCAATGTGTTATTTACACATTTTTATCATTAAATGTATTTGAAGCCCACAGCCTAGATATATCCATGGCTTATGGATATACAGCTCTGGTATGTCATTCTTAAAACTGACCAGTTTTTTTCTAGGTCTTAAGGGGCTGGGGGCTTGATCCCTGGGCCTGCCATGCTGGCCCTGCCACCGGGGCCCACAGAGACACAGCATGTGGTGGCACGCACCTGTGATCTCAGCTCTTGGGAGACTGTAAGCAGGCAGATCAGTAGTGATGATCTGTAGTGTGAGTCTGATCAGTAGTGAGACCCTGAACACCCCGTAGGCCCTTCCCTAAAATACAAAAAAACCGAACAAACCACAAAATGAAGTACAGAAGCACACAGACAACAACCCAAGGTAGAGGCTTACTTATGGTTGTTCCAATACCTGTCTGTCCTCTAGCAGTGATTAAAGAGGACCATGTCCTCTATCACGTGAATCTTCCACATAAGGGACCCTGAGTTGAAAAGAATCCTAAAGGAACAACCAACCACAGAGGGTGTAAGAATTAATTTGGCCAGTCATTACAGGGACTGATGTACTTGGCTTGAAAATAATTCTTGAGATAGACACACTATTCAATTTCAAAGCCTGATTTTTATTACCTGATCTAAAGCTGCTGTCCCTAGATCAGTCTGAGATTTGCGCTGCCAAGTTGTTTGCTGATAGCCCCATTCTCTAAGTAACATCTGAACAGCAACAATTTCTCAAGAATTTTATACCCAAGTATAGATAAAGCAGAAGAGAAAAACATGGTAAAGTAATTAATACTCATTTACCTCTTCCAGCAGCAAAATTATGAAATCCTTATAACAGAGCATCCTCCTTCCCACTCGTTTGTTTACGAAGTACCCAGAACATTTGCTTTATAAGAACAGAGTTACAAGGATTACATACAGATAGGCCCCATTCTATAAAGTACTTAGTTAGGAAAGATAGTACCATCCAACTTGCCAAATAGATTCTTCCAGTATTCTTGAGTAAACTGCCAGTGCCTCAGTTACTTTTTTTCATTGCTGGGACAAAATACCCAGCACCCAAAATCAAGAAAGGAAAGGTTTATTTAGCTCACAGTTAGTGGAGGTTTTAGTCCATACTTGGCTGGCTCTGAGGCACAGTGGCACATGGCCGAGGGCAGCACTTCCTGGAGACCGAAGGGAGGAGCAGCGGCTGTGGCAGCAAGCACGCGTTTTCTTGTATCATATTTAGGCTCTCCGCCCTAGAGTGGGTATAACACTCACGTTTACAGTCCTGGCATTGGATCATGAATTAATCACAAACTGTAGAAGCCTGCCCCAATGACTGCATGAGGCTTTGGGGGGTACAACCAGACATCATAACAGCCTAGATCTTTTATGTAAAAATCCTCTCAGGAGAGTGACTTTGATCTTCTGTTACTAGTATGGGGCATTAAAAAATTATACAAATCTACATCTAAAAAGTAGATTCAGCTAGACGCAACAGTAATTTAAAGGCTCAACTGATGTATAAAGAAAAGTGAAATGTTTTCCTGTATTTAATAATTAAGAATATGAATATATAACCTTTTAAGAGTAAAAAATATGTTTAAAGCCAAATACTTTTAATATTTAAGACACAAAGTTAGTGCATGGGCTTTGGGGTTGTTGAAAAAGCGTGTAGAGGTAAGTGTGGTGGCACTCGCCTGTCATAGCTGCTGAGAAGGCTGGTATCAGCAGGGTTCTATGATCTCAGGAGCTTTTGAAACCTAGTGACAGAGAGCTCTGAAAGTGTATTAAAGAGCCATGTATGTAAGAGAAATATAAACATTCGAGCTAAATATGTGTGCTTCACAGTGAGAGTGGTATTTGGCTTCATACCTGTGAAAATACTTTCCCAATAGTTACTAAGCCTGTGAAGCTTTGAATGACTTGTTCTGTTTGAGATTGGCTCTCTTGTATTGCCCAGGCTAGTTCTGAACTTGTGGGGTCAGTCGCCCTGTGGAACCTTAATTCTTGATTAATATGCTTCTGTTAGGTTTGAAAAAATGTTATGCAGTTCTTAAACCTCTGGAAACAAACATTTGATAGAAAGTTGCCGTTATAGTCCTAGAGAAAAGATTTCTGTCTATAATCTATACTTAACATAGGATTGATGTCAAAAATGTTTATGACATAAATTTGTGATTTAAATTAAATCCATTACATTCCTAAATAAAAGACTGAAATGCGTCCTTAATGCACTTTGTCTCTCCAGTCTTGTTAACACATTCAGTTTTATCTTCCCATATTTTGCTTTATCCATTCTTGTTAATTAGTAATTAAAATTTTTATTAATTTTATTGATTGATTGATTGATTTTTTTTAATTTTATTTATTTATTTATTTATTTGAGAGAGAGAGAGAGAGAGAGATAGAGAGATAGAGAGAGAGAGACCAGCTCAGCCCACCAGGGGGCAGGGCTGGCTGGCATGTGGTGCTGGGGAATTGAACCGCGGTCCCTGATGCTTTTGCTAAGCTTGTTCTAAATAGGTGCTTTAGACCACTGAGCCATCTCTCCAGCCCGATTGATTGATTTTTGGTAGAACTAGGGATTGAACTCAGGCCCTTGGTGCTAGCCAGACAAGTGCTTATTCTACTGAGCTATCTCCCCGTCCCCTTGTTAATTTTATTGCATGTACTGATAGTAAAAATTAGAAAACATACAAAAGCTTCTCTAGACAGAAGTAATCACTCTTAGTCACTGTTAACATTTGTGTGTGTGTGTGTCTGTCTGTATGTCTGTCTGTCTCAGACAGTTTCACTGTGCAGTTCAGGCTGGCCTTGAACTTATTTTGTAGTCCAAGCTAGCCTCAAACTTGAAGCAATTCTCCTGCTTCAGCCTCCCAAGTGCTGGAATTATAGATGTGTGCCACCATGCCCTGCACTATTAATGTTTCTTATAGCTTTCTAGCTTTTACACACACCCGAAGGACAGTTTTTACTTAATATTAACAGTAGAGAGGAAAGATGTTGAAATCTGTTTCCCATTCCAGTCATTTTGTTATGTTCTCATTGATTTGCCCATTTATTTTTACATACTCCATTTTATGGTATATAAAGATGATGGTTTTACAATTTATACATTTTAACATTTCCTGGTAAGTCATTGTTAGTTAAATTTGCTAATTAAATAAAAACATTTTTAAAATGTTTTCTTCAGGCAGCATCTCATTTTGCAGTTCAGGTTGGCCTCACACTCAAAGCGATCCTCTTGCCTCAGCCTCCTGAGGGCTGGGATTGCAGGCATTTGCCATCTTGCCCAGCTATTGCATTAATTGTTTTGATGAAAACTGTCAAAGTAGAAAATCCTCATTGCTTGTAACTACTGATTTCTTACAGTCAAGATTTAAGTTCCTGGTCTGAACTGGTTTCTAGTGAAGTAGTTAATGGTCTGCAGCAAAAAGAGGAAAGGATAATGCAGCCAATTTGTGACAAAAGTAAATTTGTTCAGTCAGGGAGACTACTGAGGGAAGCAAGAGTATTGCTTAGTGTGAGATTGTTCTGTTCTGAAGTTAAATAGATAATTGATACTAGTCTTATATTTTAGTACCCTCATTTGACAAAACGAAGCAGTGTTGCACCTTAAAAAAAAAAAAAAAAAAGCCTTATTAAATTGACTTACAGCTCCTGCTGTTCTGTTAAGAATGTCTTTAGTCGATTTTTCCTTCCCGTCCAGGTACTCTGTTTCTAGACTTGAACTTTCTTGCCTCTGTACCAAGCTACATTAAAAGAGAAGCATTTCTCTGTGTCTTTCAAAGTTTCTTTTTACAACTCTGTCTGTCTGTCTATATCTATCTGTCTGTCTGTCTATCTGGTACAGGGTCTTGCTACGCAGCTTGGACTTGTAATTATCCTCCTGTCTAAGCCATCCCAGTGCTGGGATTGCAGGCATGTGCCACTATGCCTGGTTTCAGTGGCTGACCTCGCATATGGTACTAGGGATCAAACCCGGGTGCTTGCACTTGCTAGACAAGCGCTTAGACTGCTGAGCTATCTCTTTAGCCCTTTAAAGTTTTGTTTTTAAAGAGAAAAGCCAAAAAGTGATACAAAATGTCAAAACAAGATAGAGTAACAATGGTTACACCTTGTGCATTATTATCTTCAAAGGTAGTTACTGAGTTTACAAGATAAAGCCATGAAAAATTGATCAAACAGTATAAGCACATTCTCAATGAACTAATAGAAATTAGTAGTATATATTCCCCCCCTTCCTTTTCTCATTTCCCCCATCGCAGTTTCTCTTTCCTTTTGAGCATTTTCTTCCTTTCTCAATATCTATATACATTTTGGGTTTTAGTTATTCTTTCAGCTTCTTACACTAGGGAGACAATATGAAGTTTATATATGCGAGTCTGATTTATTTGACTTACGAATATGGTTTCAAGTTACATCCATTATGAAAGTCTCAAGTTTATCCTTTATAGCTCAGTAGTACTCCATTGTATAAAAAGGCCACCTCTCGGTTCCGCAAAAAAAAAAAAAAAGGCCACCTCTTTTTTGTCCATTCCTCAGTTCATGGGCATTTGTGTTGTTTCCAAGATTGCGCTATTACAAATTGTGCTGCAATAAACATGGGTGCATCTGTACTGTTACGGTATGATTTTTTTATTCTGGGAAGATAGCCAGAAGAGAAATAGCTGAGTCAAGTGGGACCTCCAAGCCTAGTTTTTTGAACAGTATCCACACTGATTTCACAGTGGTTGTGCCAGTCTACACAGATTCAAAGATCCATTCCAGGGGGCCTGCCCCTAGCTCAGTTCTTTAAGTGGCTGCTTCAACAAAGCTGTCAGTCTCAGGTGGCTGTGGTTCGATCCCCACAACTCAAGCCAGCCAAACCTGCCCTGAAGGCATTCAGCGCTTAAAAAAAAAAAGATCCATTCCAAAAACGGGCATCTGAGATAAATATATACTTGTCAGATAAAGCAATAACAAATAGCATATACATAACAAAAATGTTCAGCATCATTGGTCATTTGAGAAATGCAAATTAAAATAACTGAAATTCTATCTCACCCCAGAAAGAATGACTATTATAAAAAAAAAAAAATGAACCAGTAACAAGTGCTAGAGGGCTGTGGAGAAAAGGAACCCTTCCCCACTGTGGGTGGGAGTGTAATCTCAGGTGCCCATTTTTGGAAAGAGCCTTTGAATTTGGGGCGTCT
>NW_004524577.1:11953138-11967030 GCF_000260255.1 Octodon degus
ACTGTTCTAGGGCTTTTTTTTTGTCACAGTTCTTGCACAGTAATGATTACATTTTCTTGATGCCCTTTTAATAATTAGAAATGGGCCTGGGGAGATAGCTCAGTAGAAAAAGCGCTTGCCTGGCAAGATCAGGGTCCTGAGTTCAATCCCCAGAACCACACACACACACACAAAAATAATAATAATTAGGCTTATTCCTCCTCTTATAACTATATTCAACACACTTTTTACACTTTTCTTCCTCTTTCCATAGAGGTTGAAACACTGATTATTTCTACTTGGAAGAAGTTACTTTATTGTCAGTTGATTTTAGGGAACTGTATTGGTCCTGTCTGTCCTGTATATTGGTGAAGCCTGAACTAGTATTGATAAAGATCATTGAGTAAACTTAACCAAATTGTATCAAAAGTTAATATTTATCTTATTTTTCTATATTTTCTACAAAGTTAGGTTCTTGTCAATGCTCTGTAAAAACTCTTTGAAGCTTATCATTGATTATCTTAAAAAATAAAAACAAGCCACAAGCCTAAGAAATGACTCCACCTGACATCTCACAGGAGAAAGACCTTAGGTTTTATGTGGCTGCACATAAGTGTTACTAAGGCTGTTTTAACTCCATTTATCTCCTTTTCCTCCCTGAATTACGTGGTGTGTCACAACCTTGGTGGTTTTTTAAGTACCTGTATTTTCTAAAAACCAAGCCAAAATAAATAATTCTTAAGGACGTGATTCTCTGAAATTGCTTTGATATTTCCATGCTTCTGTTCCCCTCCTCTTCTTAAATTGTGGTTAAAAAATCCAAAATGTAGCACCTTAATCATTTCAAGTGTATAATTTATCACTGTTAACTACCTCCACTTTGTTGTGTAGCTTAAATATCCTGAAGAAAATGTTCTTTCTCTTGATACTTATGTTGATCAGTAATAAAGTAAGAGACTGCTTAACCCCTGAAGCCCAAGCATCTCTAGAAAATTCAGTTTTCCTTAAAGTGAAAAAGTATTAGAAACCAACATACTGGTAACTAGTTAGGCAAATTGGTGAAAGTATTTTGGTAGTTGAGTGGGGATTGGGACAGAATACAGCAGGGTGGGAATGGCATTGATCTGTGTATTAGTTTCTTAACTGTAGAAGAAACCATTTCCCAGTATCCTTAGCCCATTTATCTTTTTGGTAATCTCTGGCATACTTGAATGATGATGGTGTTATGGAACTAAAAGTGGGTACTTGGTTTAGAGAGATAACCCCAGGAGAGTGCAGAACTCATGTTTAATGAGCTACACAGTTGTACCTGCTATGTGCAGAGCTTGTGACAAAATTCTTCCTTAAACTGACCTCTGATTTAAAATACCTCTAGGTTTTTTAGGAGGCCTTGACATAGCTTCAAGTTTAATGATTTAGCATTTCAAAAATGATGTGTGGAATGACCCTTCAAAATGTTACTTCTTGACTAGACAGAAAATGTATATGAAAAAATACCATTTGTAGTTACTATGTATAAAGAAATTATCTTTCTCCATTGTTATATGAAGTGCCTTTTTAAATTTCACACTTACGTTTAAAACTTATATTTTGGTGTCTTGCATATATAGCTGGTGGTATTTGTGTGAATTTTGTACAGTGTTTTACTCTTTTAGTTGATTGCCTTCATTATCTATATAATTGCACTATCTAAATGTACTCTCCTGAATGTTATTTTTCTTTATAGTACTGTTGACTCATTTCAGAAAGTGGTATACTTGCCTCTCCTTTATCCACAGAAATTTTTTAGGTTTTAGTGAATGGCCCAGTTTTCTAGACATGAAGGCAGCTTTATATGTTCTAGATTATCTGATTGAGTCATTTGTCTTATGTTTAATCTTGTTCTTAGCCATGGTAACAAAATGTGTTTATTGGGTAAGAAGCAAGGACATCTTACAAGGCAGTAAATTTGCTGACACTTTATGTGCGTGTGTATATATATTTATTTATTTATTTTAGACTTGAATGATAGCTTCCTTATCAGTATAATTACATTTCAACTTCTTTAAAGCTGCATAGTAGCGCATCAGTTTAATTTAACTTAGCCTACAATTGACATGTTGAGGGGCACATAAGCTTTTTCAGGCTCCTTAGATACTTTATATTAGTACTATAGTCACAGTTTACTGAATTATACCCAAGTGACCTGACAGTGTCCTGTCCTTAAGGCCTGATACATCCAGGATAACCTCTCAGGTGTTGTAAACAAGGAGGTTGAAAACACAAAATGCAGAATCCCTTTTGTAAAATTGAATACTAACAGCACAGAATTAATTGGCATACTTAACTGTTTTTGAAGATACAATTCATTGGGATTCTGATGTAGGTTTGAAAATACGGATTACATCTTTGTAGAAATAGTTCAGAGGTTGCAATAACAACTTTTTCATTTTTGTTTTGTTTTAGTGTGAGGCCTACTTTGCCCCAGTCTTGCTTGCACTGCTCTGGTTACCTTGTTGTTTGACATCTACCATCAGATACTTGATGGTCCAGTAATTGGTTGTCATCTCTGTATGCATGTCAGCTGGCCGGATCATCTAATGTGGGTTAGTGGATACATAAACCAGTTGGTTCTTCTTTTTTCACTTAAGAAAATATCAGGTGGAAGCTGTCAGTAAACTGATGATGATTATTGTATTAAGTGCAAATCTTTTTGTTTTTTTCAAAAATAATGAGGCTGTAACCCATTAAAATTTATGAAAATTTCCCTTCCTGGATGATGATAATATTGCTTTATTAAAATTTTTTTCTCTTATTAATGGGATGTTCTTGTACTTTTTTGTCTTTTCTTTGTTTGAACTTATTGTTATGAAAACTTTTTGTAGTAGTGTCTGGTGTGAGTGGTTCCTGTGGAACACGTCTGAAAGGAGTGGCCACATCGCAGTCCGTGCTTTTGTTAGCCTGGCAGGCAGTCGTTTTACTATTTGTATTGATCTTTGCTTCCCTTTTATGTAATACTTCCTAGAAGCATTTCTGTTCTAACTGCAATCCCTTTGAGGTAGGTTGTATTTTTTTATTCTACCATCTATACTAGCTAAGATTTTGATGGGGCTTTGTATTTGTGTATTTAAATCAAGATTTTTTTGTTTGTTTATTTATTTATTTTGTGTGTGTGTGGCCAGCTCAGCCCACCAGGGGGCGGGGCCGGCTGGCATGTGGCGCCGGAGGATCAAACCGTGATCCCTGTGCTTTGCTCAGCTTAGCCTGTTCCAAGTAGGTGCTCTAGACCACTGAGCCATCCCACCAGCCCTGTATTTGTATATTTAAGACAATGTTTTAGACATTTAGATATTTTCTGGTTTTATCAAATGTCATTTTATGAAACATAGCCAGTCCAGTCTCAAAGTGATCCCTGGCTTTTGACTTTTTGTCAGTTTTTAACACCTCCTTCTATAGTGGCAGTATTTTTTCTCATATAATCACATATCAATGTGTTATTTACACATTTTTATCATTAAATGTATTTGAAGCCCACAGCCTAGATATATCCATGGCTTATGGATATACAGCTCTGGTATGTCATTCTTAAAACTGACCAGTTTTTTTCTAGGTCTTAAGGGGCTGGGGGCTTGATCCCTGGGCCTGCCATGCTGGCCCTGCCACCGGGGCCCACAGAGACACAGCATGTGGTGGCACGCACCTGTGATCTCAGCTCTTGGGAGACTGTAAGCAGGCAGATCAGTAGTGATGATCTGTAGTGTGAGTCTGATCAGTAGTGAGACCCTGAACACCCCGTAGGCCCTTCCCTAAAATACAAAAAAACCGAACAAACCACAAAATGAAGTACAGAAGCACACAGACAACAACCCAAGGTAGAGGCTTACTTATGGTTGTTCCAATACCTGTCTGTCCTCTAGCAGTGATTAAAGAGGACCATGT
The DNA here is from genome assembly GCF_000260255.1 of Octodon degus. Classification (NCBI taxonomy): domain Eukaryota; kingdom Metazoa; phylum Chordata; class Mammalia; order Rodentia; family Octodontidae; genus Octodon; species Octodon degus. The sequence goes on from NW_004524577.1 coordinate 11,957,036, forward strand.
CCTCTATCACGTGAATCTTCCACATAAGGGACCCTGAGTTGAAAAGAATCCTAAAGGAACAACCAACCACAGAGGGTGTAAGAATTAATTTGGCCAGTCATTACAGGGACTGATGTACTTGGCTTGAAAATAATTCTTGAGATAGACACACTATTCAATTTCAAAGCCTGATTTTTATTACCTGATCTAAAGCTGCTGTCCCTAGATCAGTCTGAGATTTGCGCTGCCAAGTTGTTTGCTGATAGCCCCATTCTCTAAGTAACATCTGAACAGCAACAATTTCTCAAGAATTTTATACCCAAGTATAGATAAAGCAGAAGAGAAAAACATGGTAAAGTAATTAATACTCATTTACCTCTTCCAGCAGCAAAATTATGAAATCCTTATAACAGAGCATCCTCCTTCCCACTCGTTTGTTTACGAAGTACCCAGAACATTTGCTTTATAAGAACAGAGTTACAAGGATTACATACAGATAGGCCCCATTCTATAAAGTACTTAGTTAGGAAAGATAGTACCATCCAACTTGCCAAATAGATTCTTCCAGTATTCTTGAGTAAACTGCCAGTGCCTCAGTTACTTTTTTTCATTGCTGGGACAAAATACCCAGCACCCAAAATCAAGAAAGGAAAGGTTTATTTAGCTCACAGTTAGTGGAGGTTTTAGTCCATACTTGGCTGGCTCTGAGGCACAGTGGCACATGGCCGAGGGCAGCACTTCCTGGAGACCGAAGGGAGGAGCAGCGGCTGTGGCAGCAAGCACGCGTTTTCTTGTATCATATTTAGGCTCTCCGCCCTAGAGTGGGTATAACACTCACGTTTACAGTCCTGGCATTGGATCATGAATTAATCACAAACTGTAGAAGCCTGCCCCAATGACTGCATGAGGCTTTGGGGGGTACAACCAGACATCATAACAGCCTAGATCTTTTATGTAAAAATCCTCTCAGGAGAGTGACTTTGATCTTCTGTTACTAGTATGGGGCATTAAAAAATTATACAAATCTACATCTAAAAAGTAGATTCAGCTAGACGCAACAGTAATTTAAAGGCTCAACTGATGTATAAAGAAAAGTGAAATGTTTTCCTGTATTTAATAATTAAGAATATGAATATATAACCTTTTAAGAGTAAAAAATATGTTTAAAGCCAAATACTTTTAATATTTAAGACACAAAGTTAGTGCATGGGCTTTGGGGTTGTTGAAAAAGCGTGTAGAGGTAAGTGTGGTGGCACTCGCCTGTCATAGCTGCTGAGAAGGCTGGTATCAGCAGGGTTCTATGATCTCAGGAGCTTTTGAAACCTAGTGACAGAGAGCTCTGAAAGTGTATTAAAGAGCCATGTATGTAAGAGAAATATAAACATTCGAGCTAAATATGTGTGCTTCACAGTGAGAGTGGTATTTGGCTTCATACCTGTGAAAATACTTTCCCAATAGTTACTAAGCCTGTGAAGCTTTGAATGACTTGTTCTGTTTGAGATTGGCTCTCTTGTATTGCCCAGGCTAGTTCTGAACTTGTGGGGTCAGTCGCCCTGTGGAACCTTAATTCTTGATTAATATGCTTCTGTTAGGTTTGAAAAAATGTTATGCAGTTCTTAAACCTCTGGAAACAAACATTTGATAGAAAGTTGCCGTTATAGTCCTAGAGAAAAGATTTCTGTCTATAATCTATACTTAACATAGGATTGATGTCAAAAATGTTTATGACATAAATTTGTGATTTAAATTAAATCCATTACATTCCTAAATAAAAGACTGAAATGCGTCCTTAATGCACTTTGTCTCTCCAGTCTTGTTAACACATTCAGTTTTATCTTCCCATATTTTGCTTTATCCATTCTTGTTAATTAGTAATTAAAATTTTTATTAATTTTATTGATTGATTGATTGATTTTTTTTAATTTTATTTATTTATTTATTTATTTGAGAGAGAGAGAGAGAGAGAGATAGAGAGATAGAGAGAGAGAGACCAGCTCAGCCCACCAGGGGGCAGGGCTGGCTGGCATGTGGTGCTGGGGAATTGAACCGCGGTCCCTGATGCTTTTGCTAAGCTTGTTCTAAATAGGTGCTTTAGACCACTGAGCCATCTCTCCAGCCCGATTGATTGATTTTTGGTAGAACTAGGGATTGAACTCAGGCCCTTGGTGCTAGCCAGACAAGTGCTTATTCTACTGAGCTATCTCCCCGTCCCCTTGTTAATTTTATTGCATGTACTGATAGTAAAAATTAGAAAACATACAAAAGCTTCTCTAGACAGAAGTAATCACTCTTAGTCACTGTTAACATTTGTGTGTGTGTGTGTCTGTCTGTATGTCTGTCTGTCTCAGACAGTTTCACTGTGCAGTTCAGGCTGGCCTTGAACTTATTTTGTAGTCCAAGCTAGCCTCAAACTTGAAGCAATTCTCCTGCTTCAGCCTCCCAAGTGCTGGAATTATAGATGTGTGCCACCATGCCCTGCACTATTAATGTTTCTTATAGCTTTCTAGCTTTTACACACACCCGAAGGACAGTTTTTACTTAATATTAACAGTAGAGAGGAAAGATGTTGAAATCTGTTTCCCATTCCAGTCATTTTGTTATGTTCTCATTGATTTGCCCATTTATTTTTACATACTCCATTTTATGGTATATAAAGATGATGGTTTTACAATTTATACATTTTAACATTTCCTGGTAAGTCATTGTTAGTTAAATTTGCTAATTAAATAAAAACATTTTTAAAATGTTTTCTTCAGGCAGCATCTCATTTTGCAGTTCAGGTTGGCCTCACACTCAAAGCGATCCTCTTGCCTCAGCCTCCTGAGGGCTGGGATTGCAGGCATTTGCCATCTTGCCCAGCTATTGCATTAATTGTTTTGATGAAAACTGTCAAAGTAGAAAATCCTCATTGCTTGTAACTACTGATTTCTTACAGTCAAGATTTAAGTTCCTGGTCTGAACTGGTTTCTAGTGAAGTAGTTAATGGTCTGCAGCAAAAAGAGGAAAGGATAATGCAGCCAATTTGTGACAAAAGTAAATTTGTTCAGTCAGGGAGACTACTGAGGGAAGCAAGAGTATTGCTTAGTGTGAGATTGTTCTGTTCTGAAGTTAAATAGATAATTGATACTAGTCTTATATTTTAGTACCCTCATTTGACAAAACGAAGCAGTGTTGCACCTTAAAAAAAAAAAAAAAAAAGCCTTATTAAATTGACTTACAGCTCCTGCTGTTCTGTTAAGAATGTCTTTAGTCGATTTTTCCTTCCCGTCCAGGTACTCTGTTTCTAGACTTGAACTTTCTTGCCTCTGTACCAAGCTACATTAAAAGAGAAGCATTTCTCTGTGTCTTTCAAAGTTTCTTTTTACAACTCTGTCTGTCTGTCTATATCTATCTGTCTGTCTGTCTATCTGGTACAGGGTCTTGCTACGCAGCTTGGACTTGTAATTATCCTCCTGTCTAAGCCATCCCAGTGCTGGGATTGCAGGCATGTGCCACTATGCCTGGTTTCAGTGGCTGACCTCGCATATGGTACTAGGGATCAAACCCGGGTGCTTGCACTTGCTAGACAAGCGCTTAGACTGCTGAGCTATCTCTTTAGCCCTTTAAAGTTTTGTTTTTAAAGAGAAAAGCCAAAAAGTGATACAAAATGTCAAAACAAGATAGAGTAACAATGGTTACACCTTGTGCATTATTATCTTCAAAGGTAGTTACTGAGTTTACAAGATAAAGCCATGAAAAATTGATCAAACAGTATAAGCACATTCTCAATGAACTAATAGAAATTAGTAGTATATATTCCCCCCCTTCCTTTTCTCATTTCCCCCATCGCAGTTTCTCTTTCCTTTTGAGCATTTTCTTCCTTTCTCAATATCTATATACATTTTGGGTTTTAGTTATTCTTTCAGCTTCTTACACTAGGGAGACAATATGAAGTTTATATATGCGAGTCTGATTTATTTGACTTACGAATATGGTTTCAAGTTACATCCATTATGAAAGTCTCAAGTTTATCCTTTATAGCTCAGTAGTACTCCATTGTATAAAAAGGCCACCTCTCGGTTCCGCAAAAAAAAAAAAAAAGGCCACCTCTTTTTTGTCCATTCCTCAGTTCATGGGCATTTGTGTTGTTTCCAAGATTGCGCTATTACAAATTGTGCTGCAATAAACATGGGTGCATCTGTACTGTTACGGTATGATTTTTTTATTCTGGGAAGATAGCCAGAAGAGAAATAGCTGAGTCAAGTGGGACCTCCAAGCCTAGTTTTTTGAACAGTATCCACACTGATTTCACAGTGGTTGTGCCAGTCTACACAGATTCAAAGATCCATTCCAGGGGGCCTGCCCCTAGCTCAGTTCTTTAAGTGGCTGCTTCAACAAAGCTGTCAGTCTCAGGTGGCTGTGGTTCGATCCCCACAACTCAAGCCAGCCAAACCTGCCCTGAAGGCATTCAGCGCTTAAAAAAAAAAAGATCCATTCCAAAAACGGGCATCTGAGATAAATATATACTTGTCAGATAAAGCAATAACAAATAGCATATACATAACAAAAATGTTCAGCATCATTGGTCATTTGAGAAATGCAAATTAAAATAACTGAAATTCTATCTCACCCCAGAAAGAATGACTATTATAAAAAAAAAAAAATGAACCAGTAACAAGTGCTAGAGGGCTGTGGAGAAAAGGAACCCTTCCCCACTGTGGGTGGGAGTGTAATCTCAGGTGCCCATTTTTGGAAAGAGCCTTTGAATTTGGGGCGTCTCGTGTTTTTCAATTCCTTATGTCTGAGGGGCAGTTGGCTACAATTTTTTTCACTCTGGTTTGTGTTTTCACTCTGTTGATTATTTCTTTTGACATGCAGAAGCTTTTAAATAAGATCCCAGTTGTAAATATTTCCCATGTAGTTTGCATATTGTTCATGAAGTCTCTTTTACCTTTATGTGCTCAGGATTTCTGCCTACTAAAAAAACAAACAAAAAAAGATTTCTACCTACTTTTTCTTCCAATAGTGTTTGTTTTTTTAATATTTAGATCTTTGATTCATTTTGACTTTATATATATGGTTTGTTTTTTTTTCATTTTGACTTTAGCACATGATGGTAGACATGGGTCTACTTTTAGTCTTTCCCATGTAGAGAGCCAGTTTTATTAGCCCTATTTTATGTATTTATCTGTTTATTTGACAGGGTCTTATTATGCAGTACAGGCTGGTCTTCTGCTCACTTTGTAGCTCCCAGGTTAGTCACTAACCCAGTGGTCTTCCTGTCTCCACCCCCTAATTGCTGGGATTACAGGCATGCTCCACCACATTCCCAAGGTCATGCTGGGCCAGGGATTGAACTCAGGTCCTTGTGCTTGCCAGGTAGGTGCTTATGTCTCTGAGCTATCTCCCCAGCCCCTCTAGCCCCAGTTATTAGAGATGCTGTCTTCCAGTGAACATATTTGGCCCCTTTGTCAAAGATAAGATGGTTGTGTCATGTACTCCACTGATCCTCAGGTCTGGTGTTTTCTGTTTGTTTGTTTGGCCTATACCATGCAAATATTATCCAGTAGCTTTGTACTATAATTTCATGTCAGGGAAAGTGTTGCCTCCTGCCTCACCTTTCTTGCCCAGAATTACTTTTGCTATTCTGTTATTTCCAAATTAATTTTAGGAATGATTTCTCTAGTTCTGTTAGGTGTGCTAATGGTACTTTGATATTGTATTAAATCTGTATAACAGTTTTGGAAGTGTGGCCATTTTCACTATGTAGCTTTTCCTATCCATATGCATCAGATATCTCCATTTTCTGATAGTCTTTGATTTTTTTTTTTTTTTTTTAAGAGAACTGTAGTTTTCAGTGTTACTTCTTAGGTTGATTTCTAAGTATTTCATCTTTTCGGATGCTTTTTTTTTTTTTTTTTTTTTTTTTTTTTAAAGACAGTATCTCTCTGTGGTGTTTGGGCTGATCTTGTACTCACTCTCCCTGTGGCATTTGATCTTGTGCTCACTTTTGTGATGTTTGATCTTGTGCTCACTTTGGTAGTCGCCTGACTGGTCTTGAATTTGCAGTGATGCTTGTGTCTCAGCCACCTAAGTGCTGGGGTTATAGGCGTGCACCAAATTTCTTTCTATTCTGAAACTAGAGATAAACTCCAGGCAGGTGCTTATGCCACTGAGCTATTTCCCTGGCCCTTTTGATGCAATTTTGAGGTGTGTTGTTTCCCCAACTTCTGTATCAGTGAATTTGTTGTTTGTGTACAGGAATGCTGACTTTTGAATGTTGACTTTATATCCAGCTAAGCTGCTGATTTTGGTTATTTTTATTTATTTTTTAGGTATTTAGTACAGGGTCTACAGGGTCTCACCACACAGATTGGACTCATAGTGCTCCTGTTTTCCAGCCTTCCAAGCACTGGGATTACAGGCACGTGCCACCACGCCCAGTCTCAGTCACTGGTTCAGCACTTGCCCAAGTCTCAGTCTGCCTAAGCAGGTGCTTTAATCCCCTGAGCTATCTGGCTGGCCCTGATTTTGGTTATTAAATCTGCAAGTCTTGGAGTTTTTAGGGTCTTCTTTGTAGACTATCATGTTATCTACAAATAATGTTAATTTAAGTTCTTTTCTTTCCTCTTGTTACTCCTTTTATTTCTCTTGTCTGATTGCTCTGGCTAATGTTTTAGGAGTGATAATAGTGAACATCCTTTTCTTGTTCCTGATTTTAGAATGCAAGCTTTCATTTTTTGCCCATTTAATATGAAGTTGGTTGTTGGTTTATCATAGATGGCCTTTATCAAATTGAGGTAAAAATCGTCTATTCCGAATTTCTGTAGTGTTGTTCTTATGAATGAGGGTTGGACTTTGTTAAAAGCTTTCTCTGAATCTATTGAGCTGATCCTGTGATTTTTGTCTTTGGCCTCTGTTGATGTGTATTATATTTATTGAGAATTTTTTCGGGGGGATCTGGCTCAGGAATGTTTATGGATTAGCATGTGTTGAACCATCCTGTATTCCTGGGATGAATCCCATTTGGACACGATGTATAATCTTCTTGATGGATTGCTGTATTCTAGTATTTTATTAAGGATTTTTGCATCCATGATTATTAGGGAGATTGACGTGTATTCTCTTTCTTTGTTGGGTCTTTCTCAGGTTTTCCTGTCAGGATAATACTTGTGAATGAGTTAGGGAGTATTGTTTCCATTTCAGTTTCATTGAAGCTTTGGAGGAGTGTTGGTGTTAAACCTTGCCTAAATTTCTCGTACAATTCAGCCGTGTATTCATCAGGACCTAGGTTTATCTTTGTTGGTAAGTTTTTAATTACATTTTCAATCTTATTAAGTAATACTGGATTACTCAGAATTTTTATGTCTTGATTGAGCTTTGGTAATTCATACTTATCTAGGAATCTGTCCATTTTATCTGTTTTCCATCCTATGAGAGTAAAGGTTTTTCAAGTAGGAATTGATGACCTTCTGAATTTCTACAGAAAGGCTGGCCAAATAGCTCAGCAGATTAGAGTGCCTGCAGGCAGGTGCAGAGGCTGGGGGTTCAATCCCCAGGCCTGCTGTGCCAGCCCTGACCCCAGGGTGCGCAGAGACAGCAATTGAGACTGGGCGTGGTGACATGCACCTGTAATCCGAGCTCTTGGGAGGCTGTAAACAGTTGGATCACTAGGAGTCCGATCTAGTAGTGAGATCCTGAACATCCTGTAGTCCCTTCCTAAAATACAAAGAGAGAGAGAGAGAGAGAGAGAGAGAGAGAGAGAGAGAGGAGAGAGAGAAGGCATTTCTACAGGATCTGTAGTGATTTCACCCTTTTTAATCCTTATTGTATGAATTTGAGTCTTTTCTTCCCTTTTCTTTGATAAGAAGCCAAGTGTTTCTCAGATTTTATTCTTTCAAAGAACCAACAATTTATTAATCGTTTGTATTATTTTCTTAGTCTCTATTGTATTAATTTCTGCTCTGACCTTCATTTTATTTTATTTTTTAATGAAAACGTTTTCTCACCAACTTTTTTTTTGAGACAGGGTATCACTGTGTAGACTGGCCTCAGACTCACAGCAGTCCTCCTGCCCCAGCCTTCTGAGTACTGGGATTACAAGCACACATCACCATGCTCAGCTTACCAACAACTTTAAATATAATTTCCTTTTTTTAAAATATGAAGCTCGGGGCTGGAGAGATGGCTCAGTGGTCTAAAGCACCTACCTGGAACAAGCTTGGCAAAGCACAGGGACCACGGTTTGATCCCCCAACACCACATGCCAGCCAGCCCCGCCCCCTGGTGGGCTGAGCTGGCCACACAGACACACACACACACACACAATAAATAAATATAAATAAAAAAAAATTTAAATAAAATATGAAGCTCTGTGGCATCAGGACTTATTTTATGCTCCACAGGAATTTTTTCAGTCAAGGTCTTACTTTGTATTTAGGGTGGTCTTGAACTATGTAGCTTGGGTCTGTCCTTGAACTTGCAGGGATCCTTCTGCCTCAGCCCCCTGAGTGCTGGGCTTACAGCTGTCCACAGGCTTCAGATGCCCCTGCACTAACTCCTGGTACTCTCGAGGTATGTGCTAGCCATGTTCTTCTCCTCTGTGGGAAGTCCTTGTGACAGCTTCAGGGGCTGGATTCTTATGAGATGCTTAAGCACTTTCAGTTTTGCATTTACTGAAGGGACGTTCTTATGAAATTGGGAAGTGTGTGCTTTTTCTAATCCAAGCATCTTGATGACATCTTTTTCCCAATACGGTCGTCTTACTGTACTTTTTATTCTGATAACAACATGCAGCTTGTGAGGGTGCTGAAGCCTGCCTGGGGGCCTGTGAACCACTGAGCGCAAAATCCCTGCCATAGCGTCGTAATTATTTGTCTTCAGAGGTTGTAGGAAGCAAACAGATCTACTGGTGAAATGCTCTGGAAATGGACAGTCTCTCCCCTTCTCTGGTGCAGTGCCCACTAAACATCCAGTCTCAGCTCTGATCTTTTTTTTTTTTTTGCGGTATGGGGGATTGAACTTGGGACTCTGCACTTGCCAGGGAAGTGCTTGTTCTACTGAGCTAGCTCCCTGGCTCCTCATCTCTGATCTTCATAATTTCCTCCCTCATATGGGATTTGGGCTTGTCTTGGTCTTCTTTTTCTGGAACCCTGAGGTACAACATTAGGTTGTTCATTTTTACTCATTCTGTTTTCTGATGTGAGAACTCACTGCTATAAGTTTCCCTTAAGTTTTAGTGTGTTTAGTTGTAGATAAACATTCTTGTTTAGTTGTAGGTAATTTAATATTTTTTGTCATCCTTTGGTCATTTAGGCAGGTGTCATAAAATTTCCATGTGTTTATGGAGTTTTTGTAGGTCTTTTTGCCATTATTTTCCAGTTTTATCGCACTGTGATCAAATAACATGCATGAGATAATTTCAGTTCCTTTGCCTATAGGGAAGTGTATTCTGTGGGCTAGTATGTGCTCTACTTTAGCAGATGTCCATGTGCAGCCTAGAAGAATGTGTATTCTGATGTTGGATGAAACAGTGATATGATACCTGCTAAGTTCACGCAGGTTTGGTTCAGTTCTGATACTTCTTTGCTGCTATCTTGTCTAGTTTCTCTATACCTTTGTGACAGTGGAGTACTAAGGTCTTCCCATTAAAATTGTGTTATTCTTCATTTGATTTTTCATGTCTATTGATATTTGTTTGTTAAGTTGGGCACTCCAGTATTTGGTGCATATATATAATTTTTAATCTCTTCCTCTGGAAGTTTTCCCCTAACAAGTATATAGTGACCTTCTTTATTGCTTTGATAATTCTTGGTGTTCACAGGCTTTTGCCTGCAAGTAGAAGAGCTACCCCTGCTTTTTTCTGGGTTTCTGTTGCATGAAGTATTGTTTCCCTGTCTTTCATTCTACAGATTTCTTTTTGAATTGTGTGTTTCCTGGTATACAGCATATTGTTGAATCTTGTTTCCTGATCCGTTCTTCTGTTCTCTCTCTCTCTCTCTCTCTCTCTCTCTCTCTCTCTCTCTCTCTCTCTCTCT
>NW_004524577.1:11967130-11984654 GCF_000260255.1 Octodon degus
TCTCTCTCTCTCTCTCTCTCTCTCTCTCATTTTCTTTCTGCAATACCAGGGATTGAACTCAGAACCTTGCGCTTGCTAGGCAGGTGCTTATGCCACTGAGCTGTCCCTCAGCTCTTTCTTCTCTTTCAATTGGTAAATTGAGGCTGTTTACATTGATAGTTATACGTGATTATGTGTTGGCTTATCTTTATCATGACTTTTTCCTGCTGTTGGTTTTGTGCTTTCCCCCTTGGTTTAATTGCTTGCCCTGCTTGGTGGTTTCTTTTTTCTTTTTTAATAGTTTATTATGATTTATTTTATTTAACAATCTAGGACGTTCACAGCCATCAGCAGTTCCAGCGCTATCTCAGGTGCGATGAGAAATTCAGGAATCTCAGTGGAGCTGTTAGTGTAGCACACCTTGTAGGTAAAATACATGCAGACTTTTGAAAGTACATGTGAAGGGATTTCTCTGAAATTAACCTCATTGGTTTCATTTTCAGCAAACTGACCTGGGCCACTCAACATGGCTTTTATTGTTCCTGATGTTAGTGCATGCTCTCTTTTTACAGTAAATTCATGACCATCAGAAGATATCAATTTGACGTACATGGCATCCGGGCCTTCACAGCCACCATAGGTTTTCTCTTCTCCATCCATTATATTCTTATATAATTCTACTTTTGTTCCACAGGAACTTTCTTTAGTAGCTTCCCCTGTGGGTTCCGGGGCAGTCCAAGCAATTGCTTCCGCTGGGTCACAGCCACTTTCTGCACCCTGCTTGGTGGTTTCTTTCTGAGATTGTTCTTGGAATTTTGGTCTTTTTTATCTCAATGTCTTTCACTGTTTTTTTAAAATTAAGTTTATTGCTATAATTTGGATATACATTCATCACAGGAAATTTGTGTCTGTACTTTGTCTATCTTGATTATTTTATTTTCCGTTCTCCTTCCCTCTAAATCCCCTCCTCTCTCCTATTATTTTATTTTATTGAGAAACAAATATGAATGAGACAGTTTCAAAGCTGATTAATAGGACAGTTTCAATAATCAATACACTGTTCATTGTTATCTTCTTAGTGGTTATCCATAGTACAAGAAGCAGACAGGATATTCTGTCCAAACACTATTAGAACACCTCTTTCTTCTCATTGAATTAAGCAAAAGTAGCTGTATATCTATCCTATTTTGCATATATAAATACAAAATAAACTTTCCTTTGTATCCTCTTTTTTTTTTTTTGGTTTAGTTCTGTCAGAGGTGGATGTTCTATTGGCATCTAAATACTATAGGTGTTTGAATTCAGCTAAACAATCAAACACTGTCCAGCAATCTAGAGTATTAGTGGGTTATTCTCAGAAGTTTTTGACTTGAGCCTTTTATGGCGCATCGTATTAATATGGCTTTACTTTGTATACCTCGTTTTTATACTTTTCTGCTGGATAGTTAAGACCAAGATAAAACAAGACCTATATAACAAGAAATGTAACTTTTATATCTGATAAGGTCAGTCAAGTACTCAGGATTTATCCTGTAGCCCTGTACCGCACTTTGTAGATCCTTTGTCAGTGTCAGCCATGAGGATGAGTCACGGCCATTGCCTGACCAATTTGCTGACTGTGAAAGCCTGAGAGAATGTTTTTCTCTCTATGTAACTCTCCTCAGGCACACTATACATCATCGATCACATTCCTCTGTGGCGCCATAATCTCCTTGATCAGAAAATTTGGAGCACAACTGAGTTACATGTTGTTACAGTATAGGTTCTCCTATGTCCCAAGTCTTCACTGACCTTGAAAGGCTAGGGCCAAAATGTTGGCTGACCTTGCAGGCCTTCCTTTTCTCCAATTTTGATCTGCTAACTTAGGTTGTTAACCCTCCAGAAGAGAAACTTATATGCAATATATGCAGTTCGGTTTACCCTATCTGTCTAAATATCAAACATCTTTGGCATATCATGGAACAGGTATTTTCCATCAGATATTGTTATGGTGAACTTTAGTTCAAAGAAATTTAGAAATCTAACTATATACAGAATTGTAACAGGACAGACCTGTGACATTTTTTTCTTTTTCTTTTTTTTCATTTATTACCTTTTTTTTTTTAAAAAAAAAAAAAAGCCTTTACTTAAGAGACATGGCGGGGCTGGCGAGATGGCTCAGTGGTCTAAAGCACCTGCTTAGAACAAGCTTAGCAAAGCACAGGGACCACGGTTCAATCCCCCAGCACCACATGCCAGCCAGGGCCGCCCCCTGGTGGGCTGAGCTGGCCACACACACACACACACAAATAAATAAAATTAAAAAAAAAGAGACATGGCAATAATTGGTATGTCATGACAAGAAGTACATATTTAGAAGACCAGGATGGTAGGCACTCCAAGTGTGACCTCTCTATTACACATTGCCATCCTCAGTGCAGTTGCCTGGCTCACAGGCATCAGCATATACATTTAGTCAGGGTGAGATTCACACTAGCCAACTGCTAGTCTCAAAAACCTGCTGATGTCCCCCAGGATCACTGCACCACCCATCTCGTGTGCACAAATGCATGGCTTTGCCCCTGTCATGTTTCCCAGCTTTTCTCCTTGCCCACTCCTCATTGTTCAGTCCTCAAGTTCTCGCTTTCCTTTTATTTGTGTTGTACCTTTCTATATGTACTCCTTTGAGTTCTTGTACTAGGGAGACAATACAATATTTACACATGTGGGTCTGGTTTATTTCCCTAACAAGTACATCTGCAAGTGGTATCCACTTAAATATGAAGGCTTCAAGTTTATCATTCTTTATAGCTGAATAATACTCCATTGTATAAAAATGCCACATATTTTTCAGCCATTCCACATGTGACGGGCATCTTGGTTGTCTCCAAGATCTGGCTATCACAAATTGTGCTGCTATGAACGTAGGTACACATATATCACTATGATATGATGCTTTCAGTTCCTCCGTTACAGTATGTTTTGCAGGATTGATTTGGTAGTCATGAATTTCTTCAGTTCTTTGTGGTGGCAGTATCTTGTTTCTGCATTAATGTTGAAAGAGTTCTGCAGGTTGGAATTTGTTCTCTTTCAGATCTTGAAGTACTTCATTCCAAGCTCTTGAGGGTTTGTAATGAATAGTTGGCCCTGATTGAGATGGTCTTTCCTTGATAGGTGAGGTTGCTTTCCTCTAGCACCTTTGAATATTCTGTTCTTGTGCTGATTTTCTGGAATTGTGGTTAGTATGTCTTGTGTAGATTTCATCATGGCTGTTGGAAATTCTAGATATTTCATTCATTTTTATGTCACATTCTTTATCCACACTTGGGGAAATTTTCTGCCATTATTTTTGTGAAGAGTTTTTTTTACTGTTATTTGCACTATCTCCTGCCTTCTCACTGACCCCAATGAATCTTAGCTTATTCTTCTTTGCTGCTTCTTGTAGTTGTTGCATTAATTTTTCATGGTCTCTTGCTATTTTTAAGATAAATTTTCATGATCACTAGCTGTTACTTTGTATTCAAGATTGATATTTTATCCTCTCCATTTTGTTGCACATACTTTCAGTGGATGTTTTAATATCTTGGATTTCTTTCTTTTCTTTTCTTCTGGCAGAACCAGGGATTAAACTCAGGCCCTTGCACTTGCCAGGGAAGAGCTTATTCCACTGAGCCATGTCCTTGGCCCCAATATCTTGGATTTCTGTTTGGATCTGTTTCATGGATTCCATTTCTTTATTTTATTTTTTTATTTTGGGGGAACCAGGGATTGAACTCAGGCCCTTGCGCTTGCCAGGGAAGCGCTTATTCTACTGAGTCATCTCCCTGGCCCCTCCATTTTTTTCCTATGTTGGGCATTATTTTATTTCCGTCTTTTGGGGTTTTTTTTGTATTTGTATTTTAGGGAAAGGTCTATAGGCTGTACAGGGTGTTCAGGGTCTCACTACTAGATCAGACTCGTAGTGATCTACCTCTTTACAGCCTCCCACAAGCCCAGGCTCCTGCGCCTGCTTGCAGGTGCTTTAATGTGCTAAGCTACTTGGCTGGCCCTTCTGTCATTTTTCTAAACTCATCTTTTTTTTAATCTACCTTTTTAATATCTTTGATTTTAAGCATCATTTCTTTTTATACCTGAGAAATTATTTTCCCTGCAGCTTTTCCACTTGTTTCTTCAATTCTGTTGTCATTTCACAAAGTTCCAGTGCTTGGCTCCCAATTTCATCTATCTCATTGTGCTCTGAGTTTGGGGAAACAGGAGGGAAAGAATGAAATAGAATGCAAAAGAGTAATCAGGAGAGAAGAGACAGTATTTACTCTCTTGAAAGTTTAAATTCAAGAAGTAGTCAAAGAAAGAGAAAGAGGATCAATAGAAGAAAATAATGAAGAAAGGTAAGAAACCTAACCAAGAAAAAAATGGAAGAAAGATAAAGACAATGAAGGAGGAAAAAAAGGGAGACCAGAGAATGAAAAGAGAGATAAAATAAAGGAAAAGAAATAGAAAACACAAATAACCACAAAATATAAAGCAAAGCAAGACAGCATCCACCTGAGAGGAAAGGGATAGCCAGTCAGACAAAGAAAAAAAAGGTAGCCACATAGCTCTGGCGTTTACAGTTCTGAGATAGTGTCCATGCCAGATCCCAGAAATGTGCTGTCCTCCAAGGTTGCTGTGGGACTTGTGCTGGGTGTGGGGGCCGGGCCTGGTCTTCTCTTGGTGGAGCTCTCCAGAGCCCAACTGTTGGCTCTTTGCTGCTGCTTCAAACACTTCCATGTTCCTGGTCTTTGTTTTATTTTATTTCATTTTATTTTTTATGTATCTGTTACAGTATCTCACTCTACACAGCCGGGACTCACAGGGATCCTCCTGTTTTCAGCTTCCCTAGCACTGGGATTACAGGCATGCACCACCATTCTGGGTCTCGGTGGCTGGCTCAGGGGTCCCGGGGATGGGGCCGGCTCAGCATGAGGTGCTGGGGATTGAATGCTGGTCCCTGTGCTTGCCTGCTTAGTCTGCTGAGCTATCTCGCCAGCCCTCATGTTCCTGGTCTTGCTGACTACTTTGCCTACCAAAGGCGTGTGCATTTGGGCACCCAGGGTTCTCCTGGCCTGTGTCTCAGGATTCTAGACAGTCTACCTGCCAAAGGCATGTGTCGACATTGCTCTTTAAAACAATTTTTGTTTATTTTCACCAGTATATGCTTAAATTTCATGAACATTATATTTTGGCTTAATCAGTCTCTTGAATTTGACAGTCATTTCTAGAACACAACCCAAAGTGCTTAAATTTGTTAAATTTGCTATTAGCTAAAGGTTTAGGTGAAAATATAAAGTAATTTGAGAACTTGAAATTTCAGTGACTAAAACAGAATCTGCTTTTTTACCTCTGGCTTTGCGATGTCTTCTTTAATTCTGTGCAGTTCTGGTGTAGAAGAAAACCGATGCAGAGTGATCTAACACGCAGCAATCAAAGTCTTCCTTCTCCAGGGCTGGAGAGATAGCTCAGTGGCCTAAGGGCCTGCCTGGCAAGCACAAGGTCCTGGGTTCAATGCCCAGTACCAAAAAGAAAGGAACAAACGAACAGACAGACTTCCTTCCCCAGTATTTTTCTTATGCCAAAAAATAACTGAGTGTGTTGACAGCTTATCTGCTGCAGTATGGACTCTTCAGTGCTATTGGCCCTTTTAATCGTGATTTTGTAGGAAAGACACTTTCACTTACTCTGAAATCAGTTCCTTTTCTGCCTGTATTTCTGACAATTCCATAGTTTTGGAGCTGGATTGGTAAAAGGTAAGTTTTCTTTCCCTTACATATGTACTGTTTTAAAAGTTGCTTCTGAATGTTTTTCCCTTGAATGGTTGACTAACCTGCTATATATATGTGGGTAAACTTCCTAACGTATAGATACTCCTCCTTTAAATGACCTACGTATTAGTGACTATTCAGGCTTTCCGCCAGCCACGTATGACCCCCTCCCTTTTTCTTTGGTATCTGTACTTTTTCTGTAACCTCAGTGTTGTTTTGTGCACTGCTCTCTGGTTATACAGTACTGTAATTTTTTCAGCCTGTGTTATGTAGCACTGTAGTCAACACGTTCTGTTATACATTACGGTACTGCAAATAAAATAATCGAGTTTCCTTTGACTATTTCTTTGTGCCAAATATTGTATATATTATATACAGTGCGTTTAGTGACCAGTTAATGATCTAGTTGCAAGAATAGATCCTGGTTGTTAAACAAGGATTACTTGTATTTTAATAGTCCCTCTGCTTTTGCAAATATGCTCCCAGGCCACATAATATAATTCAGTGAGATCTAAAGGCCAGTCTTAATTGTGTCACTAGCAGTGGGAAATAAGGGATTTGGTTTTTTTGGAGAGCTATCAGCCACTGATAATTTGTTACTCATGCCTGGCTTTTACAGCAGCCAGGCAGGGGGTGGGGGCTGTTCAGGGATCAAACCTAGGCCTCATGCATGCTGGGAAAGTACTCTATCACTAAGCTACATTCAGCCCTAAGGAGAGCAACTTTGACCCTTTTGTTCTTAGTTTGCTAGGGTCTGTAAATAAATAGACATTGGATATTGTTAAATGCTTTTTCGCGATCAATTGGTATGATTTTTTTCTAAAGTCAGATGATGGATTATTTTATGTTTTACTAATGAATCAACCTTACATACTGAGATAAATCTCACTTTGTTATAGTGTGTAATTCTTTGTGTACTGTGTTGGGTTTGATTTGTTAGTATTTGTTGGCAGTTCTTCCATTTGCTGTGTTATGAAACATACTGGTTTTTTTGTTTTTAATGTGTTTGGTTCAGGGTCTCACTGTGCAGCTCGGACTCAATAGTAATCCTCCCATTTTTAGCCTCCCCAATGCTGGGACAGGTTTGCACCACCACTCCCAGACTCAGTGGCCGACTCTGCACCCGGAGGCAGGGCCAGTACCTGCACAGCATGTGGTGCCAGGGACCAAACCCCAGTCCCTGCTCTTGTCTTAAGTAGGTGCTTAATCTGCACAGCTGTCCCGCTGGCCTGAAACATACTATTTTTCAAGATAAATTTAGGGCTGGCCAAGTAGCTCAGCGGATTAAAGCACCTGCAAGCAGGTACAGGGGCCAGGGGTTCGATCCCTGGACCTGCCGTGCCTGCCCCACCCCTAGGGTGCACTGAGACTGCAATTGAAAGTAGGTGTGGTGGCTTGTGCCTGTAATCCCAGCACTTGGAGGCTGTAAACAGGAGGATCACTGAGTCAGATCTAGTTGTGAGACCCTGAACACCCTTCCATAAAATACAGGGAAAAAAGATAAATTTAATTGATATTCTTTTGATATACGTAATCATCACATTCATGAGAGGGAATCTGTACCTGTACATAATTTATACATTCGTTTTTATCTCATTCTTTTCTCTGAAATCCTTTCTCTGAATCCTCCTTTCTCTCTGAAACATGCTGTTTTATAGTTTTCTTTTAGTGTTTTTCTGGATTTGGGTAATAACAATGGATTCTTTAGGAAATAATCTCTCTACTCCTATCTACGTGAAGAGATTTTAGAGACTTGGTGTAATTTTTTCCTCAAATGTTTGATAGAATTTACCATTAAACTCGTCCCAGTGCTTTCTGTCTAGAGAAGTTATTATTTATTCAATAGTTATAGGCCTACTCAAGTTGTGTTACATTTCATGTGGGTTATATCTTTCAGGAAATTGGTTCATTTCCTCTAGGCTATTATTTATGGACATAGAGTTGCTTACAGCGTTTGTGTCTTTTTGACATCCCTGTTAACTTTTCTTGCTCTAAAATGGTAATGGTCTTACCTAGCATGCTGAAGGCCCAGGGTTCAATCTTAAGAAATACACATGGGTGCGCATGTGCACACACACAGTAGGTTCTTAGAAATACGATGACAAGGGGCTGGTGAGATGGCTCAGTGGTCTAAAGCACCTACTTAGAACAAGCTAAGCTCAGCAAAGCACAGGGACCATGGTTCAATCCCCCAGCACCACATGCCAGCCAGCCCCGCCCCCAGGCGGGCTGAGCTAGCCACACACACACACACACACACACACACACAAATAAATAAAAAATTAAAAAAAGACAACGTGTGGTATTTAAAAAAAAAAAAAAGAAATACGATGACAAAAGTAATTGGCTCTTCAGTGTAAGAGCTGTTTGATAAATATATGTATTTTATCTGGGTGTCATTTTTGTATTAAAAAGAATGAAAATTGTTTTTTCATTATAGGAGAATTTTAAACTTAAAGATTATATTGACCATCAGAAGGATAAAGTTGCTTTAACTCTAGCTCGTCTAGCCCAGCATGTTGAAGTAGAGAAACAGCAGAAAGAAGAGAAGAATAGAGCGTTCAGGGTATGTGGCTATTTTAATTAATGTTTTATTTATCATTTTGTGTATATAAATCTAAAGATACCTTTAATGAAAAAATGATTAAATCCATGTTGAACATGTACCCTGAGTACTCATTGATATAGTAGTGTATATTTTTAGTTTGTTGGATTCTCATATATACTAAAAAAGAAAAATAGAGCTGTGTTTTCTTTGTTTTGGAGAATTGATAGTCCTGGGATTTCTCAAAGCGGATGAGCAATTCAGGGTTACTTTGTCACAGAGTAAAAAGATTTTGTCAGGGCTTTTATAGAATGAGGTCTGTTGAAAAGTTATCTTTTTATTTGCCACACAGAATCAAACCACTTCCTCAAGGTTCAGCCTCTCTCTCCAGGTTAAACAGCTGATAAAAAGAATGTGAAGCTAGGTGGAAGGAATCTGTGATAAAGAAGCCTTGTCAAGAATCTTGCATGTTGTAGTTTCTTTCTTGACTTGCTTTTACCACGTGAAATGGAAGCTCTCCATCAGCCCAACAGACGCCTGCATTCCACTCGGTGTCAGATCCATTGTGTAAAAGCCCACACTGGAAGTCTTACCACCGGCTCCAGTTCAAATCACAGCTCTGCCAGCATCTGTTTAGACCTTGGAAGGTCACTTACCTTTTATTCTACTGGAAGAATTGGTGTATTTTTATAGGCTCTTTTAATATCTTAAATGATACAATGTAAATTAATCTTTAACTTTAGAATGTTAGTGTGAGGACTTTGAGGTGCATACTAATTACACTGATGTTCTAATTATAGAACAAAATGTTTTTTCCAGAAAAACACACAGTTATCATTTCTGTCCTGGTGAACACACATTCCATTTTAAGGAAGTTGTATATGCAGAACTATTACTATATATTTGTTGTTATTACTGGTCATTTATAAACTGTCTTACGTTTCTCCAGATGTCCCACTAGAAGCTGGCTTCTTTTCCTAGACCACCCACTTAGTAAAGTTTTTGTAATAAGCCTAGGATTTTTATCACTGTGACAACTAAGGTTTTTCTCAAGGAAAGTTTCAGCAGTCACTCATGTAAAGATTTATTGTATTAAGGGTATTACCTTGGCATTGAGGAAATGTTTCTGAAAACTGGAAAGTTTTAGAAAATTTTTATGGTTACATTTTAGGTGTGTATACTGATCGCATTCATCATAGAGAATGTGTACTTACACATGGTAAACTTGATTTTCCCATCCCGTCCTCCCTTCAACCCTACCTCTTCTCTTCATTTACAAATGCTTTGTTTCCATTTTTTGCATTTCTCATTTTTTAACTCCTCCCTTCTTTCCTTTTCCCCTCCCTTGTTTCCTTCATTTGAGTATTTTTTTCCTATTTCACAATACTTGGGTTACTTGTTGGTCCTTCTTTAAACTTTTGATTTCTCATACTACAGAAATGTGTGTCTGATTTGTTTCACTTAAGTTTGGTCTTGAGGTGCATCCATTTACCTAGAAATATCTTGAGTTTATCCTTCTTTATGGCAGAGTAATACTCCATTATGTAAAAAATTCTTTATCCATTCATCAGTTGATGGGCATGAATTGTTTCTAAGATTTAGCTATTACAGATTATGTCAGATAATGGGTATGTATATATTGCTGTGGTGTGATGCTTCTAATTCTTTCAGGAAGATCCCAAGAAGAGAAATGGCTAGGTTAAATGGGACCTCTAGTCTTAGTCTGAATCTCTACACTGATTTCTACAGTGGTTACAATAGTCTGCACTCCCACTGACAGTGGAAAACTTCCTTATTACCTGCAGCCTGGTCAGCACTTGTTATTGGTTGATTTTTTAAATAATACTCATACCTTTTGGAGTGAAATGAAAATCTCACCATTGTTTTAATTTGCTTTTCTCAAGTGACCAGTGATGTTGAGCTTTTTTTTCATGTATTTAAGAGGTGTTTGTTCATTTTATATACCCATTTTGGATTAAGTTCTTATATTTGAAGGGTGAGGGTTCCCCCTCCTGTACATAGTCTAGATAGTGATTCTTTGTCTGAGGAACAACTGGCAAACATTTTCTGACCCTGTGGGTTGTTTCCTCACTCTGTTGGTTTCTCTTGCTGTTCAAAATAGTAAGATGTGATCCCAGTTATTGATTCTTGGTGATACTTCCTGTGCATTTGGGGTTTTGGTCATTAAGTCTGTCTATACATTAAAGAGAAACCTAATAAATATTTGTTTAATGAATAGTATTACTTTCAGACTCTTAAGGTGTTTTTTGTATTTTATGACAGGGTTATAGGGTGTACAGGGTCTCACTGTGTAGATCGGACTCGTAGTGATCCTCCTGTGCACAGCCTCCCAAGTGCTGGGATTACAGGTGCGCACCACCACGCCACTCTCATTCACCGCCTCAGTGCTCCCCAGGGGTGGATCAAACTCCCAGCCCCTGCGTCCACCTAAGCAGGTGCTTTAATCCACTGAACTATTTGGCTAGCCCTTAAGGCCATTAATTTTGTCTCATTATAAAACACTTGTTGCCATCTGGGTCAAGGCTAACCTTTTCCAAAAAGGGCCTGGTAGCAGCTTTTTGGGGCTTAAAGCTGCAGAGTTTCCGCAGCTTCTGAACTTGCTGTGGTAGCACAAAAGCAGCCGCAAGCAAGTGTGGCAGCCAGCAAGCCCCACTGTCTTTACAAAACAGGCCACAGACCAGTGTAAATGGTGAGTTACATGCTCTGAGCTACTGAGAATCTCTGAATGTGTCCAGTTCCTTTTCCACCAATTTGTTTATACTCCCTGTGAGTTAGTGAGTGTGTATACTCACTAACAGTACTTACTGACCCCCTGCCATGTATGAGTGCCGTGAGGCACTGTTCTGAGAGGATATTAGCTGTAATTCTCATACTCTATCAGATAGGTACTGCGGTTATTATTCCCATTTTATAAAGGAGAGACTTGCGTACAGAGAGTTCTAATAAATTGCCTGGCAATATATAACAACGTCAGGATCCAGACGCTGGCAGTCCAGTTAAGAAATCATGCTCTCAATGAGTAAATCACATTTGCTCTTTTTAGGGCTAGAACTCAGGACTTGTGCTTGCCAGGCTCTCCCCAGTATCACGCACAAAATAAGAGCGAATGTGACTTACTCATTGAAAGCATGCTGCTTTCGTGCTACCACAGCAAGTCAGAAGCTGCAGAAACTCTGTAGCTTGGAGCCCCAGAGAGCTGCTGCCTGTCCGTTTTTGGAAAAGGTTTGCCAGCCTTTGATCTAGATGGCCAACAAATGCTTCATCATGAGACAAAATTAATGGCCTTAAGAGTCTGATAAGATGACTCAGTAGAATAAGCGCTTCCTTGGCAAGCGCAAGAGTCTGAGTTCAATCCTTGGTTCCACCAAAAAAAAAAAAAAAGAGTCTGATAGTAATGTTATTCATTAGACAGATATTTATTAGGCTCCTCTTTCTATTCCCAGAGGTATATTTAATGATATTTAGTATATATTCTTTTTATCTTCTTGAAATCTAGTTGCATTCATATAAATTAAAATTCTTTGTTAATATTTTAGCACATGTAATACAATTTGTTGATGTTCTTGCTACTAAAGGTATGTTCTCACATCACTTTTTTTTGGGAGAAGGACAGTAATGGGGATTCAACCCAGGCCCTTCTTACTGAGCTACGACCTCAGCCTTGTTCCATTTTTTATTTCGAGACCGGGTCGTTCTAGTCTGGGCTTGCCCCTCAAAGTGCTGGGATTATAGACATGTGCCACAAAGGTGAAAATTAGTGCTTCTCATCAAATGTACGTAGCATAATTAAACACTTGGAGAGAGCTGTAAGTTATAGCAAACTTTGAGCAAATAACATTGAGATCAGCATCTTAAAGCGTGAAACTATTTTGATTTTTGTATAGCTTTGGTATAGATTTCTAGATGTAGAGTTTGTGGAATAAAGAGTAATCAGTATTTTCTGATCTTTGGTGTGTCAGCTTATTTTCTCCAAGAAAACTGGTTAGCAATCATAAGTCAATTAATTTTTTCTTACTATCTTTAGGAAAAAATCGATTTTCAGCATGCTCATGGGTTACAAGAATTGGAATTTATTCAAGGACATTCTGATACAGAAGCAGCAAGACTGTGTGTGGACCAGTGGCTAAAAATGCCAGGTATTCTTTAGTGATTCTGTTAAGGTTACTGAGCTTCTTGAACAGCTTAAGGCACAGCCTATGTGTGTTTTATTCAGTTTCTAATAAACTTAAAAGGTGCTGAAATTCAGTCTTATGACACTAGCATGACTTTGTAGCGGCCTACTTTGCCAGCTGATTTCCTCCTTGGGCCCAAGTATGTTTTTGGTGTGTGTGCAGTGTGCACTGTCCTGGAGCTCAGCAGACACTGCTCAGGTTCTCATTCACATATTCAGCATGATCATGGCAGGACCAGGATCGTGTCTTGCTGTTAAGTGGCTCTGCTTTGGATTTTTTTTAAAAAATTTAATTTAATTTTATTTTTTGGTGGAACCGGTGATTGAACTCAGGCCCTTGCGCTTGCCAGGGAAGCGCTTACTCCATTGAGCCATTTCCCCGGTCCCTCTGCTTTGAATTTGTCTTGTATTACATAGCTGAGCTGTGTATGCTCATTTGTTAATGTAAGATACTAAAACAAAAACACTGTTTCACAGCTGTGTTATTATTAACAAGTTCCTGCTAGCTTGAAGTGCGGGTGGCACATGCATGACAGTCCCATCAGGCAGGCAGCTTGAACTATTGGTAGGAAATGGATCTAATCACTTATCTTTCTACTGAAAAAATTAAATGAGAGCCATAAAACATGTATTACAGTTTTGTCTTGAGTACATGAAGCTCAGTGGTAAATTTCTCTTTTATTGTCTTTGTTCCATGGTGGTTTTTCTCATTTTCATTTGGGTTTTTCATTTGTAATTTTAGTACACATATATGTATATACATATTACAATTTACTCTTTTTCAGATTTTTGTTTGCTTATTTTTTTTGTTTTTATTTTTTTTTGTTTGCTTATTTTTGAGACAGTCTCATTATGTAGTTTAGGCTGGCTATGAACTCACTGTGTAATTTGGGCTGGCCCTGCATTTGTGGCAGTTCTCCTGCCTCAGCCTCCCCAGTGCGTGGGTTATAGGCAGGCACCACCATAATTGGCTCATTATTCAATTATAAGAGTATTTCAGTTCGGTAGGCTTTTTTTTCCCATTAGAATGTCAAACACTGAAGTAGGTTCATCAGATGAATCTGTAACTATACCTTATCAGAAAAAGGCAACATGAAAAACAGAGTTAAGTGAATGTGATTTCATGACCAATAAATTCAGTGAACTTAGTTCAGATTTGGATATGAATGTAGAAGACCAAGAAAAACACAGCAGATAATAGGAATATAAAACAGGAGCACACAAAACTTGTAATAAATACTAATTGCCATGATCCTTTTGCATTGTTTAAATTATTCATATCTGAAAATGTACTCAAAATTAGTTGAAGAAATAGATGAGTGGCTTTAGTGCAAAAAGAAGAAAGCAGCAGCAGTGCTTGGAATCTGTTAGAGTTAGTGAGATGGAAAGTTTATGGGCACGTTACTAGTTAGGAGATAGCACTGTTTACCAGACACTGGATTGTATTGGCCTTGAAGGAGTATGTGTCTCAGTGGCTATATAAAGAATGCATGTAACACAGTCAAATTTTGGGGCTGTTTGAGTTGTTTACATTTATAATTCAGAATTATTGTTTGAATTGTTTACATTTCTCTGACAATGCCATGTGCAGAACTGAGGATCCCTTGAATAAGATTAGAAAAATCATGGAAAAAAATTATTAGACTACATTAAAAATGTACCAAAAGCCTGGAAAAAATGTAGTGATAGACAAATGTCTGATCTGTATGGCAAGGATATCTTTTTCTCCAGATTGTTTCATCTGTGATTTATTTATTTATTTATTAAAATTTTTTATTTATTTGTGTGTGGGGGCGCAACTTAGCCCACCAGGGGGCGGGGCTGGCTGGCATGTGGTGCTGGGGGATTGAACCGTGGTCCCTGTGCTTTGCTAACCTTGTTCTAAGTAAGTGCTTTAGACCACTGAGCCATCTCACCAGCCCCTTCATCTGTGATTTATATGTTTAGGTTTAAAAAAAAAAAAGTAGAAAAAGTGCAAATGCCTTGATGTATGGGCGTTCTTAAGATTTTTTTAAAGCTTAATATTTTGATGCTAAGGACCGAACCCAGGGCCTCCTTCCACTTGCTAGATAAGCATTCTACCACAAGCTAAATACCCAGCTCCTACGATATCTTGAAGTTATTGAATGGCTTATTATTTGAACACCACACTTTATATGCAGGTAGTTATTTGAGTGTATCCCTTTTACAAGAACTTTTATAGCAAATCATATTTTTGTATCAAAGTAGAGCCAAATAGAAAACTTCTACCGATGTCAACAAACACAGAACAAAAGTCCAGTGAAATCACACACTTTGAAAATCATTCTGACTACTTTGGCAGTAACAATACACAATGAACTAACCATTGTTACTCTTCCTAAAATCTTGTTTTGAGATTTTGTACCATTGTTTTTATTTTTTTTCTTTAAAATAAAATAACTGATGTCAAAAAAAATGAAAAAAAAATCATTCTGCTATAAAATTTGTTAAATGGAGTGATAGAAGACCCATTTGTATGTTCGTGACTTAGAAAAATCAAGCATATACGTTGAAGGCAAACCTGGACACATAAAACCTGATCTTGTCCCTGATTACAGTAATGCAAAAGCATTGATTTAGCACGCCAGAAATCATTAAGTTCCTAAAGGAAAAGACTGAAAGGAGGGCCAGGGAGATAGCTCAGTAGAATACGCACTTGCCTGGGAAGCGTAAGGACCTGAGCGCAATCCCCAGCACTGCAAAAAAAAAAAAAAAAAAGACTGAAATGATACAAAAATTGTACTATAGCTAATTTGGTATATAGCATTTGTGTGTATTGTACATAGCAACAATAGGGTAATTGTAAGATGTCTGTGTTAGAATCTAGAGAATTAATTTTCGATAAACTATTAAACCTGTAAAGAAATGCAATGGGCACACATTACTCTAAAACACATTCCTTTATACAACTTCATTTAGGCTTGGCAAGAAACACATGCAAGTGATTTGTAGAAAATGTTTTGAAAATTGAATCTGAAAAAGTAGGTGCTGCTGTGGCCCCCAGGAAAGCCAAATGCATTGGGGTGTTTTGCCCACACTGCACAGCCCAGCCACATTTATGTAGAAAATGTTTTAAAGACACAAATATAAATAATGTCTGTGTACTAAGATAAATAAATGTGTTCATTGTTGTGGTAATTCTTTAAATTGGTGTGAATAGTATTAATACAGTGGCACCTTGATTCTCCATGATTCTTGTCCATGGACAAGAAAGGAATCAGATTTCCATATCAGGTCAACATTGAACCTAACCATTGATTGAATTTACTTCAGTTCTTATCCAACTTGGTTTTCAATTAGATTCATGGAAAAAATCGAGTTTGTAAACCGAGATACCACTGTTTTTATGTTTGAGTAGTTCTTTAAATTTAGACATCTAACTAGATTTGGTCCATTTGTGGACTTCAGTTACTAACAGAAGTGGTTAGGTCTGCTCATACTACCAGTGGTTCTTGCCAGCAGAAATGGCTGTAAGCCCAGTGCTCAAAGGCTAAGGCCTCCTAGTCATGGAGTTTGAGGCCATCCAGGCGACATGGTTCAGATCCAGGCTGAGCTGCGTAATGAGACCCTGTCTCAGCAATAAATAAAAGGAGAAAAAGGCTTTAGTGAGAAAACTGAATTTAAGCAGCTGGAGGACTAGTACATATTTGTTCATCTGTGCAGGCCATGAAGATGTCGGTAGAGAGATGTCCGTGTGAGACTTGTCTAAAGCAGCTGTCACTTTCTTCATTAGTCATCTTTGCAGACCTGAACTTCTGTGGAGGGTCACTGGAACAGTTTTCCTCCAACTTTTAGGAAAATGCCACTGTCATGACTTTCCTAGCTTTATCTTTGTCTTCTTTTTTTAATGGTTCCAGGAATTGAACTCAGGACCTGCAACACTGAGCTATATCCCTAGTCCTTTTTAAATAGAATATCCACAGAGGTCTTCATTGCAGGTTTAGTCAACCAGAAAGTTTAATTGCAGAACATCATCAGATGTATCTTTTTGTGAGATTCAACTTTATTGAGCCTAGATAATCTTGTCATTTTAAAGTTAGTTTGCAGGAAACCTTCCTTCCAATACACTCAAAGTATATTGCATATATTAGCCTGATGGGATAGATGTTTTAATACTTGGCTACTCCTTCCAGCCGTATTTCCTTTTACCTCTCCACCTCCCTGTGTTTAACAAACTCTTGCAGTCCATCTGCCCACCCCATATGTTTCAAAATACCTTTTGCAGCCCAGCGTGGTGGTGCCCTTGTAATCTCAGCACTCAGGAGGCTGAGGCTGGGGGATCACAGTGAATTCAAGGCCAGCCTGCACTGCACAGGGAGACCTTGTCAAATGAACAGACACCTCTTCTCCATGTTTTTCTTCTTTGCCCATGATACTAGTTTATGGCCTCCAGATAACACTTCTACCCAAGGATTGCCGAGTCTACGTGACTGTTAGGCTTCAGGTCTTAGTTACAAGTTAAATCTATTGGGATTTATTCTGAATAAGATTAGGTGCTGAGCTTTTTATGAGCTTTCTTTAGTTAAACAGGCATTTCAAAACACTCCAGACCTCCTTACCTGCTTAAAGAACACACCAAATGGCTTTGCCTCTGGGGTGATTTCTTAGAAGTCTTGCGTGTGCCTTCCTTTTCCTGTGGAAGAACTTGGCCTCTGGCTCCTGGTGTTACTTCTGCTGCATCAGAATCACACACGGTGGTGCTCCAGAGAATCTGGCCTTTTTTGTTTCAGCGCAGGTGCCTACGTGGCTAATGAGGAGAGCTAGAACTGTAAACCTTTATCATCTTTAAGATCACATCTAAAAAATGTATTTTGTCTGCCTTCAAGTCATTCCTGGCTTGTAGATGTGGGTAAATTTTGAACCTGGAGTTAAATTCTGTGGGTAGTTTTTTTTTCTTCCTTAAATGTGGTTAGGTTTTTTTTTTGACAGGATGTACAGGGTCTCACTGTGTAGATTGGACTTGTAGTGATCCTCCTGTTTACAGTCTCCCAAGTGCTGCGATTAGGC
>NW_004524577.1:11984754-11991488 GCF_000260255.1 Octodon degus
GTGTGTGTGTGTGTGTGTGTGTGGAACTCCCGGCCTTTGCATCTGCCTAAGCAGGCACTTTAATCCTCTGAGCTATTGAAGTTTAGGATCTGTTTCTACAACAGCTATTGTGATACTGTCAAGCTGTACTTGTTTTGGTTAATGGACTTTAATGAGAAGCTGAGGCAAAAATATAACAAGTTCAAGCCCAGCCTGGGCAGTGTAGTGACTGGATGAGACTCTTATCTTAAAACAAAACAAAGCAAAACAAAAAAACAGGCTTTTTAAAGAGCTAGAATAAAACTCATTGTGAAGGCCCAGGGTTCAGTCCCCAGTACCACCAGAAAACTAGATTTTGGGGAGTGTTGAGATCTTTTAAGGGAACCATAGCTGGGAAAAACTAGAGGAGTCATTGTTCTAATTATTAAAAAAAAAACCAAAAACCAAGATTTTACCTCCCTGTATGTACTCTTCCAATGTACTCTTCCAATATAGTCCAAAGCACTCAGCTATTATAACTCAGTCTTTTTGTTAAAACTATTTTAAGTATTTTATTTATTTATTTATTTATTAAAGAGGAAACACAGCTACTTTCTTTCTTTTTTTAAAAAATTACTTATTTATTTTTATTTATTACATTTTATTTATTGTGTATGTGTGTGTGGCCAGCTCAGCCCACCAGGGGGTGGGGCTGGCTGGCATGTGGTGCTGGAGGATCGAACCGCGGTCCCTGTGCTTTGCCAAGCTTGTTTCAAGTAGGTGCTTTAGACCACTGAGCCATCTCTCCAGCCCCAAGTATTTTATTTATAATTAATTTTTGAGAATCCTTTTGTTGTTAGTTTATGTGTGATACCGGGAATCGAGCTCATGGCTTAGCCTATGTTATACCAGTTCTGTACTTTTTTACCATATGGCCGAAGCTGAATGGTCTTTTTAAAAGACCTTTACAGCTGACCTCGTTTGCATAAATTTAAGTACTTAACAATTTTAAGCAATACTGTATATTATATAAGGAAAAAAATTAAATATATTTTCCCTTTCCACTAGAAAGGTTTGTTTTCTTCCCATAGATTGTTTTCTGACTTATTTTTTCTACAGCATCTCTGTAGCTAAAGGTTCTGATGGGGTAGAGAGACATCTGGAATGTGAATGGAAAGAGTAATAAGTCTGCAGACATTAAAAAGTCAAAGAGGGGCTGGGGATGCTGCTTATTGGCCTAATGTGGAAAAGGCCTTGGGCTCATCCCTAGCACTCAGAGAAAATTAGGGCTAGATGCACATGGTGTCACATACCTGTAATCCCATCCCTAGGGAGGCTGAGGCAGAAAATCACTTCAAGGCCAGGCAGCACTATACACAGAGTGAGACCTTATCTCAAAAACAAGACACACACAAAAAAAAAGATTGGTGCCATGCTCTTCATCATCTGAATACATTTATTGTTGAGTTTGGAGGTATTTTCCTAATGAGGATTAAAACACCAGAAAAGCAGTTGAAATCTTAAACATATTCAGCCATTTGGAAATTTAAGAAACTAGATTATGTTAAGGTAGTAATACCTGTTCTCGTTAAATACTTGGGGCTTGTAGAAGCTGTTAGAATTAGCCAGTTTTCAATTGTACGACATATTCAGGGCATTTGAGCAGAACAGTCTCTAATAAAAGAGAGTATGAAAATGGAGAGTAATCAGACCATCCAGTATATTCAAGTTCTCCTGGCAGTTTTATATTTTAAAAATATGAAAAAAAACTATTAAGTTTTCCATATGATGAGAATGAAATTTGGGGAAAGTAATACAGGAAGTACATGGCTGCAGAGCCATGATTAGTACTAGGAGGAGGAGGAAGAAGGATGAGATATAAACCTGGCTGAACAAGAGCACGGCGGCAGGGGCTGGTGAGATGGCTCAGTGGTCTAAAGCACCTACTTAGAACAAGCTAAGCTAAGCAAAAGCACAGCAACCGCGGTTCAATCCCCAGCACCACATGCCAGTCAGCCCCGCCCCCTAGTGGGCTGAGCTGGCCACACACACACACACACACACACACACACACACAATAAATAAATTTAAAATTTAAAAAAAAAAAAAAAAAAGCTCGGCGGCAGAGGACTGTTCAAGGTTCTGTGGCCAGAGAGGGAGCTGGTGGCACGGAGTGGCTCTCTGCCTCCCTGCTTCCCTCTCCATCTCTGTCACAGCAGTAACGTGCTTTTCATAGAACCAAGGTCCTCTACAGATAAGCATGTAATTTAAAACAGTCTTTAAAAGAAGAACTGGAGGAGGCTGGGTGTGGTAGCACATGCACTGGAGAGGCTGAGGCAGGAGGAGCCCTGGAATTTCGAAGCCAGCCAGGGCTACAAAATGAGTTGAAGACCACCCAGAGCTGCAAAATGAAACTGTCTCAAGAAAAAAAGGAAAGATCTGGGCCAATTTATATAAATGAAATGAAGATATAAGGGCTTGATCCTTTTTATTTTTGTCTTTTTGAGACAGGGTTTCATTGTTAAGTCCAGGCTGGCCTCGACCTCCCAACTGTCCTCCAGCCTCAGCCTCCCACTGGGATTATAAACATGCACCACCAAACCCAGCAAAGGTTTGGTTTTCAGTCTGTTATCGTCAGCATTTCTTGGTTGTTGACTTTAAGGAAATGGATTATTTTTCCCTTGAGAGAATGCTGCTTGGAGGTGGTAGGGTCTGCTTTTGTCTCAAATTTTATTTACGGTTAGATAATGACATAGAATATGTTATAGCCTACGTTTTCATTGTTTTGTCACGATTTTGATTACCAGTGCAAAGAATAGGTACCTGGCATAGTGACTCATGAACTTGTATTCTAATGCAGGACTCAAGACGGGCACGATTAATTCTGGAACAAGAGGTTCATTTCGAAGAGGAGGTCAGATTCGGAAGTCTGGGAAACCACTTTCATGTCCTATCATGTACTGTAACAGGGAGTTCGACAACGGGCACCTTCTCTTGGGACATTTGAAGAGGTAAGTTATCTGGGGATAGGCTTGCCTGGGCAAGTGCCTGCCTGGCAAGTGCAAGGTCCTTAGTTCAGTTCCTGGTACAAAAAAAAAGTGTATGAAAAGGTAAGGAGGATGTCCAGAAGAGTAAATGCTGAGGGTCAGGTGACTTGAAAGGAGATTTTTGGTGTTATTTTGTTTTGTTTTTTCTACAGTATTAAGAATCAAACCCAGAGTCGATCGCATGGTAGATGAGCACTGTAGTGCAGCTGCAAAACCCCAGCCCCCCGTGTTGTTAATAAGTGTGTAGTATCTCTGTTGTATGATTATAGCTTTATATTTAAAACTCAGGTTGTTTGTGCTATTTTGCATAATTATTTCAATAATTAGGTTTTCCTAGAAGGCTCAATGAATTTGTATTTTTCTAGTGACATTCTGTCTCATTTATGATTTACATATGTATATTCCCCTCATGTCTTATAAAATGAATAGACTTTACATTCAGATGTATAGTTGAATCCATTGTAATGATTCTCAGCCCATAAGTGTAAATTTTAAGATACACTTAGAGCTATTTGAGCTTTCCTACAGAAGCAGATACTGTAGCACAAAGTAAATACTGTTTGCCATCCATTGTAAGCAAAATAACAATAAAGAAATACTTTTTATCTATGAAAGCTTAGTGCGGGGCCCTACCCCCAGGGCGCACTGAGAGCAATTGAGACTGGGCGTGGTGGTGTGCACCTGTAATCCCAGCTCTTGGGAGGCTGAAAACAGGCAGATCACTATGAGTTCAGTCTAGTAGTGAGACCCTGAACACCTTGTAGACCCTTCCCTAAAAAAAAATAAATAAAAAACCAAAAATAAATTAAAATTAAAATTAAAAAAAAAGCTATGTTATCAATTTGCTGAATTTTTTCACAGTAGAACATGAAAAGGTAGATATCAAGAGACGGTAATACTAAGGTTATTAAACATTCTTTGCCCAGTTTTCCTTCCTGACAGTTGAAAGATAGGGAGCTCAACAGTTTGGGTCTCTGTTGCCTTTTCCAGATGAGTCATTCTGCTCATGCACTGTCTGACTTAAAATTTTTTCAAAGCAGTTTAAAGTTACAGCGGGCTGGTGAGATGGCTCAGTGGTCTAAAGCACCTACTTAGAACAAGCTTAGCAAAGCACAGGGACGGCGGTTCAATCCCCCAGCACCACATGCCAGCCAGCCCGCCCCCTGGTGGGCTGAGCTGGCCACACACACACACACACACACACACACATAAATAAATAAAATTTAAAAAAAAATAAAAAATAAAGTTACACACATCTTCTAAATGGTTAAATGAGCACTGCAAGATTTTAAACGTTTATAAGAAATAGAAATGTGGGCCAGCCAGATAGCTCAGTGGACCAGGGTTCAATCGCCAGCATGCTGTGCTGGCCCTGCCCCCGGGGCTTGCTGGGAAGGTGATTGAGGCTGGGCGTGGTGGCGCACAACAAGTGGTAGCACTTGGGAGGCTGAAAACAGGAGGATCACTACAAGTCCGATCTGTGTAGAAGCTGTACTAAATACATTAGAGCGAGGTGGGGGAGGAAAGAAGGAAAGGGGAGAGGGAGGAGAGGGGAGAGAGGAGAGAGAAATAGAATACCTGGCCTGGCATGGTACTATACATCTGTAATCCTAGCATTCAGGAGGCTGAGGTAGGAGGATCTTTTTAGAATTTGAGGCTAACCTGGGCTACAAGGCCACTCTGAATTACACAGCAAGACTCTTGCCGCAAAAAAAGGAAATAGAAGTAGCTGGATTTTTTTTCACAGTCCTGGGGAGTAAGTCCTGGGCCTCACACATGCTAAGTGCCCCTACCCTTAAGGTACATCTCCAGCCTTTGCAGCAGCCTTAACATGTTATTGTTACTACAGTAAGTAAAGTATTTTGTGATCCTTACGATTATCAACGCAAGAAGGAAAAGATGATGGACTTACAGTTTTCTCTTTTTTTGGTACCAGAGATAGAACTCATTACCTGGTATCTACTAGGTAGGCACTTATGATGCTAAGCTATCTCCCTGGCCGTGATGTGCAGTTTTCTATGTAGGTTTACTATGGTAGTTTGACCAGAAATGCGTAATTCCATTCATTGAATCTTGAGTACTTTATGAAACCTTATTCTGTTGTTCAGTATGTATGGGGATTATCCAGCTATCCATGTGGGAGCTGTATGGTACTTCTTCACTTTGAAGAGTATTAATATCTCAGTAGAGAAGAACAAAAGTTTTGAACATATATACTTAGTTTCACAAATGAAGCAAAATAATTGATCCCCTAGAGTGCATGTCTTCCTAATGTTACTTTTTTTTTTACTGACTAGGTTTGATCACTCTCCATGTGATCCAGCTATTACATTGCATGGACCTTTCACCAATTCTTTTGCTTGTGTAGTATGTTATCAGCAATTCGTTACTCAACAGCAATATAGGGAGCATCTATCTGCTAAGGTAAGAGCATGACCTAATAGTAGGCTTTTTTCATAAGCTTGCAGTTCTAATGAGGCCTATAAGGATAATACTTACGTTGTGTGTGTAAGCTAAAATGATTTGGGACACTGAATTATGAGCAAGTAAGCATAGTGCTGCAAGTTAGGAGACCTAGAGATTATCATTGAAACCCTTCCTTTCATTGAGTGCTTGTTCAGGGTGCACTGCGTTGATCACAAGATAAGAAGTGTAACTCTGTAAGTCCATTGCCTGTCACTGCCCTAAGTAGCAATAACTCCTTTATTAATGCTAGTATTAGAATCAGGAGGCTCACCCCAGGTGTAGTCACCTACTACAAACACCTACTAATGGCTGTAAAAAATAAATTTAAAAAAAAAGCTAGTATTACAAAATAGAATTGAGCGTGCTACTGTGGTAATGAAGCTCTGAGTAAGTGCTCAGTCTCCAGGGACCTGGGTTGTTACACTCAGATGTGCACGTCTGCATACTAGAGAGCGCTCATGGCTTGTTGTCATTTGATGTGGACGTCCGTAATGACTTACTTGCATCGCAAAAATAGTATCGTCGTTCCTCGTGCCCATGGGCTTTGCATCAGTGCTTTACAAACCAAAAATACTAACAATAAAATGGACCTGTGCTGAACTCTTCCTTGATGTTATTTCTGAAACAATGCAGTATTATTATATATTCTTGTATTTTTTTAAGTATTATAAATTATCTAGAGGTGATTTAAAGTATGTGAAAGTATGTACATAGCTTACACTCAAATACTCCATTTTATATAAGGGACTTGAGCTTCAGAGTTTGATATCCATAGTGGGTCCTGGAAACACTCACCCCCAAATGCTGGGGGTGACTATAGATGTTTATTGTGAAAATAATTTTAAATATTAAAAGGAAAATAAGAACTCACCCAAATCTCACAGGCAACCACTGTTAACATTTTGATACATGTATTTTTAGTGTTTCTGCATTTGTGCATAGGTATTCTTACACAAGATAGCTAAATTATCTTACAAGTAGAAATAGTGGTGTTGTAAGCATAAATCCATAATTGCTGACTAAATGTATATGATTCAGTTTTCAGTCAGTGAATAGCATTCTGCTATAGGAATACATTGCAGCTTATTTTATTATATCTTTTTTTTGCGGAACTAAGGATTGAACTCAGGCCCTTGCGCTTGCCAGGGAAGTGCTTTCTCCACTGAGCCATCTCCCCAGCCCCTAGCTTACTATTGATAGTTAAAATTTAATCCTTTAATGTCCCGAACCAGCGGGTCAGTCAACGAAGGTCACCTGGGGGGG
>NW_004524577.1:11992623-11998476 GCF_000260255.1 Octodon degus
AAGAATATATGCAGTGTATTATTTGTTGAAACTGTACTTCCGATTTGATTTGAAACTGTCTCATTGCTATCTGTTTATCAATAAAACTTTGAAAAAAAAAAATCACATTGGGCCGGGGAGATAACTCAGTAGAATAAGCGCTTGCCTGGTAAGCGCTGGGTCCTGAGTTCAATCCCTGGTACTGCAAAAATAAATAAATCACATTAAAAATCCTGATAGCGTAAAATCCACTTGCTGTAGAGAGTGACTAAATATTTAGGTTTTACAATAATAATTAATAAGGTGCTAATGTCCAAAAATCAGTAGGTTTTATAAAAAAATTGTATCTTCAGAATTGCTTATATCTGGCCTTACATCTGAAGATTAACATGGGGAAAAGCTAGGCGTCTGTGTAGATTCGCAACAGAGAATTAAAGCATACCCTCTCAATTATCTCACGTTCTGTAGTTTTCTCCTTGTCCCAGTACTAAATAATATTCTAGAACAGATGTGTCTTTTTGAAGCAGATTTTGTTGCATATGCAGATACTCATTTTTGAGTACCTACATCTGTAGAATAAGAAATGAAAGATAGTTTTTACAGCAGAGAGCTTCTGCTCTGGAATGAACACGCTTTAATGGTAAAACAGACAGGTCCTGAGAAAGGAGAGAGAAGCGTCAGAACTTGACCCATGTGTTGTGTAAGAGTAAGTTCTCAAGAGGTGGGGTTAGAAAGCTTCAGCGATAGGATCAGGTGGGAGGAGCCTCGGTGGGACTGGCACAGTGGGAATGGAAAGTGCAGCGCAGGGTGGCAAGGCAGCTCGGTGGGCTGAGCACTTGCTTAGGCAGGCGCAGGGACATTGTTTGATCCCCAGCACCACATGTGGCACTGGCACCACCCCGAGGTGTGGTGACGCACGCCTGTAATCCCAGCTCTGGGGAGGCTGAAAACAGGATGACTATGAGTTGGAGCTACATAGTGAGACTGTACCAAATAAAGAAAATTTTTAAGTAGTGTACATTGCTGTATAATATAAAGATCTACCTGTGAACAGTACAACCCAGCGTCACACCAACTACAATACCAAATAAACCTTTAACAGTGGTGACTGTTAAAAATAAAAAATGTGTGCAGCACAGAGACAAAGTGGCAGGGCCCGAGATGCCTTTCCTAGCTTGCTTGCAATGTTGGCTTTTGAGTGGTGTCTAGCACCTGCATGTGGGCAAGTTCCTACCTTTCTTTTATGGGAGTGGCTCACTGTGTCTAAACTGCAACATTATGGCTTATGCTGAACATCTTTTTTAAGTATTTATTTTTTTAATTTATTTGATACAGGGTCTTGTTATGCAGTTCAGACTTGTAGTGATCCTCCTATCTGTCTCCCCAGTCCTGGGATTACAGGCGTGTGCCACCACACCTGGTTTCAGGGCCACCTTGTCACCTGGGGTTCTGAGGCCAGCTTGGCATGCGGTACTAGGGATTGAACTTGGGTCCTTGCACTTGTCAGGCAGGTGCTTAGCTTTGTTTGTTTTTTTTGCGGTACCAGGGATTGAACTCAGGACCTATGCTTGCCAGGCAAGTGCTTATACTTCTGAGCTATCTCCCTAGTTCCAGGCCGGTGCTTAGACTGCTGAGCTATCACCTCTCTAGCCCTGAACATCTTTTCTAAAGGAGCCTGAATTTTGGTGCATACTAGGCAAAGGCTTCTGTAAGACTGAAACCCTGAATCTCTGATAAGCCTTCCCAGTAGACCACTACCATGGTTCTCTCAAGGTGTTGTCATGTGTGCCTCCACTAAGAAAAACCTCTTCTCTTGTGTCTGGCTTCGTCTCAACTTGGCCTCATGTGCTTTCTCAGTTTTGTTTTATACCCTTTCATTGTAAAAAGGTGTAGCTATGATTATATTCTTCTGCTTTGTCCTGTGATTTCTCCTATAAGTAACCAGGCTGAGGACAGTCTCAGGGACCTCCAGCACATGTGCAAACCTGGCTAAAGTTGCTGGATCTTAAACTTAATGTTGGCAAGAGGGAGCTGTTGCAGAACCATTGTAGAGGAAACACTGTTATAGAATGGTGACATGATGAAAATAATTATATATTTTGAGCTTGTATTAGAATAACAGTCAACTTGGAACACCTACGTGAATAGTCAGCCTAATGCTGTGTCAGCCCACCTGAGGATTGTTGCCAACAGCATAAAGGAAGAACTGGAGGGGAAAATGATGTGTGCTGTTACTTCTCCTTGAGAAGCATGTCATGTTGGCTTTCCTGTGTGAACTAGGCTGTGGCTCTTAGAAGAGCTCAGGTCCTCGCTGTTGCCTAGGATGGCTGCGGTTCTTTTCAGGGGAGCTCTGGTCCTTACCTTGGGCATTGCTTTCTAGCTCCAGTGCAGATCCCTCACCCTGCTAGTACAGATCCTTCTTCCCTCTAGCACCGACTTTTTAGCTTCTACCACTGATCTTTGAGCCTTCCAGCACAGATCCTTGGTACAGACTTGCATGAGACATTGTTGTGGGCTCTAGCCCTCCAGCTGGATGCGATAAGGACTTGCCATAGGCTCTAGGCCTCCAGCTGGACTCATGCAGAACGTTGCCACGGGATCCAGGCCCTCAGCTGGATTCTTTGGGTTTCTAGTGCATGGGCAGATCTCCTGCACTCTTCTGCATTTGACCTTTTGGGTGAATATCTTTAAAGAATCCTTAAATTATGTGTCCTGGGGCTGGGGAGTTAGTTCAGCTGCATCAGTGCCTGTCTGGCAAGTGCAAGGTCCTGAGTTCAATCCCCGTACCACAAAAATCTTATCACTTAAATTATGTGTCTTGTAGTAAATCTGTTCCCTTACAAACACTAACTACAATAGAGCAGGAAATACTTACAATTGTAGAGCCCTGTTTCTTCTTTTTGGGGGGAGAAGGGCACTGAAAAGATACTAAATGGCAGGAGTGTTCAAAGTGGATTCCTGTCCCAATAGGAGACCCAGTTTGGTACTTACGCAGTATCTTAGTTTTGAGGAAAAGGTTTTACTCAAGTAATATATTTAGAATGAAGACCTTAAAGTGCAGCCAAAAGACATACTGAAGAAAGAAATGATAGGAGCATCTATGCTGTGACGGATGGGAGGTTTGGGGAAGAAGGTAAGAGTGCTGAAGACTGTTTCATTCTGATTGTTTTAGTGTTTGTAACATAGGTCACTAATAACTCTTTTTCAGAACTAATGCTCTTTGAGGGAATGTTTCTTGTTTCATGATTTATATATTTTTCTCTAATGATCATTTTTGTCTTTTTTCTTTTGTTAATATGAATTGGTAGTTTAACCTTAAAATTCTTTTGTATATGTTCCCCAGATTTCATTAATTTCTTTGTGGACATCATAATTCCAGGCTATTTTTGCCCTCTCTTGCCTTTTCTCTAGAAGTAGATTTATGACATTCACCTTTCTAAACAGTTGGCAAAACAGAACAAAGACTGATATCAGACAAACCAAGGCTCCGGTGTCACTTTCATTCGCTGCAAGCCCGCAGCCAGTTAAGAACCTGTGAGCTCAGTTTATCTCTGCGGTGGCCTTATGCTTGCATAGAAGACTGTTAAGATGTGATACTCTGTAGGGTACCTTGGGCCTGGCCCATCGTGCTAAATACATACATCTTGCATATTTTTTGTTCTGTTTGTCATGAAGGCTGTAAAGGAAATTAGTCCTTGTGAGTTTGCTATTTGTTTTAAATTAACCAGAAGCGGTCGCTAGAAGATGGCATAACACCATTGTTTTCCATACTTAAGCATTCTGTGTTGTAAAGATGGCATTCTCCAATGAGTCAAATTATTCATAATTTTTATTGTTTTCCTCCTCTCCCTCTCCGTTGTCTTGCGTTTCTAATTTCTTCCTTCTAGGCCTATTGTTCTAAAGTACAATGTGTGTACAGGTTACTTAAGAGTTTTGTTAAAACACAGATTCAGTTGGCCAGAGTTGGTGTCTTAGATTCGTATTTCTGATGTGCTCCTACATGATGCCAAGGCTGTCAGCCCTTGAGGAACACTTGGAGTAGCAAGTTGTTAATGATTTGTAACCTTAAATTCAGAGACCTAGTGGGTTTTATATCACTAGGCAGTGTCCTGCTCTTTTCCCTTGTTGTTATGGCAGTGGTGACTATCCTTAAGCTCTTGTGTGCCTCAGTGAATTTACAGGTCAGTCGGAACTCTGTGCTTCACTGTTTTTAAGGGTAATGTGTCATCTTAGTGACTTCTCCCACTGGCCCATGCCCCTCAGCTCTGTACCACCACTAACCTACCTTTTGTTCAATGAATTTGTCTATTCTCATTTGTCTATTCTCAAGTATGTGGTCTTACTGACTATATTTGTTCACATACCATGTTTTCAAGGCTTATTGATATTGTAGTGTGTATTAGAACTTTTTATTATCAAATAATACTTTGTATTTGGAGATGAGCCACATTTTATCAGGCCATCCCTTGGTGGATGTTTGGAGTAGTGGCAACAATGGCTACAGAGAACAAGTCTGTCTCCCTTATGTTGCATTCAGGCTGTCCACCCCAGGCTGGGTGTAGCACACCCATAATCCCAGCCTTGGATGATGAATTACTATCAAACTCCAGAAGTCTGCCACATGACTACATGAGGCTTTGTGGGGACAACTAGACATAAACCATAAGGCTTTTATAGTCATCCAACTCTATATGAAAATGTATCATCACTCCTCTAACAGGTTGCTGGGTCACAGAATACCTCTTTTAAATGTTTGCGGAACTGCCTGTTGCCCGACACACTGCACTGTTTTAGGCTCCCACTGGTAGTGGGCACAGGTTTCAGTGCTCCATACCCTTCCCACCTCTTTGAATATAGGTACCCTTGTGGGTCTATTTTTGGTACACAAATTCCTATATGATTAAAGGAATTAGTTTAACCTACCATTTTTTTATGTTTCCTGTTCCTTCTCCCAGTTTGTAAACATACTTGCAAATATGCCATACTTGTGTAGTAAGTATATTTCAGTAATTTTTTTTTTTTTTTTTTTTTTTTTTCCAGAACGAGGGATTGAACTCAAGCCCTTGCGCTTGCCAGGGAAGTGCTTATTCCACTGAGCCATCTCCCCGGCCCCCACAGTAAAATTTTATGTAGTATCCCCTTTTGGTTTTACTGAGGAAATTATTTCTTTTTCTTTTTTTTTTTTTGAGCAAATAATTTAAACAGGTTTTATTTTAATCCATTTATAATTCTCAGTTGAACTAAAATTGTTTTATTTATTTAGCTTAAGCTCATCAAATAGAAGAAATTTGTATTAATGAATGGTTAATAAGTATATTGCTCTTATTTAGAACAGTCTAATTGAAATTCGGAAAGTCTTCCCAGGCATTTCCTTTTCTGTGTCACACCCATCTAATCAAAACAAGAACGGGGTAGGAGAGGAGGTCATGAAAAGAGCATAGACTTTTGATAGCCATAGATACAAATCCAGATTGGAACGGCAGGCTTGTCCCTCAGGGCACAGAGTGTTTGTTGGGCAGAGTGGAGGTAGCAGTTGTAAGCAGTGACTCTCCTGGGGTGGTTGCAAGGGTTAAACGGGTAAACATGTGCGGAGTCCTGGTGTGGCACTTGGCCTGCGCTCAGTGCAGTGTAAAGATGAGTTCTCTCTGCCTCTCCCCGTACAGCTTGTAAGCACTGTGCAATTGCTGTTATATTCCTAGTGTTCATGTAAGAAGGCATAATAAAATTTTTCGTTATTACTCTAAAAATCATTAAAAAGTTAAATTTGGGGGCTGGAGAGATGGCTCAGTGGTCTAAAGCACCTACTTAGAACAAGCTTAGTAAAAGCATCAGGGACCGCCGTTCAATCCCCCAGCACCACATGCCAGCCAGCCC
>NW_004524577.1:11998576-12035863 GCF_000260255.1 Octodon degus
AATAAATAAATAAATAAATAAAGATTGTTTCTTAAAAATTAAAAAAAAAAAAGTTAAATTTGTATCAGTCTCACCCATATATAAATATACTTACAAACTTTCCTCTGTTAATTTCTAATTTTAGGATAGAAAAGGTACTTAGCCAAATTTGGAAACTTAGATAATAGAAGAAGCATACCTGTTTGACTATATCAAGATTTTAGTAAAAAGTAATGATAACAAAATGAATAGATAGATGTCTGTAAAACTATTTGTCTTGGAGGATAAGTGAGAGAAATTGATTCCAGTAACAAAGGACTGATACAAATTGATGAGGCAGGAAAAACAATAAGAAATCACCTACCAAATCTAAATACCCAGATAAATGGTCAAGCTCAGTTACAGACAGAAAATAGAAACTAAATAACAATGAATACCATCTGCTGCCTGGCAAGAGTGAAGAGCAGCGTAATGCTTGTTGCTGCCAGGCTTCCTCGGTGTAGGGACACACGCATCAGTAGAGCTGAAAAGGCAGTCACGCAGGCAGGTCTTAGTGCACAGATAGGTGTGCCCTTTGCCTATCAGAGCCGCTCCTAACCGTGAGTGTGTGTGTTTTATTGGTACATTTTATTTTATTTTATTTTATTTTATTTTGCGGAACCCAGGGATTGAACTCAGGTCCTTGTGCTTGCCAGGCAAGCACTTATTCTACTGAGCCATCTCCCCAGCCCTTATTGGTACATTTTAGATACACGTAATAACACTCATCCTAGAGAATTTGTACCTGTACATGATACATTTTGCTGCTTTTTTCCGTTCCTGTACCCTCCTCCTTGAACTCCTCTTTACATCCTTATTTATGAAAGCTTTGTTTCCATGTTTTTCTTGTGTGTTTTTTTCCCTTGGCTCTTTGGATTCTCTCTCCTCCCTCCCTTATTCCCCTTCACATTTGGACATTTTCTTCCCATTTCCCAGTATCTATTATGCATTTTGGTCCTTTCCCACTTTGTTTCCCACACCAGAGAAGACAGTGCAGTATTTACACATATATGTCTGATTTATTTCACTTCAGCGTATGATCTTGAGGTGCACCCATTTAGCTAGAAATGTCCCAAGTTCATCCTTCTTTATGGTAGAGTAATACTCCACTGTATATAAAAATCCCACATCTTTATCCACTCATTAGTTGATGGGCATTTGAGCTATTTCCAAGATTTAACTATTAGAATAGTCTGTGCCACTGTTAACACAAGTGTTCGTATATCCTTCTGTTATAATGCATTTCATTCTTTTTTTTTTTTTTTTTTGGCAGAACCAGGGCTTGAACTCAGACCCTTGTGCTTGCCAGGGAAGCGCTTATTCCACTGAACCATCTCCCTGGCCCCTGCATTTCACTCCTTTGGGAAGATCCCCAAAAGAGAAATAGCTGGATTGAATGGAACCTCTAGTTTTTGAGGACTCTCCACACTGATTTCCACAGTGGTTGCACACCACTCTACACTCCCACCAACCGTGGAAAAGGGTTCCTGTTTCCCTCAGCCCCGCCAGCATTTGTTACTGGCTAATTTCTTGGTAGTACCCATTCTGTCTAAAATGAGATGGAATCTCAGCATTTTATTTTGCATCTCTCAAATGACAAGTGATGTTGAACATTTTTCATATATTTGTAGCAAAGGTATATAATTTAAAGATGTTGGCAGTAATCATATTTGGGAAGGATCAAAATACGAACAGCCCCAGAAATTAATGATGGATGCGTATCCATCTGTACCATGGAATGCTTTGCAGCTGACAAGTGTAATTAGAGCCATACAGGTAGATTTTTAGGAATTAGCATTATTTATACAATGAGACAACTAATAGGCAGCAGAGTTTGTAAGATAACAATATTTGGT
Source organism: Octodon degus (assembly GCF_000260255.1). NCBI lineage: Eukaryota > Metazoa > Chordata > Mammalia > Rodentia > Octodontidae > Octodon > Octodon degus. Next base: position 12,000,451 of record NW_004524577.1, read on the forward strand.
GAAAGTGTAACTTTTTTTTTAGATTTTAGGGAAGGGTCTACAGGGTGTTCAGGGTCTCACTACTAGATCAGACTCAGAGCGATCCGCCTGTTTACAGTCTTCTAAGAGCTGGGGTTACAGGCGTGCCACCACACCCAGTCTCAATTTCTGTCTCAGTGTGCCCCAGGGTCGGGGCCGGCTCGGGGATCGAATTCCCGCCCCTGCACCTGCCTACAGTTGCTTTAATCCGCTGAGCTATTTGGCCGACCCAGCATTCTTCACGTATGTTTGTTTGTATATAGCTTTATAAATAATAGTGTTGAGAAGGGTGTTTTGGGAGAAAGGTTTCTACATCGCTCAAGCTGGCCTTGAGTTTACTATGTAGCCCAGGCTGGCAAGTATCTCTGGGATCAAATTTGTGTGTTAATATGATAAATGCATATGTATGCAAAATGAAAACAGCAGATAGTAAATGCTCTTTTACGTTTATTATCAGAGAAAGATGGTTGTAATTTGGCTTTGAGAAAATTGTAATTGTTAATACATAGAGTACTTTATGATAAAAGTTTCATAATTCACACAGAGGGAGGAAAAATGTTCTTAGCAGTTGACACAGAATTTTCCAAGTAAATCTAAGTAGGCACAGTGGAACATTGTTTTTAAAAGCACAGATTTCAGTTGTCTGCAGTGAGCTCTGCCTTACCTTGCAGGAAGGCGCAGATGACGGCCACAGCAGCAGCCTGCCGCCTCAGATCATTCAGTGCTTCGCATGCCCAGAGTGCTTCCTCCTTTTCGGCAGCAAGGATGCCTGTTGGAAGCATATGTCTGGAAAGAATCATTTCCATCAGAGTTTTAAGCCAGGTGGTACGTAAGCAGCTCTTTCACTGAAAATTATTAAACCACTTTAATGTTTGCTAATTTATCAGACTTTCCAGATCATTTTTTTAAAACTATGAATGGTTAGTGTGCAGAAAACTGGGTTTCCTACAAGCAGAACATATTTTCATCAGATTACTCTTGAAATTATTTATCATAATAGTTTTATAACTATAAAAACTCATAATAGTTTTATAACTATAAAAGTGAATGAGTTATGTTTTACTTACTATTTTTTGGTACAGGGGAATTGAACATAGAGTCTTGCATGTACTAGGCGAGCACTCCACCACTGAACTACATCCCAGCCCTGTTTGGGTTTTTATTTTGATTCAGAGTCTTGCTAAGTTGCCCAGGCTGGTCTTAACGTAGCATCCTCCTCCGTCAGCTTCTTAGTAGCTGGAATGACAGGAGCATGCCATCATGCTCAGCTTTAATCCTTATTTCTTTTTTAAAATTTGTCAATATTTCTTTGTACTTACCAGTAAAAATGACTTTCAGGGATGAAGAAAATAATTGGGAAGAAAATACTTATTTACTCAGGCTAATATTTTTGTTACAGCCTTGATGTCTAGGAAGTTGGGTGTTTGTAATTAAGACTTAAATTTTAATTTGTATGTAAGGCATTCTTTATATTTAAGGCTACAAAATGGCTTCTTTTAGGTTTTAATTGCATAAAACATCTTTTTTTTTTTTTTTTTTTTTTTTTTTTACTTAATTCAGCTGTTTGGAAAGCTTGGGCTGTTCTGTATTGAAAAGATATTTAAAGTCATAGTTTATCTTGTATTTTAGATGACAAGAGAATGGCACACCCTATACCATTTCCATCTTTTGCAAAGAAACTTTTGATCTCTCTGTGTAAGGATGTTCCGTTTCGAGTGAAGTGTGTCTCATGCCACCAGACACTGCGTTCCCACATGGAGCTCACTGCCCATTTCAGGTTTGTACAAGTCCAGTCTTAGGCTGAGAGTTGATTCACCAGTCAGAGGACAGGATTCAAGAAATACCACTCCACATTTCTCTCCTTCAAAAATGATAATGTATATTTTCCTGGGAATTAGCTAAGTTTCACATAGAGGGAGATCAGAGGTACGGGGAAAGAGGATGTATTGGTACTGCTGTGCATGTGAGCAGGCTGACGGTCCTGGCCTGTGAGTTCCGTGTGTGTGTGTGTGTGTGTGTGTGTGTGTGTGTGTGTGTGTGTGTGTGAAAGAGAGAGAGCGAGAGCAAGCGAGCTGGGAGCGTGAGCACGAAATGCGTCTCTGTCTGAAAGATTGTCTCAGAGAAGGGCTGAGTTTAGCAAGTGATCAAAAGGGATTCCAGGATGAATTGCCTTTGTCTTCACAGTGGAAGATGTTAGGCAGTACGCCCTGCGTGGAGAACAGTACAGGGAACCCCGTGTGCTTCCCCTTAGACTCATGAGGTAATCAACACCTGACAGTCAGGTTTCGTTCACACTGCTGTCTCTGCAATTTGAAGCAAATGCTAGATACCATTTACCCACAAATGCTTCAGCATATATTTATAAATAAGAACTGTTCATTAAAAAAAATACAGTTCTAATGCCATTACTATACCTTACAAAGCAAATTTTTAAATATCAAATACCTCCTTAGTTATCAGGATTTCCTGAAGGCTTTGTTAAGCTTTTATAATTGGTTGTGAAATTGTGGTCTAGCGTCTGAAGTTTGCATTGTGATACTGTTCTGTCTCTTTTCATCCCTCGCTTTCTCAGAATATACAAAGATTGTGTTCTATATGAGCCAGTGGCATTTATTTAAATAGACCTAATTCTCATAAGCCTTCCAGTAAAGTAATTTTCTTAATAAAACCAAGGCAGCAGAATAAAGGGGTTAATAGGCTGCTTCTCAAACTCATATTTCATGAGTCAGTTTTGTTTATGTCCTTTAACCCTAGCGCAGCAGATTAAAGCACCTGCAAGCAGGCGCAGGGGCCGGGGGTTCGATCCTTGGCCTGCCATGCTGGCCCCACTCCTGGAGCGTGCTGCAGCGGAAACTGAGACTGGATGTGGTGGCGCATGCCTGTAATCCCAGCTCTTGGGAGGCTGTAAGCTAGTGGATCACTAGGAGTCCGATCTAGCAGTAAGGCCCTGAATACCCTGTAGACCTTTCCCTAAAATTAAAAAATAAAAAATATGCTTCTTTCCTCTGTGAGATTAAGAATTGAACGTAGGGTTTTCTGTATTCTAGGCTAGTATCCTACTACTGAGCTGTGTCTTAAATACTTTTTATTTTTATTTTGAGACAGTCTTTCATTAAGTGGCCTGTGCTGGGCTTGAACTTGTAATGCTTTGTGGCAGCAGTTTAAGTAGCTGAGATTATAGGTGTGTACTACTGCACCAGGCTAATGTGCTTTGTTTTGATCAATTGTGATGGGCACCTTATATATTGATGGGCCATTTGTTTTTGTTTGTGATGCTCTATTTAAGGCATTTTGTCAATTTAAAAAATTGCATTGTTTGCTGCTTCAATTGTGAATTGGAGTTCTTCATATATTCTAAATATGGATCTTTGTCAAATTTATATCAAGGTTATGCTGCTGTAGTTTGGCATGGATTCCCCCCCAGAAGTGTGCAGTGCACTTGGCGGCTGCACGTGCCGGTGTTGGAGTGACGGGGCCATGAGGACTGGCATGGGAGGAGGGAGCTGAGGGACCCTGTTGGGGCTTGGTGCCTGCTGCACAGGACGCTGTGGTCACATGAGGCTGTGTGAGTCAGGTCTCTGAGAGGCAGTGTGGTGGCACAGCCCCTCTCCTCCCTCTCCTCGCTCACAAGTAGTACCCAAGTAGTACCGCCCTGTGTTCTGAGGAGCAGCAGGCTTTGGCTAGATGCCGCCTGCTGGCCTTGCATTTCCCTGTAAGCCTGAACCTTTCTTGGGTAAGGTATCCTATTTCAGGCATTCTGTGACAGCAGCAGGAAAGACTAAAACCTGACTGTTTCCCAGCCTATGACTTTCATATCCAACTTGCTGACTTTTTCTCTTGCTGAGAATCTTCTAATCTCATTGAGTATAGTTTGTAGGCGTTCTGTGTTCCTAGAAACCTCTGCTGATTCTTATTTCAGGACTGTGTCTTAAAAATTTTAATTTAATTGGTTTTTTTCTTTTTTGTGGTACTGGGGTTTGAACTTGGGGCCTTATACTTGTTGGGCAGGTGCTTATGCCACTGAGCTGTATATCCCCAGCCCAATTGTATTATTTTTTAAAGTGTCTGTGTTTTTTATATTTACCTTAAATTTTTGTTGATTTCTTTTTTAAACAACTAGCATTTGATTTCACTGATGATATTTTTCCTCCTTTCTTCTGAGTTTTTATTGTTTGCCCCTTGTGTAGCTCATTAATTTCTTATTGGGGCCATAATTTGTGTCCCGCTACAAGGTGACTTGTTACCACTTACAGCAGGGACATATTATATTATGTGCTTAATTTCGTTATCTTTTCCTGGCTTATTAAGGTAGAAGCTTAGATTGACTCTGTATCTTCCTTTGCAATATTAAATATACTTAAAGGTTTAAATTTGCCACTGAACACTGCCCTGTCCTATTGTTTTCATTTTTATTTAGTTAAGATATTTTATCCTTTCTTTCCTTAAACAGTTAAGCATAGAATTATCATATGTCTAGGAATTTACATTTCTAGGAAACAGGCAAGAAAAATGAAAATACTGGGCTACACAGCAGACTTGTACGTTGTTTAGAGCCATGTTAGTCATAATATTCAGTAACTGGGAGCAGCTCAAATGTCCATGAACTGACAGGTGAGTAACACAGTGTGGCCACTGGAGGGAACCGCATCCTGGGATACGTAAGACACCACTTACTGCATAGTCTCTTACAAAGTTCCGGGATAAGAAGTCTTTGAGACAGAAAGTTACAGCCAACTGCTCAGTGACTGGTATTTCTGAATCTTGTTCTTGAGGTAAAAGCACATATGGGCATGGAATATTCCTGACATGCTTAATCTGTTCTTAAAGAATAAGTAGGAGATTGGCTAGGAGTTCACCATAGTGCTCCTCTGTGCGGTGCAATTACCTCAGCATTTAATTTGCTTGTCTGATAAGGTATTAAGGCCTCAGTCAGTGATACTGATTTACTGTGATGGAGTTTACCTTCATATTTTTTTAACTGTTTTGTTCTAGTTTTAACCCTTTCCATGTGAATTAGAAATAGACAAAGTAGGGCTGGGGAGACAGCTCAGTGGCATAAACACCTGCCTGGCATGCGCAAGGTCCTGAGTTCGATTCCCGTTACCACAAAAAAAAAAAAAAAAAAATAGACAAAGTATAAGTTATACTAAGATAATTTGAGATAATAAAATATCATTAAATCACATATCTTTATTTGTAAGTATCTTGTGGACCTTATTTATTTTTTAAAATTTAATTTAAAATTAATTTAAATTTTGTCATAAAAAGTGATGATATATTTAGAAAATACCTTTAAAGGAATTCTTTTCTTTTTCAATCCAATTTAGGATTCGTTGTCGAAATGCTGGACCTGTAGCGATAGCTGAGAAAAACATTACCCAAGTTGCAGAAAAATTTCTATTAAGAGGTTATTGTCCAAATTGCAACCAAGTCTTCATGGATGAAACCAGCACCCAAACTCACAAGCAGAATTCGGGACACAAAATCAGACTCATTAACTCAGTTCAAGAAGCAGTCTTACTTTTTTGCCATAGCAGTGAAGGGAATAAATCTCCTTCTGACTTGAATTTACAGTTAGATCAACCAAAGCTTTCAATACTAAAGAGAGCTATGTCTGTTAAAGAATCTGGCTCGCAGGGATGCAGCATCGTTCCAAAGAAGAAGATGAATTTAGAAGGTAGAAACCATGAAGAGACGCTTTTTGTCCAGAAGCAGAAGTCAGTAGCGAAAGCTTGGTTTTGTGAATGCGGTCAGCGGTTCCCAAGCGAAGATGCAGTAGAGAAGCACGTTTTCTTGGCAAACACAATGTGTTACAAATGTGTGGTCTGTGGAAAAATATGCGAAGATTCAGGGGTTATCCGTCTGCACATGAGCCGGTTTCATGGAGGGGCACATTTAAATAACTTTCTTTTTTGGTGTCGGACATGCAGAAAGGAGTTAAGAAAAAAAGATAGTATTATGGCACATGTGACTGAATTTCATAATGGACACAGATATTTTTATGAGGTGGATGAGATAGAAGATGAAACTTTGCCATCATCTTCAGTGTTGAGTAATTCGCCTGCTACCAAACCTCCTTCCACTGTTCCTGTTGTTGAGCATTCTCTGGCACACAGTCCCCCAAGGGGTAAATGGCAGTGCCGGATTTGTGAAGATATGTTTGAGTCCCAGGAAAGGGTAAGACAGCATTGCATGTCTCTGGCAAGTCACCAGTTTCATAGGTACAGCTGTGCACACTGCAGAAAGGCTTTCCATAAGATAGAAACAGCGCACCGACACTGCCAAGACGAGCATGACGGCGAGATCAAGATTAAATTCTTCTGCGGGCTTTGCGATCTTGTCTTTAATGTGGAAGAAGCATTTCTGAGTCATTATAGGGAACACCACAGCATAGATTACATGTTTGTGTCAGAAAAAACTGAACCTTCAATTAAAACTGAGGAGGATATTTCAGTTGTAGAGACCAGTAACCTGTTGACCTGTGGTTGCCGTGAGAGTTACATGAGTAAGGTCAACAGAAGGGAAGATTACAGTAGATGTCTCCAGGTCATGCTGGATAAAGGTAAACTCTGGTTTTGTTGCAGTTTGTGTTCAGCAACAGCACAGAATTTAGTTGACATGAAGGCTCACACCGATCAGATGCACAGAGAAGAGAAGGATGCAGAGCAGCAGCAGCACCTCATCAAGTGCGGCGTCTGCACCAAAGCCTTCCACAACGCTGAGAGCGCCCAGCAGCACTTCCACAGGAAGCATGCCTTCTCACAGAAAGCCAGCGTAGCTCCCTTCGGACCCGAGAAAGGAAACGTGTACAAGTTCACTGCCAGTGCCTCACATGCAGAGGAAAAACCGAAACAAGCCGTGAGCTGCCCAAGAAATTCAGACATGGAGAAAGGAGCTGAAGATGACCTAAGCTGTCAGAATACAGGTATGAATGTAGCACTCTGCAAACTCATGTACTAACTAGTGTAGCTACTCAGGTGCACATACCGTGTTTTTGTGACTTCATGATCCAGCTTTGAAGGAAGAAATGGTGTAGGATGATACATCTCATTGATTGCTACGGCATATACTCCAAAGGGGTTTATATCCCTGTTATTCATTCATCCACTTTATAAATGTAAGGGTAGAAAAAATAGGCTGGTTTTAAGGAATGTTTTTTAGATATATCTCATTCTCTATTCTTTTTTTTTTTTTTTAAGAGTGATCATTTTTTTTTTAAATTTTATTTATTTATGTGTGTGTGTGTGTGGGGCCAGCTCAGCCCACCAGGGGGCGGGGCTGGCTGGCATGTGGTGCAGGGGGATTGAACTGTTCATTCTCTATTCTTTTACAGAACACATTACAGTTTTGAGAGGTGAAGGAAATTGATAAGGTTTCCTAAAATTCAGGTTTGATAGCTGTTCTGGACCTTATCACTTAGTTTTTTGTTTTTTTTTTATTATATGTGTACCTTCCTTTTCAAAAAATGACCTGGGCATGGTGGCACACATCAGTAATCTCTGCACTCTGGAACGCTAAGGCAGGAGGGTCACAAGTTCAAGCCTAGCCAGGGCAACTTAGTGACTTAGCAAGGCCGTATCTCAAAAATTAAAAAAAAAGGCTTGCTGGCTCAGTGCTGAGGTCCCGGGCTTAGTCCCTAATGACTGAGGAAACAAAACAACAAGAAGCCAGATGAATTCCTTACATATGTATATTTGGCCTTATTCTTTAAGTATTAGAAATCTTAAGAGTAAGTTCAGCATATTTGTATTTTTATGATTTTATTGGAAGTAAAGATTTAGGGTAGTGTTAAATAGCAGTTAGAAATAGAATTATGAAAAGAAAGAAAGAAAGAAAGAAAGAAAGAAAGAAAGAAAGAAAGAAAGAAAGAGTTAATGGTGCTGGCCAGATAGCTCAGCTGAATAAAGGGCCTACTTAGGCAGATGCAGGGACCAGCGTTCAATCCCCAGCCTGCTGTGCTGGCCCCACCCCCAGGGCACGCGGAGATACCAGCTGAGACTGGGCATGATAGAGCATGGTGGCGCACACCTGTAATCCCATCGCTTGGGAGCCTGAAAACAGGAGGATCACTACGGGTCCAGTCTGTGTAGTGAGACCCTGTAGACCCTGTACTAAATACCTAAAAGAAAAAAAAGAAAAGAAATACTGAGTTATGGCAGCAAGAGAGATTGAAGTGTGAGTTCCCTTCTTTATACTCTTTGGATTTTCCTTCAGATGATTGAATTGAGTAATGCAATATTTTTGTTTTGTTTAGAAGTTTTAACTTTTTAGCCTGTTAATTTTAATTCCATCCTCCTCCACTTTTTTTTTTTTTTTTTTTTTTTTTTGTGGAACCGGGGATTGAACTCAGGCCCTTGTGCTTACCAGGCAACTGCTTATTCTACTGAGCCATCTCCCCAGTCAATTCCATACCCTTTTAAACAAACATTTACGCTTGGTGAATTCTATGTAATGTAGAATAGAGACAGTCAATATGAAATTCATGCTAGTAAACTATTTTAAGGAATCTTTGAGTGCTTTTGCTTCTGCTGCTTCTGCCTTTTTTTTTTTTTTTTTTTAATGTATTTTGAATTGGAGTCTTGCTGGGTAGCCCAGGCTGGTCTCAAGCTTATATGCTTAGGTACCCCTCCAGCCTCAGCCTGCTGAGTGACCAGGACTAAGGTATGCGCCACATACACAGCTAAGAACTGTTCATATTTACGGGCCTGCTCTGTAACACACAGATTCAGCACCACCTTCAGTTTTAGCAAGTTTCCCTGAGAAAAAGGGTTAAATCATGTCAGTCTAGTCAGCTCTTGTGCTCCAAACAGGCTGTGGGTGTAGCGTATTGTGTTGTCTTGTTTTTTGCTCTTTCATTACTTTTTGGGAATTTATATGACCGTACATTTGATAGACTATGATTGTAATTTCTTTTTTTTTTTTAATTTTTTTTTATTTTTCAACAAATAATACACTGCATATATTCTTCTTAGTGGTTAATTGCTGTACAAGATGCGGACTTGTGATCCTTATGATTGTAATTTCTAAATCTAGAATTACTGAGGACTTGAGGTGTAAGATAGCTTGGAAATATCAGAGGATAGCTGTTGTATTTTGAAGGGTTAAGAGTAGGAGCTACTCATTGTTCAAGTAATTTAGCCCTTTGTTTACTGCCACTAGAAGCTTTAAAACCTTGTCAGCAGGAAAGTGTGAAGTAAGGGGAAAGAGAAGGAGAAAGTCGGAAAATGGGGTAAGAGGAAAGAAGAACACGAGAGAGCAGGTGCCACTGTTCTGTGCCTCCAGTGCCCAGCTCTAGCTCCACTTTATGCAGCAGGGTCGTGGGTCGTCTCGTCGTGGTTCTGAGGTGGTTTGCTCACAGAGCCAGAGGGCTGCTTGTAAATCAGTACAGATGAGAAGCAGCAGCAGCAAGTTCTGGTTTAGCAAGTAACAGCAACTTGGAAATTTTATTTTGATGGGTGGTACAAGTTCTTGGTTACTTGAAATTAAAACTATTCCTTTTATAAATGACTTTAAAAATCTTCATGGGCCAGCGATATAACTTAGTGGCACAAGTGCCTGCCAGGCAAGCGTGAGGTTCTAAGATTGACTCCTGGAATGCACATACCTGCATACATGTGTGCTTTATGATCAAAGGCTGATACTTATTTAAAAGGATAATGTAAAGTATTCTGAATATTTTTACCTAAGCATAAACTCATGTACACAGTTGGATTTCATGAAAAAGTCTAGCTAGAAATGAATAACATGCAAAATTCATGTTTGCTTCTATATTTTAGGCTTCAGAAATGAAATGTTTGTAGCCAAGTCTTACTGAGCTTACATTAATGTTTCTGTGTTCTCAGAGGAAGAAGTTGAGCTTCCAGATTTGGATTACCTGCGAACCATGACTCATATAGTCTTTGTAGATTTTGATAATTGGTCCAACTTCTTTGGTCATCTACCAGGACAGCTTAACCAAGGAACATTTATTTGGGGCTTTCAAGGTATGATTAAAAAAGAAAACATGTGAGATGTCCTCTTCCCAAATTAGATTCACTTTAAAGGTTCCTCTTGGACCTTCCTGAATAGAGCATACAAACATAATTTGAATATTATTACTTTGCATTATAGTTACTCTGCTAATATATTTTCTTTTTACATATCTCCCTAATAAATTTTAATGCAATCTGGTGACCCAAAGATTATGCATCTTCTGATAGGGATTTTTAAAAGCTTTATTCAGTGCCTGTGATGTGCCTGGCAATATTGCTTGGCGTAAATATGGTTGCTGATTATTACTCTCGTTTCTCTTCTTAAATACAAAGAAGCAGGCTGAGAAGTGAGTACATATTTTTAAATTTTTAATACTAATAAAAACCAGAACTACAGGGAAAATGTCTGAAATGGAACTAAAAGCCTTTGGAAGTGGCATTGATATAAACCAGGCACTCCTCCAGTCTGTGGGCAAAGCACCACGCCAACATCTAGTCCTTTCTGGGCTAACTTCAGCCAGTCCAAACAGCCAGTTGAGCGAAATGAGCAGCATTGTCTATCAGAAGCAGTTCCACTCACCCCCGGCCACTGTGGAGTGCCACAGCCTTTTCCTGCACAGTTTGCACCCCAGAAGAGAGCTGTGGGAAGAGGACTCAGCCGCAGACATTTGGTCCTAGGTGTTGGCAACATGGGGAGCAGAGGTTCTTCAGTCCGCGCAACAGTTCTTCTCTGAACAGCAACAGAGCAAACAGATAGGAGGCAAAGCCCAGAAAGTGGACAGTGATTCCAGTAACCCTCCTGAAACACTGACAGACCCTTCTGGTGTCTGCCAGGAAAAAGTGGAAGAGAATCCCCCCCTGCAGCCACCACAGCCACCACACCTGTCAGGACTGGACCGGTCAAACCTCAGGCGATCAAAACCAAAGAAACAGAATCTTAAAGGGCATGCTTTTTTGCAGAGCACTGGGGACATGGGAAGGGAAATGGGGAGGATGAAGTCAGACAATGCCAGCAGCCACAGGGCTAAAATGGTTTGTGACATTATCCTGTGTAGGGCTTGGGGCATAGGAACAAAGTGCACTGGAACACGGCCGCCCACTGGTCAGGGAGGCTGTGCAAGCTGCATCTGCTGTATAACATTGCTTGCTTGGTAGCCACACTTCTTCCATCAGAATTTTGTAAACAGACATGAGTACATATTTGTAAAATTTTAATACTAATAAAAACCAGAACTACAGGGAAAATGTGTGAAATGGAACTAAAAGCCTTTGAAGTAGCATTGATATAAACCAGGCACTCCTCCTGAAGTGCATAGTTTTTGACCTAAAAGTCTTTATGGTTAAATGAAAGCCCAGAAATAGGAAAACTCCACCACATAGGAATAGCTCAGCTGAACTGCGGCAGGTCCCAGCTAATGCATCCGATACGGTTTCTTTGCTGCCTTGCATTCTTTGCGTATGGTATGAAGTTAAAACCTTTTACATATTTAATACAGTACATTCCCCGTGTACAAATGGAAAGAAATAAGTTTAATGTTTCTAGACCAATACGGCTATTAATTTCTGTACAATGCCAGCTTAACATGGTAAACTGGGATAACTTTTTCCGAAGTTGACAGCAAAGCCAGAGTTTCCAAAAATTCAAATTTTATATATATATATATATATATATATATATATACACACACACACACACATATACACAACACACACACACACCCCAATAATAGTGGTGTGTTCTGCATCAATAGCAGCAACAGCTTTTCCAGGTTCTGCAGTCATCTGAACAAAATTATAGACATCCAGCACACTCCATTTAAAAGAAAAATACCCAGAAAACAGCAAAGTTCTGTTACTGTTGTGGTACCTGGCACCATTTTTTTTTTTTTTAATGGTACCAGGGATTGAACTTACAACCTTGTGCTTGGCAGGCAGGCACTTTTTCTACTGAGCTGTCTCCCCAGCCCATGGCACTATTTTTTTTTTTTAAATTAGTTTCTTAATCATCATCTGGAAAGAAAATGTTCTAGAGTAACATCATTAAAAACAGTTTTGAGGGGCTGGTGAGATGGCTCGGTGGTCTAAAGCACCTACTTAGAACAAGCTTAGCAAAGCACAGGGACCACGGTTCAATCCTCCAGCACCACATGCCAGCCAGCCCCGCCCCCTGGTGGGCTGAGCTGGCCACACACACGCACACACACAGGCACGCATGTATAAATGAATAAAATTAAAAAAAAAAACAAAACAGCTTTGATAGAGCCGGTCACTGCTATGTATCATAAAGCAGGTATGAGATATTTTACATTCACAGAAGTATGATACAGTAGTGTCCCACATCTATAATACTTTATAATACTTTTTTTTTTTTTGTATTTTAGGGAATGGTCTACAGGGTGTTGAGGGTCTCACTGCTACATTGGACTCAGTGATCTGCCTGTTTACAGCCTCCCAAGAGCTGGGATTATAGGTGTGCGCCACCACGCCCAGTCTCAATTGCAGTTTCAGCATGCCCCGGGATCATCCCCTGGCCCCTACATCTGCTTGCAGGCGCTTTAATATGCTGAGCTATTTGGCTGGGCCTATAATACTAAAGGACACAGTTAAAAAGGCATTATTCCAGACCTGATTCTGCTTTTCCAGCAGAGGGGCCAAATGATGATTTGACACAGCTTTGTAAAGAAATGCAATTTCTTAGATAGCATTTGCGCTCATTAGCAGCACAGTTTACTTTCTCTCTTCATGAACAACAGCTAAAAATTCTTCTTTAAAAACTGGGGCAAAACCAGAAATGGGGTGGGGTGGGGTGGGGCTGGGGGAGGAGGGCAAGACTTGGACGAAGATGGATGAGTGAAGGCAAGCAGTATTCAGCCGAACTAGAATTTTATCAAATCTGAAAGCAGCTCTGCTGGAGAAAGGAGATACCCAGTAGTGGTGCTTGGGCGCTGCGCACCACAGCCAGATGCTGCATCACTGGGAAGGGCGGTAGCAGGCACACATCGCCCGTCTGGTGTGTGCAAGGACGCAGACACCAGTGATCTGTCATCTGCTTGCTCCTCCGGGAGGCAGGGGGCAGTCGCTACTGTGCTTGGGTTTTGTTCAGCCCATCACCATGCTACAAAAGTAGCAAGCTGCCATAGGAAAAGTCAGTCTCCTCTATCCAGCACCAGTTACCTGCAGTTCTTCACCTGGAAGCCTACAAACCTGGAAAAGCTGTTGCTGCTGTTGCTGCTATTGATGCAGAACATACCACTATTGGGGGGTGGGTGTGTGTGTGTATGATTTGAATTTTTGGAAACTGGCTGTGCTGTCAACTTCGGAAAAAGTTATCCCCGTTTACCATATTGAGTTGGCATTGTACAGAAATTAACAGCCATATTGGTCTAGAAATGTTAAAACTCATTTTTTTCCACTTGTACAGGGGTAATGCACTGTATTAAATATGTAAAAGGTTTTGTCTTCATGGGTTTGATTACAGAAACTAATAAAGTATTCTCTAAAAATAACGAAAAAGCCAGAGTTAGCGTTTGGACTTCGGTTTCCTGAGTACAGACTGGTGTCGCTCTCCTCAGCCTCACCTGCCTCTGTATTTCATCCTTGCTGCTCTTCCATGTGCGACCTCAGCTGAATCCCTCAGCAAAGTATTGACTGGATCCAGGGGAGTGGATTCTTGGATTTACAGATACTACAGTGAGAAACTGGTATAGTTCCTGTTTACAAAAACTGTGTAAAGATCAAGATTGGGATTAGAGTTGAAAACATATTGACGTGAATAAATTGGCCAATATAATGTTTTTTTAAGTCCAGCTCTGATTGTTCATTAGCAGTTTCTGGGGTTTTTTGAGACAGAGTCTCACTGTGTAGCTCAAGGACCTTGGCTTGAACTCAGTATGGAGCCTAAGCTGGTCTCAGACATGGGGCAGTCCTCATGCCTCAGTCCCCTTGTGCTAAGTTACAGGTGTGCGCCACTGTGCCTGGCTAGGAATTCTAGCTGTCCATCCTGCCCATTGCCCATGCTTGGCACATTTGTACAAAGCCACTGGTGTTTGCATTCATACAGAATAACACCATTGAAAAGGCTTTTACACACATTACTTTTGATTCTGCACCACATTCCTGTGAGTTTTCAGATAATTAAGTAGAATGAGGAAAGTTGGTCTTCCTTCCCAGGCCTGTAGAACAGCAGGCTGGCAGTGCCTATACACACCCACATTCTAATCTAGTTGGTGCTTTCCTTCCAGGAAGAGCGTTTCCTAGGTCATGTTTCTTGTAATATTGTTCAGTCTTCTCCTGTTTGATGTTCACTTAAACCTGTTTATTTCTAAAATAACAGGAGGGAACACCAACTGGAAGCCTCCACTCAACTGCAAGATCTATAATTACCTGAACAGGATTGGGTGCTTCTTCCTTCATCCTCGATGTAGTAGAAGAAAAGATGCTGCTGATTTTGCCATATGTATGCATGTGAGTTATTTTTCATTCAAAGTCTGGGACTCTAGGATCTGCTTGGGAACTGCGTGAGTGTGCCTTTGTATGGACCCATCTGTATCACATTTTTGTCACTGCTACCAGGGCAGGGCCCAGCAGACCCTTAATTGTGTACAGGATAAATTACCATGAGATGACACTATGCTTGCACTGTACGAGTACTATACAGAGATAAAAATAATCTGTTCTAAGATTTTTTTCCTATTTCAACATCTGAAATTGTGTGATACCTTAATAGTCACTTTTGGCAGGTAGAATTTGTATTTATACCTGCCTTGTCAGTCACCTGGAGAAATTACTGGCCCAGGACCCACATGACATTACATTCTCTGCTTGCAGGCTCTTGTGTCACCCTGCCGTAGGAGCGTACTCTGCAGATGTGGTGATTGCTGGTTCTGGCTTACACCACAAGAGGTTCGCTTTCCCCTCTGTGGGGCCAGAATTGAGTCGTGCGCGTGGCCCTGCTTAGCTTTTCTCGGTGGTGGTTCTTCACATGCAGCATGTGGTCCTTGGCATTCCTGCTTTATGTGGGGGCTTCAGAAGGACCCATTTTAGTTTTCCTTTTTCATAAGTGGTATATTAAAATAGCTTATACTTGATGGCACGTTTGTTTCAGTGTGGCAGATTTCACTCAGGAAGGTGGGGGCAGGGAAGCAGCCTTATACAGCTTCTTAGATATGTATTCATTTGGGAATAAATAGAACTTGATTTGAAACTCATGCTGATTTTTATCGTCCTGTGCCATTTGTTCCAATTTAGGCTGGTCGTCTAGATGAACAACTACCCAAGCAGATTCCTTTCACCATCCTCTCAGGAGATCAAGGTTTTCTGGAGCTAGAGAATCAATTTAAGAAGACCCAGCGGCCAGCTCATATACTAAACCCTCACCATTTAGAGGGCGATATGATGTGTGCCTTGTTAAATAGCATATCCGATACCACCAAAGGTACGCAGTCGCAGTCCCTGAGCCAACTGCCCAAGCGGAGGAGACTCCACTCCTGAGAGACCAATAAACTGCTGTCCACTGTGCATTGCTGCCTGCTCGCTGGACCTTGCTCTCGCACTTTGTCCTACTTACCTTTCTTTCCTCACTTTCATTCTTTAGTGTTTCAGAAGTACAATGCACCATCACCTGGGGCTTTTTTTATCTAGTAGATAAAAATCTTCAGTGAACTTGCAGATCCGCTGCAGCTTCCCAGAGCACTGCGAGGCCAGGCTTGAACTGGGGTTCATGTGTTGTAATTCTAAAAACTCAGATTTGAGATCTTCATTTCTGAGGTTTTAAATTTATCTTGTTTTTAGAAAGCACATTACTTTTATGTGAAAAACAGAAAGTGATCACTACAGTAGTAATACCAAGAAAAGAATGAAAAAGCCCATGTCCCAGGCCGATAGTGACACTGTGAACACAGACCAGATCTTGGGAGGACGGTGCTCCCCTCCCCTTGCTGGCTGGTGCGCCTGGACACACCTGTGGTTTGCATGTCCATTGCCGCTGTCTGGAGGAGGACAGGGTACAGTGCTAGTGGCTCACAAGTTTTGCTTTTTGCTCTTTTGTAGCTTGTGAAATAGATACGGGTAGAAAAAACAAGTCAAAGAGGTTTGGTTTTTTTGGCTGTGCCAGAGATTGAACTCAGGGCCTTGCACTTGCCAGAGAGGTGCTTATTCTATTGAGCCATCTCCCCGGCCCCCAGGGAGTTATGAAATACTGTAATTTGAATCCTTAAGTAGGATTTGAAGATGTTAGTGAAAAAGTGACTGCCTTTTGGTGTTTCTGTTGTGCCTTTTAAGTTAGCTGTGCTGGTCTCTCAGTTATTTTTCTTTTAATAAATTTAGAACCATATTTTGACTGAAGCCCATTATGAAGAATCTTGCCCTAATCACCAGTTAGAGTGAATCAGTAGACTTCTTCAAAATTAGAAATCAGAAATGTACTTAGCCCAAGTGTACTGTTGTTGTATTTTCTTTTGTGGAATCAGGGATTGAACTCAGACCCTTGAACTTGCCAGGGAAGTGCTTAGTCCACTGAGCTATCTCCCCAGCCACTAAGTATACTGTTTTAAAGACAGTAAAGAATGCAGTTGATAAAGGAAATGAACTTTTGCATATATGTATATTAGGCTTTACTACTGAATATTTTCTCCTGTACTATTTTTGTCCGGTTGCTTTTCCTATCTTTGCTTTCCTTCAAAACGAAACAGCAAAGCCTTTTTCTTCCATCCTTCTGTCATCTTTTCCCTTATGTTCAACACCTACTTGATATCCTAGAAAATTACTTAATTATATATATATTTTTTAATTTTAATTTTTTTTTTTTGAAGACAGAATCTCACTGTGTAGGTCCGGCTGGCCCTGAAGGCACTGTGTTGTCCAGGCTAGCCTGGGCCTTGTAACCTTCCTGCCTCAGCCCGCTGTGCCACTATGCCTGGCCCTGCAGGATAAGTTTCTACCTTCACAGTAGACCACCGATCTTTTCCTTGTGCTGCTGTTTTAGGGAACTCTTCTTTTGTGGTTTTCATGTTGAACCTGCTGTGGGTTTGCCTGTCTGCATTTCTTTGGAGTGGGAGCCACATGTGAATAGGTCCGTGTGCGTGTGTTAGGGCTGGAGATGAGGTTGGATCACGGATAGCTGCTGCTTCAGCCGCTCGAATGCCGCCATGGTCGGGTACTCCTTCCCGCTGTCACTCGGTCAGTACTCCAGCCTTGTTGCTCTTCAGAGGCACAGTTGTGTCCTTTATTTTGGAATCATTTCTTTTTTTATTTTTTTATTTTTTTTTATTAGTACGTGTTTGTAGTGCATGATTACATTATGATAAGTAGTACACAAACATTTTAATTCCTTTTTATTTATATGTGTGTGTGTGTGTGTGTGTGTGTGTGTGTGGCCAGCTCAGCCCACCAGGGGGCGAAGCTGGCTGGCATGTGGTGCTGGGGGATTGAACCGCGGTCCCTGTGCTTTGCTTGGCTTAGTTTGTTCTAAGTAGGTGCTTTAGACCACTGAGCTATCTCACCAGCCCCTGGAATCATTTCTGTGAAGTGCAGAGATCACGCGGTACATAAAGAAGGGCATGAGCTTTGAATACTAACAGATGGGTCCTAGCTCTGGAATTTTTGGACCCCTTAATTTTTTTTCACTTAATGTTTCTTTTTCCTTGGCCTTATCTGTTAGGTTGTAGGTAAAGAGCTCAGCACAGTGTATAATGAATGCACTTAGGTGCGCAAGAAGCAATATATTTTTAGTATATTATTTTTTACTATATATACCCTAAATAGAACATAGGATTAGTAATTTAAATATCAATTACTAATATATTTGTACCAAATTAACCATAAACAGAACATAGGATTCTTAGACGGTCCATTTTTAAAGAAATGAAAATAAGTGCTCAAGTGAATGTAGTGTCTTCATATGAGTAGGTCTTCCCTAGGTTGGCGTTTGGGAAGTTACATAATGCTTTTGTCACTAAAATTCAAGACAGGCTTCATCATGGACTCAGGTTTAGTTGTCTGAGTTAAGACAATGTTTTTTCTTTATGGAAGACTAAAATCCACCAAATTGACTGCTAGTGAATTTTATCATAAAAGAAAAATCATTTTCTGGGTAAAATTTTATCCCACACCCTTTCCTAATAAATGATTTTGTAAATAGTAGAATAATAATTTCTATTAAGAAACAATATTTTATATATATATATTAGGACTCAAAGTCTTTCAATTTCATGTACACTAATAGTAACTCAGTCTCATACATATTTTTTAAAATTTTACGTGTTTTGTATGGGGTTTCACTACGCAGCGTGGACTCGTAGTGATCCTCCTGTTTCAGCCTCCCAAGTGCTGGGATTGCGGTGTGCACCACCACGCCTGGCTGTTAGACTGGTGGTGTGTCCTCGGCTTTGACAGCCATACCAGCCATACTGCTCCTATGGCATTGTGAATTTGAGACCTTTTGGAGCAATGCAACAAAAGCTTTCTCTTCACAGAAACAAGGCCTTTGTACTCTGCTACTTCTACAACTCTTATTTTTCCTCCTCTAACTTTTGAGAAACTTATCAAGACTAGAAAGTGGCTTTTTCTGAGAACAAAAATTCCTGTATAACCAAAAAGTACCTTAGTGTCATGAGAGTCAGTGAGCATATGGTACTATGTACATAACATTCTAAGTTTCTTATTTATTTATTTATTTATTTATTTATTTATTTATTTATTTTGTGTGTGTGTGGCCAGCTCAGCCCACCAGAGGGCGGGGCTGGCTGGCATGTGGTGCTGGGGGATTGAACCACGGTCCCTGTGCTTTGCTTGGCTTAGTTTGTTCTAAGTAGGTGCTTTAGACCACTGAGCCATCTCACCAGCCCCAACATTCTAAGTTTCTTAAAACTTAAAAGATTGAGGGATTATTTCTGTGATCCTAATTAGAGGCACCAATAGACTTTTTCATAAGCATGTTCATTCTAATTCGTGTTTCAGAGATGGCTATCCAATGTAGAGGTAACCAAGTAGTGTGAATTATTTTAAGAAAAAAGAAAGATATTCTGCTGTAATTTTAACAACATTATAGCTTTTACATAAAGATTAAAAACAAGTTTTCTTTTTCCGATATTCAAGAAGACTGATGTTGGAAGATAAAACAATGTTTACAAGATTTACAGGGTAAGCATTGTATGCCAGATGGATAAGGGAGGTGACGGGCCCTATACGTGCCCTGGGACCCTTAGCTCATAATTAAGCCAGTACATTGTTTCTGCCTTGAGAGGCTGCTTGTGTGGTGACACAAGAACTCCAGTGAGGATCTATTCCAGTACAGCATGCAGTTCTAAAGCATTTGTCTCCACCTCCCTTCCTCCACCTGAGGTATGTTCCAGAATATCCCGAAGTTCATACAGGCAGTGTTTGACCAAGGTCTGCTCCCTGCAGGGTGAGATATAGTGAAAAAGATTTTACTAGTAGATCATAGGTTTTGCTAGTAGATCTTTTTCCTACTGTGAACGTCCTGCTCAGATGATCTGTTCATAGGTCTCTAAGCCTTACGTCCGTTTGATGTGGCCTCACCTTGGATAAATGAGTTGGACACCTTAAATGTGGTTTACATCTTGTTTAGCAGTTACACAAGTTTTTAAGTTCATTTAAAAAACTGAATATAAGAGTTCTCAGTGATGTATAGATGGTGGAGGTAGTATCATGGAACAGATGTATAAAATCACTGTTGAGTTTACTTCTAGCACTTGTTTCTGATGTTGGGGTGTGGACACTGGGCGAGTTCTCCACTGAGTGCCAGCCATAGTAGCCCTTCAATTTAATTCTAAAAGCCCAAAGCCCATCTGCCTATTGTGCTCTTGACTTGTTAATGAGATGGTAGTTGTTAGGAGGCAGCCATCTGATAGTTCAAGTGCTAAACTAGGAAATGACATTAATGGAGATGGGGTTGACTGAGGCGAAGGAAGCCTTCTGTGAAGCTGGCAGCTCAGAGTGAAGCTAGCCCTTGTGGTCCAGACCTACAGTTTGCCCCAGGCCTTGTGTACACTAGGGCTGTGTTTGGGTCAGTCAGGACATCTGCCCTTGCCTGTCTTGACTTTCAACTGTAGTAACTCAAACTGAAGTAATTTTGTCTTTGTTCATAATGTTGAAAGAGTTACTTTAGTTTTTCAGACTGTTAGTGAAATGTTTTCTTTCTCTAAAACATAGCTTGAAATATTTGAAGGAATGGGCTTGAATGACAAAAGATGACTTACACTAGCATGTTTCAGCAAAGAAGGAATATGGTGACATAAAGGAAATTAATTTTTATTTATAGACAGTAGAGTCCAGGATATTACTCATGTTAGCCAAGAACTTTTAACCTAGCTATGTCCCCAGCTCCTACTTCTTTTTTAATATATGCTTTGTTAGTTACTTAGCTCAGAGTTCAGTCACTATGACATGTATCATGTAGATATCTAACTTACACATACCTGTACATATATATGTGTATGTATATATAGTGATATATTGATACAAGTTGGTATATATACACAAAATTTGTAGTTAAAAATACTTAGCCATGACAAGGCTGGCCAGATAGCTCAGTGGACTAAATCACATGGTTAGGCAGACACAGATTTTTTTTTTTTTTTTTTTTTTTTTTGTGGAACCGGGGATTGAACTCATGACCTTGCATTTGCCAGGGAAGCGCTTATTCCACTGAGCCATCTCCCCGGCCCCTAGGCAGACACAGAGACCAGGGTTCAATTTCTGGCATACCATGTATAGATGATGGAGGTGGTAGTATCATGGCCCCACCCTCAGGGCATGCTGAGATGGCGAATGAGACTGGGCGTACTGGCACATGCCTGTAATCCCAGTGCTTGGGAAGCTGAAAACAGGAGAATCACTATGAGTCCGATTTGTGTAGTGAAACCCTGTAGACCCTAGCCATGATTCAGATTTTATGTCATTTTTGTAACCCTTGGTCACTTACATCAAGGGTCTCATAATTTAGCAGGTAAGTGAGTTTATGCCATTAAAACTATTAGTTAAAACTTAATGGTAGACTGGGTATGGTGGTGTGTGCATGTAATCCCAGCTTTTGGGCGGCTATAGACAGGCAGATCACTATGAGTCCAATCTAGAAAGGAGAGCCTTCCCTAAAAAAAAAAAAAACCTTACAGTATTATCTCTGCAGAGATGAATGCATATGATTTTAAAACTGCAGCCAGACATGGGAATGCACACCTATAATTCCAGCACTCGGGAAGCTGAGGCAGGAAAGAAGATTGCTACGAGTTTGAGGCCAGCCTGAATTGCATAGTAAAACCTTGTCTCAGACAATAAAAGTAAAATCAAACTGCAGAAGACTTTAACTTAACATTGTTAATATTTGGCTAGCAATGCTGGGGAGATGGCTCAGTAGGGCCTGAGTTCAAGCCCCCGTTCTGCCAAAAAAAAAAAAAAAATCTGGATAAGTGGAACAATACTAACAAATGAGTCGGCTTGGGTGTAAGGGAAGTCACTGAAAATTACGCTGTTTGAGAATATGTAACTTGTAGTGCAAGGACTTGTTCAGAAATGCATTTGCACTTATCAATTGTTTCTTACAGAATGTGACAGTGATGATAACATGGGTGTGAAAAGTTCTTCTGTAGAAGAATTCAGATCCACAGAAGGTAACCTAGTAGAGTGAACCCTTTCTTCTCTCTCTCACCCACCCCTTCACCCTCACCTCGCACAGAATTGCCCGTTAATTTGGTTTTCATGCCCTTCTCTGTCTCTTAAAATATAGTTAACTTGGCCAAGTGTGGGAGAACGTTGTGCTGGTAGGGCTTTGGGCATTTGAGTCTGACATTGAAACGATTTGTCCTTCTGTTGAGCTAGGAAATCCTCATCTTTCTCTTAGCCAAAATTACTTTGTTAAGCAAAATTGGGAGAAAATCTACAGCCTAACTGAAGCAGTTAGTTGGCCCCCGCTTGTTTTTCAAATGTGGTCTTTCAAGGTCTAACGCAGTGCCTGAAACCACTTAATGCATCGGACAACAGTTGCCAGCTCTGTCTTATGTCAAGGCACTAGAAGAGGTCCTGTGAGGAGTTCACGTCCCGCAGTGTTTATTTGTACCTCATGACAGATTCTGGAAAAGTGCTTGTCAGAATTACAGCTTTTTAAGTAACCACACTTTGGAAACCTTCACAGTTTGGGGGACTAACAGCTTTTGTATGTAAGTTTATCTGTGCCAAAACCTCTACCACTTTGTCATCTGTGCAGTGCATTGTGTGGTTTGGAGACTGAAATTTTACCTTCCTTCCTTCCTTTTTTTTTTTTTTTCCCTTTCTTCCTTCCTTTTCTTTCTTTGCGGTACCAGGGATTGCACTCAGGACTGTGCACTTGCCAGGCAAGCGCTTATTCTACTGAGCTATCTCCCCAGATCTGAAATTTTACAGTTCTATAATTATGTAGTTTAGAAAGAGTACAAAAGGATTCAAGGAACAATAGTTTAAACTTTTTACAAGTTATCATTTGATTTTGTTTCCAAAACAGTTTTCACTTTTGCAAGAAAATCCAGGAGTATAAAGTGGTGTGAGGACCATGCTATGTCCTGCACAAGTTAAGGAGTATGATCTGTGTAGTTTCTTCTCTCTCTCTCTTTTTTTTTTTTTTTTTTTTTTGGCTGGCTTAGGCTGGCTTAGGCTGCCTTAAGGGCGGGTCTGGTAAGGCATGTGGAGCTGGGGATCGAACTGTGTTCCCCTGCGCCTGACTGGATTTGCCCCAGCAGGTACTTAAACAACTGAGCTAACCAGCAGGCCCTCTGTAGTTTCTCCTAATGCCTTGTTTTCCTCAAATGTCATCTCTTCTGGTGGACCACATAAAATTACCATTTTTGTAGGCAGTTTTGTATGACTGATGCTTTTTAGTTCTCTCCTTTTAGATAGAATACTAATTGTTGCTTCAACTAGACTGCCATTGTATCACCCTACGTGGATTTAAAATATTTTTCTATCTCAACTAACTTCATTGAGTAATTAAGATCATTTTATTTTTTCTTCAGTAGCACCCAGTATACCAGTTGGCACTGAGTGAAGCTTATTATTAAATAAATAATCTTATAGCAGACTTAAACTATGAGCCTCAAGGGCCCATGTCACTATAACTAGATAAGCTGACTTGTTTTGTTGACAAAGCATTGATTTTACCATAAAATAAAATAATTCTACTGTCCAGTCTGGGATAACAAAGTTTAAAAATACTTGAGTGTTGTCTCTAGTTTCTACTTTCCTCCCTTCCAAGTTGGCAGATGATGGCAAAAGCAGGCTCTTGTTTGTGGCTATTGCTAACTTCCTGCTCCAGATTTGTATAGCCTTCATTGTCCCCCATAAACCGATAGCAGATTCTGACCATGCGGGCCAATCCCAATTATAGGAATCTTGTATGTAAGATTTATTTTGTAGACTAAACAGGATACAAAAGCCACATAATGTGATAAGAAGTGACATTGGGTTTAGACTGCCTAAGTTAAAACTTGGCTCTGCTTTTTATAAGTTGTATAATATTGGACAAGTCATCTCACTTTATATTTTCTTGTTTATTTACACTATTTTTGTTTTTTGTTGTTGAGAACTAGATATTCAAATACAGCATATATAATGCCTCTAATGTTAGATTCTTCCAACCTCTTCCCCAGATTTTATTGTTCTTGATTGTTGAATGTGTCATGTGCTGCTTAACTTCATTGTGCTTCAGTTTACTTCTATTTAAAAGTAGAAGTAGTAGTGAACCTACATGACCAACATCAAATTTTAAACAGGGTGTATATTGTTCATTGCAACTGTTTGTGTGATTCCGATCATTATTCACATCTTCATTCTACTCAAAGCCCTGGAAAGCCACGTGAGTGGTTGCCGCCCATGCTAAATTCCTTCTGTTAGTAGCACCTGTCTTATTAATACTACTTTGTGTTGCAGCCAACTCTGTTTTTGTTTTTGTTTTTGTTTTTGTTTTTGTTTTTGAATTAGGGTCTCACTATGCAGCCCAGGTTGGCCTCAGGCCCGTGGCAACCATCTTGCCTCAGTTTCTCCTGTGCTGGGATTACATACAGACTTGTGCTACCACGCACAGCTTTATTGTGGCCAGTTTAAAAGAGAAAGAAAGGGTCTGAGAAACTAGAGTGTTAATTTTACAATTTCGGTTACTCTTTAAAAGCAAACTATTTAATATCATTTGGAGATTTTTGTGTTTAAGGAAATGTGTCCATTCCTAATAATATATAATGTATTACAAAGTTGTTTCTGCTAGAGTCAGATGATTCAACCAAGGATTTGTAGGCTTAGGAGAAACTTCTCTGGCTGCCCTGATTCCTTGCTTTGACGATGGAAGTTAAAACTGAAGCAGCACTTCAGTTTCTTTAGTTGATTTACATAAGTTTAAGTAGGTCTAATACGAGAAACCCAGAGTGTATGTAAGTTAAAGACAATAAAAACTGATCATAGCAAACAGAGAGCTGGATCTTTGGGGGGCAGGAAGCAGAACAACAGGTGGAGGGAGGGGAAGGGGGTCACAGAAGAGAACTAAGACGTGTGCTCGTGTCTCTTGGTACCCTCATGTCCATATTAGGGGGCCTGCATGCCTGCAAGAAGGCTGCTCGTGTAAACTGCGCCGGAAAGTGGTTCTGACGAGCTCCTCCTGACCCGTAACCTCGAGAGCCATGCGGTGGGCTAGTCAGCTGAGTCTGTGATGAGGGTGTTCAGCGTTGCTGTGGCTTATGTTAGTTGTTGTTCATGGCTGCTGCTGTCTGTGTGCCAGGGACTGACCCTGAGCCTCGTGCTGTACGCAGCCTTGGGGAGCAGTGCTTATTGGCCATCTAGTACTCATCCTTGGTGGACCATTTTTAAATATCTTGACATTTTTCTGGTGGATTACCATATAGATTTTTCTGGGTTGAAAATCCTCGATGTTTCTGGACCTAGGTTCCTTGTATTACAGTTTTTCTCCCCCAATCATTTGCCTTTTTGGTCATCGAATAATGCTTTCTTTGGAGTCAGGATCTTGCAGTTTCACAGACTGGCCCTAACTCCTGGGGTTGGTGAACTTCTTAGGTTAGAAGTTACTCCTACCCCCCAAGCTGTGGTATCTTCCGTTTAAGCCCAGGTCAGCAGTCATTTCAGGTTTTTTGGGGTCTTTTGTATTTTTTAGGGAAGGGTCTACAGAATGTTGAGGGTCTCACTACTAGATCGGACTTGTAGTGATCCATCTGTTTACAGCCTCCCAAGAGCTGGGATTATGCCACCACGCCCAGTCTCAATTGCCATCTCATTGTGTCCCCCGGGGGGGAGGGGCTGGCATGGCTGGCCCGAGGATCGAGCCCCCAGCCCTTGTGCCTGCTTGCAGGTGCTTTCGCCTACTGAGCTCTTTGTTGTTTTGTTTTTTGGCGGAACCAGGGATTGACCTGAGGCCCTTGAGCTTGCCAGGCAAGCACTTATTCTACTGAGCCAGCTCCCCGGCCCCCGCTGAGCTGTCAGGCCGGCCCTCATTTCCACTGTTTGACTCCTGTTGTGTCTGTCCCGCCTGTTTTCCCCTGCGCGATGATCATGAAGACTCGGAGCCTTCGTTTTGCTGTCACGATCAAGTGTATAGACTACCAGAAAGTATTTTTTATATTCCTTGAGAAAGGGACAGTTTTTCTTTACTCTTTAGCTGCCAGTTGATCCCCCACCACTTATTACAAGGATCCTTCCCTGCTGTGTCGTGGTGCGCCCCCCCCCCCCAGTGCCTCCGCTGTGCCCCAGGTCCGCTGAGTGCAGGCTGCAGGCCTGTGCCACCAGATGTGACAGTTTCCACAGCTCCTGCTCCCTTGGTCATGCGCCCTGATCTCTTGCCGAGTGGGTCAGGATTTTCTTTGCTCAGTCTCCCCCGCTTTGAATTCAGAGGACAGAACCCCCGCGGGCTGTAGCTACCACACAGTGCGTCCGGTCCTGTTGTGCAGTTTGGATGCAGACCAGGTACCGAACGTCGCCCGCAGCTGGGGGCTGGGGGCGGGGGAGCACGGCCGGAAGTGGGCGCCCGCGCGCCAGGGAGCACCGCTCTGGGAAGGGCGGTGGAGAAAAGCCTGGGCGCCTGGGACCGCCTTCCGTGCCGCCGCTGCCTGGCTCCTGGCTGGCTCCTGGCTGTGCTGGGCCTTGGGCGGGTGTTCTGGAGATGAGTTCTCTGTGGGCGTGCGTCACCTGCTCTCAGACATAGGGCTGTGGATTTTTCTCTGCCTTAGATGCCAGAGAGCTTCATGCTAATTCCCCCAGCTTTATTGAGGTACAGTTGGCAAATTTTAAAAGCTAAATTCTTAGCCTTAAGATTTTCATGTTTGCTAGTGTTGACCTTCCCTTTGTTCTGTCTGACCTCAGATCTTTTTTTAAAAAAGTGATAATTTTTCATCGTTGAAACAAGTGGTAATGTATCAGTGGCTCTAAGTCTGTTGACTTTCCTTATCTCTACTTAGAGTAACTTCCAGTTCCTTATATTAACTTCATTTATATCAGGTTCAGCCTGATCCTATGCAGAGGCTTGTATTTCAGAATGTACACACTTTGCTATGGAGAAGCTTCTTTTTCTTGGAAACTGGGAATTGAACACAGGACTTTGCACTGTCCAGGCAGGTGTCATGCTGCCGAGTTACACCCCCGGCCCCATCTCTGGAGCAACTTTTCTTTCCTTTCCTTCTTGAAAAGAGAACATACACTCCTATAATCTAGCACAAGGGAGGCTGAGGCAGGAGGGACACTGTGTGTTCAAGTACAGCCTGAATTACATTGTGAGACTGTGTCAAAAAAAAGAGAGAGATGACTATAGTGAAAAATCTGCTGACAGCAAATACTGATTCGCTTCTGCCCTGGGATTTCACATTCTGTTTCTCGGTGCAGATGCGGAGTTAGAAGAAGCCATTCGGAGGAGCCTGGAGGACATGTGATGGGAGCTGCAGCCTCGGAGGCCCAGGCCGCCGCCCTTGCCCGGCCTTCGCTTAGTGCTGTGGCGCACACCTGCGCGCAGGCCGAGGCCGTGGGAGCGCCGGCGCAGCTGGGTGGTCTCGCACGCGGGAGTCCGGCGTCCCCACGACTCGGGTCACACCTTCAGGTGGAGGGCTTTTACAAAGCTCTCGACTGTGTTTCCCAAGTAGTAGTATGTCTTCAGTTTTATTTGTACTGTACAGATGGTTCTAGTTTATATTTGTAGGAATGAAAATAAAAATAAATGTAAATAACTGATTTTTCCCACAAAGTCTGTCTCATGTGGTACTTACATCTCACGTACTTAATGCTTTTGGCGTGTTTGATCACCCGAAGAAGCCAGTGGGAATGGGGCGCCTCTCTCCCTGCCGTCCGTGCACATTGCGCTCTTGCTTTAACCAGAGCAGCACGTGGCTAAAAGAAACACAGATTGTGTTATCAGAATAATTAAAATGAAATCTTCTCTTCTTTTTTACTTGTTTATCAGACTTTTATGTGACTTATATGACCCCCTTTGTAGAGAATAATGTCAAAATAAATGCATAGAATTAAACATTTTTAACAATAATCATTTGTGTAAATAATTTTTTTCAAAAATAATGAAATTATACTGAGGAATAATCGAAGTCTTGAAACTTTGTGCATCATTTGAGTCATGCAAAGTATTTTTGTCTCGAGTTACCCACCTCTTTCATTTGGCGTTATATAGTTCTTTTTTTCTTTTTGGTCTTTGAGGTAGGGTCTCCCTATGCAGTTCAGGCTAGCCTTGTGTTTGTTTTATAGCCCAGGAAGGTCTCAAACTTGTAATAATCCTGGCATTACAGATGTGTGCCACCATATCCAGCTTTCTGTATTGAATTCTTAAATGTCCAAGGCCTCTGTTGTGAATTTTTTTTTTTTTAATGACGTAAGTGGAAGTCTGTCACAGACTTTCCTACTACCTTTGTGTATACCTATGGTTCATGTTATTGAGCCAGAAATGCCTTCTACAAATTTTGAGTATTTACAAAACTTAAAACTGTAGCAGAATATGACCATGAGCAAAAATAAATCCCTACAAAAGAGACCAGTACAAAGGAACAAGGAGACTTTTATTGCCAACTTGTGACCGACCAGTGCCCTGACTTTGGGTCGGGACTCCCAGGGTTGCTGGTACTCACCTGAATTTTACAAGAATGTTTACGTTTTCCAGACACTGTTGACCATCCCCCTTCATGGGGCAGTGTGGCCCATTCCCCACGTTCTCCTAACTCTTCAGTCCCACTTTATGAACCTGGTTTTCTCTTAAGTGGGTTTATGGTTAGCTACATGGGATGGGGAAGGGAGTGGACATAAATGGCCCTCCTTGAAATCAAGTCTGTTTTATCCCATCCTCCCCTCTCAAGGACATATTCTTTTTTAGGCCATGTATAGTCCTTCCTCCTGTCTGCCATCTCATACTTGGTGCTTTCCTTCATGACCGTCATCTGTACTGTGCAAACTTATTAATCCACTAAATGAGGCACAGCTCAAAAGTTGGGAGGACAGTTCTGTCAGAATGGAGCCATTCAGGCTGGTAACCGAGGATCTTAACCAGGAGTTTGAATTAAACAGTTGTTTTTGTATCATCCTCGTCCTCTGAAGCACCGTGGCTTTACCAGCCATTATAGGCCATCCATCTCCAGACAAGGGGCCTAAGCCTTGGGTAGAACAGGAGTGAAAGCAGGTGTGTTAATACAATAACCCCACTGTAGAATCCAAGATAGGTCTGGTGGCAGCAGATTTTATAGGTATGAAGATCTCTATGATGGCCTGTTTCAGGATCCACCCATGATTTTTTTTTTTTTTTTTTGATACAGGGTCTCACTACACAGATCAGGCTCGTAGTGATCCTCCTGTTTTCAGCCTCCCAAGCGCTGGGATTATGGCTCGCACCACCATGCTCAGTCTCAGTCACCAGTCAGCGTGCCCCAGGGGCAGGGCTGGCACCAGATGCCAGGGATTGCAGGCGCTTCACCAAGTTGCTTTCTGTGGAAGCTTCGGAATCTCCTGGTGAGAAGCACTATAGGCACACCGTCTCTGTAGTCCCATAATCGTGATCAGAAAATCAGGCTCAACTGAGTTCAGGATGTCGCAGCAAAGGTTTTCTTATATCCTGGGTCGGGGTTAACCTTGGGTCCAGGGCCAAAGGCTTGGTCTCAGCCCATCTATATTTGTAATTCATGGTTGTTGAGCATTCAGAAAAGGTTAATGACATTACATTGCAGTGAGAGCAATTAATTTAATTACTAAAATTTCATCTTAAGCACCTTGAAGTATAAGGTATAGCCAGAGAACTGTTATTCCTTACCAGCCATGGGCATTCTAGTAGTTGAATCCCTGTACAGTGTTAACAAAGACTTACATTATTATTATTATTTTTAATGTATCTAGTGCAGGAGCTCATAGCGATCCTGTTTTTCAGCCTCCCAAGTGCTGAGAATACGGGCACGCGCTGCCACGCCCAGTCTCAATCCACACCTCAGCAAGCCTTGTGGCAGGACAGGTACAGCAGGTCAGGGATCAAACCTCTAGCCCCTGCGTCTGCCTAAGCAGGTGCTTTAATCTGCTGAGCTATCTGGACAGCCCTCGTGGTTGTTTTTTTTTTTTTTTAAATGTATTTGGCACAGGGTCTTACTGTGCAGCTGGAATTCTAGTGATCCTCCTGTCTCAACCTCCCCAGCACGGGGATTACAGGTGTGCACCACCACACCCAAACTGGGTGGCTGGCGTGGGATCGAACCCTGGTCCCTGTGCTTGCTTAAGTAGGTGCTTAACTCCGCTGAGCTATCTTGCTGGCCCTAATAGTTACAGTTTTGAAGAGAAAATTTGACATCAATAGGGATACATGATAGTGCAACACATCAGTCACGATAACTTTTTGCAGCACATTTAAATCTCCATTTTGGCTAAGCACCTCTAAATGTAATGGTACATACATAGTGTGCATATCACATAAGTTTTGGCTAGAGTTATCACTTAGGGGGCTGGGGAGGTGGCTCAGTGGAATAAGCGCTTCCCTGGCAAGCGCAAGGGTCTGAGTTCAATCCCCGGTTCCGCAAAAGAAAAAAGAAAGTTATCACTTGGCTGGTGATCTCGTGTTGGTTTGACATGAACCACTTACTACAATATGGAGCACAAGAAAAAAGCATATGTCCAAATCTAAAATAAAATACCGATCAAAGTTTTACATTTTAAAATACATTTTGAAGGCATGAATACTGTTAATACACCATGACATTAGCAATAACAAATTGTCATTATTTTGTTTCCTAATTTAGTTTGGTACCAAGAGCATTTCTTTTGTATTTTAGGGAAGGGTCTACAGGGTGTTCAGCATCTCACCACTAGATCGGACTCGAAGTGTTCTGCCTGTTTACAGCCTCCCAAGAGCTGGGATTACAGGTGTGCACCACCACGCCCAGTCTCAATTGCTGTCTCAGTGCGCGCCCAGCATTGAGGCCAGCACGGCAGTCCTAGGGATGAACCCCCAGCCCCTGTGCCTGCTTGCAGGCACCTTAATCCGCTGAGCTATTTGGCTGGCTCCCAAGAGCATATTTTAATCACCTAGTTTTTTTATGCTCTTTGAAAACTTAACCTTTTGACCATAATCAGTGTAAACATATCACAATAATATATTTTGTGCAGTTTTTTATTTACAATATCTATTTTGAACACTGTTTATGGGGTTGTCTCCCATAAGGCTGTGGAGACTGTTGGGGCTCCATAATGTAACAAAAACAATGTTATTCCAGGCAGCTTTATATTAATTGGAGTCCAGTCCAACAATCTGCCCCGCCCTAAGGGGTTTCTTTAGTTATCTTATAAATCATGAAAATATCTCAGTACTTAACACACTGAGTATAAAACAAATGAGAGATTCTAAAGTACATAACAATATGCATTACATTTATCAAACCAATTTTGACATTTTAACTAGCAGTCTTGGTGGAAGTGTATCTTTAACTTTTATGACATTTATCTATAAACCAAATTAAATTACAGTGAAATGCATTAAAAATATAAAAATACAAAAAGAAAAATTTATTGAGCTCAAATAAAATAGCTGTTGGGTTCATGAGATAGCTCAGTGGTCTAAGCACCTGCGTGGCAAACACTAGGTCCTGAGTCTGATCCCCAAGACCAAAAAATAAATAACCACAAAAAATAAAATACCTGTTTATAGTTTAAACAGAGGCAGACAAAAACATACACAAGACAATTCGTTTATAAAATCAAGAGTGCACCCAAATATATTTAGGCCAAATTATAATAACCTTTTTTTTTTAGGTTGGTAATTATAAAGAGACCACTCAGAAATTTCTGTAGGTCAATTACCAGAGATCTCTTATAAGAATAATTTGAAAAACAGCCTCTTATCTATAGTTAATATATTTTAGTATCCTATTTTATCTTAATACCAGCAACTTTAGTTGACGGAGCTTTGTCCAAGTGAGTAGGCATTTCATCCCCGCCCCGCCCCGAGTTTTCCCATTCAGAAGCCAACAGGTCTTGAGACAGAACAAGCCACGGAGTACAGACAACACACCCTTCGGGTCCAACACAATACACCAAGTTGTAGGAAGAGGACACAAACTGAGCAGAGTGTAAGGATTAGGCACAGTGGCAGAGAGTGACAACCACAGCGTTGACAGCTCACAAGTCCTGGACAGGACAATCTTCACTTGTCCTGGGGTTGCGGACTAGCAAGAAGGGCATATTCTGGGGGGAGAGGGGGGCTGGCATTCCCTCCGTATACCTGCCTCCAGCAGCCTTTCACTGTGGAATTTAACCCCTTCTCTGGCCTCATGGCCGTCGGGTATTGTCTCAATCGAACCAGCCTCACATGTCACACAAACTCCCCCATTACTGCAGGCACACGACTGTCTTTTGCTGAAGACTGAGAAACACTTATGCTCTCGTTTGATGTGGTGACAAATCTGCGCTGGCATCTCTCAGAAGCCCACCAGGCTTTCTCCACTACATTGACAGTTAACATGGGTTCCCTGTGGCGGAGAGCTCATGCCCCATGACCTCGTCAATCTAAAGCTTTCTCTGATTCCATCACAAACATGTCCTTTTTTTCCTCTCTAGGAGCCTTGGACCTTCTTAAAATGTCCCTTCTTGCAGCAGGCACACTGGGCTGGATCCAGGGAAGCGTGAGGTCGTCCTCCCTGCTGGCCTCTCTCTTCCCTCTCCCTGGATCCGGACCCGCCTCCTTCCTATGAGCTGCCAGCATCACTTTCTCTTTTCCTGTCTGTATTTCCATGGTGCATCCTCTGTATTAGGAAACTTTCTGAGTAATTTCTATCAACTGAGAGAAATTCATTCCTGCAAAGCCTACTAACTTCTGCAGCTTGTGGTAGATATCTGGAGCCCACCGAGCAGCATATTGCCATATTGTTGTAGGCAGCTGACTTACATAGAAATATTACAGGCAGTCAGGGCTGGGCTCTCAAAGGACACGCTATGGAAGACAAGATACCTTGCGACTGTGGGAGAGACAGGCACTCACGCTATGGGCCAGACCTCAAGACCAAAGATTAAACCAATGCAGCCACATACCACCCTAAGGTTAAACACCATGGATTGATAATCTCAATAGATATCAATCACCTTGACAAAGCCAGGAGTCACTAACCCCCTACAGAATAAACCCCTGTTCTGTATTCATGCCTGCTTGCTACATGACTTGCTTCCCCATTTGATCCCAATTTAATGAGTTTTACCTGAGCAATGGTGCTTGTAATCTTATTGGCTGACCATAGTTTTGTCCCCCTGCATGCCCACCTAGTGAGTTCCCATGTTTTCCACCTTGGACCCGCCTCCCCAAGTAGTTTTGCTTATAAAAATCCCTAGAAAAGACAAGTTCCTTGGCAACCCATTCGGGTCACCTTTCTCTCCCCAGACAGCAGCTTTCCTTCCCGCAACAACCCACTCTGCTCTCAACCTCTCTTGTTAACAAAATTCATTCTTCCGTTTGAGAGAACAGGAAGTCATCTTGGGCTTCTTGTAGGCCAGGGGCCTCCTTCCCTGTATCACTTTCCTTGGTTGTAGCCCAGAGGGCGTCACCTACCTGTGTGAGGAGGGCAGTGGGCAGCAGGCGCTGCAGGAATAGCAGGACATGGTGGGGAGGTTCCCGGGCGGCCAGAGGCAAGATAGTCGTCCTCAGGAGGGAGCAGAGGGCAAAACAGGGTTTACTAAAACTCAGTCTGGAAAGCCACAAGCACGCCTCCTGAGCCACTGATGCATCATCTGAATTGCACACAGCCAGGAATCCACCTAGGCGAAGCGGTCTGCATGCCGTGGTTTCCCAGGCATGATCTCCCGCACACTGCCGGCTACTTGAGGATGTTCCCGCTGTGCATCCCAGCGTGGGCCGGCTTACTGTAGCTGTGCCCACAGCAGGCACCTAGCGAGCAAGTTCGCACTGTCAACCCACACCACAAGCAAGAAACCAAAGCTAACAAAGTGTGAAATGCTAGCTGTAGTCCTGGGATCCGCAGCAGCCCAGCCGGGTCTGGATCCTTCTGAGCTTCCATGGGGTGATGCAGAGGGGCAGGAAAGGCAGGAGCAGGACCGCCAGCAGTCACCAACCCAGAGAGCAGATTCAGGCTTAGTCAGAAGATGCAGGTGGATTTGGGAAAACACAAAACAGACAGACTAACTCTGGCAGTTGTTAACTGTCTCTAACCACCAATTTAGGATGCTTTTAAGGTTCAAGGGCCAGGGTTCAATCCCTGGGCCTGCTGTGCTGGCCCCGCCCCCCAGGGCGTGCTGAGACAGCAATTGAAACTGGGCATGGTAGTGTGCCTGTAATCCCAGCTCTTGGGAGGCTGTAAACAGGCGGATCACTACAAGTCTGATCTAGCAGTGAGACCCTAAACACCCTGTAGACCCTTACCTAAAAAAATAAATATATATATATATATATATAAAATATTTATATTTTATATTTATATATTACTTCTAGCACTGGGACTGACCAAACTCACAGACCAAATTCAGAAACAAAACTCTGACCAAATTCTTGGCAACACCAATACCAAATGGCTGCCCCATCTGAGAGCCCAGGCCCATCAAATTGTCAGCCTGGACAAAAATCACATTTCCAATAGAACCAAAAGCAGATCAGAAATCCAATTGTAAATCTCAGCTAGGGCAGAGAGCAGGGCTTAGCTGTCCAGCCTCGCAGCCACACAGGGACTTGCAGGCGGCCAGCTGAAATCACCTGGGGCGCCCTGCAACCCGGAGCAGGAGACAAGGATCGGAGATGCAGGGCCCCTTACTGAGGGGCTCCCTTGGGGGGCCAGTCTTGCTCAGGATCCTCCACATGTGGCAGCAGATGACAGTGAACAAAGGTCAACCCCCACAAAAGGGACCAAATGCAAAGGAACAAGGAGGTTTTTATTGCTCTTTTGTCTTTTTTGTGGTACCAGGGATTGAACTCAGGACCTTGTGCTTGCCAGGCAAGAACTTATTCTACTGAGCTATCTCCCTGGCCCAGAAGCTTTTATTGCGAGCTTAGGACCAACTGATGCCCTGACTTCGGGGCAGGATCCCCAGGGTTGTCAGTACCTGCCTGAACTTTGCTTTCAGGTCATACACTTTTCTTTATTTGTGTGTTTGTATGTGTGTGTGGCCAGCTCAGCCCACCAGGGGGCAGGGAGGGCTGGCATGCTGTGTTGAGGGATTGAACCGCGGTCCCTGTGCTTTGCCAAGCTTGTTCTAAGTAGGTGCTTTAGACCACTGAGCCATCTCACCAGCCCATCATACACTTTTTAGGTTTGCACAGTAACTGCATTACCTCATTTTCAGGAATGTTAAAGCTTGTTTACTACGGGCCAGGGAGATAGCTCAGCAGTTTAAGTACCTGCCTGGCAAATGTAAGGTCCTGAGTTTGAGGCGCAGTACCACGCGTAGTAATTCTCCTGTCTCAGCCTTCACAGTGCTGGGATTATAGGCATGCGTCATCCTGCCTGGTTTTGGGGGTGGCATGGCATGTGGTACTGTAGATCAAACACGTGTGTCCTGGCACTTCCAGGCAGGCACTTAAACCGCTGAGCTATCTTCCTAGCCCCTACTGTAGTCTTTTCAATCCTCACTAGAAACCAGGCTGTTCCCGTAGTGTAGTGGCTATCACGTTCGCCTCACACACTAGAAACAAAAAGCTTATGTTTTTATCTTTTATAATATTACCCTGTCCCGCCTGCTTGCATGCATGTTTTTAAAGAAGCCATTGCAGTCTGAAAATGTCTATTTCCAAAATTATTTTGTGCTTTTTTTTTCTCTTTTATTTTCTTTTTGTTTTTTATATTTTTAGGGAAGGGTCTACAGAGTGTTCAGGGGCTCACTGCTAGATCTGACTTGTAGTGATCCGCCTGTTTACAGCCTCCCAAGAGCTGGGATTACAGGCGCGTGCCACCACGCCCAGTCTCAATTGCTGTCTCAGTGCGCCCTGG
>NW_004524577.1:12036483-12039291 GCF_000260255.1 Octodon degus
TTTTGGTGGTAGCAGGGATCGAACTCAGGACCTTGTACTCAGGACCTTGTACTTGCCAGGCAAGCATTTATTCCACTGAGCTATCTCCCTAGCCCACAGTCCAGCTATTTCTAATATTGAAATATTGAATATTTCTAATATTGAACCAGGCCTTCATACTGAGTTATCCTCCCCCCCTTTTTTTTATAGATAGGGTCTCTCTAAATTACCTTGGTGGGGTTTTTTTTTTGGTGGCCTGCTCAGCCTGCCCTAGGAGCAGGGCTGGCACGGCATATGGTACCGGGAATTGAACCTGGGTCCCTGAACCTCGGTTCCTGCGATTGCCTCAGCTTGCCTAAGCAGCCGCGTTAGCCCGTTGAGCTAGCTGGCCAGCTGCAAGTTAAAACTTGCGATTCTCCTTTCTCAGAGGTGGGGATTCTAGCAGCACCTTGCTTCTGTGCGCTGGCTGGTCGGTCGTGCATCCACACACAGGCATCTATCGAGTGCTGACCCTGTCTGTGTCAGTGACTTTTAAACCAGCTCCCACCTCTGTGGCGCCTGTCACAACCTGGCCTCGAAGGAGGAAGGCAGAGAGGAGCTAGTAAAGCATGGCGGGGCCTGGGCGGTCTGTGCCCCGGGTGGGCAAGGGCGAAGACGCCTGCCGCCACTATTTTCCCAGGCAGTGCGGGCGAGGCGGAGAGAGACTGGGAGCAGCAGTGGTGACTGCAGCGGGCCGGTGAGAGAACAAAGCGTTCTTGCCCTGAGATGGGCCATCGTGAAGCTGGTTTCCCCAGGGGACGTCTTTGGGACTACTGCTGCACGTTGTAGAGACCCCTGTCCGGTGCATCTGGCTTAGGGCGGCTCAGGGTTCCAGCAGCCCACCCTGGGGAGAGGTCGGTAGGGGACGCTGAGGCCCAGAGCTGGTGGAGGGCTGGGGCAGGGCAGGGTGCAGATGGGCAGGACCCGGGCAGGGCTGAGCAGGGTGTAGGCCGTGCCCGCGACGGGGTGAGTTCTGGGGGCGGGTGGCATCCTCAAGAAAGTGGCTGAGTCACCCTGCTCGGGACTCAGCAGGGGCTCCTCGGAACGGAACTGAACCGCCCTGTGAGCAGAGCAGGAGCTGCTACTCCAGGGAGCACCCGGGGAAGCCCTGCGGAAGAACTCAGTGAAGAACTGTGGGAGTACTCAGGCAGCTAGGCTGCAGGAAAAGGTGCCGTCAAGGCCTGGCGCGTGGCCTCTGGGCACCCGGCAGCGTGCGGAAGTGGGGAGCAGACGGCACATCTTTCCTAGCCTGTGTTCTCAAGGGACAAAGTTGTCATTAGCAGGTGACTAGTCCGGTGACTCCTCTACCATTAGGGTTTGGGGTGAACCAGGTGGAGCTGGCACGCAGAAGTGCTTGGGCAGAGGGTGTGGACTTCCAACCCTGTCATTCTCTGTGCCCCGGCCTAATTTCGTTCTTTTTCTTTTTTAATGTATTCAGTACAAGGTCTACAGGCTCTCACTACACTTGTAGTGATCAGACTCGTAGTGGCATGCTGGGGATTGAACCCAGGTCCCTGTGTCTGCCTAAGCAGGTGCTTTAATCCACTGAGCTATCTGGCGGGCTCCCCTAATTTCATTCTTCCAAAAAGAGGCGAAGAGCTACCATGATGTAGAGGCTATTTAATTTATTTATTATTTTTTTGGTGGTACCAGGGATCGAGCTCAGGACCTTGCACTTGCCAGGCAAGCACTTATTCCGCTGAACTATCTCTCCCCAGCCCGAGGCTATTTCATTTCATTTATTTATTTATTTTGGTCTTTTAGACACAGGTTCTCGCTATCCAGCTCAGGCTGGTCTTGAGCTCACTTTCTATTTGTAGCCCATGCTGGTCTGGAACTTGCAACTATCCTTCCTGTCTCAGCCTCCTGAGTGCAGGAAGCATAGCCCGTTCTCGTAATTTGGGCTGCAGAAGTCAGCGAGCAGGCGCCGGAGCTCAGTGCAGGTGGGTGCAGCCCAGCCATAAGGGCGCCTGCTTCCCCCGAGCCCTGGAGATGAAGCGCCTGGTCTCAGACAAGGACTGAGGCTTCGTGTGTGATACTACAGTAATCTAATCAGTTCCTGTAAGAGTAAATAAATTCTGACTCCCACCTAATGACAATGATGTGTAGTCAACGTTCTGTTATCTGCCTTTTTGTGCTTCCTTCTGAAAACCCCAAGAGGTAGACTTGGAACTGATTCCTGCCAGCCAGCTAGCAACAAAGCTGCCTTCCAAAGTTCTCCGAGGCTGCTGTCTTTTGTCCGCAGCTATGAGAGGAGCAATGTATCTTTTTTTCCCCAGCTGATCTGGGAAATTGAAGCTAAGGCACTGAGCTACGACTCCCCTCGGTTTTTATTATTTTATTGTTTTACGAAGGTCTCACTAAACTGCGTTGGACCTGTGGTCCTCCTCCTTCAGTCTTCCAGAACTCTGGGATTATAGCCATTCATCATCCTGCCCACCTAAACCACAGCACTTTTTGTCCCTCGTTTTTATGGAGACAAGGTCTCATGGAATTGAGGCTGGCCTTAAACTAGCATGGCTCCTCCTGCCTCAGCCTCCAGAGCGCTGGGATTACAGGGCTAAACACAACATTCTGGAAGTCAGATCTTGGCGTCGCAGCCCTGTGCCCTCTGCTGTGACCTTCACTGCGGGCGCTCCTGCTCTTCTTCACCCGCAGGGGAATGAAGCGGTGTGCACTGCGCGTCCCGCCGCTGCCCGCGCGGGGTCCCTGGGGGCGGCCGCCGAAGTCTCTTCCTCCGCGGAGGTGGGCCGGGGGCGGGCCGGGCCTCGGCGCGGCGGGGGAGGGAGG
>NW_004524577.1:12039424-12055043 GCF_000260255.1 Octodon degus
AGGCCCGGGCCAGCGAGGGCCGCTTCTGCCGCTCGTCGTCCATGGCTGACCGCTCGGGCCGCCTGCTGGAGAGCTTGGACCAGCTGGAGCTGCGGTGAGCGGGCGGGCGGAGGGCGGGAACACCGAGGGGCGCGGCGGGCGGGGGCCGGGCGCGGGGACACCGCGGGGACACCGAGGGACGCGGGGCGCCGGGACACCCAGGGCTGCGGGTGGGAGCTGGGCGCGGGGACACTGAGGAACGGGGACCCGAGGGTCGCGGGGACACCGAAGGGCGCCCTGCTCCCGCTCTTCCAGCTGTCCGCCGAGGGCGCGCGGATGGGACGGAGCTGAGGAGGGTCGCTGTGCCGCGCAGGGACGCCCCCGACCCGCCCGCGCCGTGCAGGGAGGCCTCGTCCGCCCGCCCGGATGCCCCCGTCCGGCCTGCGTGGTCCGCCGCGAGGGTGCACGGTGACCGCGAGGGTGCACGGTGACCGCGCGTGCCCAGGGGTCACGCCGGGGCCAAGGCTGCCGGAGGCTCCGCCGCGGCGCGCAGCGGAGGCGCAGACGGCGCGGCGACCCCGGGGTCCGACCCTCCGGCCGAGCGTGTCCCCTCCTCTCGGGCTGAGTCACCGAGCCGGGCGCAGGGCCGGGCACGCCGCAGCGCTGCCTCGCCGAGGAAGCCGCCGGCCGAGTGTGAGAGTCGCGAGCGTGACTCGTGGGAAGTGGATTCGCATCCCGCACGCTCGTGGGGGCGTCCGAGCCTGTGCAATGAACCCTCGTCCCGAGGAGGAAGCGTTCTGTGTCTCGTTTATTTCAAAGACTTTCCTAGTAACTTACACTTGTAAGTTTTGCTTCTTCCTTAAAAGATGTAATCCTAAGGAAGAATTTCAGAAGACAAGCGAAAGTAAAAAAGGGGGTTCGGGGCGTAGCTCCGCGGCGCCAGCGCGGGGGTTCTTGCGCTCACTCTGGTATCCACAAAAAAAGAAAGCAAACTGCCGAGGCTGCACCTGTGGTAGATTTTTAGCGACCGCTCAGCAGCAGAGCATCACACTATAGAAATCTGCCCAGAAGCCAGCGCTCTCAGGTCGCCGCGCCAGGAGCTCGGTCCCCAGAGTGCGCGGTGAAGCGGGACGGGGCGCCGGGTTCGTCCCCGAGCTCCTGGGCCCCCTGCCCCGACCCTGCTGGCCTCGGAGGACGTTTCTTCCATTTAAAGCCGCAAACAGGCTTATCCCACGTGCGCTCTGACTTTGAGCCTGACCAGGCCTCTGTGGGGCTTTAAGTGCTCTGAAATATTTGGCTTGTTCTCCTGACGTAGAAGAATTTTTGCTCCTAATAGTTTCATCATTACACTGGCCTTCTAGCTTTTTCCTGCG
The DNA here is from genome assembly GCF_000260255.1 of Octodon degus. NCBI lineage: Eukaryota > Metazoa > Chordata > Mammalia > Rodentia > Octodontidae > Octodon > Octodon degus. The sequence goes on from NW_004524577.1 coordinate 12,040,777, forward strand.
TTGTCACGCTTCTTGCTTCTCCTAAAGAGGTGATTCCTGTCTCTGCATTTTCATGACTGTTTCCATCTGAATTTTGGACACCCTGATACTGTGCTTACTTTTTAGCTTGCTGTAGCTTGCAGGTGATGCTCATAGACACCGTTTGCTGCGGCCGTGTGCCCTGGGGGGCATGTGGGGGAGGTCGAGACTGAGGAGTAGGAGGCTCAGTCACACAGCAGGCAGTCGCAGCCCTCGGCGGCCAGGCTTACTGCTCTGCCTGAATGCTTAGTTAAATGTGCCCTGCTTGAACCCATGACTTTTCTGAGTGAAGAAGATGAAACTTCCATTTAAATGAGCCTACTTCAGTATACTTGGGGCCCTCGCTGGGTGCTCATTAGCTCGGTGGGGGTGCTGGGTTGGAGACAGGTGGGGAGGTGGCGGCTAGAGCAGGGTGCTGCCTACAGTACCTGCTGGGGGCCTGACTCATAAGGCATCAGAGTTACTGTAAGCCTGTAATTAGGAGGGGCTTTTCCTGGGTGTCACCACGCCCTGCCCTCAGACCCTGTGGCCTGCTGGCGCCCACACTGGAAGCACCATTGTCTTTCACAGAGAATCTTTTTTTTTTTTTTTTTTTAATGTACAGGGTCTACAGGGTCTCACTACACAGATCAGACTCCTGATTCTCCTGTTTTCAGCCTCCCAAATGCTGGGATTATAGGCACATGCCACCACGCCCAGTTTCAATCTCCTCTCAGTGGGCCGGCATGGCAGGCCAGGGATTGAACCCCAGTGCCCTGAATCTGCCTAAGCAGGCGCTTTAATCCGCTGAGCTATCTGGCTGCCCTTCACAGGGAATCTTGATCATCAGGAAAATCCTTAAAATGTTTATATTATTGAAAGTATGAACTGGATGATGTAGCGGTCCTTTGACAAGTGATCATATTAGAGGCAGGGGGGCGGGGAGGTGGCTAAGTTAGAATAAGTGCTTGCCTGGCAAGCACAAGTGCCTGAGTTCAATCCCCCATTCTGAAAAAAAAAAAAAAAAAAAAAAAGTTAGAGGCAGGACTGCATTTTATGAGGACTTACTTTGGAAATCCCCACAGGCAGCACCTGAATGAGCCCTTGCCCGTCTCTCCGCTTCCAGCACACAATTTACCACCAGCTCAGACTTGAGTGTCTGTCATTTATCGAAATGTTGGAGTCACAGCTGACATTTAGCATAGGTATGACCTTTGTCAGCTGTGCTGGGTTTCGGTGTAGTCATTTTATTGATTTAAACCTCTGAGTAAAGAATGAGCCAGCAGGGCTGAGCCTTAGGAACAGTGTGCTTGTGTTTTCCAGCTAAGGTCTAGTTTAGATTCTTCCCAGCTTTTACTTACTGACCCTTCTGAGTACAGAGTGGCACAAAGATCCCGGGATCTGCAAGAATGAAGCCACCCTGGCTGCAGCCCTGGTGCTATTTTGGGGGTGACAGGTGGGGAAGGCATGTGTGGCTGGGGCTGGCTCCTGCTTTGGAGCTGGCGTGTACTAGAATTCGAGGGCCTTGCTCCTCCTGCGCCCACGGGAGGTGGCATTTCACTGAGCTCTGAGCTGCTCTTCCATTTCCGGGATCAGTCACACACTCTGAGGCCGTCTGTCATCTCCAGTTGCACAAAGACCAGCAACTCAGTGACTGGAACCTATAGCAAGAGAACACTGTGGAAAGGAAGAACTTTAAACATGCAAGTTCTTCCCTCTGCTTTACTCATGGTGCAGCCTCGGCTGTCAGCGACTGGAGCTGTCACCTGGCTTGTTATGGCAGAGCTGGTGGTGCCTCTGTTACCCATCAGGGCTGCACCCCGGAAATCGAGCTGGCTCCTCTGAACACCAGACAGACAGACAAGACAGACACACACAAACACACCATCACTGCACTGCTGTGCACTTGAGGCCTCTTCAGTGCCATGCAGGCAAAATAAAGGGCAGGGTCAGAAAGCAAGAGGCAAGGGCTGGTGAGATGGCTCAGTGGTCTAAAGCACCTACTTAGAACAAGCTAAGCTAAGCAAAGCACAGGGACCACGGTTCAATCCCTCAGCACCACATGCCAGCCCGCCCCGCCCCCTGGTGGGCTGAGCTGGGCACACACACACACACACACACACACTAAAATAAATAAATTTAAAAAAAAAAGAAAGCAAGAGGCAAGATCGATCACCTTTTCTTCTGCAGATGATAGGGTTATTAACCTATTAGAACTAGTGAATTAGAAAACTAACCACTGAAATTAATAAGTGTAAATAAATTGTCAGGGGCCGGGGAGATAGCTCAGTGGAATAAGCACTTTCCTGGCAAGCACAAGGACCTGAGTTCAATCCCTAGTTCTGCAAAAAATAAATAAATAAATAAATAGTTACAAGTTGAATATGGTACAAAACAGCATTTCTAGAACCAGCAACAATTGACTAGAAAATGTAATCAAAATCATTCATGTTAGCAAACAAAGCTACTGTGAAGAATGTTTAAAGTTCTTTTTTATTTGTGTTTTTTGTGGCCAGCTCAGCCTGTCCTAGGGGCAGGGTATCAAATGGTAGTCCCTGTGCTTGCCTAAGCTTGCCTGAGTGGGCATTTTAGACCATTGAGCTATCTCGCCAGCCCCAAGGATGTTTAATATTCTGACAAAAGCCAGCATGGTAGCACATGCCTGGAATCCCAACACTTGGGAGACTGAGGCAGGAGAATCATAAGTTGAAGGCCAACCTGTACACCAGCTGTCTCCTGTGTACTATAAATGTGTCAGAGATGGAGAGGAGAGAAGCTGTGTTGTGGACACAGCGTGTGGCCATCCTGTATGACAAAAGCCCAACTGAGGGTTGCAGTCCTACCCATCCGGCAAAATGGCACACGGATGCAAAAGAAAAAGTTCAGTTGAGGAGCTCTGGGATGGCCCAGGGTTCTCTCTGGAACTGCAGGCCCCACCTCCCAAAGCTCCTGGCTCTTACTGGTATCCATCAGGGAGGCGGGTCCCAGCAGAGCACAGGGGAAGAAGGCCTTTTGTAGCTGTGCCAGGCACAGAGGCCTCCAATTAGTAGCACTCAGCTAATTTGCGCGTGCGCAAGGCTGGCGCCTTCACTGCCAGGAAGCTATAATTGTTCAGGTCCCCTGGCCGCAGCTGAGAAGGTGTCTCCTGTCTCGGCCCTGCAATCACAGGCTCCTCCTCGGGCCTGCAGCCAGCTGACTGCATGGCTGTCACTGCTTTGCTGTTAATGAGCCCATGGTGCCCAGGCTGGACCTGAGCACACTCTGTTAGCCATTCGGGGACATCTGTGCTGTGTAGCTCCCAGGAGAGGGTGCAGGAGCGGTCAGGGACAGGTCGTGGCAAGGGCAGCATTTTGGGGGAGAGGAAAGGTGTGGTTTCCTACAATGCACCACAAACCAGCACTCACTAAAAACACGGAAAAGGAAAACTTAAAGCACTAAAACTCAAAGTCAAAGAAAGGCCTTAGAGGATTTAATTAATGGAAAAATATCATGTCCTTGAATGTAACACTATTATAAAGCTGTCAAATTTCCTCCACTTTTTTGAGAAACCAAATAAACTTGCTGGAAAGTTTATAAAAGAGAATTAGGGCACATAGCTTCTTTATTTCTGGTAGAGTCTTGCTCTATCAAATTTTAGGGCATATTATAAGGCTGATGCTACTTTTTAAAACATGTTGGTATAAGATCAAATACTGCAGTGTGTGCTGGAGACTTCAAAGGTAAATTTGACGTACAGGTCGGTAGGGGAAAGATGGATTATTTGGTAAATAAGTCAGGGGGAAATGGCTCACTAGAAAAAAGTAAAGCAAAATCTTTACCTAACTACAGGAATGGATTCTAGTGGCAAATATCCAAAACTTACAACTATAAAAGTTAATGAGAAAACTATTTTATGATCTAATAAGGCCTGAAAAGTTCAAGTGCAAACTGTCAGGTAAGACCTCCATCACACCACAACGAGCCCCTCAAAGGGGGCAGGCACGCCCAGTGAGCTTGGCTCCTCAGAAGCCAGGCAGGCCACAAGACACCTGCCAGGCAATACAGCGAGACCCCATCTTGTGGCAAACGCTGTCCAGCGCAGGCCAACCCAGACAGGTCTGCTGCCGTGAAGTTCACATCTGTATGCACGGGGTCACTCTTGGCAACCCCTGAGGACCGGATTTGTACCTAGATGGACGGACAGCCTGATCCCCCCCGGGGCATGGAGATGGTACAATCGGATAGGAACATACATGGAACTGGCAACCAGAATCCAGTGCTTAGGGGTATGCCCAGGAAAGCAGATGGTCTTAGAAATCCAGTAGCATAATAGTGCAAAAAAAGCAACAAAAAGAAAAAACCCAACTCAGATGTAAATTTAAAATACACAAATACACATATAATGCAAATAAAGTAGAACAGTTGCCCTGTGAGCAGGGAAAAACTGAACAAAGTAAATTAGAATTTAAAAAGCTGGGCACAGTGGTATGCCGGAATCCCAGCATTCACTTGGGGAGGCTAAGACAGGATTGCTACAAGAGTCATCCTGAACTGCGTAGTGAGACCCTGTTCTTAAAAGAAAAGAGATTGAATGTTTTTGTTTTTGACATAGTCTCACTATGTAGTTCAGGTTGGCCTCAGATTTGCAGTGGTCCTCTTGCCTCATCCTGCTAGTCCTGGGATTGCAGATGTGCACCAATATACCTGGTAATTTTAAAAAATGAACAAACTTTTTTTTTTTTTGTGGCTGGCTCAGCCTGCCCTGGGGGCGGGGCTGGCGCGGCCTATGGTGCCAGGGATCGAACCCACAGTCCCTATGCTTGCCTAAGCTTGCTAAGCAGACGCTTCAGACCCCTGAGCTATCTAGCCAGCAAAACAAACTTTCAAAATGCATTCCCACGGATCTTAGATTTGAGGTGGAACAGGAAGACCACTGCAGTGGTGACTTTTGTCTGCCGGATTTACGCAGGGTTGAAGCATTGCGAGAAGCAGCGAGTGCCGTTGAGCAGGAGAAGGAGGTGCTCTTGGAGATGATCCACAGCATCCAGAACAGCCAGGACATGCGGCAGATCAGCGACGGTGAGCAAGCGCTGCCCCAGCCGCTTCCTTGGGGGTCCGTGGTGGGTTAGCACTGGGCTGTGGTGAGCTGCGGGGTGCGGTCACGTCCCTGCGCACTCCCTTGCCTCACTCTCGTGCCTGGAAAAGCAGCAGGTGAGAGAGGGCAGGGCCCTGAAGGGTGAGGACAGTGCATGCAGGGGAAGTGGAGGAACTCCGGAGTAGAGGTAAAGGATGGGACCAGGACACTCCACAATGTGAGAGCGCATTGTTGCCCTCGTGGGAGGGCCCGGCGACCCTACCAGGAGCACTGGCTTCCAGCAGGGTCCTGGGTTTCCATAGCTAGCCAGGGCCAGGCAGCTGGTGAGCTGGGCAGTCTGACCCCAGCCCGAACTGTCACCATGCTCTTGTCGGGCTCTTTCCTTTCTGGCCAGAGACTGGGGACTTAGGAAAGAGGAACACGACATGGAGACTGCTGGCTGTTTTCCTAGAATCACAGCTGACAGAGCTCCATCCTAGGGTGGCCATGACCTCCCCTCTGGCCCAGGACGGGGGCAGCTTTTTTGCTGTCCTGCCTGACTTCTCACGGGAGCCGGGAGTGTGTTCAGCGGACACTCTGCGGCATGTCAGAGCTCCGCAGCGCTTCCCTGCTTCTGCTCCTTGCTGTTTGCTCATCCCCTTGGTGTCCCTGTGGATTTTCAAGGAAAGGCATTCCGTTCCCTCGTTTTCAAGTCTAACACTGCATCAGTTATTTGTGTGCTAGAATTTTAGTCTGTACTTTTAAGTTTCACAGCAGAAGAGATTAAAAGGTAAAGTGAATGCTTCATATGGACAGTTTATCGATAAATCGCAACCATCTGTGTGCAGGAGAACGCGAAGAGTTAAACCTGACTGCAAACCGTTTGATGGGACGAACTCTCACCGTTGAAGTTTCGGTAGAAACCATCAGAAGCCCGCAGCAGGAAGAGTCCCTAAAACACGCCACGCGGATCATAGACGAAGTGGTTAGTAAGTTCCTGGATGACCTGGCCAATGCCAAGAGTCACTTAATGTCACTGTACAGCGCATGCTCGTCCGAGGTACCACCAGGGCCAGTGGACCAGAAGTTTCAGTCGATAGTGATTGGCTGTGCTCTTGAGGATCAGAAGAAAATCAAGAGAAGACTAGAGACTCTGCTTAGGAACATCGAGAACTCAGACAAGGCCATCAAGCTGCTGGAGCACTCAAAGGGAGTGGGTGCCAAAGCCCTGCAAGCAAATGCCGAGAGCAGGCTGAATTAGCCTTCAGGGCTGCAGGCACTAGACGATGGGGTCCCAGCCGTACTCACTGTTAGGTGTTGCCACGCAACAGGTTGTGTCAGATAAGGGAACCACTGCAGTGGCAAGCTTTTCCCATTCAATTAAAACTAGCATTTTAATTATCTAGGCCTTTCAGATTCAATTCTTGCCTCACACTAGGATGTAGCACTACGTATTTTGCCACTTTGTAGATGAGCACATTATGTGAAGGAAGGGACAGCTCCGCTAGGGCCAGGGTCGCTGCTCTTCGCTGGACAGGGGCCAGGAGCTGGTGGAACAGGCCGAGCACCCGGGAGGCCTAGAGGATCCAGGGATGGTAGCAGCCCTTCTGTGCTGAGGGGTCTGTGTCAGATCATTTGAAGCTAAAGATCTTTGCATCTTGTGATAAATTTTTATATACTCTGACACTAGGCATACAGTGGGACAGTCACCTTTAGTTTTACCAGTGTGATTACACGGCCACTTGGTTTCTCAAATGTATTCTTCTCAAATCTCTGTTGTAACTTGCCTTTTCTTGTTGGAATGGTTCCTGGCAATTTTAAAGACATTTCATGTAGCTGTGCCGTAATTCTGGTCCATGTCCCTCTTCTGGGACTTTTGGGTTCTTTGTCTCTTGTTGCTGTTCCTAGGACACATTCATGTATGGGGCCTTGTCTTTGTATAAATTCCCACTTGGGGTGTGCTGGGTCAGCGGGGATAAACACTTTCCATGGCCTAACACTTACCTCTACATTTTTTGTATAAAAGTCACATCTGTTTATATACTGTCTTCAGTAATTAAATGTAGCCACTTCATTGAATTCTTTTCAACACTGATCATTAAATTTTTCTAACACACATAAAACACCTTATCTACATGGCATCTTGCTTCCTTAACAAGGTGGAGGGATGTGTCAGTCCTTCATCTGGGGAAGTGAAGCAGCCACAGAACCCTGCTGCTCTAAAATCAATCGCCATTTCAAACTTTTTTATTAGTGTGTAGGTATTCCTCACACACAAAAGACCCACACTGTTCTGTGTGTGTTTCTGTAAACAGTCGGATTTCGGTACCGCAGCTGAGTAGCAGCTCCATGGACCTGTCCCTGACCCCTGAGGACAGCACAAGCTTGTTTTTGGCCAGCGTTTGGAAAATGAAAAGTGTTTCCCTCCAGCCCCGTACCTACCTGCTCTATCTCCGCCCTGATTCCTATGCATGGCTCCCCACTCGGGTGCGGCTGTCAGACTCTTGGCTGGTTCCAGCATCCTGCAGAAAGGATCTGTCAGGGAGGCCACAGTGCGGCCAGGACCCTGGCCCTGTCACACTCACGCCAAGCAGTTGTTGGCGAACACTCAGGGATTCCCTTGGAACATGCATGTGTGTCCCCTTCAAAGCACTGAGATAAATAAGGACATGTTGGAACACTCATATGTGTTGCTACTCTGAAGGCTGATTTTACAATCACTGGAAGATACTAATACAGTTAAAAGTGAGAATCTCGGAAAAGAAAGGGCAAGGAGGACAAGTAGGGGCCGGACTGGACATCAGGCCCAGCCCTTTACCCTCCAGGCTGGAGACCCGTTTCGCATGAGGGAGCAAAAGCTGGCTCATGGGTGTGTCTGTTACACGGGGCAGCATTAGCCAGACAAGGTGGCGGTGCACACCGGTGATCCCAGCACTTGGGAGGTCAAGTTGAGGCAGGATTGCTATTTTGAGGCCAGTCTGGTCTCCATAGCAAGACCTTGTCTCAAAAAGCATCCACCCCCCCAAAAAAAAACACCAAACAATTTCTTTATATAGCAGAACTAAATAAGACAAAATTACTTTCTTTAGAAGAATGATAGTGATACCATTATAACGTGCAGGAATCTAGCAGGTTGCCAGAGAGCTTGGGCAGAGCCCTACATATACAACCACCACTACTACAGAAGGATGCTAGCCACTGAAAAAGCACCTGAAATAAAAAAGATCAAGTTACTTTGATTTTTAAAGTCAGGTAACGCTTTACATAAGTTCAATGGCGATACATAAACATAACACAAAATTTTAACTTTGAAATGCATTTATTTTGTGATTATTGGAAGTCATCTTCATGGAAATCTTAATCAAGTAGTGTATTTTAAATAAAGCTCAAGGGAATAACTGCAACCCAATACTAGTATGCACAAGTGGTTTTCCATTTAAATTTACAAACATTGTTAGGAACAAAAACAGCAGGGGTTGTTTTCCTTTTAATCCAAAATTTTTATTTTTAAAATACCTTTTACCAAGAGGAGCCTTCTACAGACGGGGGTGGGGTCACCACCAGTATCCCTCAGTCACTTATACAAGGTTCGAGTCTGCTTCGTGGCAGCCTGCGAAGTGGCCACAGGACACGGCTCTCCTGCATTCATTCTCTGTCACTGCAGCAGAGGCCACGCTCCACGAGGCTGCTCTGTGCAACCACAAGTGCTGCAGAGTAGGTGCCCACAAATGCTCTGGGACCCTGGCAGGGGAGCCAAAGGGACGTGGGTGACTAACCGTACCTTGAATTAAGGATTCAATGTATCTCGGGCTGGGATATGCTCCACAGTGCCTGCCTCGAAAGCTCAAGGTTGCGAGTTCAATTCCTGGTCCCGCAAAAGACAAAGTCCAAGAATTCAACACTTCTAGGTTGGGACATTAGGTAGCAAGCCACACTCCTCACATAAGGATCTTCAGGAAAGTTCCTGTTCTGAGGATGCAGACAGTGGGGACACCCTGCTGTGCTGAGCCTGTCACTGCACCCACCGTGGGGCCAGCTGTCCCCTCCTGGTGGCATTAGCTCCACTGAGGAACTCCAACAGGGAGAGGGGTCAGGGACAAGCACCCCACACGGTAAGTGCCGGGAGGGGAGGCTCTTCAGTATCCATGGTTTTGTTACAAATTATAATAAGGTTACTTAAATGATGAAAGAGGCACAAAGGGAAAACCCATGTTAATTTGGAAGGTTTTAGAACTGAGTTGACAAACCTACTTAATTATTTAAAATGACTACAGTTAGGTGCAAAATATAGCAAAGAAAAACAAAAATCTAGATACGCAACAAAGATAGCTTCAGTTTTCATTTAAAACAAGAATACAATGAACTACCAGCAGACCCTAATTTTTAACAGAAAAGGAACACACTTTCACTCACACACACTAATCAGTGTGAAACAGAACTGCACTGCATTGTGTGAAAAACATTTCTGCCAATAAAGATGAAGATTCTTTGCCAGAACATGTATTTTGTGAAAAATTAAAGACTACCTGAAAACAGTAAAAAAAAAAAAAAGGTGAATCACTAGTAGGTGTCCACTAGGAACTGAGATCCACCCCCAAGGCTTACCCCACCACCCTCAGTAGGCATGGTGACAAGTGGGGACAGAAACATAAACATCTGTATTAGTTACTCTGCAAAACCAGCACCAGATTGTTTCTGAAAACAACCTGCTATAAAAGCAGCCACCGCTCTGGACCACCACCAAGGGCACAGCCCAGGAAATCCTCTTACAGTCTCACTTCAGTCTGAACGGGAGGGAGATGGTACAAAGGGGAAACTTCAAAACAACATAAAACATGTAAGAGAAATGTAAAATATTCAATGTATTTAATACAAACGGATGAAAAATGACTTCATGACACATTTTCTAAGAAGTTACTTTTGTGTATTTTGAAATCTTATCAAACCAGGTATACTGAAAAGGGTTATATATACATTAAAGCTACCAAGCCAGACTCATGCCTAGAGTACTGGCACTCCAGGAGGCTGAGGCAGGAAGATCCCGAGTTGAGCCAAGCCTGAGCAATTTAGGAGAGACTGTCTCAAATAAACAGAGCTAGGATATAGCTCAGTGTGAAGGCCCTGGTCTATTCTCCAGTAACAGGGAACAAAGGATGAATGATATTCAGGATGTTTTAGGGAGACTGGTTTCTGAGAAAGGTTTTTATTAAGTGGTCCAAGTTGCTATGTAGCCCTGCTTGGTCTTGATCCTCCTGCCTCAGCCTTCTGAGTGCTGGCATTAAAGATAAGTACCTCTAGGCCTAGGTTGGTAACCAGTTTTTGTGGACTTTAATTACCTTTGTTTGGAAGGTTACCACCATCCCAAATCACAAAGTAGATGCTCTATTATGTCATTACATAGCAGATCGCTTTTTAAAAGAAATGATTATTATTTAAAGATTTATTTGGTACAGGGTCACTATGCAGCTCAGACTTGTAGTGATCCTCTTGTCTCAGCCTCCCCAGTGCTGGGACTAGAAGCATGCACCACTATACCCGGTCTTGGTGGCCAGCACGGTGTCCCTGGGGTCTGGGACCAGCACAGCATGTAGTATCAGGGATCAAACCCAGGTCCCTGTGCTTCTTAGGCAGGTGCTTAGACTGCTGAGCTAGCTCCCTGGCCCACAGGAAATTACTTTTTATGTGGTACTGACAGAGCTCTTGAGAAAGTGCTATACAAACCAAAGGCAATAGAAATTTTTAGGCAATATCTTAACATACAGTACCATCAAAAATGTGTAAACAAAAATGATGCTCTAGAGTTGCTGGACATTATAAAATCCATAAAATGGACTCAGACAGAAAGTAACTGTTTATGCATTTTAAAAAATGGCTAGCATAATCATAAAAGGGGCTGTTGGTCAGCACGCATCACAGTTGTCCTGAGCAACCGCAGAGCTGCCACACACCTCCAGGGACGCCGCAGCCTGACAATGGCATGAGCCACTGCGCTGACAGTGGCCACACCAGGAGGGCTGACTGGAGTTTCCCCAAGACTTCTGGCTTCAAACCTACACAGCCCTCTTTTATGAATCCTGCCACAGAGGAAAACAATATAAATTCTGACAGTAAAGTGTTGTAAAAATTAGGTCAATATTTTTGGCACAAAGCACTTTTTAGTTGAAACTCATTTTGCAAAATATAGACCTAGAGTTTCTTATTTGAAGATAAAGGCTCGCAGTGTGTAAATGACCCTCTACGTGATCAGCATGTGTGTCCCCGCACAGGCACAGCGCCACTCAGCACCCGCAGGTGCTGCACAGCACTGCCGCCTGGCGCGTGCACCGCGCAGGACTACTTCTGTTAGTATTCAGACTCGACACTATTTTTCATAAAAGCTAGATGGCCAGTTTCAGAAAAAGGATGCTTGTCACCGTTCCTTGATGCACTACATTAAACTGGACCCACATTAAGCATTTCAGTCATGTTTTCAGCATTTACAATTTAGCAAAACCTGCTTTTGGTATTTCTTGCAGCATTCCTTCAAATACAGGACAAAGTTCATGTAATATAAAAAAATAAAATGAGTCCACAGGGTAGTAATATTTCACCAGAGGTCTCACTCCACTTTCCAAAAAGCGTAACGTTAACATCTGTCGCTTTCAGGGAGCCAGCAGGTGTAAGTCTGCTAAAACACTTGAACATACCGTGACACCCGGGTGTGTTTCTTACTGAACTGAGGAACATAATTCAATTTTCCCTCCCTAAACACTTAGGGTACACTACAGCTGCTAAACGGACTCCTGTTTTTCTTGGTCCTCTCTTTGTTAGGTCTAAGATTGAGGACATCTCCGCCATTCAGGGTACTTGGATTCTGAGCCAAGTGACTGCTCCCAGATGTATTGAAGACACCTATACAATTGGAGGGAACACAGAGAAAGACTTTGATAATCCTCAGAGTTACCTGAAGCACGCAGAAAGGATTTTCAAGTGTTCACAATTGTTTTCATTTTATTGCATTAACACAATTTACTGTCTTGACCTATTTTGCCGGGGCAGTACTAGCGAACCCAAAGCTTCAGCACTGAGCTGCACCTCCAGCTCAGTTTTTATTTTTCATTTTGAGATAATCCCTCATTACGTTGCTAGGCTGCCCTGGCAAGGCTTGAACTTGTGATCCACCTGCCTCAGCCTTCCAGAGGCTGTACCTCAGGTCCAGCAAGCTTAAGCTGTGCTACTAAATACTCATGAGGATGCACAGCCACAGCCGTTATGCCTCCCCCATCTGTAACACAAAGCTCTACAGCTGTTCAACAGTAACTCTCCATAGCCCTCCTGCCAGCTGGGAATGACCACTCCCCTCCCTGTCCCCACGACTGACACCCCCCATGAACCCTTCCATCTCTTGGTGCCTGGCCCATTTCAATTTGCACTGTCCTACTTTTCTTTTTTCTTTGCAGAACCAGGGATTGAACTAAGGTCCTTGCGCTTGCCAAAGTGCTTATTCTACTGAGCCATCTCCCCGGCCCCCTGTACTACTTACTTTTCTCATTGCTGACACAAAATACCCTACGCCCAAACTTATGAACCGGTCCCTGCATCACACTGTAGATCCAGCCAGCTCTTAAAAACCCCTGCCTACGACTGCACAAGGCTCTGGGGGACAACCACACCCAAACCACGGCAAGCGAAGCATTTTTAAGTTATCCAGGTTGTACCACACTGCAGAATTTCCTTCCTTTATAAGGTGTATATGTTTGTGTATGACATTTTGTTTATTCATTTATATGTCAACAGACATTTCAATATTTAAAATTTTAACCTTTTATTTTTGTTCCATTTATTTAAGATATCTCACTATGTTCCCTAGGCTAGGCTCAAATTTGAGATCTTTTTTTTTTTTTTTTTTTTTTTTTTTTTGCGGAACCGGGGTTTGAACTCAGGCCCTTGCACTTGACAGGGAAGCGCTTATTCTACTGAACCATCTCCCCGGCCTTCAACTTCGAGATCTTCTGTCTCAGCTTCCTAAGTACTGGGACTAAGGATCCAGGTTATCATTACCAGCTACGTGTCTATTTGTGTAACTGGTGGTATCAGGAATTGAACTTAGCTACATCCCTAGGCATTTTTATTTTTTATTGTGAAACAGGGTCTTGCTGAGTTGCCCAGGCAGGACTGGAATTTGCAATCTTTGTGCCTCGGCCTCCTAAGCACTGGATTTACAGGATCGCATCGCCACGCCCGCTTGCTGCACTTACTTAATGGCTCATACAAAGCGGGCCCGGGGTGCATGCCCTGTGGTCCTGAGTTAAAGCCTGGGCACTCAGCTCTCTACCACCTTCCCAGAACTCCAGGCGTTGTGCAAAATGTTCTTTTCCTCCCTTTTCTATCTGAAACATGGCATATTCTATACATCATTCTGTATTTTTTCTACTAACAACCTGTTTTGAAAAACAAAACAAAACAAAAAAACCCTGCTTTTCTGTAGAGGACAGACCTTTATAAAAAGTTCTCTCTCCTGTAGTCACTGTATTAAATGGATTCATAAAACGGAAAAAAAACAACATGTTTACACAATCTACCTTTTAACAAGAAATCTGATACTTTTCAATAATTAATAATGTAACACTTTTTAAGTAACTCCTCCCCCCCCTTTCTTTCTGTCTTTTTGAGCCAGGGTCTCACTATGCAGTTCAGGCTGGCCTTGAGCTCACTCTATAGTCCAGGGTGGTCTCAAACTCCCAATGATCCTCCTGAGTACTGGAGTTACAGGTGTGTACCACCACACCTGGCTTTAAGTAACATTTCTTAAAGAAATGTCCACATTACATATAAAAAAGTAAATATAATAATAATGACTGGGGATAAATACTTGGTAAACAGGGGCTAAAATTTCTGAGTACTTACCGATTTTATTACTACTTGAAGACCTTAGTTCTGGATCCTCAGCTATTTGTTGTTTCAGTTTTTGAAGATATTTTTCAGCCAAATATTTAAAAACTAGAATAAACACATATAAAATCATACATATAGATATGACTTATGCAACTATTATTTATAACTATTAAACAAATTTAAAATTAAATTAGAACTAAAAACGATCTAGATAAAAATTCAGCTCTCAAAAACTATCTGGAGGGCCAGGAAGATAGCTTAGTAGAATAAGTGCTTGCCTGGCAAGCACCAGGTCCTGAGTTCAATCCCTGGTACCACAAAAAAACTATCTGGACAGTATCTA
>NW_004524577.1:12055173-12065141 GCF_000260255.1 Octodon degus
TTTTGCGGAACCAGGACTTTGAACTCAGACCCTTGTGCTTGCCAGGTAAGTGCTTATTCTACTGAGCCATCTCCCCGGCCCCTATATATATTTTTAGACAGATTCTCACTAATGTAGTTCAGACTAGATGTGAACTTACTATGTAGTTCTAGCTGGCCTTGAACTCACAGCAAACTCTCCTGCCTCAGCCTCCTGAGTGCTGGGATTTTAGTGTGCCACATCCAGTTTGCAATTACAATTTAGCATCATTAAACTGACTCAGTCTTAAAAAGATGTCTACTTTCGTTAGAGATGGAAAGGTCTCCAGAATAAGTACCCACATGACAATCTAGTTGTAATCTAAACAATTCTGGAATGAGAAGTGACTACCTTTTTCCCCAATGTCCCACTCTGAAATTGGGAAATATAATTAAGCAAGTCAAGGTCACTGTAATGGCCTAAGAGTGTATCTACTGCCAGGGAGGACTGAAGCAATTCCATGATTTTTTATAAGTTATGGATGAAAACATACATGCACATGCATTTGCACTTTAGATCTCTGCGATAATAAAGCCCACCAGGGTAACAAGTCCTCATTAGTAGGTAAGGACTCTAAATTTAAATAGCGTGTCTAAATTTTACTAACGTCAGGGGACTAACACACAGAAACACAACAGAAAAGGCATTAAGAAGAAACAGAACATTAAGAAGTATAGTATAAAAAGCAACCACCCTTTACAGACGCGCCTACCTTCACCCACGTTGAGGTCTTCTTTCACTGATGTCCTGTAGAACCTCAGCTTCAGCCTTTTCGCCAGGGCCTCCGCCTCCTCGCTGCACAGGAATTAACACCGCATGGGGCTGTGTCCTGACAGCGGCCCCGCCGGCTCTGAGGCCTGCGTGCGTGCTGAGCCCTCCCCAGCTCCACCCTCTGTCTGGGGCAGCTGTAGGCGGCAGCAGGGACAGCCAGCCACGCTGAGGACCTGAACAGGACCTTCAGTCTGCCTACACTTGGGGACAGATGCCACCATGACAGTGCAACTTTAAATAGAACACCTCCCTATAAAGTCTCAAATCTCTAGCTATGAAAGAACTAAATTACATTCTTTAACATCTTATTTTCTCTTTTAAAAAGAATATTTGTATTTAATTACACTCTGAAAAATTTGGCACTGAATCACATCTTCTTCGACTGGCCACAGAAGAGTTTTGCTGCCAAACGCCAAGGCCAGCACACTAATGTCGAGTCTATAAGAAAGGGCTCCTAATTTACTGTTTTTTAAAAAAATTTTAATTTATTTACTTGATACAGGGTCTCACTACACAGTTCAGACTCAGTGATCCTCCCCTCAGCACTGGGATTACGGTGTGCACCACCACACCCGATTTCAGGGCCAGCAGGGCATGCAGTACCGGGGATGGAACCCAAGTCCGTGGGCTTGCCAGGCAGGCGCTTAGACCGTCGAGCTACCTCCCTAGCCCCTCTAATTTACATTAAAATTTTTTTAAAAAATATTTTTTATTATTATTATTTTCTAAATACTGTTAAATTTTTTTTAATCTTTTATTTATTTGGTACAGGGTCTCATTAAATAGCTCAAGACTTCTAGTGATCCTCCTGTCTCAGCCTCCCCAGTGCTGGGATTACAGGCAAGTAACATCATGCCCAGTTTCAGTGGCTCACATGGTATGCTTGGGCTTCCAGGGCTGGAATGGCATGTGGTATGAGGGATGGAACCCGGGGCCTTGCGCTTGCCAGGCAGGCACTTAGACCACCGAGCTATCTCCCCAGCCTCTATTTACTTTTATTAGGACTCCTGGTTTTAGTTTTACTGCAATCAGAGAAGGCCCGCTCCAAAACCTCCCGGCCTTCACATCCTTCCCATGCTGTCATAGGAACTGGTCTGTGTGCCAGTAAGACACAAAGGAAGGATAGCTCGTGATGTCTGCAATGGAGCAGCGGGCAGTGTGGTTCCGCCTTGGCTCATCTGCTGGGGGACAGCTGCTGTGCCGCAGGGCTCTTGGGCAGCCCTACAGAGAGGCCCACTGATGGCAAGCGCGAGGGCCACCTCTAATCCAGAACCTCGGGCACCACCAGACCTGTGTGACTAGTCAACATCCTAAGCCAACCTCATACAAAACCACACAGCTAAGTTATGTCATGAGTCCAATGGAAACAGTGATCCAAAAAAATGTTTGTTGATTTAAGCCCCGAAATTGTGAGTTAGTTTGTTCTATACCAACAGATAACAGAAAAATACTTCTTCATTTTTTTTTGAGATAGGTCTCATGCAGCTCAGGCTGGCCTTGAACTCACTATGTAGCCCAGGCTGGCCTCACCTCTCAAGTGATCCTACTGCCTCTGCCTCCCAAGTGCTGGGGATACAGGTGGGTGCTACCAAGCCCAGCGAAGAATGCATTTTTAAAAAGGTAAAAGCCCAGCAAAAGGGCCGGGGAGATAGCTCAGCGGCATAAGCGCCTACCTGGCAAGTGCATAGTTCTAAGTTTGATCCCTGGTACCAAAACAAACAAACAAACAAACAAACACTATAAAAATTATGTACAACTATGGGATAAGGCGATGTTTCATTATGGTTGTATATTGTGTAATATTTAAATCAGGTTAAACTATTTCTTTCCAGTAGAAACTTTCAATATACTTCCATATAGGTTTCAGGAATGTACATTCATTATTATTATCTACAGTGACCCCACTAGATTTTTTTAAACCTAAACCAATCACAAAGAATGGCTCACAGGAAATCTAAGAAATTTTAAGCCTTTAAGTAAGACCTTTAGAACAGAAGTAACTAAAAGCTTTCCTAACTTCCATAAAGCTAAGCAAAACCTGAAATGTCGAGACTTCCCAGCACCAGCCCATCTCCTACACTGGAGGAGCCAGCTTACTTCTTTATACAGGCCTCATCCAGCAGATCGATCTTGTTCTGCACCAGCACAGTTGGTATCTCTCCGACTTCAGCCACTACTTTTTCTCTCCAGCTGGAGACTGCTTCGAAAGATTCCCGGTCTGTAGTAGAAAACACAAGTACGCAAGCCTGGGCTCCTGTAAGGTCACAAAAATAAAAGTGTGGTTTACATTAAGGAACAATGTGTGTTCTGAATATACACATGTGGGTAGGGAGGAGGGCAACTTCTTTTTGGTAATGGAAACTGAACTTCGCACTTGCCGGGCTGGCACTGTGTGCCGAGCTGCCTCTTCGGCCCAAGGAGGGCAACTTCTGCCTACTCAAGAGGCTCTTGTGCAGACCAGCACTGAACCTGGTTTTGTAACACTGATTAGCTGACCATGTAAATCCTTTTCTAACTCAAAGAACCATTTTTTTAGTAAACACAATGATTTTTTTCTTTTTTCTTCTTTTTTTGGCAGAACCGGGGATTGAACTGAGGCCCTTGCGCTTGCCTGGGAAGCACTTATTCCACTGAGCCAACTCCCTGGCCCCAGTACAATGATTTTCAAATATGTTTGAGAGTATCCTCACAACTGCCTATTCTTTAGAACATCACAAAACACCCACTTACTTCAGTCATAAGAGGTGGAAATGGTAAACTAAGTGAAAGTAGGCTGTCAAGTTCCTATCATTTTCTCCTTGCTTTCAGCATGTTTCAGAAAAATCTAAAAGAAAACCCACAATGTGCTCAATCTATTTCCCTTTCCTAATTTTGTATATTTTACATTAGTAGCAGAATACCAGTAACCCTAAGAAACGAAATTTGAGAATCAGTGCCAAGAGCAAAACATGCACACGTATGAATTTCTCTGATGGAGGAACCTTAATTTGCCTTTCACCTACTTACCTGGGTAATTCCCACACCAGGCCTACTGACAACATTTTCATTATCAACTGCCTTTTTAGGCTGATCACATCTAAGATTAAAAATAAGCAGCAACCTTCCAGAACAGTGATGGCAAACCTCTTGGTGCTTTCAATGTCTGCCATTACTGTTGTGAAAGAGATTGTTTCACAAATGATTACCTGCTGATTCAGGCAGCATGATGACAAAAAGCAGGTACGCAAATGACAAGAGAAAACCACCTCCGGCTCTGGGATTTCCTGCACTCTGGCGAGTTTTCTTACTTTCCCTCCTCCCCTCCAGTCCCTCTGGTAGCACAAACTTTCTACTCTTGTGATAAGACATGCATAAGCTACCTCAGTGGTGAGATGGCTCAGTGGTCTAAAGCACTTACTTCACTTACTTAGAATAAGCTTAGCAAAGCAAAGGGACCACGGTTCAATCCCCCAGCACCACATGCCAGCCAGGGCCGCCCCCTGGTGGGCTGAGCTGGCCACACACACACACACACACACACACACACATAAATAAATAAAATTTTAAGAAAAATTAAGAAAAAAAATAAGCTACCTCAGATACTTTAAGGCTGAAGTTTATGATCACAGAGAATCCTGCAGAAAGCAAGAGCACACCATGAAAGGGAAACAGTAATGTGTTCTATGTAAGTAGAAGGTTTATCTGAGAAAATCCTTGCTTCCATAAGAACAGGCTATAAAGCATACAGTAAGTTAATCACACAAAATAGAGAAAGACGCCTGTTCTGAGGCCATGTCAGAATTTAAGGAAAAATAAAATTGAAGAGATCTCATTAGTATTTTGATAAAAAGTTTATTTACTTTAACTTTTATATTTAATAAAACTATAAATAATAGTATGTAATCATAACATAACAATTTTGTTAGATTTGGTGACTATATGGCCATGACTTTTATTACCAGCTAATTGTCATTTAACTTTGAAAACACAACCAAGTTTTTCCAGGTGTACAAGATCTCATTCTTAAAAATAAGTTTTTTTAGGAAGTATATAATTTTTTAAAAATCCAAGCAAATGGTGCCAGAGATATGAGCAATAAGAAAGATGGAGAAAAAGCTCAATGTTACTAAAAACTCAAGGCCCTACCTAGACAACAAAAAGTAAAAATTAAACAAAATAGAAAAGAAGACAAACAAAGGGAAAGAAAAGAAAAAAAGGAAAGACCAAAAAAGGCTCAAAGGAGAAAAGAACAAGTATACCCGTTACAAGCCCAAATCAACTTGCAGGGAACAGAATGGGAGATGGGACAAATGAGAATGTGTCAGTGTTCGCAGGGGAGAAAGATGCAATGCCCAGGCTCCTCCAAGGGCAGCTGGCACCTAGGGGAAGCTCTCTCTGAGGGGGACGGGCAAACGCAGCCTCCCAGCCAGCCCCACTTCAAAGGACCTGAGCCCCACCTACACGCAGCCATGGCCATCACCTTCCTTCCTGCCTCCAAGTTCAGATCTTAAACAAACCAGGACGTGCAGCTGGGGAACAGGGAGGGTCAGCCTCAAACTAAGACAGTCTTTAAATAAGAGAATGTATGACTATTAAACTAAAGGAAAATACCGTATTTATTCAGTAGGAAAGTAGCTATAAAAACAAAACAACAAAACATCAAAACTACAGAAAACACAAAACCTGAGCTAAGATAGCAGACGTGTCCTGACAAGCAGTTAGCATCTCTAGGAGGGTGGTGTGCTCGTCGCGGGGGCAGACGGCTTACTCGGCGCTCGGCCTTCTGACCAGACGGTGCAACCGTGCCGGCGGCAGCACGCAAGGCAGCACTGACGTGCAGAGACAAAGCAGCACACACCTTGGGTTACTATTATAGTTATACAAATCCAAACAGAAACCCAAGAACTTGTTTTCACTTTCTCCAACTATTACCCACAGAGAAAACAAAACTCTGCCAATCAGTGCATCTGTACTTAGGACAATCCTAATAATGAAATGGCCCTTTCTAATACATATGAACGCATGCTGAAAGATGGCATTTTTAAAGCAAAAACATGAATGAGGTGATAAACATGACAAAAACAAGATTCACCAATATATATCTATAAACATATAGATATAAATGAGACACAAGCTATTTCTTGCAGAATTTACAGAGAACAGGACTATAAAGCTCTTAAACAATTCTGGACTGGGGCACTTGCCTGGCTTCATTCTGTCGTGGTGAGAAGACAGGATTTCTTCAGAGAACACTACCTTGTACTCCAAACCCTCTCTCCCTCCAGATGAGATGTGATGGATGAGGGCACTGGCAACACCGCCTTCAGGGAGACCACCTGTGCAGGGGGACCCCCTCTTGTGTCCCTCTCTCAGACAGGAGCTTTCTTTCCCCCAATAAATCTGTTCTCATAAAAAAACCCAAAAAACCAAAAAAAATCTCTTTCAGCTCAAAACCAGACACAGCAGACTTCAAAAGGAATCACATGTGTTCTGGCCAAGTAGGAGACACACGCTAGACCGGAGAACAATGCAACAGCTGGGAGCAAAGGTAGAACCACAGGAGCAGCGCACACAGCCAGCCAGACTGCATGACAGGCTAAGCGAGCGCAGAGGTGCACTGGAATTTCACAGAGAGGGCAGAAGCAGACGGAGCCTAACAAGTCACTAGCAATGGAGCTCAAGATGACCTTCCCCAAACTTGGGCACTTATTTGCGCAATCTCCCAAAGCAGGTGGGAAGTCTCAGGAAAGCTGTTCTGAGCCTGCCCTGCAGCAGGTCTTATGTCCCTCACCAAGAGCACAGCCTTCATTTCTGAAGACGAAAGGTCCTGGAGGAGGTCAGGGCACAGGCCAGGTCTTGTTCTCCCTCCCTGCGCCTCCCTCCCTCTCTTCCCAACTCTCCATCCTTCATCAAGCCCACTGCGAAAAGCAATGAGGTCCGTTTCTCTGGGTCAGACTTTCCTTTTGAAGGCTCGTGTCACAAAAAACTTCTATGCACTAAACCAGGAAGCTTCTCTCTTGTTATCTGTCTTTTATCATGGGGCCTGGTCAAGAGTTTAGAAGGTTAAGAGGAAAACACAGTTCTACCGTGGCAGAAAGGGGAGTGACAGTAGAATGCTTATGAGGAGGTCTGAAAATTATTCTGCGCAAAAGGCATTTGGGTTCTTTCCTCTCCTAAATTTGTTAAAAGGAATAAGACAATGGCCAGAATAGTTTGCATGGCCAGAAGAAATATCCCTGAGAATGAGACCTTTAGAAGGGTCAAGGACAATCATCTAGAGAAAGAATCACCTTCACACATCTTCCATCCAAAGGGCTTCAATATCACACAACAACAATAAACTCTTGTCCACCGACTCCTACTACATCTGACCCAGAGAAATGACTGTCACAGCTAGAAGGCTGAGCCTTGGGAAGAGTAAAGCAATCAACACCTACCCTCTTCTTACATTCTGGAGTAGATAAGAGACTTAATGCTAAGTTTTGTGGGTTTTTTTTTTTGTATCAGGAATCAAACTCAGGATCTTGTGCTTGCCAGGCAGGCACATGTGCCACTGAGCTATATCCCCAGCCCTTAGAGCTAAACTGCATTTAGAGTTTTGATTTACACAGGTCTAGCTATCCTAAGTTACTAAATCCAGATGAGCAGAAGTAGCTATAGAGCCAGGTGTGGTGGTAAAAGCCTATAGGAGGCTGAGGTGGAAGGATTGAATCTGGGAGTTTAAGAAAAGCCTGGGTGAACTGGTGAGACCCTCATCTAAAAAAGAAGTTATTATGATGCAGTTAAGAAAAATTACCTGAGAGTGACCAGAAAAGGACACCAACTGAAGGGAGTTCTCATGGGTAAAAGATTTCCTTCCTCTCCTCCCACCACCCAATAAACTGTAAGAAGATGGTGAGAGATAAAAACTAAAGTTGCATTTTGGTAACTTCATGAGCTACACCTGCTTAACATACAGTGCTACAATATTCTTCATAGAAAAATGAATGGCAGTGGCACAAGACAGACCTGAGGATCAAAGGACAGAACAGAAGCAGAAACAATTCCAGGCACAGCCGGCCATCTCATCTTTGACAAAGGGCCCCAAAACATACACTAGAAGAAAGACCGCCTCATTAATACATGGTGCTGGGAAAACTAGCTAGCCACAGGCAGAAAATTGAATCTAGATCTGGATCTTGTACCTGGTACCAAGCTGAAATCAAAATGGGTCAAAGAGGCCAGGGAGATAGCTCAGTGGCATAAGCGCCTGCCTGGCAAGCAAAGGTCCTGAGTTCGATACCCTGTGTCACACACACTCACACACACACACACACACACACACACACACACACACACACACAAAATAAATAAATAAATAATAATAAAATTAAAAAGGTCAAAGATCTAAATGCTAAAATATAAGCAATTTGCTGAAAGACAAAATAGATTAAAAAAAACTTTTGAAGACACAGGTATAGGCAAAGACTTTCTGAACAAAATCCCAATTACACAAGAAATTATACCATAAATCAGCAAATGGGGCTATATTAAATTAAAAAGTTTATGTAAAAGAGAACAAAATAATCAACAGAATGAAAAAACAATCTAAAAATGGGGAAAATATTTTGCTAGATAGTCCTTGGACAGGAAACTAACCTAGAACTATCTAGACTATACATAGAACTCTAACATACTAGGCCACCTGAAATTAAAATACCCAATCACAAAATGGGCTGAAATAGACATTTCTCAGGAGAGGAGGTATAAAAACGTGTAGATAAACACATTAAAAAACTTCAACACTGCTGGCCACTAAAGAAATGCAAATTAAAACAACAGATTCCATCTTACTCAAAAAAAAAGGGGGGGGGGCAGGGAGATGGCTCAGTGGAATAAGTGCTTCCCTGGCAAGCGCAAAGGCCTGAGTTCAAACCCTGGTTCCGCAAAAAAAAAAAAAAAAAAAGGAGGGGGGCTATAACCAAGAAACCAAATAGCAACAAATACTGGTGAGGCTGCAGAGAAAAAGGAACCCTTCTAATATTCTTGGTGGGAATGTAAACTAGTACAACCAACTTCAGAAATCAATACGGAGACTCCTCAAAAACCTAAAACTAGAACTTCCATTTGACCTAGCTATTCCCCTTCCAGGTATCTTCCTGGAAGAGTTACATACATCGTATCACAGTGACACACGCACTCCTATGTTTATCCCAGCACATAACAGCTAACTCTTGGAAGGGGACCATATGTCCATCAACAGACAGATGCATAAGCAAAGTGTGGTATGTACACACCATGGGGCACTATACTGCCATAAAGGATGAACTTGAGTCTTCTGTAGGAAAATGGATGCACCGTGAGCCCTAATGTTAAGTGAAAGAAACCAGGCACAAAAATTTAAATACTGCATGGTTTCTCCTATATAGGAAACTCAAGATGTAAATGAAGAGCAAAATTAAAGACAGATGACAAAGTTCAGAAATAGATGCTTTGCTAAAGTGAAGGGGATCAGACATGGAGAGAGAAAAAGAGGCAGTGGAGGGAAAGGGCACACAGAAACAACGAAGATACGCTATGAACACGGACCAACTCCCCACGACAAATGTAACCATTATGTACTGTAAACATTTATTAATAAAAATTTTTTTAAAAAATGATGCTGCATAACTATAAAATGACTACATAAAAAATGATACTACACTATCCCTTTAGTTCTGCTTTTGACCTCAACTTCTTTATCAACACTAGTCACACTTTGAAATTCTCTGCTGTAGTCATTCAGACATTGCTTCCATGATTGATTTTTTTTTTTTTTTTGAGACAGGGTCTTACTACACTCATGCTGGCCCTGAACCTTAAAACTCGCTCCTATCCCAGGCTGGCCTCCAACCTGAGGTGATCCTTGTGCCTCAGCTGAGTGCTGGGATTACAGGTGGGGTCACCTTGCCAGCCTGCAGTCTTGACTTTAAAGGCTGCTAGCTAATGTGTTTTCTAGCCACACATTTCAGAGACCTTGACTTCCTTCTACACCACCTGCCCTTAGCTCAGCTGCTTCAGGAGAGATCACAACAGACAACCACAAATGAATCATTACAAACGAATAGTCAGAAACCACTACATTCATTCACAGATCAACGGTGAGCTGAAGGGATTTTCTTCTTTTAATTAATTTTATTTATTTATTTTTTTAAAATTTATTTTACTTTTTTTTTTTTTTT
>NW_004524577.1:12065241-12075864 GCF_000260255.1 Octodon degus
TATTGTGTGTGTCTGTGTGGCCAGCTCAGCCCACCAGGGGGCGGGGCTGGCTGGCATGTGGTGCTGGGGGATTGAACTGAGGTCCCTGTGCTTTGCCAAGCTTGTTCCAAGTAGGTGCTTTAGACCACTGAGCCATCTCACCAGCCCTTAATTAATTTTATTGAGAAACAAAGAGCAATGAAACAGTTTTAAAACCAAGTAATAGGACAGTTTCAATAATTAATACACTGCATACTGTGTCGTCGCAGTGGTTATTCATTGTACAAGATGCAGACATGATATCCTGTCTAAACACTATTAGTACAAATCTTTCTTCTCACTGAATTAAGAGAAAGCAGCTGTATATCTATCCTAACTATTTTGTATATACAGATACAAAATTGTCTTTCATTTGTATCCCCTTTTTTTGTTAATTTTGTCAGAGATGGGTATTCCATTGCCATTCAGATATCCGAAGGAATTTTCAAAATCAATGATACATTCACCAACAGCAATTATTTATTCCTACTTAATGAAATCATTCAAAAGAAGCTAGTGCAATTCAGAGAAACATTCCCAAGACAGGAAAGCAGGGAGTGTTCCAGTGCTGAAGTCATGGAAGGCCCTGGGGCAGACTCTGACTGCTGGGTGGGGTACAGTACAGACAGCACCACCCTGCACTTGTGGAAACGCAGTCCCAGACCTGCCAAGCCCGAGCCTGCGTGCAGCAGAAGCCCCAGGAGTCACATCCGAGTTTAAGAAATGCTGTGTGGGAACTCTGACAAGGACAAAGGACAATCAGAAACACAAGGCTTTTATGCACCGTGCATTCCTAATTATAGATCTAGCTCTTGGTTTAAAATGTTTTCCACCTACTCTTTTGGACACTGTGTGCCATTTACAGCATACAGTATTATTCAGTGGGCCAACCTACCACATATTCTAAGCCTGTAATTTCAAAACAAACAAGACTTCTGCATAGTCTTTATGATTTAGTTGTTACATCACTCTTACATTTCTACTTGAGCACATAATTGGGGCTATTTTATGTTCAATAATTTATATTCGTCTGTGAAAAAAAGGTGCTTTTTAACAAGAGACTATTCTGTTTATGTGCATAAGCGCAGATAACGACAGGTCTCAAGTCTATACCCTCATTTCTACATACTGCTAATCAGAAGCATTTTTTCCTTGGGACTTAATGGGTTTAGGATATACTCATCCTTAAAATGTGGCATTTCGGCAGATGAAGACAGGCTGCAGGCAGCTGAGCAACAGCAGGTACAAGGGTCTGTCTGAACCCACCTGCACTAGAGCTGGTCAAGACTCTAGGCGAGAGGTGCTCTCCCTACCAGGAAGACGGGGACAGCTTTATCTCCAGAAAAGGGAGGAACTCCAAGAAGAATTCAAACCAGCAGACCTTGCTAAGCTCCTACCAGTTTACTGCTCTTAGTTCTTTTTTGTACCACATTTTTTCCACAACTTTCCACTATTCCCCAAACCTAGTATAAAAATGCTCAGTTTTGCCAGTTTTTTGGCAGCTTCATTTCCTTATGAAGACTCCTGTGTTACAAAAAACTTGTATTAAACACGTATCTGTATGCTTGATAGTTAATGTCTTTTGTTAGTAAGACTATCAAAAAACAAAGGTAGAAGAAATAATTTTTTTGCTTACCTATAAAGCAAAGTCACAGTAAAACATGATAGTGAAAATTATTTTACGTTGTATGCATCTTTCTGTACCAAGCACTGATTTCTAATGCCCGGAGCAGACTTTCTCGCGTTCTAAGAGTCACTGGGGAGCCTCACACATTTCCTAATATGACCTGTGCTCTGTTGCAACCTATTTGCAAGAAAGTTGTCTTTTTTTTTTTTTGTATTTAGTACAGGGCTACAGGGCCCCACTACACAGATCCGACTGCAGTGATCCTCCTGTTTTCAGCCTCCCACATGCTGGGATTACAGGCCCACACCACCACGCCCAGTCTCAATCACTGTCTCAGCATGCCCCGTGGGCGGGGCCGGCATGGCACACTGGGGATCTAACCCCAGCGCATATGCTCTGCCTCAGAAGGCGCTTTAATGCGCTGAGCTATTTGGCTGGCCCTAAGAAAGTCATGTTTCAACCTGCCTCACTATGCAATTAAGCCAACAACCCAAGTGCAAATCAAGGCTTCTGAGCAACGGTTTTAGTACAACTGGTCTGGGGCTGGGGGAAGCTGGGTCTTACTCTGAACTTACTCTTTAGCCCAGGCTGGACTCAGGCTCATGGTGAGATTCTTGCCTCAGCCTCCCAAGTACTGAGATTACAGGCATGCATGTGATGTCATACCTAGCAATAGGCCTTTGAGTTATAATAAAATTTACATTTTCTAACTTACCGATGTTTTATGTGTTATGAACAATTCATTTCTAGGATTTAAACGAGAGCCCTAATTGTATAAGGTATAATCTATCACTAAATTTGTATCTTAACTCACTGTCTTAGCCCTTTGCTCCTCCTCCTAGTCTTTTAATTTCTACCTAATGACATTATCATCTGAGTCTATCAGCAGCAGACGCCATCTGATTGTCCAGCTGGCATTCCAAGACCCTTCCTGCCTGGTATGGTAGCCATGTGGTTCAGGCAGACTAACTCTAACTTCAGTTGGACAAGGAGGATGGGGGAATATGTGATCAAGCCGGACACCACAGGCCTCCACTACCACTGCAGTCAGGGCAAGGGAAGCCTCATCAGAGAAGAGCTGAGGATTCCTGGTCCACTGTGGGAAGCACCCTGTTCTCTCCAAAGATATAAACAAGGCGCATGGCTCTTACTGCTCAAGGTAGCAATCCTGCAGCTAAGGATATCAACAGGAGGAGGAACTCTGCACAGTGAGGAGGCAAGAGTAGGGGAGCTGGTGAACTTGCAGTGAGAACAAACCACAACTAAATGCTATGTTAACTTCCAGATTTTCTATTAAACAAATCAATATACCCTGTTTATATTTAAAGCCAGTTTAAAACTGTTTTAAGCAACCAACAGTATTCTGATAGAGATCTAAAAGAAAGCACACAGGAATGTTCAATACAACATTTCTCAAACTTATGTAAAATCACTGTTTCTTCCTTAACTGAAATGAAATTGTACTGTGATGGGGCTGGGAGATAGCTGGGTGGTCTAAGTGTCAGCCTGGCAAGCACAAGGACCCAGGCTTGATCCACAGTTCAGCATGCCATGCAACCACACTGTGTAGTGAGACCCTATACCAAATAAAGAAATAAAAGATTAAAAAAAAAGAAAAGAAATTGTACTGTGATAAATGTTCATTTTTGCAATTTAAAAAAAGCAACGGCTCAAGCTAAAGATCTACTTCAGTCTTCCACCCTCTCTGCCATTTTAATTAGCATGTTGCTGCTGGCTTGCAGTGCCAGTGACGTGGGTGAGAGTCCCAATGGGGGCGGCTTGTACCACTGGTGGTACAAATAGATCTAATCATTTTTACTGTTCTTTTACTAATAAAATGGATAAAAAGCCACCTGATGGTCAAGCATGTACCACTGATGGTTCAAACTGCCTACACCAGGCCCATGAGAGAATGTTAAAAAGTAAGTCACATCCTGAAGATAAGCGTTAACTCATCAGCTTGACAACACTATAAATTACTGTATTAGATACAGGGAAAGCAAAGACAGTTAAAGCCTCTTGCAGTTTATTGTGGTGGTGGTACTAAGGATTGACCCCAGTGGCTCACGCATGATAGGCAACTGCTCTGCCCCTCCACCCTTTTTTAAAATTTACTGCGGGGCAGTCTTGCTAAACAGCCCAGACTGGCCTTGAACTTGTGATCCTCCTGCCTATATCTCCTAAGTGCTGGGACTACGGGTCTGAGCTAACATGTCTGACCAAGGCCTTTTTATTCAAAATGAAATAGTGGAGAACTCAAGGATCTTCCAAAGTAAATTCAGATGTAAATACTGCAATCATGGAACTCTCATAGTTTGATTTCTGGAAACCTAAGAAGTACTAAGTTATATTAAGTACACAAACTGGACAAGTGTAGCTAAATAATAATCTTGGACACAAGATGAAGTGTCTTTAGGTAAAAATTACTATCATTAAGCATTAACAAGACCTAAACTACAGTGGGAAACGAAAATAGTTTTATAGCCATCTGGTCTTTCTTTAAATTTAGGCACTCAACCTACTTAACTAGATGGTTTCAATTCTCTAAATTCTCGGTATGAGATGCTCTTTTTAATTTTTTTCTAGTACCTGGGATTGAACTCAGGACCCTGTGTTTGCCAGGCAAGCACTTATTTTACTAAGCTATCTCCCCGGCCTGAGGTGTGTTCTTTTTCTGAGGGAAGAGATAGGCTGGGAAATATCTTTTTAAGCATTTTGCAATTTCATATGATAGTATCCTTTTTTAATTGGTATATTAACTTTTTTGCATTTAATATTTATATATTTCATATATTGATAATGTACCTATATATTTAAAAGGCAAGGGCTGGGGAGATAGCTTGGTGGTCTAAGCACCTGCCTGGTAAGCACAAAGACCTGGGTTCAATCCCTGGCCATGCCAGTCCCTGGACCCCCAGTGTGCCATGCCAGCCACTGAAACCAGATGTGGTGGTGCACACCTATAATCCCAGCACTGAGGAGGCTGAGACAGGAGGATCACTATAAGTCCATTCTGTGCAGTGAGACTCTGTACCAAATAAATAAAAGATTAAAAAAAATTTTTTTAAGAAAGCAAAACTATGACTATATAGTTATTTCAAAACAAAATGTTTAATTATAAAAGATAAAACTGGTCAATGTAAAAAATGAATTTGTGTGCAAATAAAATACAGAAATGGGGTTTACAGTGTAGCTCAGTGGTGGATGTTGGTTTAGACTGTGTACGGTTTTGGGGTCAATCTCCATCACTGTAGAGAGCAAATGAAAATTGGAAGGAAGAGGAGGACGGATTATGAAAACCTCATAATATTTATACTTTAAGACCTGTTTATCAAAATGTCAATGAAAGCGTCACCTGCCCAAGAGCACAGAGGAGGATTCCCAATTCCCAGCCTTATCCCCTGCTCCCAGCTGGCCAAGAGAAGGGTAGGCAAAGCTGCTATGGACAGGAGGCCCAGAGGCCACAGCCAGCAGCAGGCAGGACAGTGGTGGCTTCAGCACTCTGAATTCTCATGAAAACAAAAGGTTTCTCCGAGCAGGCAGTGGGAGTCAAGCTCCCTTAGAACCAGCTGAGAAAAGCAACTTCTTGGTCCACTTTATGTTAGCAATTAGTTATTTCTATACATTTTTAAAAGTAGAAAAATAATGTATGTTCCAGAGATTCTCAAATTCATCCTATTTTTCTTTTTCTTCTTCTTTTCTGGTGGTATTGTTGTAGGCAGCTAAAACTGATAGAAATATTATAGGCAGTCAGACAGGGCCAGGCCCTCAAGGAGACATCCCGGAAGACAAGATACGCTGCAACTGTGAGAGGTGGATGCTCCTGCATGGGTCAGACCTAGAGACCGAAGACTGAACAAATGCTGGTCTCCCTAAAGACGAGCATCTGGGATTGATCACCACCTTGAGGAAGCCGGGAAGAGTCACTAATCCAACTGCTACCAGCTGGCTACTGGATAAACTCCTGTTCTATATTCATGCCCGCTTGCTACATGACTCGACTCCTCATTTGGTTCTGGATTTAATCAATGTTACCTGAGCAATGGTGCTTGTAATCTCATTGGTTGACATAGTTTTGTCCCAGCTCATGACCACCTAAGCAAGTTCCCATGATTTCCGCCTAAGACCACATGGTTTTATTCTATAATAGTCTCTGGAAGAGACCACTTCCAGGAACAACCTGCTTGAGGCCCCCTTCTGTACCTCTCTCCAACAGGAACTTTCCCAATAAATATATTCTGCTCTTAACCTCCATTTGTTCCTAAAATTCATTCTTTGGTTTTCAAGAACACGAACTCGTCCCAGGTACCTTTCAGGTTGGGAGTTTCATTCCCCTATAATTAGTACCCGGGATCAAACTCAGGACCTTGTGCTTGCCAGGCAAGCACTTATTCTACTGAGCTATCGCCCCAGCCCCCTATATCCTATTTTTCAAGTAGATCTATTTTAAATAATCAGTATAAATCTAAAAATACAATAGCAAGCCACATCAGTAAAATCAGTGTTTAAGCCTATCAGAAGCAGAAGTTCACACACTCATGAAAAAAGGCCAGTGGGCTTGAGAGATGGCTCAGTAGAATAAGCACCTACCTGCCTGGCAAGCACAGGGTCCTGAGTTCAATCCCCAATACCGTAAAAAATAAAGGCCATTAACACTATTAAAGGAAAATTTTATTTACACAGACACTGTTAAGAGAGGTACACTGTCACACTGCTGTTTTAATATTTGTAAGTGTTGCTCCTGAGATAATCCAGGACCCTTCCAAATTGCATAAAGTAACATTTCAAAGGTAAACCTTCAGATTTCAGTTTCATCAAAGCCAAGGCAGGATAATTTAAGAGCCTTTGAACAAACCATTGCTGATTTCCAAGTCTGTAGGACTATTTAGTATTCAACTACTATCATGCTACTTATGAAGGTAAAATCAACCCAAGTAACAGGGCATGGTGGCAGACTTTGTAATTCAGAACTCGAGGCTGAAGCAAGAGCTCAAATTTCAGCTGAACATGGACAATATACAAAAAAATACCTTTTCTCAAAACTAAAAAATAGGGCTGAGAATATAGCTCAGTGGCATAAGCACCTGCCTGGCAAGTGCAATGTCCTGAGTTCGATCCCTGGTACCGCCAAACTCCCCTCCCAAAAATACAAAAACAAAAACCCTAAAAGAGAAAAGGGCTAGGAATGTAGCTCAGTGTAAAGGCCTTGAGTTCAATCACTAGTAATGGAAAACAAAACAGAACAAAAAATAAAAACCTAACCCAAATGATACAGCCTCCTAAAGCCTACTGAATTCACCTGAGCCAACAACAGGTGCCAGGCAATGAATGGGACTGGGGAGACAAAGACCAAAAAAGAAAACAAACAGAAAAGCACTCTAACTCCATTAGGCAGAATCTCAAGTAACTCAAGTAAATGCACAAACAGAACACAAACTTACAAAAGAAGCTCAAAAAGTACATTTTTTCGTTGATTGGGGTCACAGAGCTGTTAGGCAGAAGGGCATATGGCACAAGAAAGCATTCCAGGCTCAGTGGAAAGAGCAAACACGAATCTGCAGACAGCTCAAGAATGAAGTGCGAGGGCAATCAGCAGGGGCCGAGGGGAGTGCACACAGCCCAGGCACCTGAGGCTGTGACACAGACCGCAGAAAGTCACTTAAAACTCTAAGGAACTGAATCAACGGTGTGAAGCATAAAATAATTTTTTAAAATTGCATTAATTTTTCAAAGAAAAATAAAGCAAGGAAGTCTGCAGAGAGTGGAGAAGAATTAGGGACCCTAAAGGCTAGGGCAAGAGAGAGCACGAAACAGTTCCTCTGGAAAATGATGGAGGCTGAAATAAACCAGCGTCGGAAGTGCCTGGCAGCACGCGGACTCACGAAGGCGATGCGATCGCAACCTCACAGCTCAATCGCAGTGGTTCTATCTGATGTTCTCTAATAAGGCTCAGGTGCTCGATGCACCCTGAAGAGAGCGGGGCTTAACTGGGCTGGACATTCTGCACAGCAAGCACTAGGCAGGGAACACAGGGCAGAGTTACAGAGGCTGGCAAGCAAAAGTTCACAGGACTAGAAAAAGCAGGCTAAGGATCAAAAGAAGGAAAGCAATGCAGAAGTCCTGGTAAAAGCGGCAGGGAGAGTTACCAAGGACAGGGAAACGAGCACGGCTAGTAGGGCTAGCCAGTGGGAACCAGTGATCAGAGAGTGGGAAGCTTTATACAGAGGATTAGATTTTAGAGAGAAGAAGAAAAAACGGATAAAGGGCCGACTCTCTAAGCAGCAACCTTGGGCGGGGCTGCAGAGGCAGAGCGCAGGCCTTTTCTCATCTGAGTTTCCACACTGACAACAAACTTCCATATAAGTCATATAATTTTAAGACACACAAAATGCCTACAGTACAAAGTGTCATTCCCTAATGAGTTGGGGTTAAAAAAAACTGAAATTATTTCAGTTACTTTTTAAATCTAGTTTTGTTGTGGTGCTGAGGATCAAACCAAGGCTAGGCCTCATGGAGGATGTTAGGCAAGCGCTCAACTGCTGAGCAAGAACTGTGGCCTTATTTTAATTTTTGAAAAGAAATCCTTACATGGTAAACAAAGAAAGTACATTCTTTCTCTAGCCAAAAGAAAGCCCATATAATTTTTAAACTAACCACATAAAGTCCCACGTTTTACCTCGGTAATAGGCCTTTGTTATAGCATCAAATTCCTCTTGACCTGCGGTATCCCATAACATTAATCTGACATCTTCATCATTAACTCTGAAAGAAAGGATAAATTTATTCAGTATGTAAAAATATTTTATTTTATTTTTATTATTTAGAGAATACTTTATTAGTTTCTGTAATCAAACCCACGTAGATAAGACCTTACATATTTAATACAGTGTGTTACCCCTGTATAAATGGAAAAAAAAATTAAGTTTGTAAAAATATTTTATAAAAAGCATTTTATAATACAGCTCTGTATATCTTTTCATATATATTAAAATTACATTGTCAGTTTCACTCTGAAAAAGTCTCACAAAATACTTTTAAAGTGTTGACAGTATTCTCAATAGTAAAGCGCAACTACGGCTTTACATAGTATGTTCCTGCAACAATGGTCACAGGCAGCAGTGGCCCTAAGACGAACAGGACTGGGAAAAGGCAATTCCCTCAGGCCGGGGCTTACTCTCCTCTTGCTGCACCACTCTGCAATGGGCTCTGGAGCCCCAGCGACAGCGACACTGAAGAAGCAACAGCCTGCCTGCTTGGTTGTCCTCCCCAACATTTATTCTACTTTGTCATACAGCCGACTCTCACTGCAGACACTAGTTACATTCTACGATGTCTTCATTCTGCACATGCTCAGCAAGAGCTCTGCCACTGAGCTATCTCCCCTGGTCACACTGTCACTACGGAGACTGAATTAGCAAATACTGACCCACGCTACGTCACGGGAAATGCAGGATTAGGTTGCTGGGAATCCTGGGCTACATTTTCATCAACTGATCAAGACATCACCTTGCTTCATGTGTTTCTAAAGACATCTTATTAATATATTATTAATTCAGTAACATGGAATTCATGCCCAACAGCACCACAGGCCTAAAAAAGCTTGCCTAGCACAAACGTTTCCTCCTCAGGGAAGGAAACACACACTCCCTGGCATAGAGACAGACGGCACTTCAGCCATTTTAAATAGCAATCGCCCAAAAACACAAAAGGTGAAAAATGTGGCACTACAGGAGATGGAAAAGGAACACGCATTTACTGTGTGACCCAAGACGACAACCTGCTTCACCCCGGGCGGAAAGTGCATGCTGGGTAGCTAACGTTTCTTTGTTGCTCTGCACCTGTCTGTATGCACCATAAAAGCACTATGAATACTGATTCTAGGGTTACAGATCAATGTTATTAAGCAGATGAATTCACAATTAACCTATGATCAATGAGCATCAACCACACACGTGAAATGCTAATTTGGTTTCAAGTATTAAGTACAAAAAGTAAACATCATCATGAAGTAAAATGAGTCCTCTTAAAATATGTTCTAAGAAAGCAAATATGGAAGCACACAAAAGCATTAGATTGCAAATTATTATTTAAAACAATAAATACAATCATACTCACTTGATGTTACTGAGCCATTCAGTCAAATTTGTTTACTGTTTCTTACTTCTGCAATACATTTTATTTTGTCTCCTATAATCTAAGCCTTGAAAGATCTCAAGAATAATGACAAAAATGTTACTATAAAGTGATATAAAATCTAATTGGATTTTCTGAAATAAGATTTCCTTTTCATAAGCACATTTAATGCTCCCAAATATGTTTTCTCTTGAATAAATGGATTTTTTTTTTAAAAAAAATGTATTTATTTGATACAGGGCCTTGCTATGCAGCTTGGACTCGCTATGCAGCTCGGACTTGCAGTGATCCTCCTGTCTCAGCCTCCTCAGTGCTGAGATTATAGGG
Source organism: Octodon degus (assembly GCF_000260255.1). Classification (NCBI taxonomy): domain Eukaryota; kingdom Metazoa; phylum Chordata; class Mammalia; order Rodentia; family Octodontidae; genus Octodon; species Octodon degus. Next base: position 12,075,347 of record NW_004524577.1, read on the forward strand.
GTGTAACCACACCTGGTTTCAGGGCTCGGCAGGTAGTACTAGGGATCAAACTCAGGGCCTCGCACTTGCCACTCAGGTGCTTAGACTGCCACACTATATCCCCATCCCTCTCTTGAATGAATGCTATTAATTTTAACGTCTATGTACTCTTCTCAAGAGAAGAGACAATCTAAAGAAAAGAAGCCTATAATACAGGAGATAAAGGCCAACTCTGATGGTGCACATCTGTAATCTCAGCACTCCAGAGCCTGAGGCAGGAGGATCCCTATGAGTTTGAGGCCAGCCTGAATGACGCTACATAGTGAAACCTTATCTCAAAAAAACCAAAAACAAAAAAGAGATGAAAACTTTTGAGACACAGGCAACTTTCCTTCTAAATAAAATAGATGGAAATCTCATTAGAGTCAAGCATCAGTTTGAAGACACACTAAGGTGCAACTAATACACAAAGAATATTGTAAGAGAAGAAAAAGAGAAAAGGGGCAGAAGAAAAATAAAAATAAATGCACACACACACT
>NW_004524577.1:12075964-12081607 GCF_000260255.1 Octodon degus
GTAGTTAATTAAATTTACCTTTTTTTTTTTTTTTTGCGGAACCAGGGATCAAACTCAGGCCCTTGCGCTTGCCAGGGAAGTGCTTATTCCACTGAGCCATCTCCCCGGCCCCTTGTAGTTAATTAAAAATGCTTGCCTAACTGCTGCAATTACAAACACTGCTATTGCAATAAAGTCTTAGATATAGTTCACAAATCAGAACCAAAGGAATCAAAGAGCCAAGTACATACTGTATTTGTCGCTCCAAAAAGTCAACTCCAATGGTTTTCTTGTAGTCTTTTGTAAAAACGCCTTTGCAGTATCTCTGAATCATGCTTGATTTCCCAACTGCTCCATTCCCGACAACCACCATCTTGATGGCCACTTCCATATCTTCCTCCAACATTTTGAAGTAGAAATGGTTTCTTTACCTACTTGAATGCCAGGTGTTGGATCTTCTCTCACATCTGTGATTTAAGATGAAATTATTTTTCAAAACACAAAAACTGTATAAACTACAACTGTTTTGTCAAGAAATATTGCATTGCAAGAATTTGTTTCCAAACAAATAAATAAATACTGAAAAAAAATTGTTTCCAGGACTGAGGCCAACCTCTTTCAGCCTATGTAGTTTTTGAACTTTAAATCTTAATACTTTATCAGTAGCATGAAACATGATACTCATGTTCCAATAAATGCCTGTATCTGCTAAGCTTTCCCTTCCACAGAGACGAAGACCATAGAAAGTATAGCTGAAGCCACTTCCTAGTTCTGTTCTCTGAGGACCTATTGCTTCACCTTTGCTAGTATCCTGGCAACAGTATCTACATCACAGGTTTGTTCACACATATAAAGAACTTTTCACAGTTGAAAATAATCTTGCAAAAATTAGAAGTTTTATGTTACACAGCAAGGTTCTCACAATGTATCACCAAGCAGGCAACAAATATAAAATCTGAAAAACACTTTTTCAACCTTGTAATACTTAGTATCTTCTGAAAAGTGGATCAAAGAAAGTTTTGCATAATAATATGCAACTAGGGCTGGAGAGATAGATCAATGGACTAAGCACCTGCTTAGGCGCAAGCACAAGGATGAGGGTTCGATTCTAGTACTGCATGCTGCACCAGCCCCACCCCTCATGGAGGTGCACACCTGTAATTGCAGCACTGGGGAGGCTGAAACCAGCAGGATCACTACGAGCTGTGTAGTGAGACAGTGAGAGCCTGTACAAAATAATTACAAATATACATAACTATGTGTCAACACTGAGCCCTTAGTTACAATTTGTGTTCAGCTTGCAATAAATCTTGTACAAATAATCTTATACCATATATTCTTTAGTTTCACACTATAAAATTACTCATACAATGAAACAGAATGTGCACTCTTTGCATTTTAGACGGAAAGAAAAGAAAGTCAATTTCTTCGTATTTGTTCTTAAAATTACTCCCACCTGTTTAGCTATTACACCTACCTTACTGAAAACTTACTTATACAATCACTATGCAGAGGGAGTCTGAAATATGAATAATTTTCCTTTCTTTGTTCTCTACAGGCTCTCATCAATTGCCCCTAGAAATTCAGAGACTTGTATGATCAGGCTGGGGAAATAGCTCAGGGCTGGGGAGACAGGTCAGTAGAATAAGTGTTTGCCTGGCATGCATAAAGTCCTGAGTTCAATCCCCAGTACCAGGGGTGGGGTGGGGGGTGGGGGTGAGGACCCTGCATGATCACAAAATTAATCTAGGAGCCTTCATTAAAGTTTGGGTTCTGGGTTTCCAGCTCAGAGTATACAAAATCTCACAGAAAGGGCTTTGGGATTCAATTTCAAGAACAAGTACAGAAGCTGAGTGTGGTGGTACATGCCTTAATCCTAGCTCTTGAGTCTCAGATAGAAGGATTGACAGTTCAGTGCCAGCTCGAGCTACAAAGCAAGATCCCATCTCAAAAAATTAAATAAATTAAATATATAAATAAGCAAAATAGAAGTGTGCAGCTTAGCTCTCCTTCAAAAGAGATGCTCTCTGGCAATCTTTCGCTGCCACAGCATCAGTGCCCACTCCTTCTGAGGCTGTGTTATTTTGGCAAACACTAAACCAGCAGGATAACTACAATCAGGGCCTTTTCTGACCAGTGTGAGATTCCTCTTTGAGCTGTGACTCCCTATCAAATTAAAATGCTAGACAAATAACCTTTATGAACAAAGATGTAAAACTTCCCCAAAAATATTAATGAACTTAGTTCAGAATATTTAAAAAACAATATACCACAACCGAGTGAACTTCACTCAGAGAACGTAAGGCTGGTTCAGTGACTGAAAATCGATCCATATAATTCACCGCGTTAATAAGGAATCACAGTTTAACTGTGAAACAGAGGAAATACTTAATCAAATTTAATAATTATTTGTGAAGGGCAAAAAATCTCAGAAACCACAAATAGAGTAAGACTTCTTCAAATTGATCAAGGGCATTTGTCACCCACAACCTAGAATTAACATCATTTGTAGTTCTGAAAAACTGCTGTGTTAATCACTCTCCTACTGATGGGACAAAATACCTAACACCCATGAATTCAAGGTCGGCTACTCGGCTCACAGTTTCAGGGGTTGAGTCCAAGATAGCAACTGCAGGGCAGAAGGGCATGCCGGGAAAGCTGCTCCCCCCACAGCACCAGGAACCAGAAGGCAGGAGCCAGGACAAGAACACACCTTTCACTAAGCGCCTGCTTAGGCACGCACAGGGACAGAGTTAAATCCTGGGCACCACCCCGGGTGCACTGAGTCGGCCACTGAGACCGGGCGTGGTGGCGCTCGCCTATAATCCCAGCACTGGGGAGCCTGAAAACAGGAGGGTCACTACAAGTCCAATCTGTGTAGTGAGACCTTGTACTAAATACATAAATTTAAAAACAAAAAAACAACAACAAAAAATCTTTCCAGGTTACTCCCCATTATTGTTTGCCACCAGGCCCCTCCTCCTCCTAAGAGGACATTCTGCTGTGAACTCAGCAACAGACTCTCTAGCACAATACCAAATCACTGACTACCAACACTAATGAAACTAATCACACACCTAAATAGACTATGAATTGGAAAATTCTACAAAGTCAATCAAGGGGCTGGGGAGATGGCTCAGTAGAATAAAAGCGCTTTCCTGGTAAGTGCAAGGGCCTGAGTTCAATCCCCAGTTCCGCAAAAAAAAAAAAAACAAAAACAAAAAAAAAACCAAACAGGTAAATCAAGCATTCCTCTCCGATTCTTCCAAGTGCTTCATGCAATGCAATTCAAATCAAAGTACCAGCAGAATTTTTGTGTGTGGACAAACTGACTAAATTTTACATGGAAATGCAAGCGAACTAGAATAGGTAAAACCGTTATGAGGAAGAAATAAAATTGGAGGAAATTATACTCCTCAATTTTAAGACATTTTAAAGCCAAATCAGTCAAAATTGTATAACTGGCAAAGGGAAAGACATATAAATCTATACAACAGAAAAGAAGAGCTCAAAGTAGATCCATATAAATATGAAAATTGATTTTTTTTTTTTTTTTTTTTTTTTTTGTGGAACCAGGGATTGAACTCAGATCCTTGCATTTGCCAGTCAAGCGCTTATCCTACTGAGCCATCTCCCTGGCCCCTGAAAATTGATTTTAACAGAGGTGTGACAGCAATTTAATGGAGAAAGGACAAATGGTAATGGAATAACTGAATGTTTATATGCACAAAAAGTAAAACCACCTAAATGTCACATCTTATACATTTAAACCAAAAAAATTATTTATTTATTTATTTTTTGGCAGAACCGGGGATTGAACTCAGACCCTTGTGCTTGCCAGGGAAGCGCTTATTCCACTGAGCCATCTCCCCAGCCCCTTTAAACCAAAATTGATCACAGATCTAAACATAAAACTGTAACTTTTACAAAACACATTTTTAGAAAGAGAAAATCTTGACCTGAGATAAACAGAGTTCTCAGACATGATTCCAAAAATACACAAAAGGGGAAAATCGCTAAGCTAAAGTTCATCAAAAATCACAAACACTTGGTGTCTGAGAGATACTATTAAGACAATGAAAAGACAAGCTACAGACTAGGAGAAAATATTGGCAGAATGCACATCTTAACATTTAATTTGTAGCCAAAACATACCTCACCAAAGGGCTAGGAATATGTCTCAGAGGCATAAACACCTGCCTGGCAAGCAGCAGGTCTGGAGTTCAATACCCAGTATCACAAACAAAACAAAATATGAAAAAGAACTTCAACACCTTTTATGATTAAAGGCACAAGATACTATTATACATCCAACAGGATGGCTAAATTAAAAAAGAATAAAAGTTGACAACACCAAGTGGTGGGGAGAATGCAGAGCAACGGGAACTCTCCTGTTGCTGGTGGGAGTACAAAATGACAGCCACTCTGGAAAAGTTTTGACAGTTTTTTTAAGAATTAAGGGGCTGGGGAGATGGCTCAGTAGAATAAGTGCTTCCCTGGCAAGCACAAGGGCCTGAGTTCAATCCCCAGTTCCGCAAAAAAAAAAAAAAAAGAATTAACTATATATCTTCCAAATGTAAACTAGAAAGCTCACACGCAGCACCAAAGTTAACACCAAAATCTGTACTGTATCATAGATTTTATACTGTACTGCATTTATACGGCAGCTGTATTCATAAGTGTCTAAAATTGAAAACCACCCAAATGTCCTTCAATGGGTGGAAAAATGGCTACATGGGTGTTGCGCATCCTTCTAATGAGATGCTACTTTACAGTAGAAAAGAAAAAAAAAAAAAGAAAGAAAGAAAAGAAAAAGAAAAAGAAATTATCCGTAAGTGAAACAACTTGGAGAAAGAACAAAAGCATTAGGAAAGAGAAAGCAGCCGGCATCAAAGCTTTCCTAGTGTTAGGATCCCATTGAAAAGACGTTACGGAAAGGACCGCTAACTGCAAGGGTTTTGGAATAAGGCTGTGTACCAAAGGATAACGCTGAGTTTTTTGTGGCTGACAGAACTGTTTTACATTCTGATTAAAGTGGTGGCTGCCCTGATTCTAAAATTCACGTAAGTGCACATCGCAAAAATGTCAATTTTTCTATGTGATTAATTTTTAAAATGAAATTTAAAAGGCAAAAGTGAAAGCAGACTTTAACAGTCTAACTCTTGTGATAGAGTAACTCCGGCACTACTCTATAAAACACTACTAAAACAATTACGATCTTAGAAAAGCGTAATTCTTTTATCACTTCTTTAAACACGTTTTAGCCAATAAAAGCCATGCAAAGGATAAAGAAAAAAGTAAGAAAAGCGTAATTCCGGGGCCAATAATTAAGAGCGTGCAGTTGTACATTATATAAAGACCCTTTACACGCAAACTTAATTTTATTTATTTATTTTTTTTGCCAACCAGCACAGTCTAATGCATCGAGAGAGGAAAGGATGGGCGTCCCTCGCAGACCGCAAAGGCTGCTTTCCGACACGCACTTACACACAGGTGAGTGTACCTGGTTCTCAGGACCCCTGAAGTGACGCGTCGGGCGTTACGTGAACCCGCGGGGGGCCCTCCGCGACCCGACTGCCGCTCGGCCGGCGCCCTCGCGCTCGGTCCTCACGCCTGACCCGGCCGGCGGCTCGCTCCGGAGCGCTCGCGGGGACCCCGAGGGCC
>NW_004524577.1:12082112-12084869 GCF_000260255.1 Octodon degus
GTGGCCGGAGGTTCCTCGCAGTCTGCTCCCGCCTGGGGCCACCTCGTCTCCCGGGACGGAAGAGGCGAGGGGTCTCCGCGAAGCTGCTGCTGCGCACGGCCGGGCGCGGGAAGCCGGGGACGCGACTCGGCGGCGACGTGGGGCCGCCAGTGCGCGTTGAGTCCGCTCCCGGCCTTGCTCCCGTTTCCTCAGACGGAGGCTTCGCCCGAGTGCGAAGGCCGTTGACGCGAGCCGGGAAGCGGGACGCCGTGACGGCAAGCCTGCAGCCGCGAGGTGCCCGTGGCCGGCCCCGAGAGCGAGCCGAGGGCGTTCGTCTCGGGACAATTCGGGAAATAAAGCCACACGTCGCCCTCTTGGCTCCACCCTGGCCGCAGAACGGGCGGCTTAACCCGAAGAGGACATTGAGACCGACGCAGCCCATAAGGAGTCCTTGTTCCTAGATCGGTGTCAGCCATCTGGGCCAAAGCCTGCTTAGAGGCTAGAAGTGAGTTACACAAAATTATTTCAGGAAAAAAATTCTCAGTTAAATTTTAAGTCATCAAATGGTTGATTCCAGTACCTTCACTGGCCCAGAAAGTGTGCACTGCCCCTTGCCAGTTTTTCATTGTCTTACTTTGAATAAGATCATGAATTACACCTAAGTGAAAACAATGTAAAAGGAAAGGTAGAATGTGTTAGCGGGCAGTGCTGGATTTCACCAGATCACTAAACTTCCCAGGCTGAACGCCAGCTTGAAATCCTTCTGTCTCAGCCTTCCAGAGTGGGGGGATCCTAGGCCGGTACGACCGCGGCCAGCCGGACAGTAGTCTGAAGGAAGTTCTTGAGTATTTGATCACTTACGCTGCAAGTCTAATACACATGGGAGTGATCATGTGAACATCAGAAGAACTAATACAAACTATATTATTGGTGGTGAGCCTTGTGCCTGGCTGCCCCTCCCTCCGGGGGTGGCTTTGCAGAGGTGGTTAGTGGGTGTGATTACTAAACCAGTCCACTGACTGATGGCTTGGCATGGTTCTCAGTGTGGATAATGAGGTGGCCCTCCCTGGGTGTGAGTGCTACCTGCCCTAAGGACAGCTATGGAAAGCCCTGGCCTTGGTCTGGTAAATTTATGTTTGTAATCTCATGGATAAATTATTGGAATCCCCTCAAGTTAATTCCAACTACCACTTCCAGTGCAACCCGTGGCAAGAGTAAAAGACGCTTAAGGCTTATTTGTAATTTTGGGGAGCCAAGGGGGCTAAATCCAGCCACAGTGATGGGTACCCAGGTGACAGCCTGGAGCATTGGCTCTTCATCCTGCCTCGACCTGGCTCACAGTAGAGAGCAGCAGGTGGAGTTTCCAGGAAAACATGCTTGCCATCCTCAAAGACTACCACCAGCACCTCAGCTAGACTGATGTGCTTTGTTCAAAGCCAACTGAAGGGCTAGGAAAGAGTCCTAGCCAGTTCTATATGTATCAATACATGCAGACAGGTTTAGGCACAGCCAAAATGGAGATGGCTACTCTTCTAAAGGAGAGTGGTCCAGGTGGTCTTCCACATATATATAGTGATATATAGTTACTATCAGCTCAGTAAGTTTTGTTAGAGAAATGAGAAATCTTTTTTTTTTATATTAAATTAATTCTGACCTGAGCCATCTCTTGCCAGAATTGTGCCTGTCAGGAGTTCTCTATAGTTTGGAAAACTTGAGGAAACAGCTCAGAAATCCAATTATAAACACATTAGGATGTAAATTGCCTAAGTTCACTGAATCTGTGTGAGTAAATGCACATCCTTTCTGCTACGTATTATCATTTGCCTTTTACCTCACACTTCAGGGTCAGAGAGGTTAATGTTCTTGGGGCCGGGGAGATGGCTCAGTGGAATAAGCACTTCCCTGGCGAGCGCAAAGGCCTGAGTTCAATCCCTGGTTCTGCCAAAAAAAAAAAAAAAAAAAAAAAGCCATCAATGGTTTGGCATAAAAATAAGAGAGGTTAATGTTCTTACTTCAGCGCCCACAGCCAAAGCATGGCCAGAAGCCCTGCTCCTTCCTGCTAAAGCTGGGGATAAATCCCTCAGTTTTTTATTTACTTATTTTTAAATTTTATTTATTTATTTGCAGTCCTAGGGATAGAACTTAGGACCTTACGCTTACAAGGCAGGTACTTATGCCACTGAGCTATCTCCCTGGCCCGATCCCTTGGTTTTTAGAAACTACTGTCTAGGAAGCTAATCCAAGCTGTTTAAGAATATAACCTTTGGCGAGAATAGTTAGGACATTTGGAGATGTATGAGTGATTTTTTTTTTTTTTAAGTAATCTTCATAATTAAGTTATGCTAGTCAGGCCTGGTGGTACACAGCTGTAATCCAGCACTTGGGAGGCCAAGGCAGGAGGATTGTTGTGAGTTTGAGACCAGCCTGGGGTACAGAGTGAACTCAAGGCCGGTCTTAACTGCATAGCAAGACCCCGGCTCAAAAAGACAAAAAAAATTAAATAAATAAATAAATAAATATGCTTTTGTTATTTAGTGCCTGGAAATCATGAATTGCCAAAAAGCTTGCCAGAAAGGCCATTAGATTATTCTTTGAAAAGCATTGTCTATTTCATTCACCTCTGACTTAGTCTAATTTAATTTTCTTTGAAAGACTGTCTCAAGTTTTTTTTTACTTTTAAGGAACATATATCAGCTCAGGCCTTTCCTTCATATGATAAGGGGGAAAAGATTTCTTGATAAATATTTACTGTTTCAAAATCTCACCTTGGGGGCTGGT
>NW_004524577.1:12085184-12086217 GCF_000260255.1 Octodon degus
TGCTGGCCCGGAAACCTGGCATCATGGTGCACCCCTGTAATCCCAGTGTTGGGGAGGCTGAGACAGGAAGATCACTAAAGTCTGAACTGTGTAGCAAAACCCTGTAACAAATAATTTTTTTAAAATCTCACCTTGAGGGCTGGCCAAATAGCTCGGCAGATTAAAGCCCCTGCTTAGGCAGACACAGTAGCAGGGCTTCCATCCCCAGCAAGCTGAGGCAGCCCCACCCCTGGGGTGCACTGAGGTGGCAATTGAGACAGCATGGTGGCACATGCCTGTAATCCCAGCTCTTGGGAGGCTGAAAACAGGAGGATCACTAGGAGTCTGATTTACGTAGTGAGACCCTCTAGACCCTGTAGACCCTGAAGTAAAAAATACAAAAAAAAAGAAAAAAAAATCTCACCTTGAATTCAAATAATAAGAAAAACAACTAAAGAAAAACACTTCTGATATATGACAGATGAAAATATACAAACAGCTCTTATAAAAACAAGAAACCAAAACAAAAATACACAAAATGGCATAAAATAAAGAATAATATCTATCTACTCATCTACTACCTCTTTCCTGTCCCACTCCTAAAGGTAACATCTGTTAGTTTCTGTGATTGTCAATTTGATTGGCTTTCTTGGGCTCTTCCTCTCTGGTTCTTTCCTCTCAATCTGTTTCTCAGATTATGAGGCCAGCAGATTTTTCCTGCCAGGATGTTTCTGCCTTAGCCAGCTGATCCTGGGCAGAAACCTCAGAAAATTTGAGCCAGACAGACACGCCTTTTCTTCTTTATGTTGTGTATGCCAGCAATGGAAAGGTGACTAATATAGCTGCCAAATGCTTGCATATACATAAAATGCAGGCAATTTTTCTTTATATATGGGCCAGACTAAATTTTATTCAAACAGCTATAGATCTCTAGGTGAAATGATTCATTTGCAGAATTTGGGTAGGGGCTATCTAAGGTCTCTATAATGTGTCTGGATTCACAGAATTTTAATGATACATGTGAATAACTGTGCATATACAAAAATAATAAAAT
>NW_004524577.1:12086907-12088702 GCF_000260255.1 Octodon degus
AATGTGCTTAGTACAGGGTCTGCAGGGTCTCACTACACAGATTGGACTCATAGTGATCCTCCTGTTTTCAGCCTCCCAAGCGCTGGGATTACAGGTGTGTGCCACCATGCCCAATCTACACATGTTATTCTTGGAACCAGTGATTAAGTTCCTTTACATGGTGTGGTGGATTGCCAACTGGTGGTCAACTTGTTATACTCAGCAGAACTGAACTAGCATTGTGCTGGTTGTGACAGGCCACCTCAGGATTGTTGTAGCATAAGAGGCTGTTAGGGAAGCTGTTTTGGAGAAGTGGTTGGAGCTGTTGGAAGCTGCTGGTTCTTTTGGGCTATTCTGCTGGGGGACCTTGTCATGCTGGCCTTGCTGGTGAACTTGGCTGTTGTCATCAGAGGAGGAGCTTGGGACCTCATTGTCCCTAAGAATGGCTGTGGTTCACTTTGGGGAATCCCTGGTCCTCACTTTGAGCTTCGCTTCCTGGCTCTAGAGGGGAGGATGCACTGCTTTGCCTCCTAGAGAAGTTTGTCATATGAGTTTTCCTGATGGAGACTTAGCTTTGCTTGTCTTTGGAAGAGCTCAGGACCTCACGGTTGCTGAGGATAGCTGTGGTACTTTTCAGTGGAGCTCTGGTTATTTGAACATTGCTTCCTGGCTCCAGTTCAAATCCCTCAGCCCACTGGCACAGACTTTTTGGCTTCCACCACTGACCTTTGGGCCTTCCCAGCACAGATCTGTGAAAAAGACTTGCATGACACACTGTCATGGGCCCTAGGGCTCCAGCTGGACTCATGCAGGACGTTGGCATGGGATCCTGGCCCTCAACTGGTTTTCTTTGTCTTTAGGAGTGGACATATCCTGTACTCTTTACATATGATTCTTTGGGTGATTCATTATAAAACAATCTTATACAATGTATCCTGTATTGTATTATTCCCCTTAGGGAAAAAAAAAAACAAAAAACAAACAGATGACAACACATGGCAAAAAGGAACTTTGCTGATGGATTCAGCTACAGATCATGAGATATGGAGATTATTCTGGGTATTCAGGTGGTTCCAATGTAACCACAAGGGGTTCTCCTGAGAGCAAAGTAGAGGGTCAAAGACACAGAGGTAGACTGGACACAGAAGTAGAGTTTGTAAGATTTGAAAATACTGTTCGATCCTGGGGCCTGCCATTTCATATATATATATGTGGTTTTTTGATTCTGAGTTGTTTATTTCAGTATTTCATCTTATTAAACTTATTTCCAGGTGCAATCACTTAAAATCCCTGTGGCTCATGGACCACAAATAAGACACATTTATTGTAGTATTTCATCATAGAGAGAGCATTCACAGTATATGTTGATAATACAGATTCTTTTTCCACCTCTACCTGGAATCCGTACCACAAAATGACATCTTTTGTATCCTCATAGCTCAATTCTATGGATAGTTCATTTGCCAAATTTTCAAAGTGGTACAGTAGAGGACCAAGATTTATCCAAATTCTTCCTGGCTTGAGTATTTTCCATATTGTGTCAAAATAATCAATTACATTGTGAGCTGTGTCTATGAAGAAACAGGTGGCAATACAGTCCCAGGTATTGCATTCTGAATAAATCTCCTGAAAATCTCCTACTGTCATAGAAAAGTTAGAGCCAGGAGGAAAACTATGTGGGTCAACATCAAGGAAAAAGACAGGTCAAATCTGATCAGCTGACTTGTGGTTGTTGCTAAACTGATGGATCCAGGGATAAAGTTTGTATTTATTAATTTCAGAACATCTGTTCAGTACAAAGTTGGAAGAAAAGAAC
>NW_004524577.1:12089002-12090703 GCF_000260255.1 Octodon degus
AGCTACTTCCCAGGCTAGTCTTCCTGGTCCAGCACTAGGTACCAGAATATTTGCTTTAGAAGGATCCCATCTTTCTTTTGGAAAATTTTTTAAAATTTCTGCAATGTTTGGCTGGTAGCAGGCATCCCTTTCTGCTTTCCCAGTTTCACTCCAGTCTCTCACAAACTGTTTCAAGGTAGAAATTAACTTATCCATGTCAAATGTAGATGCTGGCATAATCTTTCCATTACCATCTTCTCCATATTCTTAATTTTCAAACATATGTATGCAATCATTCACAATGGTCAGTAGTATTTCTTGATTATGATCAGTGCATTTCTGGATCTTGTCCAAATGAAGAAGGAACTGAGGAAGTAGTTTCTGTTGATTATCTGGAAGTGATCGAAACTGTCTTTCTGTTCGGTTCACTCGCTCATGCATACTTGTGCTGAAAATCCAGTTGATCTAAGTCTTGTCAGACCTTGGAATTAGAAACTTTGTGATTAAGCTATTTTACCATCTGTAGTAGTGGAAAGCATTTGATCTTTGTTTTGTATTTTAGAGAAAGGTCTACAAGGTGCTCAGGGTCTCACTACTAGATCGGACTCATAGTGATCCACCTGTTTATAGCCTCCCAAGAGCCGGGTCCATTATATTTAATAAATAATACTTAAACAATCTGAACATAAAAGTATCTGGTATCTTTCATGACATTTTATAATCTAGTATACATAAGTGCACTTATACTGATCTGTACATGGAGTTATATTTTATGCAGGAATTGTTAGTCACTGTGAACAGTTGCATCCTATAAATGTTCAGCATGATATCACTGATTTCTTACTAGCTTGATACATTTATTTTTTAAGAAAAATACAACAATAAAGAATTATGAATCTCACCCCAGTAAGAATGGCTGACAACAGGAAATTAGCCTGTGACAAATGCTGGCAGGGCTGTGGGACAAAAGGAGCCCTTCTCCACTGTTGGTGGGAGTGTAGACTGGTGAAACCATACGGAAACCAGTGTGGGGATTCCTTTAAAAATCAGCATTAGGGATTCCATTCAACCCAGCTATTGCCCTTTTGAGTATCTGCCCAGAAGAATTAAAAGCATCACACCACAACGACATATGTGTACCTATGTTTATAGCAGCACAATTTGTCATAGCTAAATTTTGGAGAAAAGCCAAGTGCCCATCAACTGAGGAATGGATTTTAAAAAAAGATAATTTTGTTTTTTAATATAATGGGGTACTACTCAGCCACAAAAAGGATAAATTTGAGACTTTTATAGGTAAATAGGTGCCACTTGAGACCATACTCGTAAGTGAAATAAATTAGACACATATGTGTAAGCGTATTGTCTCACTAGAGTGAGAAGCTGAAAGAGCAAAAAAAAATCCAAAATGTACAATTAGATTGTAAATTGGGAAGAAACTGTTCAAAAGAGAAGATAAACTGCCAAAGAAGGGTGTGCACAAGGATTTTTAGACAATATTTCATGCCTCGACCATGTACCATGAGTACCTACCATGGAAATAATAATACACAATGTATTACTTATTATTACTCTCCTGTTAGCCTGATTGGAAACTGTTATAGTTCTATTTTTAATTTTGCTCTTTATAATAATCATAATAGGGGCTGGGAATATAGCTCGGTGGCATAAGCACCTGCCTGGTAAGTGCAAGGTCCCTAGTTCAATCCCCAGTACTGCAAA
>NW_004524577.1:12092278-12093448 GCF_000260255.1 Octodon degus
AGAGAAGCTAGCTGCTTGAGCTGCTGCTACCCCTCCCTTGCACTCTTGCTCTTTGCCGCCGCCATGAAAGGTTGCTTTTTGCTCTGTGCTGCTCTGCGTTGGACCCAGCTGAGTATGGACTGAAACCTCCAGTAACTGTGAGCTAAATAAACCTTTCCTTCCTTCAAAAAAAAAAAGGCGTTTTCCCCCACCTGCTATGCCAGCCCTGTCCCCAGGGCATGCTGAAACAGCAATTGGGACTGGGCGTGGTGGTGCGCACCTGTAACCCCAGCACTTGGGAGGCTGAAAACAGGAGGATCACTACAAGTCTGATCTGTATAGTGAGACACTGTACACCCTGTACTAAATACATTAAAAAATTTAAAAAAAGAAAAGCATTTGAATTGAGATTATGTACCTAGTAAAAAAAAAAAAGTAACTCCTTTCAAGTACATTATAAACAACTTACATAAAGAGAATTCTAGCCAGCAATGTTTAAAGAACATCAAAGTTGAAGTATTTAATTTTTGATGTGGGTTATTAAATGTTGAAATGTTTTTTGTCTTTTTGGGAAAGGGTTTCACTATACCTTTTTTAAAAAATTCTTTTTTATTTTTATGTATTTGGTACAGGGTCTCACTATGCAGCTTGGACTTTATGGCTGAGTAGTACCCCATTATATTAAAAAAAAAAAAAAAAACTATTTTTTTTTCCAGTACCAGGGATTGAACACCTGGGAAGAAACTGTTCAAAGGAACAGTTCAAAAGAACCTGAGGCAGGAAGCCTAAACGCAAACTCAACCTGGAAAACTTAGTGATTTAGTAAGACTCTGTCATAAACAAACAAACAACAATAACAAAATGCATCCCAGATCCAAATTTTAGCAGTGATTATCCACTACTGACATTGTTCTTTAATTTTATATACCTTTGACCATTTTGGTTGGTCTCCATAAAAGATATGGAGCATACCACATTAAAAAAAAATAATGAATGCCAGGCAAGCACTTATTGCACTGAGCTATCTCCCCAGCTGTATATCATTTTTTTTTTTAAAAAAAAAACCACTTTTTTAACAGTGATCCTCCTGTTTTTCAAACTCCCCAGTGCTGGGATTACAGGCGTGTGCCACCGTGCCTGGTCTTGGCAGCTGGCATGACATGTGGTACTGGGGATCGAACCTGGGTCCTT
>NW_004524577.1:12103907-12110084 GCF_000260255.1 Octodon degus
GTGCAGCCATGTGGATGAGTCACGACCATTGCTTGGCCAATGTGCTCTCTGTGAAAGCCTGAGAGAGTGTCTTCTCCCCATGTGACTCTCCTTAGGCCCTCATTTTATTTTAATATAGTTAGTACAGGGTCTACAGGACCTCACTACACAGATCAGAATCGTAATGATCTTCCTGTTTTCAGCCTCCAAAACACTGGAATTACAGGGGTGCGCCACCACGCAGTCTCAATCACTGTCTTAGTGCACCCCGGAGAGGGGCGGCAGGGACACTGATGTGTATTTATTTATTTATTTATTTATTTATTGTGGCCAGCTCAGCCAACCCTGGGGGTAGGGCTGGCATGACATGTGGTGCCAGGGATTGAACCGTGGTCCATGAGTGCTTGCCTAAGCTTGCCTAAGCAGGCGCTTTAGACCACTGAGCTATCTTGCTGGTCCCACTGATGTGTTTTTAAATCTCCTCTGTTTCCTTTCAAATCATTTGGCTTTGTAGTCGATTTCCTGTCCTTCAGTGGCCTACGGATCAGCTTTGGGGAAGTTGGAATACTTGGGAGGCATTTTGTTGCCTCGTCTTTATAGCTTTCTATTTTTTGTTGTTTTATTTTATACATTGATTTGAGGGTTAATGATAGTGGAAGAATTTATTGCTAGTGTGGAGACCTCTTTAGTTAGTGTGTGCTTTTTAGTGTTGTGCTCCATGCATAGCTAACTATAAGATTTGTGCCATCCCAAGATACACCTCCATTTATTTTTATTTTTATTTATTTTTTATTTTTTATTTCTTGCAGAACCGGGGATTGAACTCAGGCACTTGCACTTGCCAGGCAAGTGCTTATTCTACTGAACCATCTCCCTGGCCCTCCATTTATTTTTGAGGGGAGGTTGTAATGTATTTGGTCCAGAACCCAGTTCTCTAGGAATGGACCACAATATTTCTTCCCCCCCCAAAATGTTTCTTAATGATACAAAGGCAATCCAGATATTGATACATAGAGCAAATCACTTAATAGCAACTGTTACCTTGGCAATAGCAATAAGATTAGCAACAATAATATCATCAAAGACAAGCTGGATATTGACGTACTCTACGAAACAATAACGTAGCACCTGAACCATAGATATGAGGTGTATGAGTATAGTGAAAATGCTAAGACAAACCTATAGTAAATATCTACTAAATGCAACAACTAGACTTTATCCAACAATAGAACAATATTTAACAATAGCAGCATACAGTTAACTACCTAAAGAGTCATGAAGGCCAGGTGTGGTGGCCCATGCCTATAATCCCAGCACTAGGGAGACTGAGGTAGGAGGAGTTCCAGGCCACTCTGGGCTACATAGTGAAAACTTGTCTCAAAAAAAAAAGTCATAAAGCTTTATCACTAGTAAAGACAGAGGGTATGAGAAATTGAAGGATAAATAAAATTTTAGTGCCAGCCAGATAGCTCAGCGGATTAAAGCGCCTGCTTGGGCAGATGCAGAGGTTGGGGATTTGATCCCCATCATGCTGTCCTGGCCCCACCGCTGGGGGCACACTGAGATGTTGACCGAGACTGGGCCTGGTGGCTTGTGCCTGTAATCCTAGTGCTTGGAAGGCTGAAAAACAGGAAGGATCACTACAAGTCCAATCTATGTAGTGAGACCCTGTAGGCCCTGTACTAAATACATTTTAAAAAAATTTAATTTAAAAAATTGATCAGGGCCAGGCAGATGGCTCAGTAGAGTAAGCACTTCCCTTGCAAGTGCAGGGGTCTGAGTTCAATCCCAAGTTCCGCCAAAGGGGGGGGGGGCGGGAAATCAAAGGAAATAGAAAAGAGGAGAGAAACCTGAAATAAATGATCCTATTAAGGAGTAAAAGGAAATTAATAGTATTAGTTAGAAGTAACATGAATTAACAAATGAGAAAAACAATAAAGAAAATCAGAGAGGAAAATAAGAAAAAGTTAACAGGAGAAAAGAGAAAAAAGGAATAAAAAAGGGAAAAGAACCACTCCCTCCACAAAACAAATGAAAGAAAAAGAAAAAATAGAGGAAAAATAAATCTCTGTTTTTCTAAATGAATGGTTTGTTTCCAGGAAGCACAGTCTTGGAATCCATCAAGTCATGATGTTCTCCACCTAGATCCACCATCTGTGAGTTTTGTCCCACCCCGAGACCCCTCTGTCCCGACACTCTGGACTGTGGCACCTTCCACGTGGAGGCATGTCCTTGCCCAGGTTGGTAGCCGGGAGAAGCAATCAGACCTCCAACCTGCTTACACTGGACGCGTGGCAGGGGCTCAAGCAGACTGCTGGGTACAGTGCCAGTGTTTTCACAGTCAGCCACATTCGTCAGGCCTGATTTCTCCTACCAGGAGGTGGGTCCCCTGTCCCTCTCAGCCTTACCCTCTCTGTGCCTGTCTCACATGACTGTCTCACCCAGTCACAGTAGGAGAGTAGCGTGGAAACCCTGGAGTGGAGCTGTTTTGTGCCTCAATCCTGTACAACCCCTTCCCCAAATAGTACCTGATTAAACACTTCCTGGCAACATGGTGGGTGCTGCACTGGGTTCTTCCCTAACTCTGACCTGCCATGAAGGTGTCCCTTTTGGAGTAAAACCCCACACTGTGTTCATAGTTTACAGCAGCCATGGTCTTTAGCTGGGGCAGAACTGCTGGCCAGGTCTGCCATTTTTCCTTGGATCTGCTGATCTTCCAGGCTCACCTTCTTTTCCTGTACACTGGCCTTATCTATGATCAGGTTGGTGGCTTGGTGGGTGGCTCTATTCCCCATGCCAAGGGGAGACAAAATGCAGAGCCAACTCAGAGTTGCTGGATGGCCAGGCCAGGGAGTAGAGCCCAACGGAGAAACATTGGTCAGGGGCCAATGGGTGAGTTGTGTGGATGCTGTTCACCTAAGGGGCACAGGGCTGCACAGTCTGCCTGCAGAACACGTAGCTGCTCTTACCTATCCCACTGATGTAGGGGAATAAAACTGACCTGAAAGGTACCTGGACAAGTTCATGTTCTCTAAAACAAAAGAATCAATTTTAGAAATAAATGGAGGTTAAGAGCAGAACTTTTACTGGAGAAAGAGAGCTTCTGTCTGAGAGAGGTACAGAAGGGGGACCAGAGTGGGGTGTCCAGGAAGCTGTCTCTTCCAGGTTATTTTTATAGGGTAAACTGATGTGGGTCTAAGGTGGAGAAAATGGGCTTCCTCAAGGTGGTGATCAGTCCCAGATGCTTATCTTTAGGGAGGTGAGAATTTGCTCGATCTTTGGTCTCTAGGTCTGGCCCACAGCAGGAGCATCTGTCTCTCTAATAGTTTTAACATATCTTATCTTCTGGGCTGTCTCCTTGAGGGTCTGGCCCTGTCTGACCGCCTAGAATATTGCTATCTAATTTAGTTGCCTACACTCTATGCTCCTGTGCCAGGGTAATTTCCCCTGATCTGGTACTAGAGATCAGACCTAGGGCCTTTGTACTGAGCTGTATCCCCGGCTCCCTCCTCCTTTGGGGGCTGTGTTTCTCTAAGTCCTAAACAGCTCAGGTTGGGCTCACACGTGTGATCTTCCTGCCGCAGCTTCTCAGAGTACAGGAATTACAGGCTTATGCCCCCATGCCCAGCTCTCAGGATGATCTTTCAATTGTAGGACTTCCTGCTAGTGAGCTTTAAATGACTTTTTATTGCCATAGTACTTTCAAAAGTCTTAGTATAACTTTGCCCTTGTCTTTCTCTTTAATCCTACTGTTGTGCATATCTGTTTGTTCCCTTGTTATTCTACCTTTGTAAAAATTTTTTTTTCATCTGTTATTTATTTATGTATTTGATACAGGGTCTCACAATTCAGCTCGGACTCATAGTGATCCTTCTGTATCAACCCCTCCCCAGCACTGGGATTATAAGCATGTGCCACCACTCCTGATTTCGGGGGTCTGGGCCGGTACAGCATTTGGTACCGAAGATTGAACCCAAGTCCTTGCGCTTGCCAGACAGGTTCTTCGACCGCTGAACTGTCTCCCCAGCCTATTCTTCTTTACTAAATATGCTCTTTAAGAATGTAGTCTATTAAGCCAGGTGGGGTGGTGCATGCCTGTGATCCCAGCAATGGGGAGGCTGATGTAGGAGGATTGAGTTCAAGGCCAGCATGGGGATACATGGCAAGACCCTGTCTAAAAAAAAAAAAAAAAAAAAAGAAAAGAAAAAAGTATTATATTAATAATGTGTCTGTATGTATGGTCATTGGTTTCCTCTCCTACAATCCTCTTCCCCTTTATTACAGCCTTACTCTTAAATTTTTAAGGAATTTTGTAAAATGCCACCACTCTTAGGAAGTCCTTTTGTACCCCAGCCTGAATTAAGTGCCCTTATCTCTTCTTTGCTAACACTATAATTATATTTATGTCATGCTACCTCTTAATCTACAATGTGTATTTGGTTTGTTTCAGATAGCTAGAGCTTTTTTTGTGTGTGGTACCGGGGATCAAACTCAGGACCTTCAACTTGCTAGGCAGGCACGTATGCTGCTGAGCTATATCCCCGGTCCTTGCTAAAGCTTTGGAGCACCGTTAGGGTTCTCATTCACTATCCTAAAGCCAAGCCTTGAAGAGGTATCTAATACAGACAGTGTGTGCCCTTATGAAGCTCAGACTATGGAGAAGACAGATACTCGAATTATTACAAGTACTCTAAAGAGGAGCACAGCAGGAGCACATGTGGGACCCAGGATCTCAGGCACACACCTGTCGTTCCCATTCCTTCCCTTGCAGACCACACAGTTTGGAATTAGGCAGAAAACTATGTTGTTTCTACTAGACACTGACAGAGGTTTGGGACTGTTTTGTGTTGTTTGCTGCTGGGGATCAGGGCCAGGGCCTGGGGCATGCCAAGCATCTGCTGTCCACGGAGCTGTGGCCTAAGCCTGGGGCTTATGAATGCATACTAAGTTCCTGGATGGAAAGCTCCTTATGTCATGAAGCGCTACATTCTCTTGTTTTTAAAGAAAGGAGCTCTTTATGCAGTTCAGGTTGGCTTTGAGCCCATGGTGATCCTCTCGCCTTACTGCCTTAGGAAGTCATTGGAAAAGGTACTTTGAAGGGCCTACAGGGTGTTCAGGATCTCACTACTAGATCGGACTCGTAGTAATCTGCCTGTTTACAGCCTCCCAAGAGCTGGGATTATAGGCGCATGCCCATTCTCAATTGCCATCTCAGTGTGCCCGTGGGGGGGCAAGGCCGGCACGGCAGGCCCGTGATCAAACCCCTGGTCCCTGTACCTGCTTGTAGGTGCTTTAATCCACTGAGCTATTTGGCCAGCCTTATTCTTTTATTTTAATAAAGTACCTTTTCCGAGGGCAAGATGGCAATTGAGACTGGGCATGGTGGCGCCTGCCTGTAATCCCAGCTCTTGGGAGGCTGTAAACAGGTAGATCACTATGAGTCCGATCAAGTAGTGAGACCCTGAACACCCTGTAGACTCTTCCCTAAAATACAAAAATAAGTACATAAGTAAAATGAAAGAGTAGGGAGCAGGGGAGATAGCTCAGTGGAATAAGTGCTTCCCTGGTAAGTGTAAGGTCCTGAGTTCAATCCCTAGTACCATTAAAAAAAGAAAAGGACTCACCTATCCCTTAAAATGAAATAGTAAATCAAGAAAAGGAGCATATAGGATCTAGGAAGTGGAGAGCCCAGCATAGGTGAGTTAGAGGTAAGTCCCAGGGCAGCAGCTGTGTAGGGCAGAGACAAACAAGTCCTTACTGGCAGGAGGTAGAAGGCTCCAGGATGGCCACCCACAAGGGAACAAGTTGTTAAGATAATGTAACCTGCTTAAGAAACCAAGTGAAGGAAGATTTTCATTCTTAGGTGAGAGTTTAGGATGTATTAATGTAAGATACATAAAAAACTAAGCAAAGAAGACAAATATTAGAAAAGCGAAAAAGCTATATGAAAAAGGAAACAATCACATCTTATCAGGGCCGGGGAGATAGCTTAGTGGTCTAAGCATCTGCCTGGCAAGTGCAAGGACCCCAGTTTGATCCCCAGTACCGCATACCATGCCAACCCTGTGCAGTGCCAGCCACCAAAACTGGGAGTGGTCACCCACACCTGTAACCCCAGTGCTGGGGAGGCTAAGACAAGAGGATCACTATGAGCCTGAGCTGTGTAGCAAGACCCTGTACCAAATAAATAAATCTTAA
>NW_004524577.1:12124199-12125372 GCF_000260255.1 Octodon degus
CTACTGGAATAATTTGGGTTAATGAAAGAAGGAGTTGCAAAGCTGTTAGTCTGCATGGCCTGGTCTGTTCCATGTGGTGCTGAGGATATGCACATGACTGGTCTACCATCAGCGCTGAGCCAGCCAGTTCAGGAAGGTTGCTTATGAGGGTGGCTTTGGGCACAGCAATACTCTTCAGCTGAGGTAATCCCTGGTGGGCAGGAGGGGTGCGGATGTGAGAGGATAAGGATCAGGAGAAAAGGGGTGCACTCTGACCATCGCAAGCAAGAATTCCTAGCAGCCCAGGGCATGCTGGTTCTGAACATGTGTCAGGAGGTGCAGACAGTATCCCCTACATTGCACAAAAGTGGGCTACGTTTCTTTGGTCTTTGACTTTGAGCTTGGCCTTGTAACTTGCTTTCATGATTAGAATGAGGCAGCAGTCCATGTGGTAGACTGCCAACTGGTGGTCAACTTGTGACACCCAGCTGGACAAAATCAAT
This sequence comes from Octodon degus, assembly GCF_000260255.1. NCBI lineage: Eukaryota > Metazoa > Chordata > Mammalia > Rodentia > Octodontidae > Octodon > Octodon degus. The sequence continues at coordinate 12,124,682 of NW_004524577.1, forward strand.
GTAGTGTTGGGTGTGGGAGACCCATCTGAGGATCATTACCAGCAGTGTAAGAGGCAGGACTGGAGAGGAAAATGCTATTTGGAAGCTGTTAGAAGCTGTTGGTTCTCTTGGGGGAGCTTGTCATGTTGCTTTCTTAATGAACTCAGCTGTTCTCATCATCAAAGGAGCTTGGGACCTTGTTGTCACTGAGGATGGCTATCATTCACTTTGGAGGAGCTTTGGTTCTCACTTTGAACACAGCTTCCTGGCTCTGGAGGGGAAGATGGTGCACAACTCAGCTTCCTGGAGAAGCTTGTCAGGCTGGCTCTCCTGGTAGGAACTCAGTTTTCCTCATCATTGTAGGAGCTTGGGATCTCACTGTCACTGAAGATGGCTAGGCTACCATTCAGTTCTTACTTTGAGCATTGCTTCCTGGCTCTGTGCAATCCCTCAGCCTGCTAGCACAGATCCTTCATCTTGCTGGTACAGACTTTCTAGCTTTTGCCACTGACCTTTGGGCCTTCCCAGTGCAGATCCAGGAAGCAGGCCTGCATGAGACACTGTCATGGACTCTAGGCCTCCAGGTGGACTCAAGCGAGGCACTGTCATGGACTACAGGACTTCAGCTCAATTCAAGCAAGATGTTACAGTGGGATCCAGGCTGTCAGCTGGAATCTTGAGTCTTTAGTGTGTGGCCAGATTTCCTCTCTTG
>NW_004524577.1:12125497-12127803 GCF_000260255.1 Octodon degus
CAAGAGAGAAAAAAGGTGAGTTATTTTGATTTGTGTCGATGTGTGTATCAATGTTTTGTAAGGGAATTATAAAACTTAGGTAATTTTAAAGAATAATTTAATACTAAAAAATTATAGTTTTGTGACTACAAAATGAGAATTAAATAACTTATGATTGCTTTGTTTCATACTTTCCCAAACAATGTCATGGTTACCCAATCAAAGGGAAAGTATTCTTGTTAATTGTGGTGTAAGCTTTCTTCCTAATATGGCATAAACAATTTTAAAGTTCTTACTGTATGACAAGCTAGGGTGTATCTTTTCTTAACTCCCAGGGTAAGACTAGTAATATATCATGTGCCCTTAAAAAAATGTTGCTATACAGACATTATTTGGAATCCTAAAAAACCTCAGGTTTCTTACACTGTCGTTAAGCAATGATGAAATCTGAGCCAGCTGCACTTGCAGTTATCTTGGGCAAGCTTACCATAATGTTTATCTTCAGTTTTAGGATTAAATGCTCATGGAGAAGGAGAATTTTCTAGAAACTCTGTTTTAAATGTCTTTTATGAATTTCATCGATATTCTCAACAAATATGGTATTAATTGTTCCAAAGCCCACATTCCTTGATTTGGGATGAACCACAAATATGATTTACCAACCCTAGCCACCTAAAGTAGAAAGGATTTGTGGAGGGTTCCTAATATTCAATCTGCTCTTGTCTGTAATCTACAATTCACCACTTCACATATTCATAGATCCTGAACATCAGTGTTATGTATCCTCTTAAAACGCAAATGGTGATGGGCCAGGGAGATAGCCAGTGGTGTAAGCACCTGCCTGGCAAGTGCAAGGTCCTGAGTTCAATCCTAGGTACCCCCCCCAAAAAAAAGCAAATGTAATTAAAAACCTACCAACAAAGAACAGCCCAGGCCCTGATGGATTCACTGCTGAATTTTACAAACTTAGGGAAGACCCATACTGCTGCTTTTCAAACTCTTCAATGAAATTGAAAGGGAAACAATAATTCCATAATCATTCTGGGAAGCAAGCATTATCCTGATACCAAAACCAAAGAAGGACAAAACTAACAAAGACAATTACAGCCCATTCTCCCTAATGAACATGGATGCAAAAGTCCTCAGTAAGATAGTGGTAAACAGAATGCAACAAATCATTGAGACAATGACACATCATGACCAAGTAGGATTCACTTAGGAATGCAGGGATGGTTCAACCTATGCAAATCAAAAACTGTAACACACCGTATTATCAAAGCCAAGGACAAAAACATCTCAATAGATGCAGAAAAAGCTCTTGACAAAGCCCAGCAGTAATTCATGGTAAAAACCCTACAGAAAATTGGAACAAATGGTCTTTGTTTCAATCTATTAAAAAGCCATCCATGACAAACTGACAGCCAGTGTCACACCAAGTGGACAAAGACCGAAAGCTTTCACTCTAAAATCAGGAACAAGACGAGGATGTCTACTGTCACCATTCTTATTCAGTATTGTTTTAGAGACACTTTCTAGAACAATTAGATAAGAGAAATAAAATGAATAGTGATAGGAAAAGTAGTTAAATTATATATGTGCATGATATGATACTATGCATAGAAGACCCCCAAAACTCCACCAAAAGACTTCTAGATTTAATAACCAAATTCAGTAGTATAACTAGATAGAAAGTCAACACTCAAAAATTGATAAACTTCTTATGCATAAATAACAAACTCACTGAGAGAGAAAGTAGGGAAATAGCATCCTTCACAATAGGCTGGGGAGATAGCTCAGTAAGTAAACGCTTGCCTGGCAAGTGCAAGGGCCTGAGTTCAATCCCCGGTTTAAAAAAAAAAAAATTCAAGTATGAAATACATTAAATGGCAGAAGGGGTTTTTAAAAAAAAATTTAATTTTAGTTTTTATTTTTTTGGGCTGGCTCCGAATGCCTTCAGGGCAGGTTTGAGTCCTGGGGATCAAACCACAGCAACCTGAGCCTGACTGCTTTGTGGAAGCAGCCACTTAAAGAACTGAGCTAAGAGGCAGGCCCCCCCAAATACATTAAATGCTGAGGAATCAATCTAATGAAGGAAGTAAAGGACCTCTGCATTGAAAATTACAGTTCTCTGAAAAGGAGACCAAAGAGGATATCAGAAAATGGGAAGATATTCCTTGTTTTGGGGTAGGAAAAATGAACACAGTGAAAATGGCCATATTTCCAAAATTTTAATATATATTTAATACAATCCTCATGAAAATTACAATGGTAATATCTTATAGCACTTGAGAAAGAGACCTAGAAGGAGGTTTTTTTTTTTTTTTTTT